>NC_136057.1:1880090687-1880690687 GCF_964261635.1 Lissotriton helveticus | reverse complement strand
ACAGCCAGGTTCTGAAACTGGGATGGTGCAATGAGCTAAAAAACGGTGTTGGATCTAGCCCTGATCTCTTGACTGGGTGAGAGTACTCTGCTTAATTCAGAGACTCTGTCCATCACCACCCCTTGTTGTAAATAATTTTGTCCACCCTAAGCGTGGAAGGGTATACTCAGATGTGAGTCCCTTGCTCATTGCACCATCAGGATTCAAGCAAGCCGGGCCGAAGACGGCTGTAATGCCAGAAACCGGTCCCCGGAAGCTTGTTTCCTTCCCAGTGTAAGAATTGGCTTTTGTAGTCTGGTCTGCCCTGTTCCCATGATGCACTGGGCCAGGGACAGACTAATTTGCATACAGCCAGGTTCTGAAACTGGGATGGTGCAATGAGCTAAAAAACGGTGTTGGATCTAGCCCTGATCTCTTGACTGGGTGAGAGTACTCTGCTTAATTCAGAGACTCTGTCCATCACCACCCCTTGTTGTAAATAATTTTGTCCACCCTAAGCGTGGAAGGGTATACTCAGATGTGAGTCCCTTGCTCATTGCACCATCAGGATTCAAGCAAGCCGGGCCGAAGACGGCTGTAATGCCAGAAACCGGTCCCCGGAAGCTTGTTTCCTTCCCAGTGTAAGAATTGGCTTTTGTAGTCTGGTCTGCCCTGTTCCCATGATGCACTGGGCCAGGGACAGACTAATTTGCATACAGCCAGGTTCTGAAACTGGGATGGTGCAATGAGCTAAAAAACGGTGTTGGATCTAGCCCTGATCTCTTGACTGGGTGAGAGTACTCTGCTTAATTCAGAGACTCTGTCCATCACCACCCCTTGTTGTAAATAATTTTGTCCACCCTAAGCGTGGAAGGGTATACTCAGATGTGAGTCCCTTGCTCATTGCACCATCAGGATTCAAGCAAGCCGGGCCGAAGACGGCTGTAATGCCAGAAACCGGTCCCCGGAAGCTTGTTTCCTTCCCAGTGTAAGAATTGGCTTTTGTAGTCTGGTCTGCCCTGTTCCCATGATGCACTGGGCCAGGGACAGACTAATTTGCATACAGCCAGGTTCTGAAACTGGGATGGTGCAATGAGCTAAAAAACGGTGTTGGATCTAGCCCTGATCTCTTGACTGGGTGAGAGTACTCTGCTTAATTCAGAGACTCTGTCCATCACCACCCCTTGTTGTAAATAATTTTGTCCACCCTAAGCGTGGAAGGGTATACTCAGATGTGAGTCCCTTGCTCATTGCACCATCAGGATTCAAGCAAGCCGGGCCGAAGACGGCTGTAATGCCAGAAACCGGTCCACGGAAGCTTGTTTCCTTCCCAGTGTAAGAATTGGCTTTTGTAGTCTGGTCTGCCCTGTTCCCATGATGCACTGGGCCAGGGACAGACTAATTTGCATACAGCCAGGTTCTGAAACTGGGATGGTGCAATGAGCTAAAAAACGGTGTTGGATCTAGCCCTGATCTCTTGACTGGGTGAGAGTACTCTGCTTAATTCAGAGACTCTGTCCATCACCACCCCTTGTTGTAAATAATTTTGTCCACCCTAAGCGTGGAAGGGTATACTCAGATGTGAGTCCCTTGCTCATTGCACCATCAGGATTCAAGCAAGCCGGGCCGAAGACGGCTGTGATGCCAGAAACCGGTCCCCGGAAGCTTGTTTCCTTCCCAGTGTAAGAATTGGCTTTTGTAGTCTGGTCTGCCCTGTTCCCATGATGCACTGGGCCAGGGACAGACTAATTTGCATACAGCCAGGTTCTGAAACTGGGATGGTGCAATGAGCTAAAAAACGGTGTTGGATCTAGCCCTGATCTCTTGACTGGGTGAGAGTACTCTGCTTAATTCAGAGACTCTGTCCATCACCACCCCTTGTTGTAAATAATTTTGTCCACCCTAAGCGTGGAAGGGTATACTCAGATGTGAGTCCCTTGCTCATTGCACCATCAGGATTCAAGCAAGCCGGGCCGAAGACGGCTGTAATGCCAGAAACCGGTCCCCGGAAGCTTGTTTCCTTCCCAGTGTAAGAATTGGCTTTTGTAGTCTGGTCTGCCCTGTTCCCATGATGCACTGGGCCAGGGACAGACTAATTTGCATACAGCCAGGTTCTGAAACTGGGATGGTGCAATGAGCTAAAAAACGGTGTTGGATCTAGCCCTGATCTCTTGACTGGGTGAGAGTACTCTGCTTAATTCAGAGACTCTGTCCCATCACCACCCCTTGTTGTAAATAATTTTGTCCACCCTAAGCGTGGAAGGGTATACTCAGATGTGAGTCCCTTGCTCATTGCACCATCAGGATTCAAGCAAGCCGGGCCGAAGACGGCTGTAATGCCAGAAACCGGTCCCCGGAAGCTTGTTTCCTTCCCAGTGTAAGAATTGGCTTTTGTAGTCTGGTCTGCCCTGTTCCCATGATGCACTGGGCCAGGGACAGACTAATTTGCATACAGCCAGGTTCTGAAACTGGGATGGTGCAATGAGCTAAAAAACGGCGTTGGATCTAGCCCTGATCTCTTGACTGGGTGAGAGTACTCTGCTTAATTCAGAGACTCTGTCCATCACCACCCCTTGTTGTAAATAATGACTTTACTTTGGGCATTCATAAGAAGAGCATTACAATAGTCGATGGTAGACATTACTAGAGTGCTAACCAGTGTTTTCCCTGCATTTAGGGGTAAAAATGGTAGTAGTTTTTTTATCATTCGCAGCTTGAAGAATGATGAGGATACCACAGTATTTGCGTGAGGTGCAAAGGACAACCTGTCATCAAATATGACTCCCAGGTTTCTGAGTTTGGTGACAGGTACTGGAGGAGGGCCTTGTGACGAAGGCCACCAACTGGGTGACCATGTAGGCAGTAGATTACAGAGTATTATGACCTCTGTTTTCTCAGAGTTCAACTTGAGACAGTTTGTGGTCATCCAACTGCTGATGGCAAGCATGCCCTTCTGAAATTTAGCTGCTACTATGTCACCGTCATTGTGTACATTGAGCACCAGTTGGGTGTCGTCCGCATAGGATGCGAGTCCCATCCCGTGTGATTTGATGACTTTAGCGAAGTCCGACACATAGATATTAAAGAGTGTCGGACTTAAGGATGATCCTTGGGGGACACCACACGGGAGGGCTAATTGAGAGGAGTTAAAGGGGCCGATGTTTACCGATTGAGTACGGTCGGTAAGAAAGGAGGATAATAAAGCTTTGGCTGTCTGATGAATGCCCATGTGTGAGACACGGTCGATCAAGATGGTGTGATCGCCGTGTCAAAAGCTGCTGATAAATCCAGCAGTATAAGGACAGCCGTTCCTCCTTGATCAAGGATGATTTTTAAATCCTCTGTTGCTTTAATTAGCGCAGTCTCTGAACCTTGGCCTTTACGAAAGCCAAACTGAATATCATCCAAGAGTTGGTGATCTTTGATATATTTAGAGAGCTGTGTATTGATCACTTTCTCAACAATTTTGGCAGGGAAAGGAAGACTTGCTATTGGTCTATAATTCTTAGGTTCGTTCAAGATTAGATTTTTTTAGAAGTGGTTTAATAATGTTTTTTTCCAAATCTTTGGGTATGTGCCAGATGCAAACATTGCATTGCAGATTTTAGACAATGTGGAAGCAACTGAGTCAGCTAGTGGCTTAAGTATTGATGGGGGACAGGGGTCGGTAGCAGAGCCAGACTTAATAGTAGCTATTAGGTTTGAAATCTGCTCAGGAGTGGTGCTTTCGAATTTTGCTAAAGAGTGTTCGCATTCCGGGGGTTCTCGATTTAGTGGCTGGCTATCTTTTTGGGTTTGGAATAAAAAATTGGTGTAGATGTCGTTAACCTTTTCAAAGAAGTAATCAGCAAGGGAGTTGCATAATGCCTGAGAAGGAGCTGGATTACAGTTTGAGACTTGTCCAGATAATTTAGCAACTACCTGATAAAGCTGTTTACTGGAATTTTGGGCGGTCTCAATCTGAGTGATGTAGTACTTGCTTTTCTCCTGAGCAATTAACAGTTTGTATTTGTTGAGTGAATCTTTGTAACAGGTTTTCTCTTGATTATTGTAGTTTTTACGCCACTGCCTTTCGTGATTCCTGCAAACTTTCTTCTGTGCTCTTAGGATTTCAGAAAACCAGGGGGCTGATGGGGAGCAGCGGTTTTTCGAGAATGTTTTTTTTGGCACCAATAAATCAAAAGCATTATTCAGCCTGTTACAGTAGTTTGATGCTGCTAAATCAGGATCTAGGCAGGGTTCCGGTTGGGTAAGGGTTAGGTGTGCTTTGAGTAGTTCAGGGTCCATACTCTTCAAAGCTTTAGTGGGTATACGGGGGATAGGAGCAGTGTTCAATATTGATTTTCTGTCAGTAATAATATAAAATATGATGGCGTAGTGGTCTGTCCAGACCAAGGGGAGAATAGTCTTTAAGGAGATTGTTAGTGCATTGGAGAAAAGGCTATCTAACGTATGTCCAGCTATGTGTGTAGGGTCAGCTATTCGTTGTGAGAGACCCAATACCTTTAATTCTGATAATAGCAAAATTGTATCGTTATCAGTTGTATTTGAGATGAAAATTAAAGTCATCCAGAATAGTAATGGTGGGTTCAGTAGCCACGAGTTCCAGTGATTTGTTCAGTGAGGCAAGAAAGGCAGTCCCCGATCCTGGGGGTCGATACAATAGGATGGCTTTGAAGATTTGGGAAGGGGTGAGCAAGATGGAGAAGCTCATTGCTTCGCAAATTTGAAGAGATATATTTTCAATTTTAATGGAAAATGTATTGCGGTGGATTATCACGACCCCCCCCCCCCCCCCTCGCCCCCACCGTTTTTGATGGGTCTGTCTCATGGACTATGCTAAGGGGTCAGTGTATGTACAGGGATCTCAGATCCCCTCGATAAGAATTACTCAGTGGGCCCTTCAGTGAAATAAGGTTTCATCTCCAATCCAAGCCGTGTAGGCCTGGACGGCACTGGAACAAACGTTATGCAAAGCGGGTCCAGATCCGTACCAGAGTCGAGAATAAAGATGGTGTCACTGGAATGTGGTCCCCAGAGGTCACAAAGCCATGGCAGATTCAGATTAAAAAACGGATCCGAGAAGGTTGACTGGTGCGGAGGACTGACCCGCTGACGGGGCTTCAGTGAAGACCCATCTGAACCTAAGTTGCTCCAAAGGGGTCCGACCACCCAAAAATTCAGGAAAGCGCAGAGAGGACTCTGTGATGCCAGCTGCACAGGCACCACATAAGAGCGAGGTTGCGATTTGTTCCCTCATGGCGTCCAAAGAATCGGAGTGACACAGAGAAGTCAAAAAGCACTTCAACTTCTTCTTGTGTGGCTTACCTGAAGGTGTTCGACAGTGCGACAAGAAATGACGCGAGCCATCCCAGGATCAGTCCCAAGACCTCCCATGCTAATGTGACCTGAACCGGCATGAATTCACATGGAGAGTGGCTGAGAGCTTCATGGCCCACTCATGGATGGCCTTGAGGTTCACTGTCCAGTACTTTGCACATGACACAGTGGTGATCCCTCTCCAGATACCACAGATACACCAAGTGAGGGTCTGTCACTGACATCTGTCAATGACGCTCCACAAGTCTTGAATCCGGTGGGTTTCTTTGGGAACATCTAAAAAAAAATGGTAAAAGGCACACTAGATGTTGACAAAACGTTGCAAGAAGTTAATCCAAAAGTGATTTGGGGGAGTTCGATCCAGATCCAGGAACTTAGATCAGCACGCGGATGTGGTACCTATATAGGCACTGCACTCATCACATCCAGTGTGGATGATGCTAATGACCACATGCTGAGCAGAACCTACAGGCGTGCAAGGGGATTACTCAAAAAGTTCCAAATCGAGTCTGATGCCTGGGAAGTATTCGAAGGTAAGGAATTTGATTTAATATTAACTCCACATCTTCTTAACTTGATGATATGTTGGTGGTTTATACTGTGGTGATGTAAGTGCAGATAGAAACAAAAAACTCAATACTTTATTGGAAAAATGACTGCCCTCAATAAAGAAATCAAGAAAGAATAGGGAACTCATGGAAAGGAGTCAAACCTCTGAGGTGAACACCTCTTAATTCAACCTATGTGTGGCTTCACTTCAACCGAATCAAGTGGCATGGATGTATACACAGCATTAGAAAGTGAAACTAAAAAGCTTGCTACTATCGAGTAAAATGAGAAACAATCAATAGTGTTATTATTCACAACGCTTTAAAAAACATTTGTTAAAACACATTTTCAAAACAAACTAAAACATCACAGACTTAAAAAAAAAAAAAAGCAAAACAATAGTAGTAATCTTGTGAACTCAAGTTTACACATTAATACTGCTGGCCATGCAGGTGGGGATCGTGTGAAATACCCAACATGGGTTAACTAGAACAATGTGGGAACTGAGAAAGAAAATGTACATCCCTCTCTTCCCCAAAACCTGTTCCCAAAACACAATGCATCACAAGCTTAAATTGTCAATTTGTGGACATAACCAAACCAGAAAAAATGATAATACCATGGGAAGAGAGGTACCCAAAAATCCCAACAGATAGTCACACCCCTATGGAAATTACAGTGTCCCCTAATATAAGGTTCATTCCTGTAAGTGCATGTTCCCTTAGGGCTTTGGCAGGCGGCCCTTTCGGACTGAACAAGCCACAATAATATTGGTTTGTATCCACCTTGCTACTCCTTGCCATGGGCTCAAACATTCCAGAGTAAGTGACTATAATACACAATTGAAATGAAAAGCCTGGGGGAAGGAAACCCTACAGGTAAGACACTCTTGCCTCCAGTTTACATGAAGAAATGTGATAAAGAAAAAGACCTCCCATGTTACCCACATCGGCTGGTGTTTACTTTGCAGCATACACGACCATGGATAGCACAAGCTTCTCTTCCTGTCGTCTTTAAAGAAGTATACAGCCCACACATTGGCATTTAGAAATCAATATAGATTCCTGTGCATTACCACCACCTTGCAGGACAGTAATTTCTCAGCTTTAGACATGGGAAGGAGTGGGGGGGGGGTAAGTATCACTCATGGATAGAACTTTCAAGACCCATGCACCCACTACTTGTGCTGTAAAAAGTCAGGAGTGAGAATTGCAACACAGCCCTTCCTAGTTATATAATTGTTGTCACTCATTTTGGCAAAAAAGAACAAGAGTAGAAAATAACTCTCACACTATCTTAAGGTACTTCCACTCACTCCTACAGGCCTGCACGGGGAAAAGGGAATGCAGGCTTGAAAAAATATACTGAAAAGAACACCATTAACTTTCTATCACAGGGAAGGTTATTACATGGATGGCGAAACTGTGCTTTTTAAGATCCAATCCAACGTGTCTGAGCTTCTGCACACATAGGATCCTTGGTCCAGTTTTAGAAGTAAAGAAAGGGGAAGGGGTATATTTCACACGAGTACCCAGAGAAAAAATACATAGCATCCCTTCTTAAAGGGATATTAGCATTGGGGTGTTGAAGTAGAACATATCTTGTAAATGGTGCAGGTGACAGGACAGCCACATGGAAGGCACCATCCACTGTGTTAAAAAAATTACAACGCAAGCTGCACGAAGGAAGGATCAATCCCTCCTGTTTCATGAGGTAGTGCGTTGCATGTGGCTTTTTAGCAACAACTAGTAGAGGGATGCCAACTTGGATCCTAAGCCATGAATTTGGTTCAAGGTGGCCTGCATAGCTTTTAGTGCACCAAAAGGACATCTCAATGTTCAAACCATGGAGATTCACACTTGTAAAACAATTACTCTCCTGCATTCTTCCATTCCCTTCTCATCATAAAACACCCAAATCCCAATGCAAGACAGAGCCAAATGCTGTGGTACTGCTTTCAGTGCAGATGTTGACGTAACTGCAGTTGCCGAAGTTGGTCAGTTGAATGTCCAGCACTCTGTCATGTCAATGTTTGATCATCTGTCTTTTGATCTATTACGGTCATGCCTGTTCACAGGGTGATGCTCTCCGGTGGTCAGCTGGATGAGAATGTCAATCTGTGAAAGTTTCTAGCACTAAAACAGGGCTGCTGGTAATGTATAGAACATTTCTAATGTACAAAGTTTGCATTCAGGCACCTCCTTGCCTTTGTAGTAGAACAACTGACAACGCAACCCATTCTTGACTTGAGGATTCAGTTAGGTATTCTTTTTTCGAATGAGAACTTAAAAATAAGGAAGCCTCTCCTGTGTAAATGTAAATTTAAAAACTAGCATGTACAATACAATCTGTTGTTCCCTAGAACAGCTTTCTACCCAGACACACTAAGACATCATTAGGTGGTCGGGCAAAGTCTTCTTGCACTTCAATATTAAGGCAGTGGATTACCACAAGACGGCACAGTCATCATTGAAGTAAGCAAAGTCTATGGCAGATCAACTTCAAGAGATTTTTGTTTTCTGAGTCTTGAAAAGAGATTTCTGGGGAGTGCGGGACAAGAGAGCGGTCAAAGGGTGGCACGCACAAATAGTGGCGATTCCCTCTCGTCCAAGCTTGATCCCTTGGGGGAAAGGTAGTGCTTTGTTAAGTCTGTTATTGTTCATAAATCTGTTGGTTTCGCAGCACATTAAAGTTCCAACTTGCTAGATTTCATCATAGCATGTTAAAGCCATGTGCAGACCTTTTCATGTCGATTTCTCTAACGACGTGGTCTGTTCTATCAAAAGAAATGCTGCTTTTTTACGGGCTCTGAACTTGCTTCCTCTTAGTATTTGTTACTCAAACGTCATTAAGTTGGCAGGTGCCTGAAAGAGAAGAATCTCCAGTTAGATAAAACATTATAGAAGGCCCACAAAATCACAATTAAAGGCATACAAGCTACATTTAGGCCAACACTCTCCTAACAAGGGAGTAGTTTTTGTGGTCTCTATGGATACACTTGCAGCTTTTGTGAGAAGTTATTTACCTTCCTTAACACTCTTTCACAAGCATACTTTATTTAAACTCAGATTGCTCACCTTGTGAATATCCCCAGGCACCGGACATCTGGAAAATTCAAAAAGCAGTCCTCCTGTGTGCCAGTAGGTGGCAAGGTATAAATCGATGTGGACTTCGTTCCGCTCCAGAAATAATGAGCAGATCCGCATATAGGAGCTACCCATACACGCTGATGTCTGTTATAACTCATAATCCTGTCTGCTCCCGCAGGTGTGGAACCCATCAGCGAACTGGAGAAACCAGTGTGCAGATTCCTAAATTAGGACCTTTCTAGATGAAAAAAAGGTAATCCCACAGAACGGCAGGTGGAAGTACAGTGAGGAATCTGCCGATAGTGTATCCACCAGAAAGAAAGTAAGTAACTTGTTCTTCTGATTAATACTTCTATCTTCAGATAGATAGCAAAGTAGTACCTCCCAAGATGGTGGAGCTGTGGAATGGCTCAGAACAAAATGTCCTGAAGGACAGAATGGACAAAATGTCCATCCCGAAGGACCTAAAAATCAAGGCAATACTGAATTTGTGCACCGATGCCCGCATAGCAGAGTGACATTCAGGAGAGGCACGCTGCATGCCAAGGTTGTGGTAGTAGCCTTAGCCCTAGTGGAATGAGCCCTCAGGCCTTCTGGAAACTGCTTCTTAGCCAATGCATAGCAGATCTTCATACTGAGAACTATCTATTTTGAGATGGTCCATTTCTTCACGACGTTGCCCTTTTTTGCACCGGTGAGACCCACAAAGAGCTGATCGCCCACCTGATGTTCTTTGGTACGATCAATGTTAAACCTCAGCGCTCTCTTGAGTTCCAAGAAGTGGAGTCTCTTGCTCTTTCAAGGGATGAAGCAGCGCAAAGGAGGTCGGAAGAGTGATAGGTTGTCTGACGTGAAAAAGAGTCACCACCTTCGGTAGGAACGCTGCTTGTATCTCTAACACCGGCATGTCCAGAAAAAAAAGATGGAATAATGAGGCTGGACCTAGAGGACATGAAGCAGATTCACATGGCATGCAGATGTTATCACAACCAGCAAGACCATTTTCAAGGTGAGGTGATGCAATGGACAACTGTACATTGGTTAAAAAGTGGTATACAAAACAAAAGTGAGGAGAAAATTCAAGTCTCACTGTGGCATCGGAAAGGGCGATGACAAACATATTGCACAACTAATAGGAGGTGCAATCTCGACAGCTGTTTTGGACAAGGACAGCTGGTCCAGTAAACATTAAAAGGCCGATAAGTAACTTTTAGCAGCGCCCACAGCCTGACCATGCTGGTCCAAAGACCAAACAAACACCAATACATCCAACAGCCTGGAGTGTAATGGGATCTGGCAAGAACTAAACTAAGCCACCATCGTTTGGTAGCTCCCGGCATACACAGATTTCATGGAAGAGAGACTGGCTGATAGGGTGACAACTTCAGGAGGGAGGTCAAAGGAGATGAAGTGTTGCCCCTCAATATCCATGCATGGAGGAGCAGGTTTCGCAGGCCTGGGTGCAAAACCCTGTCCTGCTGCTGTGACAGAAGTTCCTCCCGAAGTGGCAGCTTTATTGGAGGTCAGATGCTCATGGCCAGAGATAATATTCAAAACTCAGTAAAGGAGTGGCAGGAATGTATACAGGAGTTCCTTGAGCCACTGTAGGTGGAATGAGTCTCAGAGAAAGATCCTCCTTGGTTACTCCAATACGCAAGAGTCAACACTACATCATCTTGACGCAGGGAAGAGATTGAGATAGGGCTCTCCCCATTGCTGTAAGAAGCCCTGTGCCATCTCTAGATGTAACTGTCATTTGTTTGTGATCTGGCAAGTGTCGTCCACTGAATTCATCGGAGCTGTCGTTTAAAGAGCCCACTAGGTGCCCCACTACAAGCGAAATGCCCTGTCGACTCAGCCAGTTCCAGAGCCTCCTGGCTCTGGACCCCACTTCTTCCTGGTTGTTGCAGGACCACATGAAATCAGTGCTGCCCGTGAGCACCTGGATCTGGCTCCTTTTGATGAGCGGTAGGAAGGACTTCAACGGCGAGCAAATGGACAACTTCAACACACTGATGTGAGGCAAGTATCCGCCGTAGACTAGAGAGTCATCTCATCTCCACTTCTCTCAGATGAGCTCTCTAGCCCAACAGCGACATGTCTGCGGGCACCGGGTGTTTCCCTGGTGGGCTACCAGGGTGATGGCTGATTTTGACCACTAGGGGCCATTTTTATTACCAGGGCCGGTTTGGTTTGCAGCATCGCTGTAATATCAGCAGCCTGTAACAAAAGCAGCTGCAGTGTTTTCCACGACCCCCCTCCCCCAACACCCACCTCCTCCCATCCCCTGCAGCCGTCCCCCGACTCAATTGCCAGGGCTGGTTTGCGTTTCCAGCCCTGCATGTCTGTCACCACCATCATGCCCTGGGTGTGGCAGATAGAGGGGTCTGCTGCTGGTTCAACTATGATCGAGCAGCCACCACTGCAGATCTTTTACAGTCTTCTCCAACACAAGGATAGGACTGGATGGTTCCTTTGGTGCTGGAACCACTGAGACTTCAGATTCCACTGCAAAGTTAGTATGTGCCTTCTGGCATGGTCAGTGAAAAGGATCCAGGAGGCTAGTAGGCCGTAGAGCCGTCCTCACTAAGACCCAGGACAGAGGTGAAACATCGAAAACATGGCAAGCATGTTTTGGACTTGTTGGTCCTGAAGAAAGGTTTAAAGAAAGGCTTGAAATTGCACCATATCCAGAATGGGCCCAATGAAGGGGAAACTCTGCAAAGGGATCAGGTTTGACTTCAGGAAGTTGATTAGAGTACCAATGATGTCAAGAGGTCTGTTGCAGTGTGGAGGTGCCCAGGGCCGACTGTGGTTAGCTGGTCAACGGCCAGTTGTCGAGGTAGGGTAACAATGCTACCACTGACCAACACAGATGGGCAAGGACCACCGCCACTACCTTGGTGAACACCCAAAGGGCACTGGTGAGGTTGAAAGGGAGAATGACAAAGTGAACGTGCCTGTGGCCACCTTGAACCATAAGCAGCACCTGTGGGCACACACTGCCATCCAGTCTCCGAGATACAGGGTGTATAGAACCTTAGACAGGATACGCATCTTAAATTCTTCTTTGTGCAAGAGGGCATTGAGGGGGTGCAAAGCTAGGATAGGACAAAGGCCTTCATCATTTTTTCGACATGAGAAAGTAGTGTGGGTAACACTCAGTCCCCACTTCAGAGTCTGGTATCCTTTTCTATGGCTTCTTTGTCCAAAAGAGCATGCATTTCTTGTTGTAACATGGACAGATAGACCTCCAAAAGGTGTTCCTGTGCATTTGCAAGGTGTGCTTGAAAAATAATAGCAGGGCATTGCCCTGTTTGATAATCTGCAGGGCCCATTTTTCGGATGTATTGTGTTGCCACACATGCAGTAAGGAATTTCTTGTGATAATAAATAATAAATTGTAAATCTACTTTGACATACAATTGGGGTTCTTGTGCCAATACTTGGGTCATTGGGAGTTGGATTGAAATCAGTATTGAATTGGAGTATGGCGAATGAAAGTGAGCGTTGTGTTTGATTCTCAATGATTCATGTCTCCCAGAGGACAATATCTGATGATAGGAATTGTGCTTGGGACTGATGGATTCAGTATTTTTTGCCCCAAGCAAGATCTAGACGAGGCACTGGTTGAAATAAAGCTAGCTCAGTCGGAGATCACAATGGGTTGGAGTTCCTCTTCCAGCACCATTGACGTATGAAGGGTCCTGTGCTAGTTCCTGCGGTAATCCCTGCAGATCTTTGTGGTTTGAAGGCATTGCAGAAGGAGCTGGAAGCGTGCCAAGGACGCACAGCATGAGCTCTCGAAAGGCTTTGCCCTGCTGCAAAATTTCAGATGGGTATGGGAACTTTAGGTGCAGCGGGACCAAAGATGGATTCGGCTCCTTAGCAGAAGGGGAGTGAGACTTAGAGGCACAGTTATGACGTAACGCCTTTTCTAGAGAACAAAATTGGTGAGAAGGGGCAGATTCCTACTTGAACTTTTTGAGTTCCTAATATTACTTACCCGATTAATTTAACCACGAAAAAGATCTGCAGTGGAAACATCTTTGAAAGTAGCGGGTCCATGGCTCCGATCTGGAGCTTTCCATTGGTTTGTTATGTAGAGTTTTACTTTGCTTTCTTGGATGATCTTTGGATTCATCTGGGAGCAGTTATCACACGTCGTTTGTTAAATCCAAGCACCAGAGGCACACCTCAAACGGATCTGCCACAAACATCTGTTTCAGTTCCTACAAGGTTTAAATCCTGTTATGTTTGGGGATGACGTCCCTTGCACACTGCAAAATGTGCAGAAGAATCACTTCACAGAGTAAAGAAAGAACAGGGTTCCAGATGCGTGTCTAAATGTGTGAAAAGAAAGGAGCTGACATCAAGAGTGCAAGGCTGGTGCTGCCATATGGCTCAGGGCGGCCCTTCTGGGGCAGGATGGAGTCCCACAACACTACCTACTATCGTGCACAAGTTTTTAGGATCCACTCTGGCATCGGGAGATGTTCATAAGGTCTGGAACCTGCAGTTAGAAGTAGCCATCAGAAACGTAATGACTTCAACACAGAGTCTGTGTGACATGGATTTATGGTACGACTACAGCCCCAGCTTTTATCAGACAACACCTGAAAGCGGATTCTCATTGCTTGACACATGTGGACATCCCTTACCATTGAAAACCCCGTCACTAGGACTCACCCATGCTGTTCAGCTTAAGCCCTCGTTACCTGCAAAAGTGCTATCTTTCCTATGTCACCCCTGCCACCAGACTCGCATCCCCTACACAAATATTTATTTATATACTGGAATTACATTTACAGCTAAGAGTACTCTATGTAACATTTATCAAAATGCATTACTAGAATGAAAGCTTTTTTTTTGTTTCCCATCCCCCTATTCTTATATTTTCACTTTACTTTTTATGCTAAACTTGTAGTCTTTTATTTAACCGCTCAGTGTAACAATTCTCAATGTAATAATTATTCATATCTCAGTCATCCGATTGCCCTTGTGAACACGTCCCTCATTGTTTATATGCCAAACAGACAAAATCACCATTTTAGTATTCATTGGTGCCACAACAAACAAACCTTTCTGTCAATCTTGGACTAATCAATTATCACCATTGCTCCTTTTCATATCCGACTCAACTAGCGTCTTTCTATTCACTATTACTATCCAAAAGTCACCATCATCACTGCAAGACATCTGTTACCCAATTGTTAATATAGCCACCACTCATAACCCAAACTCTAATCTCCACTCCTGCCTACACCACCATCTTATTCAGGACAACTTGTTTAAAAAAATGTTTTCAATTAGTCATACAACAGCTCAGCAGTACATTGTATTCAGAGCTCAGTGACATCAACATAATATGGATCTCAGTAAGTCAGCCCAATTTGTTGACTGATCCAACAATCCCTTGCCTCAGAACCTTGTTTCCAATTCACTCTCCCATCACCCTTGCAACCTTACACACCATTGACAAGCACTTCACTACTTCCGGTGACATGTAATCCAATCACCACTTCTCCCTGTACATTTCCAAGTAAAACACATTCATTGTCAATCCCTGTAACGATCCAATCAATGCTTTCTCATCAAGTCTTGTAATCTCTAGTACAATCAACTCCATCATTAATGTGTTTGAAAGACAGCTTTTCCCTCACTACACCTTTTTATCTGGCTCACCATGCCCTTTATTCCTAACCTGTGAGCAAATAATACCTCCGTCATCAATGCTGCTTATTTTATGCCCACCATCCCGCTCAGCACCTGCCAACCTCTGCCTACTTCACTGACCCCCCTTGTCTACATAGCTGACATATCCTTCTACACCAGTCGTGCCCACTGCCACTCTATCCAAACTCCACTAATCAATTAAGTTATGTCTGCCCAGCTGCCATTTACCTAATCACTTATCTCTATCTAAACCAATTTGAGTACCAGTTAACCAACTGGATCCAAAGGAAAGGTCTCTCCTAATTGAGGAATACAACAGCAGGATGCCCAATCCTCTCTCCCACCAAGCATGCTGCAACAACAATTCTTCTAGTCACCTCTACCAACCAATGACAAGAAATAACATTGAACTTACTCCAGCAAATCCTAACCCAATACTGGGCCCATGGTCATTTATTTTCAATATCTTTCCAACCTTCACCTCTCCACCCCTTTACTAGAGCCAGATAAAGCTACAGTAAAAGCTCACTTACCAGTAACTCTTGATTTGCACGTGTAGTGTTGCAGATCGCATGTTGTGCGTTTTTCTGCCATTTAGTGTAAGGTTCATAAAAATGCAACTTGTTTTTCTCCAAAGGGTTTTTATTTGCTTGAGTGTGCATGGAATGATGAATAATCAGGTCCCTCTAAAACTACAAGGCCTCAGGACAAACTCCACCTTATATTGTTTTGACCTGAGGAATGTGTGTGTCTGTCACTTTGGTATGGTGTACTACTTTACTGTCCGTGAGAAGTATAGCACGTAAATCTACAAGACTACAACAGCAAAATGAGTGTAGCATGTAAGTAATGTTTTCTTTTTTGGCATGTATTATAGTATATCACGTGCTATAGACTGTAAAGCAGTATCCTCAACCCCTGAAGGAGTGTCTGATGGAAAGAAGTAGTGGAGGTACTAAAAGTCTTCAAAACAAAATGAATCCACATATGCTTCCTTTCTAGCTTTGATATACACAGAATAGTATTTATTGAATGTGTGTACTGACATCCTAGGAGCAGCTTTGCATATCTGCCCCATCTAAATACTGCCCAAAAGTGACATATTGGATTCTTTTGGAAGTGCAGAATGAACATGTGATATATAAAGTAAGGCAAATGCTACTTACCAGTATGCATCTGTTCTTGGCATGTAGGGCTGCTGACATTCATATCTTAGCATAGATCGCCACCTAGTGTTGGGTCCGGATGTTTGCACCTTGTTGTCTTGGAAGAGTCTTTGAAGTATCACGAGATAGGTGACTCCTCCTCTGGACTACAGTGCGCATGGGCATCTTCTCCATCTTCAGATTGTTTTTCGCCATTGTGGCAAAGATGGAGTATAGGAGAGTAAGAGCTGACCATGTAAATGTATGTAAGGAAGATAACCATGCAGCTGTGACAGGCACCGGGGAGGAGGCGGGGTATATGAATGTCAGCAGCCCTACATGCCAAGAACAGATGCATACTGGTAAGTAGCATTTGCCGTTAGAGGCATGTGGGCTGCTGAGTTCATATCTTAGCATAGACTGTTGTAAGGCTTGACAGGGGGGGGTGCTTGCTAGGACCAAGGACGTATAGGGAAAACGGAGTCGTCTGGTGCAGGTAAAGGAAGTTTATTTAAACACAGGCGAGGTAAAAAAAAACAACACAAGTCTCGTGGGTCCGAGTACAGGGACAGTCTTATTCCGGATGCCTTCTTTACAAAACTCCCGGGGTTGGATTCTTCAGAAGGTCCTTAGGGGTGTGTTTCCTCGACAAAAGAAAGAAAGAAAAGAATACGCCGTATTACTGGCGAGAACCACAATGCGAAATGGCAGGAGGGGAAAGGGAGGACGTGAAGGGAATCACCGGGTACCTTAACCCTTTTAGTGCACTTTCTCTCAGTGAGTGTGATAGCGCGTTACACTCATGCATGCCCGCTCTGTGACTGCCCCGCCGCCCTTTAGCCAGTCCCTCTTTCGAAGAGAACACTCCCCTTATTTTAGCCCGTACCTTGCGGAGCCACACTTCTCCGGTTGAAGTGTGGCTGGGCGCAGCGTGGAAACGTTGGCCTCCCGGCTTCTCCGGCGCTAACCTCCTGGCTAGTTCGACTCCGGTCTCCGAGGACGGTAATCCTGCTCCGGCAGCTTCCTCCTTGGACACGGACTCCTGGGGCACTTCCTCCTCTCCAGCCGCGCTCGCGCCACTGCTCTCCCGGCCTTCCGCTATCAGGGTCGAGGTCGTGTCTGATTGGCAAAACGGGGGTGACGTCAGAGAGGCAGCCACGCCCTCCTGGGAAACCCAAGCCGCCTTAAAGGGAACACGGTCCTCCTGTAAGCGTCGAGGCGGAAAGGAAGAGGGACAAAAATCAGGTTCGAACTCGTGGCAGGTAGGGACCCCCTGACAACTGTATAGCAGTTTCTCCTCTAGCGGTGGTCGCCTGCATCAGCTGTAGTGGTTTGAAAAAGAGTTTTAAGGACAGCCTGCCCACAGCAGCTTGTCGCTTAGCTTGCGCGTCAACACAGTAGTGTTTGGTGAAAGTGTGTATGGTAGACCATGTAGCTGCCCTACATATGACTTCTAAGGGAATATTTCCTAGGAAAGCCATGGAAGCCCCCATTTTACGCGTTGAGTGTGTTTTCGGCGGAACTGTTAAAGTGCGCTTTGCCTTTTGATAGCATATTTGAATGCATTTAACTATCCATCTGGCTATTCCAGGTTTAAGTTCAAGTTCAAGTTCAGGCATTTATAAAGCGCACTACTCACCCAGAGGGTCTCAAGGCGCTAGGGGGAGGGGTTCACTGTTTATCGAATAGCCAAGTTTTCAGTTCTTTTCTGAAGGAGATGTGATTCTGAGTAAGGCGGAGGTGGGTGGGGAGTGAGTTCCAGGTCTTGGCAGCCAGGAAGGAGAAGGATCTGCCACCCATGGTGGTTTTTCGGATGCGCGGGACTGTGGCGAGGGCTTGATTGGATGATCTTAGTTGGCGGGTGGGATAGTAGAAGGACAGTCGGGTGTTGAGGCATTCGGGTCCTAGATTATAAAGGGCCTTGTGTGCGTGGGTAAGAAGGCGGAAAGTGATTCTTTTGTTGACGGGAAGCCAGTGGAGGTTTTTTAAGTGACCGGTGATGTGCTCTTGGCGCGGGATGTCTAATATGAGTCTCGCTGATGCGTTTTGGATGCGCTGGAGCTTTTTCTGCAATTTTGTTGTAATTCCGGCGTAGAGTGTGTTGCCATAGTCCAGTCGACTTGTGACCAGTGCATGGGTGACAGTCTTTCTTGTTTCGAGGGGGATCCAGCGGAAGATCTTTTTGAGAATGCGAAGGACGTTGAAGCAGGAGGACGATACAGCGTTGACTTGTCTGGACATTGAGAGAGGAGTCTAGAATGAAGCCAAGGTTACGTGCATGGTCTGTGGGTGTGGGCGCTGATCCCAAAGCGGAAGGCCACCAGGAGTCGTCCCAAGCTGAGGGGGAGGATCCAAGGATGAGCACCTCCGTTTTGTCTGAGTTGAGTTTTAAGCGGCTCTGTTTCATCCATTCGGCTACTTCTTTCATACCTTCGTGAAGGTTGTTTTTGGCGGTGTTGGGGTCTTTGGTGAGGGAAAGGATTAGCTGGGTGTCGTCGGCGTAAGAGATGATGTTGAGGTTGTGTTGACGTGCGATGGAGGCGAGGGGACTCATGTAGACGCTGAAGAGGGTGGGACTGAGTGAGGAGCCTTGAGGTACGCCGCAGATGACTTCGGTGGACTCGGAGTAGAAAGGGGGGAGTCGGACTCTCTGGGTTCTTCCGGCTAGGAACGAGATGATCCAGTCCAAGGCTTTTCCTTGTATGCCGATGTTATTGAGGCGTTGTATGAGGGTGCTGTGACAGACCGTGTCGAAGGCGGCGGAGAGGTCGAGTAGGATGAGGGCAACTGTTTCTCCGTTGTCTAGGAGTGCTCGGATGTCGTCGGTTGCCGCAATGAGGGCGGTTTTGGTGCTGTGTTTGGCTCGGAAGCCGTTTTGTGAGGGATCCAAGGAGTTGTTGGATTCAAGGAAGGCTGCGAGTTGGCTGTTGACGGCTTTCTCGATGACTTTGGCCGGGAAAGGGAGGAGGGAAATGGGACGGTAGTTTTTCAGTTCTGAGGGGTCTGCTGTTGGTTTTTTCAGAAGGGCGCTGAGTTCGGCGTGTTTCCATATTTCTGGAAAGGTGGCGGAGTTGAAGGAGCAGTTGATGACATCGCGGAGTTGGGGAGCGATGATGGAGTCAGCTTTGTTGAAGATGTAGTGGGGACAGGGGTCCGAAGGTGAGCCAGAGTGGATTGAGTTCATGAGGCGAATGGTATCTTCAGTGGTGATTGGGTTCCAGGAGTTGAGGTAGTTAGTTGGAGGGGTGGGAACAGAAGGGGGTGGGGTGAGTTGGTCATTGGGAGTGTTCTTGAAGCTGTTGTGGATGTCGGCAATTTTGTTGTAGAAGAAGGAGGATAGCGCATCGCAGAGGTCTTGGGAGTTAGTGATGTCGTTGGATGCTGCGGGAGGGTTGGTGAATTCTTTGACGATATTGAAGAGTTCCTTGCTGTTATGAGAATTGTTGTCGAGACGGTCCTTAAATGCTGATTTCTTGGCGGATCGAATCAGTTGGTGGTGTTTGCGGGTGGCTGTCTTGAGGGAGGCCATGTTGTCTGAGGTTGGTTCTTTTCTCCAATTCTTCTCCAGGATGCGGCATGTCTTCTTGGATTTTTTAAGGTCGTCATTGAACCAGGGAGCCCTTTTGCTGAATGATTTCGACTGGTGTTTTTTCAGGGGTGCTAGTTCGTCCGCACTGATGGTGATCCATTGCCTGAGGTTTGTGGCCGCTTGGTCTGGGTCCGTTGTTAGGGTGGGAGTGTTTTGGCTGAGTGATGCGAGGAGTTGGTCGGTGGTGATTTTGTTCCATTTTCTTCGGGGAATGGGTTGTGGATGGTTGTGGGTCAGGGTTGTTTTGTAGCTGAAGTGAACACAGCTGTGATCCGTCCAGTGGAGAGCTGTAGTGTGATCGAAGGAGATGTGCTTGCTGGAGGTGAAGATAGGGTCGAGCGTGTGTCCGGCTGTGTGAGTGGGGGTGTCAACAAGTTGTTTGAGTCCGAGATTGGACAGGTTATCCAGGAGGGTGGTGGTGTTGTTGTCGAGAATGTTGTCAAGGTGGTAGTTAAGGTCTCCAAGAAGAATGTAGTTCTCGGATGCGAGGGCGTGCGGGCTGACGAAGTCAGTGATGTCGTCACTGAATTGAGATCGGGTGCCTGGGGGCCTGTAAATGAGGGTTCCTCTAAGTGTGGTCCTGGGGTCGGTGTGGATCTGGAAGTGGAGGTGTTCGGCGGTTGCAAGATTGTCGTCAGAGCTGGTTGTAATTTTGATGGTGTTTCTATGGACGATGGCTATGCCTCCTCCAGTTTTGTTAATGGTGCGGTCTTTTCGAATGATCTTGTAAGTGTCCGGTATGGCTATGGCGATGTCGGGGGCAGAAGATGCATTCATCCATGTTTCAGTGAGGAAGGCGATGTCAGGTGACGTAGTGGCGATTAGGTCCCAGAGTTCGGTTGCGTGTCTGTGGACCGAGCGGGTGTTCAGTAGGATGCATTTCAAGTCGTTGGGTTCGGAGCCGAGTGTGGAGGAAGTGTGTTTGGTGAGGGTCCTGACGCAGCTGAACTTACAAGAGAGGCAGGAGAATGGGCCGTGGGTACGTCCTGGGGTAGCTTCGCAGCAAAGTGGGGTGCGTCCGGCGTTGAGGGCGAGGAGAGTAGCGGCATCATAAGTTACTCTGGGGGGTTGGGAGCGGCATAGAGCAGGGGGACGGGCGCTGGGCGCGGTCCAGGCGCGGACGGGCGAAGACGGGCTTACCTTTGGCGCACCTTCGGTTTGGAAATGGGATTACCCTTATGTTGTGGTGAAAAAGCGACAAATAGTTGCTTTGTCTTTCTGAATGATTTTGTTCTGTCAACGTAATATAACAGAGCTCTTTTAACGTCTAGTGTGTGAACAGCTCTTTCAGCCACGGATTGCGGGTTTTGAAAGAAAACTGGCAATTCTATGGACTGATTGATGTGGAAAGTGGATATAACTTTTGGCATACATTTAGTGTTTGTACAAGCACTACTTTATTGTGGTGTATTTGCATGAAAGGTTCCTGAATGGTTAGTGCCTGTAGCTCACTCACTTGCCTGAGGGAGGTAATAGCAATTAAAAATGCCACCTTCCATGTTAAGAATTGTAGTTCACATGAATTAAGTGGTTCGAAGGGGGGTCCCATCAGTCTGGTAAGTACTATGTTTAAGTTCCAGACTGGAGCAGGTGGATGCTTTGGAGGGATAATTCTTTCAAGTCCCTCCATAAAAGCTTTGATAGGTGGGATTCTGAATAGGGACACATGTCTGTTTTTAAGATATGCTGCTATAGCAGCAAGGTGTAGCCTTATGGATGAGTATGCTAGATTACATCTTTGAAGATGTAGCAGGTAACATATTAAATTTTGGATGGAGGCATCCAATGGATTGATTTGGTTATTACGACAATAAATAACAAATCTTTTCCATTAAGCTGCATAACATGCTCTGGTAATGGGACGCCTTGCTTCCTTGATAATGTTCATACAGTCTGGAGGCAAGTTAAGATATCCGAAGTCTAAGACCTCAGGAGCCAGATCGCTAGGTTCATCTCATTGGGATCTGGGTGCCTGATTTCTCCATGGTTCTGTGTTAGCAGTTGTGGCGAGAGGCGCAGTCTTTGGTGAGGAACCACTGAGAGTTCTAGGAGCGTTGTTTACCATGGCTGTCTTGCCCATGTGGGAGCAACCAGGATCATTGTGAGTGACTGTTGCCTTAGTTTGCGTGCCACAAATGGAATCATTGGGGTTGGTGGAAAAGCGTACGCAAATCTGCCTGACCAGTTCATCCATATCGCATTGCCTTGTGACAACAGGTGTGGGAACCTGGCGGCGAATGACGGGCATTTTGAGTTTTTGTTTGTGGCAAACAGATCTGTCTGGATGTCTCCACTTTTGGAAGAATGGTTGGAGAACTTGAGGATGAATCTCCCATTCCTGTACTTGCTGACTGTGTCGGCTTAGTAGGTCTGCTATCTGGTTGTCTATCCCTGGGAGGTGTTCTGCCAGGAGATACATGTTTTGTGGAATTGCCCACTTCCATATGCTCAGTGCTAGGTGAGACAGTTGCAGAGAGTGTGTTCCCCCCTGTTTTTGGATGTAGTACATGGCTGTCATGTTGTCCGTCCGGATTAACACTGCCTTGTTGTGTAAGTATTTCTGAAAGGCTCTCATTGCTAGGACTACTGCTACTAACTCTAAATGG
Source organism: Lissotriton helveticus (assembly GCF_964261635.1). Taxonomy (NCBI): domain Eukaryota; kingdom Metazoa; phylum Chordata; class Amphibia; order Caudata; family Salamandridae; genus Lissotriton; species Lissotriton helveticus. Next base: position 1,880,668,714 of record NC_136057.1, on the reverse strand, counting down.
TTTATATGTAGTGTCTTTTGTTTGACTGTCCAGAGACCTTGGACTGTATATTGAAGGAGATGGGCTCCCCAACCTGTCAGTGATGCGTCCGCTGTTAGTACTACCTGTGGAATCGGCTCTTGGAACAGTCGCCCCTTGGAAAGGTTTTGTGGGTTCCACCACTGCAGAGAGCGGTAAGTGCGACTGTCTACCAACACTAGGTCTTTTAGTTGTTCTTGATCTTGGTTCCACTGGCGTGCTAGGCATTCCTGTAAGGGGCGCATTTGAAACCGAGTATGAGAGACGATGAATATGCAGGAGGCCATCATGCCTATAAGCTGCATGAACACTCAAGCTGGTAGGGAGTATTGTGGCTGAAATTTTTGAATGAGAGATTATATGTTGGCTATCCTGGTTGGATTTGGATATGCTTTTGCTACGGAGGTGTCTATTGTTGCTCCCAGATATTGCTGTAGGTGGGAGGGTTGCAGATGAGATTTTGGGTAATTTATTGAAAATCCTAAACTGTGCAGTAGCTGGATTGTTTGTGAGGTATGGCTGGCACACTGTGCATATGAGTTGGCTTTTATGAGCCAATCGTCAAGGTAGGGGAACACATGGATGTGTTGCCTTCTGAGGTGTGCTGCTACTACTGCTAGGCGTTTTGCAAAAACCCTTGGTGCTGTAGTTACCCCGAAGGGGAGACCTTTGAATTGATAGTGCTGACCCCCTATTGTGAACCTGAGGTATCTCCTGTGAGCTGGATGTATGGGGATGTGAAAGTATGCATCCTTGAGGTCTAATTTTCCGAGGAAGTCGCCTTGATGGAGTAGTGGGAGTACCTGTTGTAGAGTGGAAATGATCTGAGAGTATGTATTGGTTCAAAGGTCTGAGGTCTAATATTGGTCTGGGTGAGCCGTCTTTTTTGGGAATGAGGAAGTATAGAGAGTATACCCCTGTCCCTTAATGTTGTAATGGGACTGGCTCTATGGCACCTTTTTCTAGCATAGATAGCACCTCCTGTTGTAACAGCGTGATGTGTTCTTTGGACATTGGACGGTGTTTGGGTGGTATGTTGGGTGGAGTAGAAGTGAGTTCCAGGCAGTAACCATACTGGATAATTTGTCTCACCCACCTGTCTGTAGTGATAGCGTTCCAGACTGGTAAGAATTGTGTTATTCTGCCTCAGACTGGTGTTAAGTGGTCTGGAGGGAGTGTGAAAAAGTCACTGGTGGCGGTAGAGGCTCGGGTGTTATTACCAAGTCCTCTGCCTTTGTTATTGTTCCCTCTATAACCTCCTCTATTGGAGCCTCTATTAAAGGTGCCCTGTGTAGTGCTTTTAAATGATGAAGAAGTTTGGGATGTGTTGCCTCTGCCTGAGGCTCGAAAGGAGGAGCGACGACAAGAGCTCCTAGATTGTTGAAATTGAAGTGCACCCATGGACTTAGCGGTGTCAGTATCTTTTTTCATCTTTTCTAAGATGGTATCAACCGCAGGGCCAAATAAGAAATCCTGATTAATAGGTTGATAGAGTATCGTAGATTGCACTTCATTTTTAAATCCTGAAATGTGGAGCCAGGCATGCCGGCGTAGCAATACACTAGTGTTGACAGACCTAGCGGCTGTATCAGCTACATCAAGGGCACATTTTATGGATGCGTTAGTGATGAATTTCCCTTCCTGTATTAGGTCGTTTGCTTTTGCTTTATAGGGTTCTGGTAGGTGTTGTAATAATCCCTCCAGTTGGGCATAGTGTGCTAAGTCATAGTGTGCTAGGAGAGCTTGGGTAGTGGCGATTCTCAAGGTGTCTGCTGCCTGAGAGGCCACTCTTTTCGCTATGCTTCTAAAATTTTTGACTCCTTGTCAGGAGGGGGGCATCACTTGTTGTTTGTGAATTAGCTCTTTTCCTAGCATTAGATACAACTAGGGAGTCTAGTGGTAGCTGAGATCTGATAAAAGAGGGGTCTGTAGGGGCCGGTTTGTATTTTTTCTCAATTCTTGGATTGAGGACACACGCTCTGGCTGGGTCATTAAAGATGTCTGGTGCGTGCTTTAGTACTCCTTTTAGCATAGGTAGTACACGTACACTCTTCTCTGATGTTGGGAAGGTGTTAAATAGAAAGTCCTCCTCTATAGGCTCAGTGTGCATGTGTACGCCATGATACTGAGCTGCTCTGTCCACTAGTTGGTTAAAAGCGACAGTGTCGTCAGTAGGAGATGGCTTTGTGGGGTATGGAGAGGGATCGGGTATGGGTTGTGTATAATCTGTGTCATCAGGATCCTTATGGTCACTCCATGTGTCATCTGGGTTTCCTTGATCGTCAGGTTCTATAAAATCATCCTGAAGATCTTCACCCATTTCTTCTTCCTGATCATAATCTCTAGGTGGAGGAGAATATGGAACATAAGGCATGTTAGGAGTGAAAGGAGGAGGTGTGAAAGGTCTTGAAGGGGATGTGCCAAAGTCCTTTTTCTTAGGAGAAACAGGAGAAGGGGCTTCAGTGTCCAGTCTTCTTTTGTTTTTATTGTAGACTGTTACATGTCCTGTATCAGGGTCTATATACAGTCTTTGTTGTTCTGGGTACACTGGATCTGGATGAAAACGCTCTTCCTGTATTGTCCGTGGCTTCGGCGCCAAGGATTTTGGGTCGGTCGACTGCTTGTCTTTATTCTTTGTTTTCGAGTGTCTCTTTAGGCTGGACGTCTTTTGTATGATGGGCAGCCTTCTTCGGCTCGACGGCCTTCTTCGGCTCGACGGCCTTCTTCGGCTCGACGGCCTTCTTCGGCTCGACTGCAGTCTTTGGATTGACGACCTTCTTGGGGACGGCGGGCGTTTTTGGATCGACGGCTTTTTTATGGTAGACGACTTTCTTGGGTTGAGTGTCTTTGCCCGATGCTGAGGCCACTTTGGGTACAGTTTTGCTTGTTCCCAGGGTACCGGAAGGCTTGGGTGTGGTCTTCGGAGCCGAGCCAGAAGGCGGATCTTCTGAAGCGGTGTTTCGGTCGCAGCTAAAGCTTTTAGGCGATGCTTTGACCGGAGCCTTGTGTGGAGGTGGAGGCGGGGTATGGGCTTTGGTACTCACGGTTTGCCCCGGTGTGATCTGGTCCTCGGAGTCCGATTGGCCCTCTACGGTGACTATTTTCAGATCTTCGGAGCCTTCCGCCTCTGGGAGTTCATGTTCGTGGTCGAAAATGTTTTCCGTTCTGGTGCCTGCCACTGCATCTCTTGTCGAGCAACTCTTCGGTTCCGGATAGTTTTCTTTGACCGGAACAGAGCACAAGCTAGACAGTGTTTTTCGTGGGGCTCCGGAGATAGGCACCTGTTGCATACTCTATGCTTGTCACTGTGTGGAAATTTAAACGGGGTCCTTTTCATTAGCAGGAGGCCCACGTGGCGTTGAAAAGGCCCAACGGCCCGCGTGGACGTCCGGATGGAAGTGCTGTCGAGTCGAGGGATACCAAGCGGAAACGATACCGTTGAATGTAGAAGGTTTTGGCCTTAGAAAGTTGGAAAACTTCAGTCCCTAAGTTGGAGCTGTCGAAGTACATCCGAACCCAATGGCGGAAAAAAACAATCTGAAGATGGAGAAGATGCCCATACGCACTGTAGTCCAGGGGAGGAGTTACCTATCTCGTGATACTTCGAAGACTCTTCCAAGACAACAAGGTGCAAACATCCGGACCCAACACTAGGCGGCAATCTATGCTAAGATATGAATTCAGCAGCCCACACGCCTCGAACTGTGTGTTTGGCTGTAGTGTATCACATTTGAATACATCTAAGTTTCTATCGAGAAATACTTAAACTTGAAGTAGCTTTGATCAGTTGTGAGAAATCTACAAATTATTGTTTTATTTCTTGACCAACTTAGTCTAGTCAGTGTAATACATTTAAGCTTGTCTACCACCAGGAGTGTGCAACACACTTCCAGTTACTACCTTTGAATTTGCAAAAAATGTTGGCAATTCACTAGCCTAATTAATGTGGAAATGGAGATGCTGTCTTGGGTAGAAATTCAGATGTGTAATCATACCATGTCCTTTTGTAATAAGGCTATATAACTTAGTTACTCTGCGTAATGAAGTGAATCCTACAAAGAAAATTACATTCCAAGACCTTGGTTGCAAAGTACAGGAATGCAAAGTTTCAAATGGAGCACCCATACGTCTTCTTAAAGAGATATTTATGTACCAACACTGGACTTGAAATGCTCTAGGCAGTATGACTGTTTAGACCTACTCAATAAAAAAAACTTCAGGGACCGTTATTTTGAAAACAGACACATGCAATCTATAGGTATGCAGCCACCACAGCTAAATGTTACTTATAGATGTGTATGCCAGGCTTGACTACAGTAGTGTTAAAGATGCTCAATACCATGAACTGTTGCTGGTAATGGATTAGTTTGTTGTGAAGTACAATAAGGGTTTCCATTTTGCTTCATAAAATGCACTAGTACTTTAATGGGTAGCCTCTTTTAGAGTATTCTTGCAAATACCCAAAGTCTAAGATTCCAGGAACCGAATTGCTAGGTTCTAGACTGAGGGTATCAATGATAATCATTGTCATTGGTGCCTGAAACATTTTCCTTACCACATACTGAAAGAGTGGTAGTGGGGAAAAGCTTAACATGTCCCTCACTAGTTCCCCTACAGAGGATTTCCAAGGCTGGAAGTGTGGATGACCAGGAGGTGTAATCTTGGTATTCGTTTTCTTGTGGGCTGGGAAGAGATCATGATTTGTAGAGCTCAATTTAAGAAAATATTGCATTATTTCCTTCTTTGTGATTTCTAACTTGTTTTTTAGGTCGAGCGTCAGCGAAAGACCTATTGTGGCCCGTATTTGGGAATGTAGGCACGAGAGGGTGCACAAGTGCAGATTTGACCTCGTGGGCGCGCACGGCGCCGTGCCCCTCTCGTGCCTCACATTCCCATGCGCACACAGCCAGCACCCACACCCCACACAGGCACACGTACACGCAGGCACACACACAGGTACAACACACGCAGGCACATACAAGCGCACCCCCCCCCACCCCCCGCTTACATACACACACAAACGCGCACACACACACTCCCAACCCCGCTCACCGGGCACACGCAGGGCTTCCGTCACTGGGGGGGCGGGCACCGTCAATGTGCCCCGACGCCCCCCTCACCGGGTCTGCTATACTCTTTTTAGGGCTCGCCTGGTGTTGCAGCGGCTTCTAAGACGCGTCCCCGTCCCACAGCCTCACAGCACTCCTCAAGTACAGTGGGCGAAGACTGCAGGCGCCGCCACTGTCACGAGCCGCAGGGAACGCCAACGTGCACGCTCACGGCGTCACGCTCCTGCCCTCCCGCGTCTCTTCTGCGCTCCAGGCCGACTTTTTTTTTTATTTTTTATAACGCGGTCCTCTTCCACTTTGGGGACCGCGTTTGTTTAATTAATTGTTTTGCTGTAGTATGGGCCGCTTTCCCATTTTGTATGTCTTTAATTATTTAATTATTTTGGAGCACGGTCCCTTCCTTTAGCCGCCGCGCTTGTTTGTACTTTACAACTGAGCAGGGCCCCGCTTCAAGGAGACTGCGTCCTACTGTTTAGAATGGGTGGAGGTCGAGCTGCTGCCGTCCAGTCAAGTACCTCTGTTCGCGGCCGTACCCGGCCAGCTCTTCCTCCTCACCGCCCACCACGCCCCCGCTGCTGCCCTAGTCATTGCTGGACTGCGCGGCCAAGACCGTGGCCGAGAGCTGGGCATTTGAGAGGTGGAGGAGCTCTTCAGCTGCATCCCTGAGCCCTTCCAGCGCCGCATCGTGCTCCAAGTGTCAAATATGCATGTTTTCCTCCTTCCAGTACCGGGGTGGTCAGGAAAGCCCACCGCTGCCGGCCAGGGACGCAGCCGGCTCAGCCCCAGCGCCTGCAGGGGCAGCAGGAGCTGCTCCGCCAACTCCCACCGGGACCACTGTAGCACCCGCAGCCAGGGACGGGCTACCCTTCTGCCGAGGCATCCGCCTGCTAGAGACGGGCTGCATGGATAATGGCCTGCAAGTCGGTGAGTGCACGCCCCGTGCCCCTTCTTGAGAAGGTGTCACATTTGCGAAAGTTAAAACTATTGGCATTGTAAATGACAAAGCTATTAATTACGCTGTTTTCAAAACCAACACATAAATAAAAAATTTGACGTTTACAATACCAATAGCTCAAACTTTCCTAATGCGAGACCTATTGCATTGCAAATGCTTGTTCTTGATGGTCTCTATTTTAAGGTATGTCACCATCTACACCGGTCCTAGAAATGTTTTGCTAGTAACAGTATTTGGTGGCTTCAGGCTAAGTACTTAAACTGTTGTCCAACTGTAGACAAGTGTTAAAGAGTATGCCCACTCTGATATAGTGTGATATTATTGTGTGTCTAAACTAGAATAGACTTGTTGTATTGTGGAAGGAATGCCTTGAGAGTTAGACACATTGGCTTCAACTCCAACACAAGGATGAACTGCTCCTAATTGATGGCAAATCATCTTCCCTGAATCATTAAGGCTGAATGTGAGCGCTTTACCATGACAATCAGGCATTTATTGTCAATACTGCGTATTGATATGGGTCTGCAAAAAAGAGCCTGCCTGGCAACAAAATGTTCTTGTTCTATCACTTTAGTCCGAGCCGGACCACGGGCGGCCACAAAACTGTACCATCCAAGACCCCAGTAGCTTGATACCATTTTTTGAATTAACGATTTCTACAATGGGTGTATGAAGTCATCATTTGTAATAGCTACATCACTTTCCTCATGGCCAAAGAAACGGACGTCTTGCCCACGAGAATCACCATGTGTAATATCAATACTCTGTGTTGGGATGTACGTATGGAGTGGTCAAACGCAGAGCATCATTAAAGAAGTTTTGAATCTGTTGAGGATGTCGTTTTTTTTAATATTGATGATGAAACATACCGTAAGTAGCAATGTTACAGGAGAACAAGTTACTTTCCTTTAGCAATGCTCTTGCTGGTAGATACTCTAACAGTAGATTCCTCACCTTGTGAATACCCATAGGTGGCAGACTGGATCCGGAAAATTTTGTTCATTAATTCCCTATCACAATGGTCGGTGATTTCGTGCAGATGCATGTCCGATTCATCCCGTCCTAGATGTGACGTCAAGGCTCCCACACAGTCGCCACTTCTGGGTATTGATGTCAGTTTCTTTCCGATATCTGTCCATGCTCTCCAGAGTCTTCGAAATCTGCACAATGGCACTAGCTGATTACTAAGATTGAATCTTTTTAACAAGGACTAGGAGAGTCTATTTCCCAGAAGGGGGATGAGGGTGGTCCAGTGAAGAATCTGCAGTGTATCTACCAGAAAGAATAACTGAAGATATAACAAATAAGTTGTTGTTCTGATGGCAACTGCAGATACCTCAACTTGTGGGTCTAAATCAAAGCAGTATACACTCCTCTCCTTCCCCACAGGTGGTGGGTCTGTGGAATGACTCAGACCATGAAATCTTATAAGACAGATCGGGCAAAGTGACTCTTCCACTGGACTTTTCAGACAGAGGTGCTTTGTTACCGTGTTATCTGATGCCCACTTAGCGGCCTGGCAGATGTCGAAGACTGGCACATCACTCACCAGTACAAAGGTAGAATGAGTGCATAGGCCTTATGAAGGCTGTTTCTTAGCCAGTCCCTAGCATATTTTGCTGCACAGAAAATACACCTCGAGATGGTTCACTTTTGCAAAGCTTATCATTTTGTCACCCCCAAGAATCCCACAAAGAGCGGATTGTCTTCCCAATTGTCCTTCGTTCAATAAATGTCAAGAAATCAGAGCTCTCTTTCGATCTAGACGCCGAAACCTCTCTTCCTTCTTAGATGGGTGAAGTGTGGCAAAGAAAGCTGGCAGGGTAATAGACTACCCTGTGTGGAAAAGCATGACAACTTTCAGGAGGAATGCCGCTTCAGACATAAGCCCTAGCTTGTCCAGAAAGAAGGTGGTATACGGTTGCTGGACACAGTGCTTGTTAAGTTAACTCACAAGATGAGCTGATTTTATCGCTATGAAGAACATGTCTTCAAGTTGAGAAACCAAAAAGGGCAGTAGTGCATTGGCACAAACGGAGTGTACAAGAGAAAAGTGAAATCTAGTTTGAGGTCCCAATTATGCATTACAAATGCTGTTGGCGGGAACATACGAGTCACTCTTCTTAGAAAGCGCATCACATCAGGTGATATGTATAAAGATGGCTTACCAGGTAAATATGAAAAGGCTGAAAGAGCCGATAGAGATTTTAACTGTTGCAACAACAAGGCCTTGCTGGTCTAAGGTTAAACAGAAGAGTACAATGTAAGACAACTGTGACTGTAAATGTTGGATACTTTGGGAAAAACACCAGAAAACAAACTTCTTCCAGAGTACCGCATGTATTGTTTTAGTCTAGGAAAGCTTGGCTATCAAGATGACATACTTCTTTTTGAAGGCAGATCAAATGCCATCAACTGTCATGCATGGAGGAGCAGGTTGTGCAGCCTCTGGTGCAGGACCTTTCCCTACTGCTGCAGCAGTAGGTACTTCTGAAGGGGAATCCTAATTATGAACCTGAGGGCTAAAGCTCATGGCCGGAAGTTCTGTGTGCCACACTTTCTTTGCCCAGTTTGGAGCAACTAGGATGACTTGGGCATGGTCGTTCTGATCTTCAGAACTTTGGGCAACAGAAGCAGAGGTGGGAAGGGATAGAGGAGTCCTGCGCTTCAGTCCAGGCAAAAGGCAACTCCAAATGAGACTTACCTTGGGAACTCCAGTAGCGAAAAGATCAAGCCAAGGGTCTCCCCATTGCTGGAAGATGCCCTGCACCACCGCTGAGTGTAGCCTCTATCTTCACGCAAGAAGGCGGAGGTTTGACACTTTCGGGTGAGGAACCCTTCCCTGTTGCTGCGACAGAAGCTCTTACCAAAGGGGCAGCCTGATTAGAGGACCGACAGCCATGCTCAAAAGCTTAGGATATGAAACTTTCTAAGCCCAGTCGGGAGCCACAAGGATAACTTGAGCCCAGTAGTTCCTGATCTTGAGAACCCTGGGCATGAGTGGTATGGGCAGAAAGGTGAACAGGAGGCCTAGGCTCCACATGATGTTATGTTATGTTATGGAGATTTATTACGTGCACAGCTGCTCCAGCAAAGGAGCGTCCTGGCGCAAGACAAGGTGACAACATAACACAGCTAAAAGAGGCACCAGACAAAAAAGTAAAACAATTTAAGAGAATAAAAGAGTCTTGATGGCCCTACGAAATGAGAAAAGATCATCAAGGGCACGGATCTTTGGGGGCAAGGAGTTCCACAAGGCTGCAGCACGTACTCGAAATGAGCGGCCACCAGCCCGACTAAGCTTGAACCGGGGGCTACTGCAAGTTCAAGGCCCAGCGAACGTAGAGAGCGGGCAGGAACATAGAGAGACAAGAGATTCAAAAGAATCTGGGCAGGAGAGCCCTTAAGGATCTTATAAGAAAGACAGAGCACTTTAAATTGAATTCTCTGCTTAACCGGCAGCCAATGGAGGGAGCGCAGAGTATTGGCGGCGGAACAGAACCTGGGCAGACCCACCACTGCTCTAGCTGCCGCGTTTTGCACGCGTTGAAGACAAGTGATTTCAGCCTGGTTTATCCCTACCAAGAGGGAGCTAGCATAATCAAGCCGAGAAATCACCGTCGCCTGCACCACGAGCTGCCTAGTTGAAGCATCAAATTTTTTTAACACTGGTCTTAAACCACGCAGGATGCCGAAACAGCATGCAGCGGTTCTCTTTGTGTGGCAGACAAAGCTAAGAGCAGGTTCTAACCACACCCCGAGATTTTTTATCTCCGAAACCGGAGTTGGGGTGGGACCAAGCTCTGGGGGCCACCACATATCGCCCCAGAGTTCCGCCCGCTTTCCGATAATCATGATTTCTGTCTTTTTTGCGTTCAACTGGAGACAGTTGGAGTTCATCCAGCTGGCAACCGCCCGAAGTCCATTCTGGAATCTCGGGGCATCCAAACGAGAATCCCCACTGAGCGTGACGGCCAGCTGGGTGTCGTCAGCGTATGACACCATGGTCATACCCCACTGCTTGACGACATCAGCCAGCGGCCTCACGTAGAGATTGAACAATGTGGGGCTCAGTGAAGATCCCTGAGGAACCCCGAGATCCAGAGGATGAGATTTTGACTGGTGGGGCGGAATGGCCACGCAAAAAGATCGATCGGCAAGAAAGGAGCGGAACCACTGAAGAGCAGAACCAACGACACCAGCTTCCTCCAAGCGCTGAAGAAGAATCCTGTGCGAGACGGTGTCAAAGGCGGCGCTAAGATCTAATAAAACAAGCGCCGCCGTTTGACCCGAATCAAGCACAGTGCGCAGATGTTCCACCATGAAGAGGAGAGCTGTCTCCGTGCTGTGCCCGGCTCGAGAGCCGTTCTGCGTGGCGTCCAGAATGTTGGCCCGCGAGAGATGGTCTGAGAGAGCCATGTTCACATGGGCCTCCGCTACTTTTGCTGGCCACGGAAGAAGCGATATTGGACGGTAGTTCTCAGGTTTACTAGAGTCCAAAGAAGGCTTCTTCAGGATGGGCATAACCACCGCCTGCTTCCACTTGGCAGGTACCAAGCCTGATGTAAGCGAGATATTAATCAGAGAGCAGACCGGCAGAAGACCAATAGATGATGGGTCTCTAAACACAGCCGGTCTTAAAGGGTCTGCCGGGGAGCCAGACTTGATTCGCTGAGCCAGTTTCATGAAGCTCTCAGAAGATAGGCAGGGAAGAGTATGTAAGACATCCTGCACTGGAAGGTTAAGAGAGCCTCCACCCTGCGGCGTAGCAGTGGGAAAGGCTCGATAGATGGCTTGGACTTTTCCAAGAAAAAAGGCCGCCAAGGTTTCACAATGAGAAATGGAACAAGGTTCATTCACCGAGGCCTTTTTTGCCACCAGATCTTTAAGAGCCTTAAAAATGGTTCTGGATGGATTTGAGCTATTGCGGAATTCCAGGGCATAGAACGCCGCACGGGCTCTGCAGGCGATGGTAGGATTTGATGGTGGCCAGATACCGGACTTTTTTACTGGTATCATATGTTTTCCGCCATTCTCTTTCAGCGCGTCTGCACGTACTTTTAAGTGTACGCAAGGATCCATCATACCAAGGACTGGGGTCCCTTGATCCGTATTTACTCATAGTCACGGGAATGAGAGAATCGAGGGCCCGAGGGACCCATTCACAGAAGAGGTCATAGCCCATTTCCACAGTATCTAACGGGCCCAACGGGTCCTCAGACAGAAGGCGATGAAAGTCCTCGAGCTTTAGTTTAGAAGAGAGAGAAAAAGCGGCTCAAGAGCGAGAGCTGCCTTGGAAACTCTAGCATGCAAAACTGAGGACATTGCGCATTCTCGGCAGTGGCAAGCCGATCTAACCAAGGCTCTTCCCACTGCTGAAAGAGACCTTGCACCACCTCCGGGTTGGCTGAGTTCATCCGCCCTGGTATTCCGGGATCCCGCCCTGTATTTCTCGACATGTCCCTCTTGACAAAGGGTCCACAACCCCACCCCGGGCCTGTTTGTTGAAGTCCCACACGGCGGTGGTGTCTGTGAACACCTGCACTAGCCTTTCGTTGATAGAGGGTAGAAAGATTTTTAATGCTAATCAGACTGCTTATAGCTCTAAAAGATTGATGTGGAGTCCGGTTTCCACCAAGAACCAGAGGCCTCTGATCTCCACCTCTCCTTAAGGCCATCCCATCCCAGGAGTGACGTATCTGCCACTCCTGTTGGATCTGGTTGGGGAAGGGAGAGGGGTCTGCTGTTGAACCAATCGCTGTTTGTTAACCACCACAGCAGATTTTTTGCAGTGCCCTCCGAGATCTGGACTATATCGGATAGATTTCCCTATTGTGGCACCCACTGAAACTTCAGGTACCACAGCTAAGCCCGCATATGCCAGCGGGCATGTGTCACATGCAGGGTGCAGGAGGCCAATATGTTCAGCAGCCACAGAGTCAGTCTCACTGAAACCCAGGATAAAGGCTAAAACATTGCTATCATAGCCTGAATATCCTGGACTCGCCGTTCCAGAGCAAAAGCCAGAAATTGCACTGTGGCCACAAGAACTCCAATGAAAGGGAGTGTCTGAGAAGGGGGCCACATGTGACTTCGGAACGTTTATAGTGAACACCAGCAAGTGCAGAAGGTCCTCTGTAGTCTGGAAGTGGGAGAAAACTACCTTGGATGAGCTAGACTTCAACAGCCAGACTTCGAGATAGGGGAAGATTGGCACTCCTGATGTCTGCAGATGAGCTACAACCACCGCCATCACCTTGGTGAACACCCGAGGGGCAATGGTAAGGCCAAAGGGGAGCACGGTAAACTGAAAGTGCTAGTGACCTACCGGTTAACCGCAGGTAACGTCTGTGGACAGGCAGGACGAGAATGTGGAAATATGTGTCCTGCAAGCCCAACGCTACCATCCAGTCTCCCGAGTCCATGGCAGACCAGGCTGGAGCGCGTATGAGCATTTTGAATTTCCCCTTTTTCCGAAAGAAATTGAGAGGGTGCAGGTCTAGGATAGGACAAAAGTCTCTGTCCTTCTTGGTCACTAGAAAGTAGTAGGAATAGCAACCACAACCTACTTCTGCTGCCAGCACCCTCTCTATGGCTCTCTTGGCAAATACAGCTGCAACTTCCTTACAGAGTAAGGAAAGATGGTCCTCTGTCAGTTTGTCGCAAGTAGGTGGCAAGGATGCATGAGTGGTCACAAAGAGAAGGGAGCAGCCCCACTGGATAATCTGGCGAACCCAGAGGTCAGATTGTTATCGATCTCCAGTGGTGCAAGTGATGGCATATCCTGCCTCCCACTGGTGTAGAGTGAGGAAGTTGGGGGGCCCCTGGGGAGGTACAATGGTGGTGTGCAACTGCCCTGTTCACAGAAGTCAAGGTGCAGGGCTTGTACCAGGCCTGAACAAGACGCCTGTGAGGACTTCATTAAATGCCACAAGTGGTATTGCTCCCTCAAGGCCTCTGTGTGCATGGCGCTACAAATTGATGCAGGTCTTGGCATCGTGTTCATGCTCATGGCACCAGAGAGACTAGGTGCTGGCCTGTCACCGAGTTTTGTCGGTGAAAGGCGCCAAAGGGCTTGAATCCAGTCTTCCTTGTTGACATCCCTGCCACACAAGGAGACAGGTCTAAAAAAACTTTGACAGAAAGTCAAAAAAAGACCATCAAAATGTGACTGAGCATAGCTTTCTCAGGATCTGCGTTGATTGGCACGGAGAGAAAAAAAGAGTTCAACAACGCCACCTACTGGTGCACAGGGGTACTGCCCATGAATCGCCTAGGGATAATTCGAAGGTAGGAAACCTGCAGCTAGATGTCTCTATCAGATCACTTGGACAAGTGCATCACGGAGGGGGGCAAGGGAGAAGCATAGAGCCATAGAGGGGGCAAGAGAAGCAGATGAGGGAAATTGCCGGAAATCCTATGCAGTCTCATGTAGTGCTTAAAGAAAAAAGTAGTGCCCAAAAGTGAGCAGTGGAAGGATGCAAGTAATGAAGGCATGCTTTAGGGGAGGGACAAACACAAGAGGAAGTAATATTCACACAACCTAATGAATAAGCAGCAAAGCAAATGAGTGACATAAAGGCAACCAATGGTAAGCAATGGCAAGCCAGAAGCCCACTGTAAGCTAACAGGTCTTAAATGCTAACAAACAGCTTGCGCCGTGTGATGGGCAAGACCTAAAGACCTAAAGATAAGTCTTTCAATAAAATATCATTCTTCATAAGAACCTGGGCAAAAAAACTACTAGTGTGCACACAAAATATTAAAGAACAGGAATCTTGGAGAGAAATCATTTCCAGGGACCCTTTTCCTTTAAAGTGTCTTCTAAATTGTTCACCTCTCAATAGAAATTGAGGTTATTACCTTTTTAGCAAGCCACATAGATGCATTATGTGATTCCCAATTAATATTGGAGGTGTTAAAATTTAGAACAAGTTGCAATCCCTTCTTTTGAAATGTCATGTTGGGTATTGTGTTTGTCCACTGAAAACGAAATATATACATCTGTTTCTTTTGTATTGGGTGGTCCAAATTTCCTACGTATTGGTAAGACATTTCTAAAAACTCAAAGCTGTTTTTTAAAGTATACAACACTGATTACATCCTCAGCTTTAAAGGTACTGATAGATTTGATTTTTTTTAAGACATAGCAATAGGTCTTGGACTTTTTTCTCCCATTCTTTTAAAAGTGCATGTATTTAAATTAATATGTTTAAATGTACTTTTAATATATTTATATTGAATTTATAGATAATTGTGTCTTAATCACATTTGCTTTTGATTTAACTTGGGGTCAGCAGTATATTGAGTGCACTACTTGTCCTCAGTTGTGTACTGGCACTTCTCCCATCACACATTTGTCCACCAAATATGTTTTACCCTCCAAAAGAAGTGACAAGTGATTCTTATTGGTTTTGCATGGCCACCCAGGATGGTTTGGCAAGAGTTGAGGAAAAGCTGTGCAGTAATCTTATACAACTGTTGAGAGTACCCAGTTTGCCGTGATATATATATATATATATATATTATTGGAGGAGAACTGCCACCACATTCTCTCATCATATTTAGAAATCCTGCTCTATCTGTGATGAGATAGTGGAAAGTCACCTAGGGAAGTCACAACAAAAAAGAGTAGCCAAATATCTGAAAGGATTCTTTCCCTGTTTCAACTATAGAGTACCAGGTCTAAAGTAAAGTCAAAGACATAACTAAGTTTATAAACAGTCAAACTGATTTCATAGTGTATTGCCTCATATGTCCATGCTAACTTAAATATATAGGAAGTACTATTCATGCTGTGAAATTAAGGATTTTTGAACATATGAGGGCAATCATTAAAAAAGATGCCAAATACCCAGTGACCACAGATTTTGAGTCTCACCATCAAAGCAACAGAAACCTGTTGAAATATTTCTGTTTGGATCATGTACACATAGAACAACGAGGGGATAACAGAGAGCTTAAACTAAGAAGACTGGAATCGAGATATATTATAAATCTACAAAGAAAACACCAATCGATCTAAATGAGAGTGAAGAGCTGGGGGTTCACCTGTAGCGTAGGACAGAACACAAGGTCTATATATATCTAAGCAAAAGAAAGAAGCTAAATAAAATGAAATGATATGTGACTAACTGTGAATTAAAGCCCATTCAGGGCAAGATATTAAAAATAAAGCGTGTCCATATAAGGAGCATGATGAATTGTAAGAGGACATAACCTGCATAGTGACAAGAGCTCTGCATAAAAAGCAGAGAAATTATAGAATGAAATTATTGAATAATGCTATGATCATGAAATTACAGATAAGTGTTTTTGAGGTTACATGGACATTAAATGTATTGAATGGCAACGTTACAAGATGGCGCTGACTCACAATGCACGCCCATACAGGGCAAGAGTTTATGACGAGCAATATGATTAGCCCATTGAGGGCGCTATTTTGAATTGTAAACATGAGACAAATGCACGTAGATCGTATAATTGAACAATTTCGCGTGTTTTACATTAAGAACAGTATTACCAGTCTGGCGCTATGATATTGCCTATATATTCCTATGCACGTGTTTATTTACAGCGAGTGGATGGCCGACGCTCCAATTTTGCCTGCTACCTCGTACCTGTACTATACGTTATATGAGTACTATGTTATATACTATATTGGTGCTATGTACATGAACCTGTTGATGACTTACGCTCCAACTATGCCTGCTACCTCATACCTGTACTATACGTTATATGGGTACTATGTTATATACTATACTGGTGCTATGTACATGAACCTGGTGATGACTTACGCTCCAACTATGCCTGCTACCTCATACCTGTACTATACGTTATATTGGTACTATGTTATATACTATATTGGTGCTATGTACATGATCATGTTGAGCTACCTCCCCACTATGCCCCCTTGTTCCCCTGCCCTCCACCTGCCTTTGTAAAGCGCTCTGTTATCTGCAAAGATCTTGTTCGCGCTATATAAAACTCTCAAAATAAATAAATAAATAAATAAATAATGCAATCATTGAATGAGTCTCATAAGAACAGTGTAATTATTGTTCTGAATGCTTTACATTCCAAAATATAAGAATCGTAATGTTAAAAGATGACGCTGATTTGTAACAGAGACCTTAAAGTTGGTTCTTAATGTTATCATGCACTGTGGCAAAGACATGAATAATGCACCTGTAATGGCATTCGTCAACATCGATAAAGGCGGAAAGCCGAAACGCGTTTGTTACGAAATGTACAAATCATCCAATAAATTGGTTTACGGTTCCCCGTGAGTGCTGGTCATAACTTTCTGCAGCGCGCTATTGAGTGCCTGAGCCTACTCATGACCAAGCACCTGCTCGCGAGTGCCGCAGCCACATAAAAATGTGGCATTAATACCCCTACTTTGTGCCCAATGTCTGTGTTTTCTGACTGTAGTTCACTGGGAGCCTGCTAATCAGGACCCAATTGACAGTGATCTCTCCTCTAAATTTACTGTTAAGTACTTTGTACACCCCACAATTGGAAAACTGGGGTGCCATTATAAGTCCCTAGGATATGGTACTAAGGTACCCACAGCATTCGTACACAAAGGGCATCCTATGGGCTGCGGCATGTATTGTTCCAGCCATAGTAACCCATGCAGACAGTGTCTGCCAAGCTGCCATTGCAGTCTGAGCGACAGGGTGCATGCAATACCTACCTGTGTAACTGTACAGGTCTGACCGACAGCCAGCGCTGCTGCCGAACCTAGGCAGTGTTCTGCCCCCGTGCTGATGAGCTTCACTCAAGCACGAGAAGCTGAACAAAGGATTTCCTGTCAAGGAGAGGTGTGATCACCTCTCCTTTACAATTAGGTTGGGTGGGGGTGCTTCCGAGCGCCACCAGACCGCATTGAAAGGCACATTTTGTGACCTCCATGTATAAACCAGTGTTGACCAGTTCAGGAGCACTTGGCACCCGCTCAGGTGTGAAACTACACTAAGGACAGAGGAGGGACCATCCCCCTGTCTAGCTCCTTCCTAGGGAGGTGCCCGGAGCTCCTCCAGGTGGCCACTTGATTCTGCAATGTTAAACCTTGACCCCTGGAAGCATCTGACTGGCTAGGATAGCTGAGTATTGTCCCTGATTCCCTCTGATAGGTTGGTCACCAGAGAATAGGTCCTTCCCCTTTTTAGGGTTACTTAAGGAATCCCCTGAGGGTGGGTTCTTAAACTAGTCCTGACAACTTCTGGAAATGACTGCCTGTCGCTTAAGATTGTTCAAAGACGTACCTGCTGGTGGACACTGGAACTCTTCTGTTCTTCAATCCAGGAAACACGACAAGACTGAATCCTGCTGCATCTTCATCCCTGTGCTTTTCCAAAGATCTGCAACTCGGTGGCCGTGCACCCTCTGAGTAACCAAGAACTCAGCCTGCATCCTAGCTTGAAGGAATCTCCCTTGAAGTGAAGGAGTCACTGCCCTGCATTTGCTGGCAACTCGACGTCCTGTGTGCTGATCCTGTTGTCCTACGGACATCGAGCGGCTCTGCAACACAGGTGGTGGTTTGTTGGTTCTCTAGAGGTTTGACCAGTCTCCCCTGAAAGTAGGGAGACTGTAATCCCTCCCTCTATGGGGCTGAGCTGTCGGGTCTAGAAAACCTGAATCAGCTCACACTAGCAGAGAACGCATTTTTACGCGCAATCACTACCACAGAGGACACCCACCATTCCCCTAAGGAATTATCTGGGTAGGAAAGCTCTAAAGGACCATGCCAGGCCTTGCCCGATTGTACACTGGCGACGACTATGGGTCACACAGGAACTGCCAGTATACACTAAGGGCTTAAGGGATGGTATTAATTTAGATCAATTTCATAAAATTAGTTGGCTCGGAGATCTGAGAGACACACTTTATAAAATGGGTCTATCACACTTGTTCGATCTCCCCTTTACTTCGACATTCTCTTTGAAAAACATTCTCAAAGAGATATATTGGAAAATGGTTTCACAAGAGGAATTCAGATCTCACGACCCTTCCACACTCACCGGGCTCTTCAAATCAAACCATTACCGAGCCAAGAGCCATATTGGGATAAAATCACAAAGCCTTTGGATCGGAAACTTTACTTCCAATTTAGATCTGGCACTTTGCCGTTGAAGTCTTCTCATCTAAATGGGCTCGCACCGGGGATAATAAATGCCCTGTCTGCGTCAAACAAGTAGAATCATATTCCCATGTGCTCTTTGCCTGCCCTGCTTACGCGAGTCTGTGGAAAGTTTGGCTGGCCCAGCTCTGTAAGAATCTGGGCACACGATTATACAAAGAAGCCTTACGAATTTTATGCTCAGACTCCTCTCCCAAATATGCAATCCCTGTGGCCACGTTTTTGAGGTGGATATGGCAGATCCGTTCTAAATTAGCAAGGGCTAGCAATTTCCCTCACTGAAACCACCCATTATCCAACACGAATATGGGGGTAAACTAGGCTAAGTAGGGATCATTTAAGCTCAACAGAGCGTATGAGTTCGATTTCATGCAATGTGTTATTTTTTTTAGCATTGTTTTAATATGTAATTCTTGAAAAGATGGCTTTACTTGCTTTTTTGCACAAATGTATTAACTTAGATTTTAACGTCGATCTTAGCTTTTGTATTCTGGAGCTACTTTTAATCTATTTGGTTTTATCTGTACATGCGTTTATGATTTGCTCAGTCGAATAAAGCTATCTTGAAAAAGTTAATCCCTCTCCAGCCAACGTTGACCGACTCCCTGTGCACTGCGTCTGTTTGGCATTACCAAGGCTTGTTGGTTTCTTCCATCAAAGATCTTCAAGCTCCAAGTAGCTCCAGATCCAGCAGTGCACAGGTCCAAGCACGTCGTCCTGCCTGTATCCTTTTCATCGTTGGCCTTCTTCTCCTGTGTGCTGCTGGGGCTTCCTTGCGACCTCCTGTGCCTGCCGAATGAGGGTCCTTGCGGGGGCTCCTTCGATTCCATCTGGCTTTCCTGTGTGCTGAGGGCCAAATTTTGCTATTTCATAATTCGAACTTCTAAGTACGTGAACAATGGTTTCCTCAAATGAAATCTTTCTTCTTGTACTGTGGTGGTAGAGTGTGTAGATGTGGGTACAAAGTATAATGTATCTGGGTCTATGTGAATCCTCTTCTGAATAATGTGCTCACTCTGGCAATTTAGTTGACGGAATCCTGGCTAATTTCTTGCCTCAAAATCCTTCATTGGTAATGTTATGTTATGTTATAGGGAGGTTTTGTATAGCGCTCAGCTACTCCAAAGGAGTGTCCCGGCGCTTTCAGACCAACAGGTCAGCAGCTAACACATAACACAACAGGAAATAAGACCGGCAAAAAGAAAACAGAAAACTAAAGACAGAACAACCAGGTTTTAAGTCCCTTTCTAAAAGCAAGCAAATTGGCAGTGCTGCGGAGTGATAAGGGAAGAGTGTTCCAGAGCTGAGGAGCAAGCCGTTTGAAGGAGCGTCCACCAGTCCGGGCTTTCTTCACCGCTGGCACCACCGCAAGAGAGAGAGTTTCTGATCTCAGAGCCCTAGTAGGTTTGTAAAAGGCTAGCCTTTTCCGAATATAGGTTGCTCCCGTAGAATAGAGCGCCTTGTGGGCCAAAGTAAGGGTCTTAAAGGCAATGCGCTTTCTGACAGGGAGCCAGTGCAAGGTGGATAAAAGGTCAGAGGCACTGGCACGGCGGGGAAGACCATAAATGGCGCGGGCCGCCGAGTTCTGGACTACCTGAAGACGCTGCAGCAGGTAGTCGGGCAAACCCAGGTAGAGAACATTGGAGTAGTCCAGCCTCGAGCCAATGAGGGCATGGACGGTAATTTTGCGATGGTCAATTGAGAGCAGAGGGAGAAACCTCCGCAGCATCCTAAGCAGGCCAAAGCAAACGCCCACAAGGGCAAGAATAATGTTCCAGGGGTTGTTCTTCAGACAATGTCTTTTTGACATCCAAGCATATTCTCATGATGACACTAAATTTATTTTTTGTGCCAATCTAGTTTTTGAGGCCATCTCTCCTCTTTGATTCTATTTGAGGTCAATGTTGCTGCTGCTGATGTAGGTCCTCTGATTGCTGGCTTAGTGCCTTGGAGTCAGTGATCCTTTCAAAGCTGATCCTCTTTTTGATGGAATTCTTCTTAGGTATCCTTCACTAAGGTTTGTGTAACCTTTGTTCTGTCTTTCAATTTTGATGGACTCACAGTCCTTTGCACAAAGTCTCTTGATAGGTATTCCTGTGCCAGTGAAACTGCAATGCAGTACGTATTGTACCTGACATGGTATGGGTTGTAGGACACCACATACAGGTCAATTATCCTAGATGGGCAATATTCTTCTGCTCCCAATTCAGCTCAATCTTAAAACTCTTCATAAGCAAACTATAGGGAGCTTCTCTTATCAATCCTTGTGTAATAAGACCAACGCTTATTACGTTTTTGTTGATTTGTCCTTTTTGATCTATACTACTTACTCGCCCAACAGATTCATCACAATCTATTGGAAGACATAGGTTGTAGATCCTATGACAATTGGAAATAGCAAATGTGGTTCCGCATGACAGACAATACTCAAAACAACTTACTCTTCATATTCCACTCCTATCAGAATAATTCTCATATTATTTGAAAACTTGAAGGTGAATACTGGACTTGCAGTGTATACCACTACACTATAAATGATTTGTGTTTATTTCTTTTTTATATTTCACTGAAGCTCCAAATAAGGAAAAGTTCCGAGACAGAGTACTGGCTCACTGCACTTTTTCTTCATCGAGTTCCAATTACACACCTCCAATCTAGATGGCAAAAAAACCACAGCCAAAGGTGGAGTGTCTCGGAAGGTATTGTGGGTTTTCATGAGTTGTGATCACAAGCTGTAACACATGCATGTTCAAAACTGAAAGAAAGAATTTGAAGAAAAGCAAACTGCACTATTCCAAATCAAAAATTAGATGGCAGAAGAGAAAACAGTATGTGACTGACAACAACAACAGACTGCAAACACACTTTTCCCACCCCTCAATAGGATCAAGCAGCAGCCTCCGAGTTGATTGGATTGAGAACACAGAAACGTATCCTTCACCAAGCTAATCAGTGTCTGCCTGGGTCTGGAAATATCAACCCCACCACAGGAGCCTTTCAGCCTAAACCCATCAAGCCTTGTCGACAGTGTTTACAAACATGCTGTCTCACCTGCTGTCTGTTGCTCTGGCAAGCAGCACTGAGGTGTTTAAACCACAGCATTGCGTTCATCCGATTTCCTGCCTGGAACTTGTAGGAGTTTCCTGTGTGATGAAAAAAGCAGTCACATTGGAATAGAATAAAGAGTAGGTTAGGGAAGCCAGATGAGGGGAAGAAAGACCATTTGTGAAAAGAAACAGAGCAGAAGGAACATGAGGGGAAACACAGAAAAGAGCAGTTATTTCAAAAAGTTCAGGAAGAATGGATTATTAACCTCTTGAAAGGTTCTTTCTGGTGGATCCTCTACAAAACCACAAAATATTCACCTTTTGAATACCCATATGTGTCAAGCTGGATCAGGAAATTTATTCAGCAATACCTCCCATCCACCAACAGACTTTGCCAAGGAATTCCATGGAAGCTCCTCCCCACCTCCGAAAGGCAAGACATATAGTCACACAAACACAGACGGACTGACTAGTTTTGTGACGCAGAAAGAGTATGGCTATACCTTGATACCTTATAACTTATTTGAAGACCACTCTCCAGAATAGTGAGGCGGGTGAGTGGTGAGGTATCTGGTGAATATTCACCAGAAAGAGCGCTACTAGAGTTATTTTGATGGATACTTCTAACTGCAGATTCATCACTTTTGAATCAGTACCCTCCCAAAAGTGGTGGGTGTGAGGGGTGAACTTTACTCCTAGACGTCCTGCAGGACCAAGCAGCAAAATGATACTTACTGCAGAACTAAGAGTTGATACAGTAGTGCCTAGTTAAGATAGGGGCACATGCCCAGGCAGCAGGTTAGTAGATGTCACACACAAACTCCTCTAGCCAGGGCTGTGATGACAGCTTTATCCCTGGCGGAATGAGCTTGAAGGCTGTCAGGAGGATTCTTTTTGGCCACAGCCTAGCACAACTCACTACAAAGGACAGTATAACCCGATAAGACCCATTTCCGGACTGTCTTTGCATTGTTTGCACCAGAGAAATCAACAAGTTGATTGTCCACCCGCTGTTCCATTGTCCCAGTCTATGTAGAAACCAAGGGCCCACTAGGATCCAACCGTTCTAGCATCTCCTCCTCCTTAGAGGCATGTGGCAGAGAGGACACAGGGGCAGGATGGACTGTTCCACATGAAAAGGAGACACCACCTTTGGCAGAAAACATACTAGTCTCTGATGCACCAACTTGTCAGGGACATAGGTTGTATGGACAGATTAACAGACAATGCCTGACAGCACGGAGACGGCCCTCGTGGAGGTAACCGACGCCATCAGGGAGACGCTCGATCGGGGAGGGAAGGCTATGTTAGTCCTGTTGGACTTGTCGGCGGCCTTTGACACCGTCCCTCATGCGGGTCTCCTTTTAAGACTCAGGGAGATCGGCTTGCGGGGGACGGCGTTGGACTGGTTTAGGTCTTTCCTATCGGGCCGCCGGCAGGTGATCTGGGCTCCTCCGTTCTCCGCGGAAATGCAAGCGCTAGAGGTTGGGGTTCCTCAAGGTTCCATTCTGAGCCCCACCATATTTAACATCTATATGGCTCCTCTGGCGCTTGTAGCGGAGACTTATGGGGCCCGGGTCATCTCATATGCTGATGACACCCAGCTGTTGTTCACTTGCAGCAAAGGTGAGGCTTTTGATGGCGACAGGATAAAGCGCTGTTTGAGTGCAGTATTCGCGTGGTTTCTGAGGCACAGCCTGAAGTGCAACTCAGATAAGTCTGAGTTGCTTTTCTTCGGCTGTGCTCCTGATCCGGACTGGAAGTCCTGGTGGCCCCAGGACATGTTTCCCCCTGAGCAATCATCTTCCCAAGCAAAAAATCTGGGAGTGCTGCTTGATGATGCGCTCTCGTTTAGTCCCCATGTTATGGGGCTATCGGGGAAATGTTTTGGCATCCTCAAGATGCTGAGGAAATTTCTTCCTCTGTTGTCCGTACAATATCGGAAGACAGTAGTGCAGGCGTTGGTGGGATCTAGACTAGATTACGCCAATGCACTCTTTGCAGGTCTGCCCAAGTATCTTCTGGCCAGACTGCAAGTTGTGCAAAATTCGGCGGCCAGAGCTATCTTCGGCCTGCCAAGGAGAACAAGCGCACAACTACTTTTGAATAGGCTGCATTGGCTGCCTATTTCGAAAAGAATTAGATTTAAAATTCTGACGCTGGCCTTCAAAGCCCTTCATTCCATCGGTCCTAATTATATTAGGAAGCGGATTGCTTTCTATGTGCCTCGGAGGGTGTTACGATCTGCCGATCTGGCCAAATTGGAGGTGCCTCTGGCTAAGCGTGTTCGGATGGGAGAACGAGCCTTTCAATTTGTGGCAGCCCGATGTTGGAATGAGCTCCCTCTCCCTCTACGCAAAGCTACGAACCTCCTGGCGTTTAGGAAAGAGTTGAAGACTCTCCTCTTTTCTGTGTAATTCTTTTTACAACTGTGCTGCTCCTTTATGTGTCTGTAGATCTCAGGCCTCTTTGCAAAAGCGCCGGGACGCCCCCTTGGGCAGCCGTGCGCTCAAAAAATAGGCCTTTAACATAACATAACATTCAGAGATGTGATCAGCAGAAGCGATGGCAATAATAAAAGCTGTCTAGAGGTCAAAAGTCTCAAAGTGCAACTGTGTATAGGATCAAACAGTTCACAAATCAAACAGATAAGGAACAGATTAAGATCCCACTGCAACACGATAAACCGAGCGAGGAAAACCTATATGAAATCCCTTTTAGGAATTGTGTTGCAACGTCACTTGAATAACAAGCATTGGCATTGCCGCACAAGTTACTACTTGTGTAATGACATATCTGTAAGAGACATTAGTTAGTGATAGATTCCTTACTTTAGAATATCCCCAGGCGTCAGACTGGATTCGGAAAGCTTTGCTTAGCAGTACCCCTGCACGTCAGTAGGTGGCGTCCTGCGGCTCTCCGTCCGTCGCTGGCGTCGTATGCGGAGATGACGTCAAGGAGACTACTTAGGCGCCACCCATGCGCGCTGACGTCTGTTCTGTACATGACTTTCCGTGCGAGGTACGCAGAGCCAAGCAAGATACTGACCATTGGTGAATAAACTAGGGCACTAAAAGGGTATGACCGTAATCCTAGTAATCAGTACGCAGAACGGGGAGGATGGGTGGGGCGGTAAGGAATCTATTACTAACTAATATCTCTTACAGATATATTGTTACACAAGTAGTAACTTGTGCATCTGAAAGACACGTTAGTGATAGATTCCTTACCTTAGAATAGATACCCCAGCAATACCAACCCCGGTGGAGGGTCTGCGAACAAAATTACACCAGGAAGTCACGGAGAACAGAACGGCCAAAGAAGCCGTCTCTCCGGACTTGACCGTCAAATCAGTAGTGCTCGGTAAACGTGTGCAGCGAGGCCCACGTAGCTGCCTGACAGATGTCCTGCAAGGGAACGCCGCGTACCAAGGCAGTAGTGGCAGCAGTTGCCCTAGTCGAATGGGCACGCAGTCCCACAGGAGGCTCCTTCTTGATCAAGGAGTAACATGCTTTACTCCTTGGGAGCAGGGAAATGGTTCGTTTGTGCACAGCCCCACCTTTCTTGGCGCCCACGTAGCCAACAAAGAGCTGATCGTCCACCCGGAACTGTTGTGTACGCTGCAGATAGAATCCGAGGAAACGGTTAACAACTGGAGACTGAAAAAGAGAAGGCTGATCAGGAAGCCTTAGAAAGGCGGAGATGGCAGAAAGATAACCTTTGATAGTGCCCAGAGCAGAGCCCTGCTGGGCCAAAGACAGAAGAACCTTAGAAAGAGGGGCAGAAAGGGGATCCACAGCCTTTGCTGTGCACTATGCCAGAAATTTGTTGCATCTACAGGCGTATACCATTTTAGTGGAGGGACACCTGGCTGTCAGAATGACATTACAGACTTCGGGAGGAAGGTCGAAAGCAGTCAACTGTCGCCTCTCAATCTCCACGCATGGAGGTGGAGGCTAGACAGGTTCGGGTAAAGGACCGTCCCCTGTTGCTGCGACAGAAGATCCTCCCGAAGAGGCAGACGGATCGGGGGATCGATGCATACTGAGTAGCTCGGGGTACCATACTCTTCGAGCCCAGTCCGGAGCCACAAGAATGACTTGGGCCCGGTCGCGCCTAATCTTCTTCAGCACTCTGGGCAGAAGTGGTATAGGAGGAAAGGTGTATAACAGACCGCAGCTCCACTTGAGACGAAAAGCGTCTCCGAGCGAGTGCCGTCTTAGAAATTCCAACGCGCAGAACTGATGACATTGCGCGTTCTCTTAGGTGGCGAATAGATCTAACCAGGGCTCTCCCCACTGCAGAAAGAGGGTAGGCCGCGTGACTCCCAGGCTCCAGTGGAGCCGCAGTGGCAAAACCCTTGTCCCCCTACGAGGAGCGACGGGGAGATGCCGGAGAGTGAACACACTTCTTCGACTTCTTTTTATGGAGTCGCTTACCGGAATCTGAAGGCGAAGACTTGGAGCCCGAGGAACGGCGGCTCCGGTCCCGCGAGCGGTCCTGGGAACGGCTCCTAGACCCGGAGCGGCGTTGTGACGAATGCTGGACCTCCAGCAATTTCAGGTGCCGCTCCCGCACGGTCTCCATCGTAGGCTGGGGAGAGGCGAACCCCGGGTCAGAGGAGACATCGAGGTCGCCTGCATCCTCCAAGTCATCCACCCAATCATGTTCGGAGTCACAATGCGGGGCAAGCGGGTCCGAGGACCCTTTCCAGTCTTCGTCCGCCTCTGGTGTAGAGGGGTCCGGTCGCGGCTGCGGAGCCGGAGAAGGGACGAAGGCCGTCGGGAACGGCGCTGCCTCCCAATGCGGATCCCAGGTCGGAACAAAATGGTCCTGGAACCGGGACAAGGGTGGGATAAACGGCACCCAGTGTGGTGCTGAGGGTGGAGCCAAGGGCGGCGCCGGAGCCGGCAACGGCAACGCTGCACCTACTGGCGCCGGAGCCAGCGTCGTAGAATCCTGCACCGTCGCCAGGCCAACAGGATTTGGACACGGGACCGCAGGGCACGAAGGCGCGCCGACGGGAGCCTGAGGCCTAACAAGGCGGTCCATGGCAGCAAGGAACTCTTGCATCTGTTCGAGAGTCGCAGGACTCACAGGCTCCAGAGGAGCAGCAGGGGCAAAGCCCCTGTCCCCCTCCGAGGAGCGACGGGGGGATGCCGGAGAGCGAACATGCTCTTCGACTTCTTTTTATGGCGTCGCTTACCGGAATCTGAAGGCGAAGACTTGGAGCCCGAGAAACGACGGCTCCTGTCCCGTGAGCGGTCCTGGGAACAGCCCCTAGACCCGGAGTGGCGATGTGACGAATGCTGGACCTCCAGCAATTTCCGGCACCGCTTCCGCAAGGCCTTGGGAGCCATGGCTTGACAGCCCCGGGAGTCATGCTCAGTCTCCAGGCAGTAGAGGCAAACTTCGTGGGGGGTCCGCCACCGACATTTTACAGCGACAGGCCCCACAAGACTTAAAGCCGGGCATCCCTACATGTACCAGGAGAAAAAAGGGGGAGACAAAAGTCTCAAAATATCAGTCAAAAAGTGACTAAGGTACGTGCTCAATTACGGATCTGCACTAGCTGGCGCGGAAAAAGAAAAAACTGACATCAGCGCACAGTAGTCTCCCTGATGTCATCTTGGTGCATACGACGCCAGCGACGGACGCGGAGCTGAAGGACACCACCTACAGGGGTACTGCTAAGCAAAACTTTCCAGATCCAGTCTGATGCCTGGGGATATTCTAAGGTAAGGAATCTATCACTAACGTGTCTCTTTCAGATAATAGGGCTCGCCTTTGGGACTTATAAGTGTTTAGCCATGCAACGGTTGGTGTTGTTGCACCGAGGATATTGTGCTGCATAACTTAATACTTATAAGGTTCCAAAAGCGGTACTTATTGGCTATGCCAATGCTTGTTTAGCAAATGTATGTGAGCATTTAGCTTTAAAATGCACTATTTAATCCCATGTTCTTCACTTCACTTACTGCAACTCTGTGCAGTGCAAGCATTGCACCTCACCCCTTTCAAAGATCTTCAGCTGGGGAAAGAGAAGGAACACCATTCAAGTCCCATAGAGCATATAGCAATGTGTCAAATGAATCACAGAATCAAGTATGCTTTGGATTTTCCAATCAAATGCGTCTGACTTCTGAGGCGCTTGTCTTTTCCAGCAAATTGCGGATACCAGGGCGTGTGACTAACATTTCTGCCTACAACTGTTGTTAGACAATGGAGAACGTGAGAGTGGAGAAAATTATTTGTACAACCAATCACTTAACCTTCACAATTGTCCAAAGAAGCACCTACACGTTATGAAATGCTAGTACTGACCAAATATTTCTATTATAAAAGCTACAAAGTCTGTCTTGTGTTAACAAATATCCATCTTTATGTCTTTAATAATATAGTACAGAATGCAAGGAATGCACTACTGAAGTTCAGTGGATACAACTTCAAAATGGATTGAGCATTTCTAGTTAATTTGCAAAAATACTACGCTCAGATGATGCGCTTTCTTGTATCAATTTACAAATAGAAAACGAATGTGTCCTCAAACTAACTTCTGTCCGAAGACGACATACAGAATTTTGAGTCATTCCTATTTTTAATACAAGAAACAACATCATTCAATTTAGAGCCATTCCAATCTGGAGCCTTCAGTCCTCAATAAAGGCAGCTTGAAAACCAGGGATCAAAGCTTATATGTGGGAGACTGGGAGTTACATAGGATTGTTTAAGATTATGATTACAGCTAGCAAAATCATACACTGCAAACACATTGTTTGCATTCGTTTTTCAATAAATTTACCTGAAACCTATGGTGAGAGTCCTTCTCAGACTGTCAAGGGGAGCCTTCCCTATAGATTAGAGGAAATCCCAGCCTATATTCAATTTATAGATTTATTTGAAACCCACTCCTGCAGGTACATTGTTTTGGCAAGCTGTGTATCAAAGGTGGATAAATGCCTTACCTAGGATCTTTCTCTGTTCAAATAAAAGGTAAAAGATTATTATTTCCGCTCTGAGCCTAACAAGCAAACCGCTATAAAGCCAAGAAGTCTAGCTTTTACCATGTACACGGAGAACTTTATTTAAATGCTTAAGGGAGAAGGGAGCAACATATATGGGCTTATGCATGTTGACATTGTTATAACTGAAGCACTGGGTTCATCGTTAAGTATGTTTTTATTGTAACCTGTAATGAGATACCTGTGAAAATGTAGACATACATATAAACTGAGTAAAAATAAAACAAATATGTACAAATACATAAGAAGGATATTCATTAATTGTAGTGTTGTACATTAAATGCTGTTTGTTTACTTATGCTAATGCTCAATTCACACACATACAACGAATCTGGTACTATTGCTGAACATTGTGCACCAGTTCTGAGAACATGAAAAAGCAGGCTTGCGGTGTGGCCCACCGCCATGGGCTTGTGGACGCAATCCTCTCAGGCTCGGCTCTCCACTATACTTATCTGTCACATGCAGGCATGTAGGAGACCCAAAATGTGTCAAAACCGAGAGGACTAGCAGCGGGGGCATTGAGGGCGGCTCCGACTGGGACTACCCGTCCGAATCAACAGCCGCCTCAACAAAGAAGAGACTTGGACGATGTCTGTGATCCGTCTATGATCGCCGCGGTCGAGGTGCTTGGGGGTTTACGCTGAAGCTGCGAACGGAGGCTGGAGAGCACCGCATACGCGACTGCCTGACCCCAGCATGGCATGGCACCAACCATGAGACTGATCTACGGACTCCTGATGAGGTGAGACACAGGAGCCTGGACCTTTCTAGGCTTGCGCTGTGACGTTTGTGGCTCAGTCTTTGCCAGACTCCACCCCTCAGTAATAGTAAGAGGCCACAAACCCTCTGGGCTTCATTTAATCATCAGATTCCTCGCTTGGGGGAAAATAATCCTAGTTTTCACTGAGTTTACCCCGATGGAAGTTGTCTCAAGATGGAACGACAGGGGTGCCAAGAGGGGTTCCACTTCGCACCCCTCCTTCCACCCTTGATTGGGGTAAATTTCCTCCAGAGATGAAAATGTCCTGACCCTTAATCCTTACCCCAGTACCTTTAAAAAGGTCTAGGTGGATCTTAGGAGCTTTGGGACCCCGGCCCAACCGTCTGTTCACTCCACCGAAAGCGGTTTAATTAAAACAACGAAGCAGACTTCCTGGCCTTCTTTCAATCAATGGAGGGTCAGTGACATGGACAGCATCTTGCCCCAGGGGTCACAGTTGGACCTGAGCCCAGGTTCAGGTATTGGATTGGATGCTGCTCCTCAGCAGAAGCCTCCTGACGTCATGATAGGATTCAGGCACAGCGCTTGGCTTCAACATCAAACGACTGTGAAGTTTGCAAACTTAGTTTGGTGTGCGTGCAAATCCTGCATTGCCGATCCTTGATGAGTTGCAGCTACTACTGCTGAAAACTAGGCCAATGGAGGTGCCAATGGATGAGGCAGACTGGCCTCGATGACAGGGCCGGCTTTAGTGCTGGTGGCGCCCTGTGCAACAATGTTTGTTGGTGCACCCAATGATCACCTATGCCTCGGACTCCCTCACTACCACCCATTAACAGTCCCCCTCAAGTCTCCATAACCACACTCTTTCTAAGATGTATT
Organism: Lissotriton helveticus; assembly: GCF_964261635.1. NCBI lineage: Eukaryota > Metazoa > Chordata > Amphibia > Caudata > Salamandridae > Lissotriton > Lissotriton helveticus. Next base: position 1,880,638,852 of record NC_136057.1, on the reverse strand, counting down.
TAATTTGATTTACAGCGCCACTCAGGCCAGTGTATGGTGTCAGAGCACTTTACATCACACACACTACACAGAGAATCATTTATACGTGTGTAAATCACTATACAGGAAATATTACACAAGACAAAGGACTACAAGGTGTAAAAGCCACATGACAACCATACTAGTAGGCAGTATAGTTTAATAGCTCACTGTTCTATGTTAGGATTTTAACTTATAAACTGCAGGTAACAAAAGCAGTAACCTACTAACATAGTTAACATTATGAGCACTTTGTGATCTGCATGGTACATGTTCTTTGCAGCAGGCACATTAACCCTCTGTGCTACCTTTCAAGGAGTCAACCATTCCACTAGACAAAACTCTGATCTCTCTCTAGACTTTTCTTTTTTGGATCCATTTCACAGGGAAGCAACTAAATGAAAGAAGGAAAGAGAGGTTGTGAACCATTTGTTCAAGTCACGGTTTTCAGTAAGTGAGGAGCAAGACAGAAAGAAAGGGAATAATAGGAAGGGGGGGGGGGGCAGTTGCCAGCACATAAAAGAAGAGGACATTGTCTCTTCCTTACTGCCCAGAGAAGACACGGACAGAGTCCTTTTCCTTCTCTGCCAGGCCCGCCAGGCCCAGATAGTCCACGAAAGCAAGCTGAGCATTATGTTATAATTTTTTTTTGTTAAGCGCACAGCTGCCCCAGCTAAGGAGCGTCCCGGCGCTGTCCGTCTGATTGTACAAGGTAGCAGATATAGGCCGAGGAGACAGAATCCCTAAGTCAGTGGAAAAAAGAAGGTCTTAATAGCTTTCCGGAATAACAGTATGTCCTCTATACCACGAATGAAGACAGGCAAAGAATTCCACAATTTAGCCGCCAAGAGCCGAAATGAACGGCCCCCGGCACGGCAGAGTTTAATCCTAGGTATAATTACCAAATGTTGACCCAAGGAGCGCAAGCTACGTTGGGGAACATAAGGAATTAGAAGAGGGCGAAGTAGCTCAGGGCTGGTACCTTTTAGGATTTTAAACGCCATACAAAAAGTTTTAAACTGGATTCTTGCTTGAATCGGTAGCCAATGTAAGGCTCTTATAGTGGCTCTGGCGGAGCATCTATGTGGGAGTCCCACAAGAGCACGGGCTGCCGAGTTTTGGACTCGTCGGAGCCGCAAAGTCTCTGCTTTGTTTACGCCTAGAAGTAGAACGCTCGCATAGTCCAAGCGCAATAAAATCGTAGCCTGGACAATGAGCTGCCTGACAGGCGCATTAAAGAACCTCAGGATAGGGTGGAGACCTCTCAACAGGCCCACACACGTCGCTGCCACCTTCTTCGTGTGGGACTGAAAGTTGAGACCCGCATCCAACCAAACTCCCAGGTTCTTAACCACTGGCTTAGATGTTGGCATGGTGCCTAGCGAGGCCGGCCGCCAATGCTCATTCCAGAGGGAGATGTTTTTCCCTACCAGCATCACTTCCGTTTTAGTGGCATTCAGTTGTAAACAGTTGTCAGCCATCCACTGAGCAACTGCAGTCATCCCATCTCTAAACCTTGTGGCTGCTATAGAAGGGCCTTCTGCTAAGGTGATAACCATCTGAGTATCGTCGGCATACGCTACCAGCGTTAAGCCCCAATCTCTTGCCACAACCGCAAGCGGTTGTACATAGAGATTGAACAGAGTCGGGCTCAACGCAGAGCCCTGCGGCACCCCTTGGCCGATTTAGTGGGCTTGAGATAAGAATGGCGGAGCCGAGACCCGGAAGGATCTGTCCGACAGGAATGCACAAAACCATTCCAAGGCCTGGCCCGTGATCCCTATTGCCTCCAGGCGGTACAACAAGATGTCATGAGACACGGTATCAAAGGCAGGGCTAAGATCTAATAATATAAGCGCTGCACTCTGACCGGCGTCAAGAATAGTTCTTAAATGCTCAGTGGTGGCTAACAAGGCAGACTCGGTACTGTGACCCGATCTAAAGCAGTTTTGCGACGGGTCCAGGATGTTGTTAAGGGTCATGTGCCGAGATAACACCTCGTTCACATGTGCCTCTGCCAGTTTGGCAACCCATCGAAGCAAAGAGATCGGCCTGAAGCTATCAGGAGAAGAGGGATCCAATGTGGGCTTTTTAATGATAGGAGAAACCCAAGCCTGTTTCCAGGCCAAGGGTACTCTGGCCGTGGCAAAAGATAGGTTAAGTATATCACCTAGCGGCTTCTGAACAAGCTCCATAGATTCCATAAACTGTGCCGGCCTCATGGGGTCAGATGGAGATTTAACCTTTTTACAGAGTTTCATACAGGCATTTATTATCTGAATGCCTTTGCTATTTCTGCCGTCCTGGGACACAGTTTTGAAAAGAAAAAGTAGGGGAAAGGAATTTTTTCAATAAAAGAAGTAGTGGCACGCCCAAGAAGGCAGAAATAGCAAAGGCCTTCAGAAAAGGCTTTGCTTGCTTTCGTGGATGGGCAGAGAAGGAAAAGGACTCGGTCTCTTCCTTACTGCCAAGAGAAGACATGGACAATGTCCTCTTCTTTTCTGTGCTGGCAGCTGCCCCCACCCCTTCTCTCTACCTATTATTTCCTCTCTTTCTGTCTTGCTCCTTACTTACTGAAAACCGTGACTTGAAGAAACGGTTCACAACCTCTCCTTCCTTCTTTCATTTAGTTGCTTATCTGTGAAATGGATCCAAAAAAGACAAGCGCGTGCCTCACGCTGGCAGCAGGGGGAGGGGGGGTCTACGCCTGTTTCCCTTGAGGGAGCGAGCTGGAACCATATGGTTTCAAGGCTCGCTCCCGCAAGGGAATCGCCAAACGTGCACATTGAAGGCAATGCAACGTGTGCACGTTTTTGGGGCCAAAACAGAATCGATCACTAAAGGTCTCCTATAGACCTAAAAAGGGCTGACCAGGCAAACGAAGAAAGGACTGAAGGGCCAATAAGTAACTCTTAATTACGTTGACAACAAAGCATTGCTGGGCCAGAGTGAAAACAAAAAAACAACATTAAACAATGGGACGTAAAGAGGATCAACCTGGCTGTCCTTGCACCAGGCGATCAATTTAGACCCGTGGCCAGAGTAGATAGATTCATGGACGGGTGCTGGGCCGCCAAATAGTGCATCCATCTACTCTGGAGGGAAGTCCTATCCACTCAGATGGTTCCACTAGATGTTCACAGAAGGAGGTGTAGGTTGTGGAACTTTAGAGGAAGGAATCAGACTTTTTGTTGAGATTGCGGGTCCTCCTGAAGATGCAGCCAAAGTGAAGAAAACAAGTTACTTACCTGTAACTTTGGTTCCCCAGTATTGGTAACTTTCATAGATTCCCATGCTTTGTATCATTCCCCGTCGTCGGAATGGGAGTCTCGGTAACAAAAATACCATAGCTGTAGGTACTTAAGACCAAGGAAAAAGGCCTAGGCCTCATTCCCTTTTGTAGCATATCACCCTCTTTGTGTAAAAGAGACCAAACTCAGGCCTCAGCCAATCAGAAAGTGCCTCACCCCCTAGAACCTTCCTGAAGGAACCTCAGAGCCTCAGATTTTCGTAGCTGTTGTGTACTTAGACACCATATCTGTTGTAGGCTGAGCTTTCCTCGGGGAGGTGGGCGGGCGCATGGGAATCTATGAAAGTTACCAATACTGGGGAACCAAAGTTACAGGTAAGTAACTTGTTTTCTTACCCCAGTATTGGAACTTTCATAGATTCCCATGCTTTGTATCAGAGTAGCAAGCAGTTAGTAACAGAACCACATTTTGCATCATCACCAATAGCAATAGGCAACATGACAAAGATACAAAATGTGAAAGACGGAAGGTGGGAAAGAAAGGAAAGCTCACCACTCATTGGAAGAGGTTCCTCAGGACAGCCTGTCCTACTGCCACATCATCTTGTCGTAGGGACTCCAAGCAGTAATGTCTGGTAAATGTGTGAACGCTGCTCCAGGTAGCAGCTCTGCAAATGTCTTTGATCTGTACCCCTGCGAAGAGGGCTGTAGAAGAAGCCACAGATCTCGTGGAATGCGCTCGAACCTTTCCAGTCAGAGGTTTTTCTGCAGCAGTGTGACAATGCAGAATGGCACTCGTGATCCATCTAGAAATGCCCTGTTTGGAAAGAGGAAGGCCCTTGCTTGGACCTCCGAAGGCAACAAATAACTGAGAGGATTTCCGAAAACTCTTAGTACGCTCCAAGTAGAATTTCAAATACCGTTGCACATCGAGCGAATGTAATGCTCTCTCTGCCGGTGTAGCCGGTTGAGGAAAGTACGCCTTCAGAATGACCGGCTCATTCAAATGGAAGTCCGAGGGAACTTTAGGCATAAACCTCGGGTTAGTTCTCATGATGACAGTGTTTCTCTTGAATTGAAGGAAAGGTTCTTGGATAGTCAAGGCTTGTAATTCACCAACACGCCTAGCCGACGTGAGAGCGAGGAGGAGAGCCAATTTCCATGAAAGGTTTTTCATGTCAGAACGATGGATTGGTTCAAACGGGCAGGGGATTGTGGGTAGGAAAAAGTTGGGGGACCCATGCAAGCGATACCTCGCTGGACTCTCCCGGGTGTCTAGTTTTCAGACATGTGTGGGTTTGGTAGGTTCCCCTAGATGGCCGCCAAGCCCGGGGCCAAAAACTCATGGGACCCCGCTTTGCAAAACCAGGTTGTTTTAAGATAGGTAATTTTGATGTCGCCTCAATAAGGTTTTGGGCCCTTGCCTGTCGCGGGCACTAGGCCTACCCACACAAGTGAGGTACCATTTTTCTCGGAAGGCTTTGGGGAACCTGTGGTGGGTGGAAATTTGTGAATCCACGCAGATTCCACCACAGAAATGTGAGGAAAATGTTTTTTTAAACAAATGTTTAGGTCTGGAAGGGATTCTGGGTAACAGAACCTGGGGAGAGCCAGTCAAGTTACCCCATCCTGGATTCCCCTGGGTGTCTAGTTTGTAAAAATGTACAGGTTTGCTAAGTTTCCAATGTGCCGGCTGTGCTAGGGCCCAAAATCGACAGGTAAGCATATTGCTAAAACAAATCAGTGCCTAGTCTGCTTTCTACTGCCCTGTGAGAGATATCGGGGGCTGGGGTTGCCTTGATATGCCCCTAAGGGGTGCAGAAACACTGCGGCTAGTTTTTTTTTTGGGGGGTGGGAGCATTGGTATGCCCTTTTTGGTCAGGCCCCACCCCCACACATATAAAAGCCAGCGTAATAGTTGGCGTCTAGTGGGCTTTTTGCCCCCGGGGGGGGGGGGGGGGGGGGGAGAAAGGCTGGTATTGTTACGGGTGGAGTTGGGGGCATTGGCATGCCTGTTTTGGGCAGCCCCCGCCCTAATTAAAATTTGCCCAAAGAAATCCCTGGCGTCTAGTGGGCTTTTATCCCCGCCGGGGGAGCATATTGGGGACTAATGCCCCCATCTTCCCCCCCAGGGGGGGCAGAAAGCCTACTAGACGGCAAGGTTTTTTTTGGGCAAATTTTTATTAGGGTGGGGGCTGCCCAAAACGGGGGCATGGGCATGCCCGTTTTTGGAGCCCTCACCCTAATTCAAATTTGCCCCAAAACAATCCCTGGCGTCTAGTTGGCTTTTTGCCCCCGTGGGTGCAGATTGGGGGATAATGGCCCGGGGGGAGGGGCAGAAAGCCCACTAGATGCCAAGGATTTTTTGGGGCAGATTTTAATTAGGGCCTCCACCCTAATTAAAATTTGCTCAAGAATATTTCTGGCATCTAGTGGGCTTTCCCCCCCCCGGGGTGGTGGGGGGGCAGGTTGCGGGCTACTGCCCCCCTCCCCCCGCCGGGGTAGGAAGGCTGTTATTTGTGCGAGGGAGTGGGTGGGGGCATGGGCATGCCCATTTTAGGAGCCCCCACCCTAATTCAAATTTGACCCCGAAAAAAATCCCAGTCATCAAGTGGACTTTTTACCCCCCCCGGCGGGGCAGATTGGGGGCTAATGCCCCCATCTGCCTCCCGGGGGGGGGGGGGGGGGGCAGAAACTCCACTAGACGCCAGGGAGTTTTTGGGCAAATTTTAATTAGGGTGGGGGCTGCCCAAAACGGGCATGCCAATGCCCCCACCCTAATTAAAATTTGCCCCAAAAAATCCCTGATGTCTAGTGGGCTTTTTGCCCCCCGGGGAGGGCAGATTGGGGGCTACTGCCCCATCTGCCCTCCAGGGGGGCAGGAAGGCTTTTATTTTTGCAGGGTGGGGGCATGGGCATGCCCGTTCTGGGAGCCCCCACCCTAATTCAAATTTGCCCCCAAAAAATCCCTGGCGTGCAGTGGGCTTTTTGCCCCCCCAGTGGGGCAGATTGGGGGCTAATGCCCCTATCTGCCTCCCAGGGGGGGCAGAAACTCCACTAGACGCCAGGGAGTTTTTGGGCAAATTTTTATTAGGGTGGGGGCTGCCCAAAACTGGCATGCCAATGCCCCCACCCTAATTAAAATTTGATCACAAAATCCCTGGCATCTACTGGGCTTTTTGCCCCCTCGGGGGCAGATTCGGGGCTAATGCCCCCACCTGCATCCCAGGGGGGACAGAAAGGCTGTAAATGTTGCGGGGTGGGAGCATGGACATGCCCTTTATGGGCAGCCCCCCAATAAATTATGCGGCGATGACTAAATATCCCTGGGGTCTAGTGGGCTTTTTGCCCCCCGGGGGGCAGATTGGGGGATACTGCCCCCATCTGCCCCCCCGGGGGGGGGGGGCAAAAAGACAAAATTACACCCAAAAAATTTGGGGGGAGCAAAAGCCCATGCCAATGATACCTCTCCCGTCTTTCTACGTACCCGGGGGGCTGAGATAGCCCCTTGAGCACATAGACAGTGAAACTGAAATGAGCCTAAAGGCTCATTTCAGTTTCGGTTTCTGTGCAATGACGACAGCGCGACATGCGCGCTGATCGTCATGGCACAGAAGAAATGCGTTACTTACCTGTAACTGCAGTTATCCAGTATTGGTGTCTTTCATAGATTCACATGCCTGAATCATTCCCCGTCGTCGAGATGGGAGTCTCCGGTACATAGATGCTTGTTGCCTGGAGCCCGCTGTGGATGACTGGTGCACGTTGTGGTTGCCTGCGACCGGGGCGGTTGCGGTGCACCGAGGGTGTCTGACCCGCCCTGGGTCGCCGTCACTAGCGCCGGACTCCCTGCGTGTGGACCCGATCCTTGCTGCGGCCACCTGAGGGGCCGACGTCGAGAGGCTCTGGACGGAAGACTGGTGCCCGCTGCGGAGGGTCCGATCCGCCTTCATTCATCACCGCCTTGATCGCCCCCGTCCTGCCCGTGGACCCCGGTTTGGACGCGGCGGGGGACTACGGAGGTGTCCTGCCCGCCTGCACTCATCGCCTGTTCGCCCCCGTCCTGCCCGCGGACCTGGACTGGACGCAGCGTGTGAGACCTGTCGTTGGTGAGCCAAGGGGGAGCACTGGCGTCCTGCTGCCGAGGTGGGGTCGGCGTCCCCCACTCCCCCCCCCCCCCCGGACAACATCGTTGGAGAGACCGGGCGGGAGCTGAACCAAGCAGAGGAGAGTAGGCGCGGATCGACACAGCGCAGGCTTCGAGGGCGACCCCAAACCGCCCCCCCTCCTCCCCCGTGGAGACTCTCCTGGATCGCGGGGCATACGTTTCCGTTTCTGTCGGTTACCCCCCCCGATCCCAGCGCAACCCCCTCCCCGCAAGGAACAGCGAGAATTGAGACTGCCCCCCAGCTGCCCACCTCTACACTGGCGAGCCGGGCATTACAGGGCGCCCCGGTGTACCCTGCCTGCGTGATCTGGTGGCCTCAGCACAAATCTGCTTTTTGCGTCTGATTTGAACAGCCTCAGTGCAGCCGGACAACCATGATGTCCTGAAGGTATTTGCACACATACTTTTTTAAAATTTTTATCTCGAACATGCCGGCTTTGCATTCTCTGCCCTGAATCCTATAAAGGTATCTGCTTGCAAATTATCTTCGCGGCATGGCGGTCTTTTCACTCTTCTCACTCTCCATTACCTAAAATGGCTGGGGCCATATACCGGAGCCATAAATCGCCTCCGCTGCCCACCAGATGACCATGAGGCTACATACCAACGTGGTCACAGGTCACCAAAACAGAGATAAGTCTCTCTCCTCGCCTCCAAGCAGCATAGAAGCTAATCTCTCTCCTCCCCACCAAACAACACAGAAGATGGACTAACTCGACCTGCCCAGAGCAGAAAGGGAAACTATCTCTCTAAGGCACGTCAACAACAGAGAAAGGACTACTACTCTTGTCTCCCTTTATGCTATTCTGGTGGCCATCTTTGACTAGTCCTCCACTGGGGTGGCCATCTTAGACTAGTCATCCTCACCAACTGCACATACCTAAGACTACTTTGGCCTACAGCCCTGCAACCTCTCACACTCACCCACGTACACCCCCCTCTTCTACCTACGCCTCTTCCACTATGGAACGCATGGGCGAACACACATACAAAATCAACTACCCACCCGAGCTCTCCCAAAAAAACGCCGAACGCTACAAACACAACTTCCTGAAGACACACCCTGAAACCCCGTTTGTGGACACCTACTTTTCACTGATCAATGGAGCCACGAGCACCGATATCATCTTCTACACTCTGCGTAGAGCACAGTGGAGGAAAGCGCTCCTCTCCATTCTCACTATCTCCATCACCAGTAAATCCGCTCATGGCCTAACACTTTCTATCACACCATCCCAAGTTTTCCCAGGCAAAGCCACCATCTACAACAACGGGACCATACTATTCCAAGCCACTGACAGGAACCTCGACCGACGACAACCTGTTCCCTACCTTCTTAGAACACATTGCCAATCGGCGGACCCCCACTCCGAACACATCTAGCTACACAACACCCTCCAACTCCAATCCTCAATCTAACTTGCCTTACCCATCTCAACAGCGGATTGACACACACCTCTCCCATCCCCCCAGCGCTATAGTCAGTCACACACCCGACCTAACCCCTCCTCACCCCTCATCTACTCGCGAAGATCACTCCCCCTCATACATCCTCCATACCCCCACCCTCCCTTCCCCCCACCTCACACGAGTCTCGCTGAACTCACCACCGCCCGGAGCATATCTCCCCCCCCGCGGCAGATCCATCTCCCACCCTATCTCCCCCCTACTCTCACTCCCCACTTCCCCACCCTCCAAACTAGACCCACAGAACACACCACCTCCCTTACCTTAACATCCCCCCCTCTCTCCCCCCCCATTCTCAGCCCCCACTACCTTCCTGCCACCCCCATTGTCTTCAGCCTTCACTCATCCCTCAACTCACCGGCGCCGCCTCCCACCGACGTCCCCACCTATGCCTCCCATCCTCCCCCTACCTCACCCACACCCCTCGCCCACAAATTCTCACACACATCGAATGCCATCCCACTCACTATTACCGCAAAGCCCTCCACTAACGCTAGCATATCCCCCACTCCGTACCCAGTTCGCTGTCCAGCTCACTACTCAACCACTCGCCCACGGCTCTCATCACCAACACCATCCCCAATCCACCTCTGGACATGATTTTATCCACCCTCCTACAAGTCAAAGAAGATCTCCACACCATCAAAGAACTTCTTTACACACACCCCAGACAACCCCGACCTACCACCAACACTCCCTTATCCAACAAACCCCCCACCCTCCCCACAGACCCTCGCATCCAACCCTCCCCGCGTTGGCCCACTATCCCCGCTCGCAATCACACTCACCGCCCCCGTCGCGCCCTCAACTCCCTGCCGGACCACGACTTATGCTCCCTCTTTCGCTCTTTTGGCCCAGGTCCTGTAAAACACACAACCATCACACACCTCCCCACAATTCTCACAAATCCCCTTAGGCCCCCAACTCTAAGCAACAGAAGCTCCGTCCCCAACAATCTCAGAAAAGTCCCCCTCTCTCTAGAAGGCTCGACCACCCTTCTCACCCCCAGACTCAAATGCATCCTACTCAATTGCAGATCGGCCCAGAGACACTCCTCCGACATCGCGGATCTCGTCACAACAATGGATCTTGACCTAGCCATTCTGACTGAAACGTGGCTAACTGAAGCTTCTACACCTATAATGGACATACTAGTCCCCCCCCAATTACCACATCATTAGACTCGACAGGACCGGCAAGACGGGCGGGGGAATCGCATGCATTTTTAGGAGCAACCTCTCCGTTACTAAAGTCACCTCCCCCTCCCTCACTTCCTGTGAACTCTTCAGCCTCGACATCTCCAGCGAGGGCAAACCAGTATGTGCTTTACATCTCATCTATCACCCGCCTGGGGACAACCTCACTTTCACCCAACAACTCATGGACACGATCACATCCAACGCCGGTCGGCAGATCACTCAAATCTACCTGGGTGACTTTAATCTCCAGTGGAACGATCAGAAAGACGCAGTGGTGAATAGTCTCAAAACTTTCCTTAATGCGCTCGACATCACCCAAATATGCAACAGCCCAACACACGACAAAGGCTCGATACTCGATCTCATCATCGCCAAAGAGGACTCTACCCAACTGGGGGCGATCCAACCCTGTGACTGGTCAGACCACCACATTATCAACTTCTTTATCAACGAAAAAGTTAAACCTAACCCGGCTCAACCTACCAAATCCAAGATTTGGAAAAGGGACATCAAGAATCTTAACCCCAACTCCCTGCCTCCCCACACCTGCAGTCTCCTCCTTCCCCCCTCGGGCGCCTCTGATGTTCAATCACTGACCGACCTCTACCTCGACTCTATGAACTCAATAATCAACGAAGCCGCCCCACTGCAACCGAAGAGAGTCTCCCCCAAGAACTCGAACCCTTGGTATGACGACAGACTCAATGAAGACAGGCGTGCTATGCGAATGGCAGAGCGCACCTGGAGATCTGACCCCTCATCACTGCATCTCAAAACGCTTAAGAACAAGAGAAATGCCTACTTTAGGAAAATCAAGCGCGCAAAATCTGACTTCTTTAGCCTCCAGCTGGACCAAGCAAAAAACCGACCAAGAAAACTGTTCGAACTAGTTAAAACTCAAACCAAGACGCAACCCTTACAATCTAACAGCACAACAAGCGATATCCCACACTGTGAAGACTTTTCTGCTTTCTTTAAGCTAAAGACCGACAACATAAGAAGTGACCTCATCAATGATGTAAGTCGATACCCCAGCCACATCAGAATGTCTAACACTCAACCTAAAAATAACGCATCATGGACGTCCTTCGACACCTACTCTGAAGAAGCAATACACAAACTGCTCGGCACCTTGAAGCCCTCTAATCACCTCATAGACCCCCTACCTGCTAATGCTGTAAAAGACTTCATCCCCCTGCTCCTCCCACTTTGGACTTAAATCATCAAAAGCTCCCTTCAACAAGGTCTCATCCCAGACTCCCTCAAGGTGGGGCAAGTCACGCCTATACTCAAGAAACCTACAGCTGACCCGTCTGACCTAAACAATTACCGCCCTATCACCAATATCCCCACCTTGGCCAAACTGCTGGAAAAATGTGTACAACTCCAACTAACAAAACACATTGACCAGTTTGACCTCCTCAACCCTCATCAATCAGGCTTTCGAGCGAAACACAGCACGGAAACGGCTATGACGTACATAATTGATGACGCCCTCCAAATCCTTGATCACAATGATTCTTGCCTCCTCATCCTTCTTGATCTCTCCTCAGCATTTGACACGGTCAAACATGAGAACCTACTGGAGCTGCTAAACACTAGAATGGGTTTATCCAGGACTGTTCTCAAATGGTTCACTTCCTTCCTGCATAACCGGTCTCAGAAGTTCAAGATCAACAATGTGCTGTCCTCACCTGTGCCAGTAGATTTAGGCGTCCCACAAGGATCTTCCCTTTCCCCCACACTGTTCAACCTCGTCATAGAACCACTTGTAGGAGAGTAGGGTCTGCTATCCTATGGTCACCCCAAATGTTTGCTTTTTGCTTCACTGGTTTATGACTTAATGTGGCTGTGGGCCTGCTAATCAGACCCACAGCCTGCTGTTCTCTCTCTAAATTGTAACCCATGTACTTTAGGTGCATAACGAAATTGGAACTGGTTCACCTTATTGGCCCCTGTAACAGTGTACCCAGGTACCCAGGGCATAGGTGCTTCCAAGGCCTACCAGGGGCTGCAGCATGTATTGTGCCACCCCTGGCCTGGCCTCCATATTTGACACAACTGGCTGAACACTCAGCTGGGGTAAGTCGGTGTAACCACCCCTTACTTAGGTGTAGTATGCCTATACCTAACCTAAAATGGACACATATGTTCCTATCAGCCACTCCTATGGAAGGCCTCATCAATCCTGGAGGCAGAGTGCTTGGAAATATGTGAGATGGTGCTCTGGCATGAGCTGAGCCTGTCTGCAGCTTTCGGAACCATGTCCTTTAGCTGTTTCATGATATTGCCATACCATATACTCTTAAGTGCATTATGAACCTCGCTGTTAAATGCTATCTTAGGTTTGGCTTTATCAAAACATGTCGAGTAAGGTGTCATACGAATTGGAATACTACCCCCTCGCCAGTTCTGGCGACGGGGGTAGCATTCCACCCTTCTAGAGGGACACGACATGTACCTAACCTGAACCCCGGTTAAAGTTAAACAGAGCCTTAGCATCACAAAATGGATGCTGCCACCACAGACACAAGTCTGACCTCCTGCTGCTGGGAGTCCTTCCAGCGAGGGCAGCTTGGACAAAGGGTTTCCTGCCTGGGGAGGTGCTAGCACCACCCCAGACAGGATTTTGGGTATTGGGTAGGACAGGGCTGAATAGAATCAGACATGCCTGGGGCACACAAGGTGTCCCTGTGCATAGGCCAGTTCAAACCGGTGCTGGGGCTTTCCAGCCCCAGTCCTGGCGCGAAACTGGACAAAGGAAAGGGGGTGTAACCACCCCCCTTCCTGGTTCCACCCAGAGGAGGGACCTAGTAGGTGATCCGGCCCCCCAGATTCGAATAAGAGTGGGAGCTGTGTCCTGAGACTTCAGATCATCCTGAATCAACTTGAAATACAGAAGAAGACTGGACTTCGACATTCTGCTGCTCAGAAGATGGAAGAGAATCTCCCTTGTGGCCAAGGAGTGACCACCCTGTTCACACAGGCACCATCCAGCAACTCGACGTCTGCTTTGCCGCCGCCTCCCGCCGGAGCCCGAGCCCAGAGCCTGACAAGACCCAGACTCCCAGACTTCTCACAGCCCGATCCACAGTCCCTGCAAAGAAGGGACCCGTGGAGGCACCGAGAGACGTGGGACCGGACCTCTTGGAAGACCCCCGAAACGCTGACTGCTCAGCATCAGAGGTACCCTCGACGCTGTGCTTTGGGGTTTGAGAAGCCCCAACCTCGAGCAGCCCTTGCACCGAAGATCAGCCCCCCAGCATCTCCACGATCTGCGTGGGGCCCTTTTGCATCGTGCCACTCGACGCACCTAACCGTCCACTTGCCACGCGGCTAGTGGCCATCTTGGCGACGAAACCTACAACTTTCACTGCAGGTCTGGTTGCTCCAGACTTGCCCTTGCTCCTGTAAAAAGGAGCCCCTGCTCTGACCTTGCTGGTCCGAGTAACAAGCCTTTTTCGATTCCTGCGTGGCTTGCATTAGCCAAGGCCTGTTTGCTTCAATCAAGTTGCCGACACCGCCAACAGCGAGAAGCCTGCGTGGGACAGCTCGTGACCGACTCCTGGACGTCTTCGACCCCTCGTGTCCACGTGGCTGCAGAGAGAAGCTACACCTCGACGCCTGTTTGCACCCGACATCGCCTGGTTCCAATCTGGTTCCACGGTAGTCACTGGCTAGTGACTTTGAACATTGTCCCCTCTGCTTTCAGGTCTTGACCTCTTCAGATCCACCCTTGGATCCACCGGAACTCTTCACACCGAGCCGCCTGCAGCATCTTCAGCTCCAAGCACCATCGACCTGCGTGACGAAACCAGACACTACTTCGACCCTATGCACCCGCTTCCTGTGGGTGAGGTAACTCAGCTCCGCCGGTGTTCCCACACTGGTACACACCTCTAGTGTCTGTGTCTGAAGTTTCATCTTTCTAGGTCACTCGGAAGGTTCCTTTCTAACTAACTTTGTACTTTTTACGCACCATAGACTTTGCATTGGCGAGTGCGTGCACTTTAAACACTGCACCAGAGTCCCGCGGGCCTTTCCCGACTTCTTCACTGTTAGTCCCGAACAGCTCCAGCGATTCCCCAGGCCCTAGGCCTATTTCCTGTCCAAGTGGCATCTCTTATACCACTTTCTTAGTATGTGGTTTAGGTGGCCCCTAGGGCTCATCCATAATTGTGCAACTTTTGTGTATTTTAACTGTGTTTTGTTTTAACGCATTTGCTTCTGTGCTCATAAAGAGTATCAGGGATATTTGTAGTAATAAATCCATATATATTTTCAATATATATCTGTGTGGTGTCCTTTCATTTGGTATTCAAGGGATTGTGTATGGTAAAACAGCTTGCTTCACATGCCTTTACAGAGTTTAGCCTAAGACTGCTTAGTCCATGCTACCCCTAGGATAGCTTGTCTATAAGGTTGACTTTACAACCTGCACCATAAGGGTTGCTTGGCATGGTACAAGGTGATCACTAGAACTAGTGAGCATCATATACCAGGCCAACTTCTCACATTGGTGAGCAGCGGATTGGGATTTGAGCTTGCTGTTGTTTTACCATTACAATCTTTGAAAATATCATTTGAAAGATCATACAGGTACCTGACAGGTACACTAAAACAAGACTAGATATACTTAAGTTCTACTGAACTTAGTTGTTGTAGAGGATAGGGAGTAGCACACCCTGACTACAACTACTAGATAGGTTTTGTAGGAAAACACCAGTGTAGGTAGATTGCAACACATCCACCACACTAGAGCAATGTCTGGAGCAGAGGGATCCACTGGACCCATCTCTGTTGAGAGTGACCCTCCAAGGACACCATCCAAATTTGCTACCTTTCCATTTAAGGAACTGAGGCAACTGTGTTCCATGAGAGGAATCAAAACAGGTCCTTCTCCTACAGCAGGACACCTCAGAGAGCTGTTAGACCAGTCTGAAGCTCTAAGGAACTCCAAACCAGGCCCCTCAGGGACTGGAGATGGAGGCTCTCCCACTGAAGATGATAACCCTGATGCCCCTGCCCCTGTCATCCAGTTAGATGAGGAAAACCAGACCACTGGGAATACTCAGCCTGAGGAAGAAGAAGAGGGGGAGGAGGTAGACGAAAGTGAGTCTGATGATGATAGAGATAGCCAGGTGTTAGTCAGCAGGCTAACCTAAGCTTATTTGGGACTGAAGGTGGGTCCAACCCATTCAGACCCCCAAATGGACTTAACCAGGAGCATAGGAGGAGGAGGAATCACTCAGGTGAGTCCAATACTTCCCATGTTTCTAAAGGTTCTCATGGCAACTCCAGAAGGGAGTTGACTAGCCCTCAGAGAAGGGAACATGAGGCCAAAATGAGAGAGGCTGAACTTAGGATCCAGAGACAAGAATTAGAAGTTGCCCTGGCCAAAGAGAAACTTGCTAGAGCAAGGCAGCCTAGAGAGAGTGGATCAGATTCCACTGGTGGCAGCACTATCCCTAAGGATAAAGACAGGTCCTATGACAATAGAAACCTGAGTAAGATTGTGCCCCCCTACAATGTTGGGGATGATATCCACAAGTGGATGACTGCACTTGAGAGAGCTTGCAAAGTACAGCAGGTCCCTCAGGAGCAGTGGGCAGCAATCTTGTGGCTCTCCTTTGAAGGTAGAGGCCGAGACAGACTCCTCACAGTTAGTGATGGGGATTCTAGAAACTACCTGGTCCTGAAGAGTGCTCTGATTGATGGGTTAGGCTTAACCACTGAACAGTACAGGTTAATGTTCAGAGATACCCAGAAGACACAGACTCAGGACTGGTCTGAATTTGTTGAATGTGCCACTAAGGCTCTGGAGGGCTGGTTGCTGGGAAGTAAGGTTACAGACTATGAAGGATTGTACAATTTGCTTATGAGAGAACAGATTTTAAATAACTGTCAGAACCAGCAGTTGCATCAACATTTGGTTGACTCAGATCTAACCTCTCCCCAAGAATTGGGAAAGAGGGCAGACAAATGGGTTAGAACCAGAGTTAAGCAAAAGAACAAGAACCAGAACCAGGGTGGTGACCAAAGGAAAACAGACCAGAAGGGTGGGGAGCAGAAAGCTAAAGACCAGAAGTCTTCAACAGGGCCCCAAACTAATACTGAGGGTGGGTCCCAAACTTCCAAGAAGAAGAAGAAAGAAGGTCAAAGAAAACCCTGGTGTAGCTTTTGCAAAAACACCACTCACTGGACAAGTGATTGTAAAAAGGGTGGAGCCCCCAACACTGCAGCCCCGAAGGCACCTGCACCCACTAGTACAGTTAGCAGTGTTGGTCCACAGACTAAGGGGGTAGTGGGTATCACCTTGGGAACTGAAGGAGATTCTGACCTAGTCAGAATCCCCACACAGGCTGTTCTGATTTGTGATGGGGAGATAGATTTTTCCCCTACTGTCAGTCTCAATAATTTGGGCAAGTACAGACAGACACCTTTAATTAATGAAAAAGTGGCTCAAGCATACAGGGACACATGTGCCAGTGTCACTATGGTGACGCCTAGCTTTGTGGACCCTGGACAATACATACCAGGTGATAATTACCTGGTGACCAATGCCAGAAATGTCACTACTACACATAGTGTGGCAATTGTTAACTTTTCCTGGGGAGGGGTAACTGGCCTAAAAAGAGTTGTGGTTAGTGCTGATCTCCCAGTAGAATGTTTGTTGGGCAATGACCTGGAGAGCTCTCTATGGTCACAAGTTGAGTACAGGACTCATGCAGAGATGTTAGGGATATCATCACATGTCCGTGCTGTGACCAGGTCACAGGCCAAAAAGTGCCTCTCTGAACCTCAGGTCTTGGATCCTGGAACAATGGACCAAGCACCTTCCAAGACAAGGAACAGGAGGGCAAAGGCTGTGCCTTCCCAAATGCCTACAAGTGAGGATCAGCCTTCACAGGAAGATGATTCTGAGACCCCTGAAGGAACTGTCCCTATAGAGCTTGAACCTGATCAGGTTGAGTTTCTGGGGACAGGGGGACCTTCTAGGGCAGACTTGGGGCAGGCTCAGTTATCCTGTCCTTCTCTTGAACCCCTCAGACAGCAGGCTGCTGCTGAGGCTGCTGGGAATGCTCAAGGTACCCATAAGGTTTATTGGGATGATGGGCTCCTTTATTCAGAGGGTAGAGACCCCAAGCCTGGTACAACCAGGAGGTTGGTCATACCTCTGCAATTTAGGGGCTTCCTTCTTACCTTGGCACACGATATTCCCTTAGCAGGACACCTAGGCCAGAACAAAACATGGGACAGACTTGTCGGTCACTTTCACTGGCCTCACATGTCAGAAGATACAAAGGAGTTTTGTCGCTCCTGTGTAACCTGCCAAGCAAGTGGCAAAGCAGGTGGTTCCACAAAGGCCCCCCTTATACCATTACCTGTGGTGGGGGTGCCCTTTGAAAGAGTGGGGATTGACATTGTTGGACCAATGGATCCCCCTACAGCATCTGGGCACAGATTCATACTGGTGGTGGTGGACCATGCCACCAGGTACCCAGAGGCAATTCCACTTAGGACCACAACAGCTCCTGTTGTGGCCAGGGCCTTACTTGGAGTTTTCTCCAGAGTGGGGTTTCCTAAGGAGGTAGTATCCGATAGAGGTGCCAACTTCATGTCAGGATACTTGACAGCTATGTGGAAGGAATGTGGTGTTAACTATAAGTTCAACACTCCCTATCATCCACAATGCAATGGGCTTGTTGAGAGATTCAACAAGACCCTAAAGGGCATGATCAAAGGATTACCTGAGAAGCTCAGGCGAAGATGGGATATCCTTCTGCCCTGCCTTCTGTTTGCTTACAGAGAGGTCCCACAAAAAGGTGTTGGTTTCAGCCCCTTTGAATTGTTGTTTGGACATCCTGTAAGAGGACCCCTATGTCTGGTGAGGGAAGGATGGGAGTTACCTCTCAAAAAGCCCAAGCAAGACATAGTGGACTATGTACTTGGTCTCCGCTCCAGGATGGCTGAGTATATGGAGAAGGCATCCAAAAACCTTGAGGCTAGCCAGGCCTTACAGAAAGCTTGGCATGACCAAAAGGCTGTCCTGACTGAGTACCAGCCTGGACAGAAGGTATGGGTGTTGGAGCCAGTGGCCCCAGCAGCACTCCAAGACAGATGGTCTGGACCCCATACAATCATTGAGAAAAAGGGAGAGGTTACCTACTTGGTGGACCTTGGAACTCCCAGGAGCCCCCACAGGGTGCTCCATGTTAACAGGCTGAAAGCATATGTTGACAGGGCAGACATGGGCTTGCTCATGGCTACAGATGAGGGGCAGGAGGAAGAGAGTGACCCTCTCCCAGACCTGCTGACTCAGAACCCTGAGGATGGCTCAGTTGATGGTGTGGCCTTAGATGGCAGCCTCACTGAACATCAGCAACATGACTGTAGACAGGTTCTGCAGTCATATCGACATATGTTCTCCCTGACACCCAGTCAGACTAACTGGTGTACCCATGTGGTGGACACTGGTGATAGTCTTCCTGTAAAGAACAAAATTTACAGGCAGCCTGACCATGTCAGAGACTGTATCAAGGCTGAGGTGCAAAAGATGCTGGAGTTAGGTGTCATTGAGCCTTGAGAGAGCCCCTGGGCTAGCCCAGTGGTTCTGGTCCCCAAACCTCACACCAAAGATGGAAAGAGAGAGATGAGGTTCTGTGTGGATTACAGAGGACTCAATGCTGTCACCAGGACAGATGCACACCCAATTCCAAGGGCAGATGAGCTCATAGACAAATTGGCTTCTGCCAAGTATTTGAGCACATTTGACTTGACAGCTGGCTACTGGCAAATCAGGTTAGCTGAGGAGTCTAAAGCCAAGACAGCATTTTCTACCCCCAGTGGGCATTACCAGTTTGTGGTGATGCCCTTTGGTTCGAAAAATGCACCTGCCACCTTCCAAAGGTTGGTGAATCAAGTCCTTACTGGATTGGATGACTTTTGTGCAGCATATCTGGATGATATTGCTGTCTTTAGCTCCACCTGGGAGGATCACCTGGTCCACCTGAAGGAAGTGCTAGAGGCTCTGCAAAAGGCAGGCCTCACTATCAAGGCAACCAAGTGCCAGATAGGGCAGAGTAAGGTTGTGTACTTGGGCCACCTTGTGGGTGGAGGCCAAGTTCAACCACTGGAGAGTAAGATTCAGACCATAAAGGACTGGACTCCTCCAACTACCCAGACTCAGGTCAGAGCTTTCTTGGGCCTGACTGGGTACTACAGGAAGTGTGTTAAGAACTATGGGTCCATTGTGACTCCTCTTAATGATCTGACATCCAAGAAGATGCCCAAAAAGGTTCAGTAGACAGAATACTGTCAAAAGGCATTTGATGACCTGAAGAAGGCCATGTGCTCTGCACCTATCCTGAAGAGTCCTGACTACTCAAGAGAGTTTATTGTCCAAACAGATGCTTCTGAGTTGGGAGTGGGAGCTGTGCTTTCACAACTTAATGTAGATGGTCAAGACCAGCCCATTGCTTTCATTAGCAGAAGGCTGACCCCCAGAGAGAAACGTTGGTCAGCCATTGAGAGGGAGGCCTTTGCTGTGGTGTGGGCCCTGAAGAAGTTGAGACCATACTTGTTTGGCACTCACTTCAAGATTCAGACCGACCATAAGCCCCTCTTATGGCTTAATCAGATGAAGGGTGAAAACCCCAAACTGCTCAGGTGGTCCATTTCCCTACAGGGGATGGACTTTACAGTGGAGCACCGCCCAGGGACTGACCATGGTAATGCAGATGGTCTCTCCAGGTACTTCCACTTAGAACATGAAGACACAACTGGTCAAGGTTAGTCTAATGTCTCTGCGTTTGGGGGGGGTTGTGTAGGAGAGTAGGGTCTGCTATCCTATGGTCACCCCAAATTTTTGCTTTTTGCTTCACTGGTTTATGACAATGTGGCTGTGGGCCTGCTAATCAGACCCACAGCCTGCTGTTCTCTCTCTAAATTGTAACCCATGTACTTTAGGTGCATAACGAAATTGGAACTGGTTCACCTTATTGGCCCCTGTAACAGTGTACCCAGGTACCCAGGGCATAGGTGCTT
Source organism: Lissotriton helveticus (assembly GCF_964261635.1). Lineage (NCBI taxonomy): Eukaryota > Metazoa > Chordata > Amphibia > Caudata > Salamandridae > Lissotriton > Lissotriton helveticus. The sequence goes on along the minus strand of NC_136057.1, from coordinate 1,880,618,703 downwards.
CCAAGGCCTACCAGGGGCTGCAGCATGTATTGTGCCATCCCTGGCCTGGCCTCCATATTTGACACAACTGGCTGAACACTCAGCTGGGGTAAGTCGGTGTAACCACCCCTTACTTAGGTGTAGTATGCCTATACCTAACCTAAAATGGACACATATGTTCCTATCAGCCACTCCTATGGAAGGCCTCATCAATCCTGGAGGCAGAGTGCTTGGAAATATGTGAGATGGTGCTCTGGCATGAGCTGAGCCTGTCTGCAGCTTTCGGAACCATGTCCTTTAGCTGTTTCATGATATTGCCATACCATATACTCTTAAGTGCATTATGAACCTCGCGGTTAAATGCTATCTTAGGTTTGGCTTTATCAAAACATGTCGAGTAAGGTGTCATACGAATTGAAATACTACCCCCTCGTCAGTTCTGGCGACGGGGGTAGCATTCCACCCTTCTAGAGGGACACGACATGTACCTAACCTGAACCCCGGTTAAAGTTAAACAGAGCCTTAGCATCACAAAATGGATGCTGCCACCACAGACACAAGTCTGACCTCCTGCTGCTGGAAGTCCTTCCAGCGAGGGCAGCTTGGACAAAGGGTTTCCTGCCTGGGGAGGTGCTAGCACCACCCCAGACAGGATTTTGTGTATTGGGTAGGACAGGGCTGAATAGAATCAGACATGCCTGGGGCACACAAGGTGTCCCTGTGCATAGGCCAGTTCAAACCGGTGCTGGGGCTTTCCAGCCCCAGTCCTGGCGTGAAACTGGACAAAGGAAAGGGGGTGTAACCACCCCCCTTCCTGGTTCCACCCAGAGGAGGGACCTAGTAGGTGATCCGGCCCCCCCAGATTCGAATAAGAGTGGGAGCTGTGTCCTGAGACTTCAGATCATCCTGAATCAACTTGAAATACAGAAAAAGACTGGACTTCGACATTCTGCTGCTCAGAAGACGGAAGAGAATCTCCCTTGTGGCCAAGGAGTGACCACCCTGTTCACACAGGTACCATCCAGCAACTCGACGTCTGCTTTGCCGTCGCCTCCCGCCGGAGCCCGAGCCCAGAGCCTGACAAGACCCAGACTCCCAGACTTCTCACAGCCCGATCCACAGTCCCTGCAAAGAAGGGACCCGTGGAGGCACCGAGAGACGTGGGACCGGACCTCTTGGAAGACCCCCGAAACGCTGACTGCTCAGCATCAGAGGTACCCTCGACGCTGTGCTTTGGGGTTTGAGAAGCCCCAACCTCGAGCAGCCCTTGCACCGAAGATCAGCCCCCCAGCATCTCCACGATCTGCGTGGGGCCCTTTTGCATCGTGCCACTCGACGCGCCTAACCGTCCACTTGCCACGCGGCTAGTGGCCATCTTGGCGACGAAACCTACAACTTTCACTGCAGGTCTGGTTGCTCCAGACTTGCCCTTGCTCCTGTAAAAAGGAGCCCCTGCTCTGACCTTGCTGGTCCGAGTAACAAGCCTTTTTCGATTCCTGCGTGGCTTGCATTAGCCAAGGCCTGTTTGCTTCAATCAAGTTGCCGACACCACCAACAGCGAGAAGCCTGCGTGGGACAGCTCGTGACCGACTCCTGGACGTCTTCGACCCCTCGTGTCCACGTGGCTGCAGAGAGAAGCTACACCTCGACGCCTGTTTGCACCCGACATCGCCTGGTTCCAATCTGGTTCCACGGTAGTCACTGGCTAGTGACTTTGAACATTGTCCCCTCTGCTTTCAGGTCTTCACCTCTTCAGATCCACCCTTGGATCCACCGGAACTCTTCACACCGAGCCGCCTGCAGCATCTTCAGCTCCAAGCACCATCGACCTGCGTGACGAAACCCGACACTACTTCGACCCTATGCACCCGCTTCCTGTGGGTGAGGTAACTCAGCTCCGCCGGTGTTCCCACACTGGTACACACCTCTAGTGTCTGTGTCTGAAGTTTCATCTTTCTAGGTCACTCGGAAGGTTCCTTTCTAACTAACTTTGTACTTTTTACGCACCATAGACTTTGCATTGGTGAGTGCGTGCACTTTAAACACTGCACCCGAGTCCCGCGGGCCTTTCCCGACTTCTTCACTGTTAGTCCCGAACAGCTCCAGCGATTCCCCAGGCCCTAGGCCTATTTCCTGTCCAAGTGGCATCTCTTATACCACTTTCTTAGTATATGGTTTAGGTGGCCCCTAGGGCTCATCCATAATTGTGCAACTTTTGTGTATTTTAACTGTGTTTTGTTTTAACGCATTTGCTTCTGTGCTCATAAAGAGTATCAGGGATATTTGTAGTAATAAATCCATATATATTTTCAATATATATCTGTGTGGTGTCCTTTCATTTGGTATTCAAGGGATTGTGTATGGTAAAACAGCTTGCTTCACATGCCTTTACAGAGTTTAGCCTAAGACTGCTTAGTCCATGCTACCCCTAGGATAGCTTGTCTATAAGGTTGACTTTACAACCTGCACCATAAGGGTTGCTTGGCATGGTACAAGGTGATCACTAGAACTAGTGAGCATCATATACCAGGCCAACTTCTCACACCACTCGCCACCTTGCTCCAAGCATCCAATGTACACTTCCATATGTACGCCGATGACACTCAACTTTACCTAAAGCTACAATCCCCGGAAGATATCAAACTTCTGAACTCCACACTCAGAAACACCCAATTGTGGTTGGCCGATAATCACCTCAAACTAAATGCTCTGAAAACTGAGTTCCTTCTGATCTCACCTCCTGCGAAAATTACCACCACCCAAATCTGGCTCAATCACCTAACAGCACTCAATGTCCAACCCACCATCGTGGATTCTGCGAAATCCCTAGGCATCACACTTGACGCCAAGCTCAACATGCAACAACACATTAGCAAAGCAACGAAAGGAGCTAACTTCCAAATCAACACATTGAGGAAACTTAAACCCTTCTTCCCAGCCAAGGACTTCCAAACTGCTGTACAAGCCCTAGTCATACCCCGCATAGACTATGGAATTATGGCCCTCAGCGGACTCCCTCTATCAACAACCGCTCCCCTAAGAGCCTCGTTGAACGCTGCCGTGAGACTCCTTACTGGCTCAAGAAAACACTCGCATATATCCCCTGACTTAAAATCCCTGAAATGGCTGCCTTTTGAAGCCAGAATACAGCTGAAAATTGCCGTTATGACACACTCGGCCGTACACCACAAGGCACCCAACTACCTCACTCAAAAGTTGACTATATCAGGAGGTTCGAGAACCAATAGAAGTACAAAAAGCCTACTCTTGAAACCTCGTAGATACCGGAAGGAAAAAACATACAAACGCTCCTTCTCAGGAATGGCACCCAGGATCTGGAATGCACTCCCTCTTGAAACGAGGCTTATTTCCTCCACTGCATTCTTCAAGAAAGAGGTGAAAGCCATCCTTATGGCCAAGTTCACCTGAACTTTACTGTTGTTGGATCAGAGACTTTGCACCGCTTTTGTATCATTGGTTACCTGATTGTCTATTGGTATTATATTCTTACATGATTGCGATCCTATTATGCTACTCACTTACTACCGACTACTATATTGTACACATTAGTTTGTTGAATCACCCTCTTGGTGCTCCTACCCCTAGTTCTCTGTAATTCTAAGAAAGTGGTATAAGCCATCCCTTGTTCTCTGTAATTCTAAGAAAGTGGTATAAGCCATCCCTATAGCCAAAGTTCACCTGAACTCTATTGTAGCTGGATCAAAGACTTTGCGCCGTCTTATATTACTGGTTACCTGATTGTTTATTGGTATTTTATCTATACATGACTACTATCCTATTATGCTACTGACTATTATATTGTACCCAATAGTCTGTTTAGTCACCCTCCTGTTGCCACTACCCCCTGTCTCTGTGAAGCGCTCTGATATCTGCAAAGATCTTGTTCGCGCTATATAAAACTTTGAATAAATAAATAAATAGAAAAGTAATGTCTTATAGACATACATAGAGAATAGTAGGCCTACCGGCCTCACCTTAGTAACATATCCATGTCCTTTTGTAAAAAGGACCAAACTCTAGAGAAGAGCCAATCAGCTATCACCTACCTCTAGAACCTTCCTGGCAGGAGCCTCAGTCCCTCAGATTTTTGTACGCACTCAGCTAAGTAGGCGTGACACTGAGAGAGTTAGATGAGTCCTTCCAGGTTGCATGTGAATCTATGAAAGACACCAATACTGGATAACTGCAGTTACAGGTAAGTAACGCATTTCTTATCCAGTATTATGGGTGTCTTTCATAGATTCACATGCCTGAATCAGAGTAGCAAGCAATGCAGAGTGCACATTTCTGATGGAACAGCATATACAAGTCCTTAGATAAGACACATCATGCGAGCATGAACCATCATTAGACCTCCACAATAAGTATTACTAAAGAAATGTGCACACCAGAGTAGGATGGAGGGACGGAGGAAGGCTCACCTTACTGAAAAGATGGCGTAACACTGATTGTCTCACTGCTGCATCATTCATCAGCTCCGTATCCAGGCAGTAGTGCCTAGTGAAGGTATGCAGCGACTTCCATGTTGCCGCCCTGCAAATGTCAATGACTGGCACCCCTGCAAAGAGAGCTATAGAAGTGGACATAGCTCTCGTGGAGTGCGCTCTCACTTTGGAATGCAATGGCTGTCCAGCTTGGTCATGACAGAAAGCAATGGCTGCAGAAATCCATCTGGAGATGCTCTGATTGGCAAGCGGTAAAACTTTCCTGGGTCTGCTGTAAGCTACGAATAGCTGGTTAGATTTCCTGAATGTTTTCGTTTTGTCAGTGTAAACTTCAAGCATCGCTTGAGATCCAAAGAAAGCAGCGATCTCTCAGCTACCGTGCTTGGGTTTGGAAAGAAGGAACGCAGAACCACAGGTTCATTTAGGTGGAAGTCAGACGGGACTTTTGAGATAAACCTAGGATTGGTTCTCAGGATTACTCTGTCGTTATTAAACTGTAGAAAAAGATCCTGGATTGAAAACGCCTGTAGCTCACTGACCCCCCTTGCAGATGTGAGCGTCAGGAGGAGTGCTGATTTCCACGAGGCATACTTTAGGTCAGCTCTGTGTACTGGTTTGAACGGATGTTTCATGAGCTGGTTAAGAACCACATTGAGATGCCAGGTAGGTGGCAACATCCTTACTGGCGGGAAAGATCTGTATAATCGTGTTACAAATTGCTTAATCAACCCGCTTGACCAGAGCGATGGACTCGTTGAAGTTCTTTAAACGAGATATTGCTGCTAAATGTACTTTAATGGAGGAGTGGGCTAGGCCCGACTGTGCCAGATGTAATAGATAAGGTAATATTTGCTCCGGTGATGTGGAGAAAGGCCGAATTCCGTGATCTGCACACCAAACACAAAAGCGCTTCCATTTCAGGGAATACGTCTTGGTCGTGCTATCTGCCCTTGCTCTGGCAAGAATGTCTACAGTCTTGTGGAATATTCAGATTGTGGAACTCTCTGAACTCAGGAGCCAGGCGACTAACCTGAAAGACTTCAGATCCGGATGTTGAACTTTATTGTTGTTCATTGTAAGCAGAGATAGATACTGCCGCAGGTGGACCGGCGGCTCCAGGGATAGACGGTGGAGCTCTGTGAACCAATGTTGCCTCGGCCAAGTTGGGGCTATTAAAATTAGAGTACAAGGCTCCACCTAAATTTTCCTGAGGACTCTGGGAAGCATCGGGAATGGCGGAAAGGCGTATGCAACGACGTTGCGCCATGCGATGGAAGATGCATTCCCTAAAGACCCTGACTGGGGATGCCAACTTGCGAAGTGTGGGCATTTGGCGTTCATTGTCGTCGCAAATAGATCGATTTGCGGCGCGCCCCATCTGGAGAAGATCTGGTCGATAATTTGTTAATCTAGCTCCCACTCGTGTGACGATGTTTTCTGCCTGCATAACACTTCGGTGAGCACCTTGTCCGTGCCTGGGACATATTCCGCTCTTAGGGTTATATTGTGGAGTATGCGCCAATTCCAGATTATTTTTTGCAACTCGCGAGAGTGTGTCAGCGAGCGTGTCCCTCCCTCTTTGTTGAGGTAGTGCTTAGTCGTGGTGTTGCCTGTCCGGATGAGCACCAGGGAATGTTTTATTCTAGCAGGAAAGCTTGAGGGGCCAGGAAGACCACCCGCAGTTCGAGCAGATTGATATGTAGTTTCTTCTCCATAGGAGACCACTACCCGCTTATCTGTAGCTCTTGCAAAGGCTCCCCAGCCTTCCAAGGAGGCGCCTGTTGTGACAACATGAGGAGCAGCCGGAAGCAGGAATGACAAGCCTTGAGACAGGTTTTGAGATGACATCCACCATTGCAGAGCTCCGACCATCTGAGGATTCACTTTTATGTGGTTGTCTAATGACCCTGTGCATTGGACCCACTGCTTCGAGAGCGCCTCCTGTAGATTCCTCATTCGTAGTCGACAGTGAGGAATCAGGAGGATACACGCTGACATCATCCCCAGGAGGGATTTGAAGAGACGGACTGTCAAGACTTTCTTCAAGGCTAATATAGCAGCTAGTGCAAGGGGCTTGTTCATCCTCTCTCTGGATGGGAAAGCTTTTGCTGACCGTGTGTCCAGGGTTGCACCTAGGAAACTGATGCACTGAGAAGGTTGTAGGACCGATTTTTCCTGATTGAGGCAGAGACCCAAGCAATCGAAAAGCTTTAAACAGGCGTTGGAAGACCTGGACGCGTCTTCTAAGGATGGAGCCCTGAACAGCCAGTCATTCAGATACGGAAAGACTTGGTGATGGCACTGTCTGAGATATGCTGCCGCCGGAGTACGACACTTCGTGAATATGCGCGGTGCAGACTTGAGCCCGAAGGGCAGAACGCGAAACTGCAAGTGTCTGCCCGCTACTGCAAATCGCAAGTACCTTTTTGTGATTCCTGTGAATTGGGATATGGAAGTAAGCGTCCTGTATGTCTAAGGACACCCTAAAATCCTGCTGTTACAGTAGTTGCAAGACCTCCTGGATTGTTACGATGTGAAACGAGTGCTTCTTAGGAATTTGTTGAGGGCCCTAAGGTCCAAGATTGGTCTCCACTTCTTGTCTTTTTTCTGGATCAAAATAAGCAGGAATAAAACCCTTTCCCCTTCTGAGATGGAGGTACTCTCTCTATTGCTCCTTTCTGCAGCATAATCGAGATCTCTCATAGAAGCAGCCATAGATTTTTGTTATTTCCGCTGTCCTTTACCTTGAAAGGACGACCTCCCAAAAGAGGATTGCTTGTTTTGCTGTTGTTGGCGCTGTTGGTATTGCGGCCTACTCTGGCCTGAAGGGCAGGAAGACTTGTATTAATAATTTCCTCTGTAGGAAGACTGTCCTCTTCCTCTATTCCTACTAAAGGACTGGTTCTTATACTGAAGAGTGCCCAAAGCTCTCGCAGTGTCTGCTTCGTCAATTTTTTGTGCCAAATAGTAACTGGCTAACATATGGCATGTCCAAAATCTTTGTTTGCACCTCAGGACGGAAAGAGGTTGCCTTTAGCCATCCTTGGAGCCGCAAGACTGCTGCTCCAGCCAACTGGTGGAACCCTGTCATAGCGATATCCATCGCGCAGTCTATAGTTTCTGACGACGATGCTTCACCATCTAGCAGAATCCTCTTTACTTCCTCTGTGGATGAATCTGGCAATTCCGACAGCTATGGGGCTATGTGTGCCCACAATTGCCTATTATAGCGTCCCAAGAGCGCTAGGGCGTTCGCAGCCTTTACCGTCATTGCCGATATTGAGGAAAACCTATTTCCGATGTTGTCCACTCTTCTTACCTCCTTATCAGGAGGAAGCGACAAAGGGGCCGAAGGATTCCTGGAGGTCTTCTGGGCCGCCTGTGTCACCACGGAGTCCGGCTTAGGATGTCCTGTTAAACACGCCGGTGCTGTATCTGGCGCCCTATACTTCTTATCCAACAGAGGGATCACTGGTGATACAGAGGAGGGGTTCTGCATGACCTGTACCCCTTCTGACTTTAGGTAATCGATAATCGGTATTGACCTTACTGCCTTCTTGAGAGGTTCTGTGAAGTCATACAAGAAGCAGACTTGTTCTTGAGAGACCATTGAGATCTTAAAACGTTGAGCAGCCCTCTCTACCACATTATAAGAGAATCCAGAATTGTCGGAATTTCCCTCGTCGATGAGTCCGTCGACGAGATCGGCGTCACAGACTATGCCGTCGTAGACGAGCAGTCATAGACGAGGCCGTCGTAGGTGACGTCATAGGCGATCCATCGTAGACGAGGCCGTCGACGACGAGCCGTCGTAGAGGAGCAATCGTAGATGAGGCCATCGTAGACGAGGCCATGGTAGACGAGGCCATCGAAGACGAGGCCATTGTAGACTAGGCCATTGTAGACTAGGCCATTGTCGACGCCGTAGACAGGCCGTCGTAGACGAGTAGTCAAAGACGAGGCCGCCGATGACGATGCCGTCGTAGATGAGCCATCGAAGATGAGCCCTCATAGATGAGGCCATCGTAGACTAGGCCATCGTAGACGCCATAGACAGGCCATCGTAGACGAGCCAGTCGCCGACGACGCAGTCGTAGACGAGCCATCGTAGACGAGGCCATCGTCGACGCCGTAAACAGGCCGTCATAGACAAGCAGTCATAGACGAGCCATTGTAGATGAGCCATCGTAGACGAGGCCATCGTAGACGAGGCCAATGTAGACGAGGCCATCGTAGATGAGGACATCGTAGATGAGGCCGTCGCCGACGCCGTAAACAGGCCGTCGTAGACTAGCAGTCATAGACAAGGCCGCCGTCTTAGACGAGCAGTCGTCGATGAGCCGTCGCAGACGAGCCATTGTAGATGATCCATCGTAGACGAGGCCATCGTAGACGAGGCCATCGTAGATGAGGCCATCGTAGACAAGGCCATCGTAGACTAAGAGGCTGTAATAGGCAATGATGATGGTTTCTTCGTCGACGATCCTGTTGACGATGTTGACTTCTTAGTCTTTACCTCAGGAGGTATAGAAGACGCCTTCCTGAAGGGTCCTATGACCAGAGGAGGTGATTTTGACGGCTCAGAAGTCAGGTTTTTTACATGATTTTTCTCCAAAAGCAAGTCCTTTACTCTCCTTTTCCACAGAGTGAGGAGATTTTTAAGAACTGCGCCCAGAAGACCCATGAGTGGTCTTTTTGAGGGCCTTCTCAGGATGTTCCCCATAGGAATGAGTCTGAGGAGATTCTCTTCTCTTTTGAGGTCTCCTAGACGTTGAGGATAACGCCTCATCACGATCACTGGAGAAAATAAAAAAAACTCCTTTCTGGTCTTAGTGTTTGACACCATATTAAAAATCGCCCTTTACGACCTCTTAAAAACTTACTTGAGAAATTGCGACATACCTTGCAGTCTTTGGCCTGCGGTATAGAAAGTAAATGCGGTCCGTGTGAGGATCAGAGCAGAGCAACCTCTAGAAACAAGTTGCACAGGCTCTTAAAAAATCTTTTCTTCTCCTTACCAGACCTTCTTTAAAGAATGTATTTGAAGATAATCCATAGTAGAAAAGAATCCTTGACAAAGTCATTTAATGAAGTGAAAAAACACAGAATCTGAGCAGAGCTCAGAGGAGACTCCCTTAGCACAACGTGCGGTAGAAAATCTGAGGGACTGAGGCTCCTGCCAGGAAGGTTCTAGAGGGAGGTGATAGCTGATTGGCTCTTCTCTAGAGTTTGGTCCTTTTTACAAAAGGACATGGATATGTTAATAAGGTGAGGCCTTTAGGCCTACTATTCTCTATGAATGTCTATAAGACAGTACTTTTCTATGTACCGGAGACTCCCGTCTCGACGACGGGGAATGATTCAGGCATGTGAATCTATGAAAGACACCCATAATACTGGATAAACCAGGGAGGAGGCCTCGGGAGCTGGGGAAGCTCTTCCCCAGCTCCCGAGGTCACAGGGGAGAGAAGGAAATCCCTCTGCTGTCAGTAGCAGAGGGATTTCCTGCCCCTGTCCTCATGACGAAATGGTTCCGTCATGAGCACAGGGGCAACGATCCGTCATGAGCATCGAAGGGGTTTTAATGCATCGGTTTCACCTATGTAATGAATAACTAGCTGTTTTCATCAATCATCGCCCGGGAGAAGAAACGAGCTGAGCTCCCCGACAGATAACACAGAATGGAGAGGATGTGGCAGTGTCCAGAGCTGCTTACTCGAGAGCTGGGGATTCCGGTTCGAGTCTCAGAGGCGCTGCGTACCATCCTATGCAAATCACTTACTCTCCCAAGGTGATAAATTGTTAAATAAATATGCAAAACTTTATGAAAATATATTCCACCAAAGCGGATGTTAACAGCATTTCGGCAGCAGGAAACTGATAAGAGATGAGGAAACAAGCATTGGTAAATGCAGGAAAATATGCTTCTGCCAATAGAAATCGAAGGTAAGTGGCACACACAGGAACCAGTGAGAAGCCAGAAAAGAGAGGAGGGGGATGCAATATGTAACAATAGGTAAAACCTAAAAATGAGGAATAATTATACAGTAGAGGGAAAGACAAGATAAAGAGCATGATGAAGCGTACAAATTGGGAGAAACACAAATAAAAGACACAAGATTATTATTCAGAGGTTACTTCTAATGTCTTATATTCTATTTCCTGTGACAACTTTCTCAAAGATCTATGCTAGGTACCCAAGGGGAATGATATGAAAATTAATTCCATGGGTTTGTCATTGAGAGAGGAGTGACTGCAGAAGATGAGATGTTGATAGAGGATTTGGTATTCATGAGGGTGTATGTAAGGATAGTTAAAGCAGGATTATATGCATCTATATGTTATTTAGATGTATTTTAATTTAATCTACGAGAGAAAGAATACATTTTGACATTTAAAGCTTTATTATTGAAAGTAATTCAGAACTACATTTGAGAAGCAACAGGGGTAACGCTATGGAATGAGTTAAATGTTGATCTCAGTATCACACTAATTAGGTGAGATGATGGGGAATTCAATATGGGCGTGCAGTCATTAACAAGATGGTTTAGAAATTATGGGATTGAGTTTGGCGCATATTTCATAATGGGTCTAGATTGAAGGTTGGAAGCAAACTTGTATGACCACACAGATGGAAGAATACAGGTTGGGACATGGGTCTTCAAACTGTGAGGCGCGCCCCACTGGGGGGGGGCGCAGTATCCACTCAGGGGGGCACGCACTCCACCCCACCACTTTACCTTCCATTGTTCCTTCCGGGGCCATTACTTGGGCTTCGTATGTCGAAGCCCGGGCTGCAGCAGCTCGAGCTGCTTGGGGGCTCGGCAGGGCAGTGTCTGGAGTCTTATCTCCGGCATGCCCGAGTTTTTCACAGGTCTTTTAAGACCATGTGCAACAAATGTATATCGTGGGCCTCCTCTGTGGCATAATTCCAGTCTCCCTGGTTATAGCTCTCACATTAACATGTTCATGTTAAACGAAAGACAGCAGCGTTTAATAAAAAGACAAGTGTAACTTTGCAATAATACCATTTCATTTGGAGAAGAGTGCAGAGGTTGTTTATAACGGGATTGTTTATTTTCATTCAAGAATTACCTGCGCCATAAGTTCATATTTTTGATTTTCTCAAGGGCTGCATGTACTGTTACTAGTCGCATTACTGAAATGTGGATATATACGGTTGCTGCAGCTGCTGGAGAGTAAGATATTCCCTTTGGCACCCAATGCAAATTTCATCCCGCTCCGAGTAGGATCCTTGCACCGTCTGTCAAATGCAGCCAATTCTGCCACTCCGATTTTCGTTTGCTTCAAAAACTATTTCAAATCCTACAAACGTTAAGGTCACACTAAAAGAACTAGCATCATCTAAAATAAAACACCTGCCCCTAGACAGTATCTTTTTATGTAGTATTTTTTGTTCGGGCTCTTGTTTGACCTTTACTACTGTTTCGATGTCGCAGGTAAAGGGGCAGGACTACTTGTTTAGCACTTTACCCAGGCTCCACTACCTCAGTGAATAGACTTGACCCAGCTTCAGAGCTGAGGTGAGCCTGGTGCTTCCTTAAATGCACTCTGAACATTCGTGTCCATATTTCACCCATGTTCCTATGTGTAGCCAGCTATACACCTTGTGTAATTGACCTGCCAGGCACGAGTTGAGCACTGCTAAATTTGATATTTTTTTTTGGGTGGGTTACATATATTCACCACTCAAATTACCTTCATATTTCACTATACTAATTCACCACTAAACCGTTATGGGTTTCTGGAATAGCGTGCTAATCGCCCAAAAAGCGCTTCGAGCCTCGTCAGGGGTAGTAGGCGCTGTATAAATGCAATTACAATATTTACATACCTTTGTAAACTAGTTACAGAGGCTGTTTGTTTTCTGGTTCGAGTACCCCATGGGCCCCCACTCTGCCTATTTCTTCCATTTGGATTTAACTTTTTACTACCTTAGTGTGAGAATGTATTTCTTTAAAAGAAATATATACAGTAGGGTTACAAAACGAAAAATGCCAGCCATGTGTTGCTTAAAGCGCCTGCAAAGGCCTTGTCTTCACACTAAATAGGGTTATAAATAAAATTGTATGTATACATTTGCCATGTGACTTTTCAATCTTTGTTTTCTTTAATTATCAGTCATAGATCATGCAGGCAGCCCTAGAACACAATTAAAATGCTTTCTGTTCAAAGCATGCACAGATAAGTGCTGAAAATAGACTTTAGGGGACTGCTTATTTTTGTATCGACTGGGATATCAATATAATGTGCTGGCAACCCTAATCACAAGACTGTAAGTTTGTTTCAGGATGAGCACAATATTTATTTCCTTCACCCTTGATCCCTGGACACTGAATAAGGCCATAAAAGCTACAGTGTAACTTGTATCTGAAACCCTATACCAGCCCTCAATAACATGCTACTTAACTTCAGCTGTGTCTGGGAATGCAACCTGCATTCAGACAACTCACTCCTCATTCTCGCCCTTCACTTTCACACTCACCCTGTACTCACAGGGATCACAGTGTACTCACACTGATCACCATGCACTCACACCACCCATTCACCCTGCACTCAGTGACCACACTGCACTTATGCCACTGACCATGAACTCACATCGTTCTACCTCCACTTACCCTGCTGTCACATGAACACACTGATCACCCTGAACTCACACTGATCACCCTGCACTCCCAGTGGTCACTCTGCACTCACAATGCTCTTGCGCTGTTCACCCTGTACCTCATCCTGCAGTCACATGAGCACACTACTCACCCTGCTCATGTGATACTTCACTCACCTGTTCCCCTCACTGCTCAATCTGCAATCTCACTCAAACATGCCCATCACTAACCATACATTCATTTGTCCCACTCTGCACTTACATCTGCACCCAAATTCGTTTGGTCACCTTACTCACCCTGCAGTCACTCCTCTCACCCTACTCTCACATCATTCACCCTGCACTCACATGGGCACTCCTGTCACCCACACAGTGTAGAGGACTAATGTGCCCGCTACAAAGAACGTGTACCATGCAGATCACAGAACTGAGTGTTCGTAAACTACGGTATCCCTATAAAAAAGTGAAATATTGGTCAGAAAGGGGCTATAGAGAGATGAGGTGCATTGTTGGCAAGTGGTAGTGAGGGAATTCATGGAGAAGGAGGAAATAGGAAAGGGGCGGTCAAAAAGACTGTTTCACCGTGGGTGACCAGTGTTAGGGTCAGCCCTGGCTGGGAGTCTTAGCCCCCCCCAACCCCGAAGTTCGGGTCTACCTGCACCCCTGGTTGCTTCCCACGTCAGAAGTACTTTCGTTGCCTGTTTTTCAACCCCCTCTCTCAAGTTAGGGCTCTCTGATTGGAGTAGTCATTCAGAACCGCCAATAAGCATGTAGTTCCTGCAGCTGAGCACTACTTTGACTTCAGCACTGACGATCCTCCAATGAACGGGACAGCAGGAGAGATGCCAGGGAGTGCCGCAAATTTTGTATACATTAAGTTGCATGCAAAATACTTCAACTTTGCTAATGAAACAGCACTTCTTCACTGTTACCTTTTGCCTCATGGTTGCTGCCGTTTGCCTCGCTCTTGTATCCTTCCCCCTCAAGGTTATCCTGGTTTGTACCGTGGCAGCTACTGCATTTTACTGCAAGGAATTTACAACGGTTGTATCTTTCCTGAAGATTTCATTCTCTGGCAGGTAAGAGTGAAGAGCTTTTGGTTTTATTTTTTAAAGCTTCGCTCCTTTCCACTTCGTCCTACTACTAGTGGGAACGTTGGAGGCTTCAAGGAGGAGCGGATTTGGAGATAATGCCATAGTTGCTGACTTTGGTTCTGGGGACCCAGGTTCGAGTCTTGGCATCGGCTCAACCTCATGTGATCCTGGGCAAAATCACTTAATATACCTGTGCTTACAAAAAATTCATGTGTACTTGTGTAATGTAAAAGATGCTCCTGTAAGGCGATCCAATACCTTTGGGTCATGTTCGCGCTATATAAAACAACAACAAATATATTACAAACTTTTGTGAGCACTCCCGTTTCCAGGCACTGCTCAAGACTGGAAGTGGAGCACAACCTGAGGATGGCAGAAGCAAGAATCCATCCACACATGGACTGTCGCTGTGGAGAAAAACAGGCACACCCCTTACCTGTGTTTTGGGAGTGTTTTTACTAATCTATCCTAAATGTTGTGTTTTATGTGAAAAATAAAGCACCAATGTAATTTTTTTGAGTTCTGCAGGAGGGAATGGCCATCAATTATGCATAGTACCAGCTTCCAGAACTTTTTGTCAGGTGGTGGTGGTGGGGGGGGGGGCTCGACGTGTACAAAGGTTTAGATGGGGGGGGGGCTCAGCCGACAACAAAAGTTTGAAGACCTCTGGGTTAGGATGAGTGTCATAGGATGAGATTAGGTTTGTTTCCCTGTGAGTGCATAGTAAGTGTTTTGCAGTCAGCGGTCAGACAGAAACTGAGCGAGAAGGAATAAGCCTAGGATCACAGAAATTGAGTGAGAAGGATTAAGACTAAGGTCACAGAGAATGAGTGACGTAGAGTAGGGGTAGTAAATCCAAAATACATTAAGGAAGGTGCCGATGTTTCCAAGTGGGCGATAAATAGTCACACTGTGGACATTGACTTTTGCGATCAAAGGGGTATTGAGACTAGGGTACTGTAAAATAGGGGTTGTTAGTGGCGAGAAATGATTTGGGGTGAAGAGGTCAGCTCGTCTGCCTATTTGAGTGATCTTTGGGCTGTGAGGTGTGGCAAATTTGATGTGAATGGCTGTAGGTGTTGCATTATTTTTGGACTGATGCTTGCCTTGGAAACAATTGTGATTTGTGGTGTGGGAAAATGGAAGTCAAAATAATTGGTAAAAGAAATCTTGTAGCAAGTGGACCAGAAATTCTACAAATAGAACTCGCAGACTATAGAGTTGTGGTCATGGTACTTGCATATCTGTTTTCCGTTTCAATGAGGTGTTTAAATGAGGTGGCATGACAAGAATATGCTGGACAACACTGCAGCATATAAGGGAAAAGAGGAGCATTCAACAGAGAGGTGGAGGATGAGTGATTACATAGTGTATCAGGAGCTGGCCATGAAAACCAAGTATTCTGCCAGGCATCAGGCATATTAGGAAGATGGCGATAGTAACAGGATGTAAGAAAATGTTAGGTGGAACAACGTATTGTGTGTGTGTAAATCAATCTATGCTACAGAATGATACTGATCTGGGTTCCATAGGTATAGAGGTCACAGTGCACTGTATTCTGGAAGAGTAAGGCTGTAGATAATTTTGTGTTCAGTGTGTTAGCATAGTAGTAAATTAACATGGGCAAATGTCCAATGATTGGTAGACAGAGGTATCGATTTTATAGTGCTCGGGTTCAGGCAAGGTGAGCACTCAAGATACCTATTTTCCTCCTATGCACCACACATGTAATAATTCTACCCCACTATACTCTTAACCAGATAAGACACACACTGTATTTCCAAAAATCCGGCAAGTCAGTACTAAATATCCCATCCCTCCAAAGGACATGTCACAAAACCTAAAATCACTGCTGGTACTCACCTTTCTCTGAGTCCGTGAGTAGAAAAAGGTCAGGATGTTCTGGGTCATCCGCCATCATCACCATCCACCCAACCACAGCCACACTTTTACTTGACGTGGACTTGAACTAAAAGAAGCAAAGGGAGAAGGAAGCATAAGAGCTTGTGACTCCCTAGAGAGATAAATATCTCTGAACGATTTGCTTGCTTCACAGGACACACTTTTGGATGTAAAATCAGTAATTAGACATGGGATAATGCCAAAGAATACGAATTACGCTCATATCTGACAATACAAAAAAGACAAATAAATGTACTGTGATCCAAGTTCTTCAAAATGGACATCTTCATTCAATTCATAAACACAAAAATGTATGTGTGTGTAAAATCCAGAACCTTTATTAAAAAATAAAATTCTTAACCCAGAGAACAAAATCAGAATTAAAACAAATTTCAAAAGCAAATAGAACCCAAAAGCCCCACCTTAATTACTGCCCTAGAAATAAAGACATTAAAACAAATAAGCATAAGCCTCATATTAAAAGAATTAGATTCGTTAGTTTTAAGTCAGCCCGTCTGAACGAGTGCTTTCAATGAGCTCTTCAGCAAGAAAATTACAAAATTTCAATAATCATAACAGGAAATAAGAATTTTTAAAGTTTTAATTAGGAATAAGCAGTAGGTGCCAATGATATTCTATAGACTGTCACCTAAGTAAGATTTCAGGCTGACCGCAATGGAGTGACACAGTATCCAGGTTTATCCCTGTCAAAGATTTTACCTCCTGATTTAGTCTTATGTCCTACTGGCCTCGAGGAAAAGTTTTCAAAAGTTTCCAAACTTTCTTCTGGAGCCCAAACCACCACAGGAGTACACTTTAACTGCTACCACTCAATCTCCAAGCATGGGGATGCAAACAGTGCAGGCCCAGGTGCAGTACCTTGTCCTGCCGCTGAGACAGAAAAGTCTCATGTTGCGGCAACGTGACTAGAGGACAGAAGGCATACAGGAGTCACAAGCTCTACTCAATGCAGAATGCGCCTCTGACAGATAGCCTTCTTGGTAACTCCAATGTGCAAAAGTGCTGGCATTGCACGTTTGATGATGGGGAAAGATCAATACAGAATTCCCCTCATTGCTGCATGATGGCCTGCACCATCTCTGGGTGCAACTGCCATTTGTGATCTGCTAAGCATTGGCAGAGACGTTCGTTCGCACTGGCATTTAAAGATCGAGCCAGGTGATTCATCACCACAGAAATTCCCTGGCAGTCCAGCCAGTTCCAGAGGTGTGGATCCTCTGGGCACAAGACCCACAACCAAAACCCTGCTGTACTTGTTGAAGTGCCAACTGACAGATGTTGTGTAAAAAAAGGCTGGGCCGCAGGGTGATGGCGACGAGCAACCTGTCTATAAACAGGTGGATCGGAAGATGAATTTGCCCAAGTTTCCAGAATCATATCTGTGAGGGCCTCATTAAATGTCAGAGGTTCTGTATGGTCCTGATCTGGTAAAAACCTTCAGTCAAAACATTAGTCTTCACCTCCATATTAGGTAGCTGTAGGTCTTAGACTTCTGCCAAAACAATTGCGCAAAGTTTAAGCCCTACAGTGTGGTAAGGGCAAAGTGTCAGCATTTGAAGGATTGCCTGGTGGCTGCGTGCCGCTCAGAGCAGAGTGCAACTTCAGTCAGAGTGGGTTCCTTTTGGAGTCATAGCACAATGGGCTGAAAATCCTCCTTAGGCATCATTCTGAATCTAAGGAAACTGGCGCAGGGGTTGGTGCTGGAACTTAAGTCAGCACTGGAGCTGAACCCGATGTGGGTTCGAGGGGCACAAACATCACTGAAGACGGTCCAAATGGGGCCTGAAGATGCGCCAGAGGGAACTGGTAAAATGCCAAAGACATGCAGCATAGCATCTTTGTCAGTCTCTACTTGCTGTAAGATCACTGATGGACCTGGTAACGGTGCATCGGGCAAAACTCTGAATCAAAGCGACAGAGATCGGGAGAGAGACCAGGAGGCCTGCCGATACTCTTGCTGCAGTCCATGAGTGGCAGAAAGGGGCTGATGCTTTTTCTAGTACGTATCCAAGACTATGATCTGCCATAGGATTGGAACCTTCTGTCTGTTTTCTACCAGTTGCGGCGTGGAGTTTTAATATGTTTGGTGACAAAATTTGGCCTCACAGTTCTGTATGGGCTTCTGATTCATCTGGTCAGAGTCATCACAGGTCCTGGAGTCGTGTTGTGACCCTGTTCATCGAAGTAACACTTCCTGAGGGCCCGTCACAAACATCTGTTTGTGACATGCCCTACACGTCGTGAACACTGGTGTCTTAGTGGGTGACATTTTCCCTTGCATCTTGTTGTGTTTGCTATGTGCGCATTAAGTGGCTATGGGTATGCCCAGATGTGGGTCCCTTGCTCGCGGTGCCACTGAATGCAAGTCAGCCTGGCTGATGAAGTGTGAAACTCTGTAACCGGTCCCAGGATGCTTTTTTCTGGTCCAGGGTGGACCTTGCCTGTCAGTATTGATTTGCATATGACTGGGTAGAAACTGGGGCAGCATGGTGAGCAAAAGAACAACGAATTTAACTCTGATCACTTGACTGGGGGTGTGTGTTTGAAAATGTTCAGCACTCCGGCTATCATCTTGTGTTTAGTGGTATGACGAAAGCATAATTGATCCTGGAGTGACCTGAGAAAGTCTTGGAAGCAGGAGAGCCCAGCTATGGTAACATGTAAGATGGGTCTTGGTATCTTACTGTAGGAGTGACTGCAGGAATTCTTGTTCAGATGATACCAGGGATATGGTAGTGGACTGCATCTAATTTTGCTTAAACCAACTAACAATTGAAAAGTTGTTGCAAAAACACTCAGATCCTATAGAATGATCAGAGGAGAACGGCAGTTGTGACTTATCACCCCAACAAGGCCTTTTCCAGCATTGATAGCGTTCCAGTACACAGTGTCTCTTACAAGTACCTTAGTTCACAGCTGCAAACGGAGGCAGCAATATGCACAAAATCTGAATTTAACTACCCAAATGATTGTTCTGAAAGCAAGTGATGTATATACTTTGTTATCAACCTTTGCACTAACTGCATGGTCCTGTAGAGCTTTTGGAATCTACAGCCCTTTCTAAATGGTTCTGGGATTTCTCATTGGACAGTGTCAAGGTGGCCTGTGTCATTGTGTTTTGTCAGAACAGACTGCTGGATGACATGTTAATAAGCGCTTACTACTGTAGTACAATTTTCCCTAGGTCAGCTGGAGAACATAGTTTGTTGCAAGCAGAAAGGACAGTGTGAGGGGGAGACTGAAGAAAGGACAGCAAAAACATGGTTTTGTAATCTTCTGTGAGTCCAGAACATCTCCATAAAAATCCAAATGAAAATCCAAATGAGGGTATCGTCACGAAAACCTAATTATTTACTTTGAAGCTCTTTATTAGGTGCATCTAACAGATAGTTACCTTGGCACCAAGCACCTCAAAGCGGATCTCCTTCAGATACAGGACATCCACAGATAGGGAGCGGGTATAAAGCCTAGAATGCTACAATTAGCCAGGTTTTGAACTGCTTCCTTAACTTTAACAGGTTCTTTCCTCAGTTCAAGTGGAAGACTATTCCACAACTTTGCAGCAGATACAGAAAGGCCCTGCGACAGAGTGGATCTGCAGAAAGGTGGCATATTCAGTCAATAGACCATCTCTGACCATAAGCAGCGTCTAGAGGGTTTTGCACACCAGACCGATTTAAATGTTATGTCCTGGCTGACTTTAGCCAATGCAATTTCTCAAAAGCCTAAGAAAATGATTCAAATGTCTTTATATTTTAAATCATTCTGGCTGTGCCATTTTAAATCATCTACAACTTGGCCAATGATTTTGTTGGCAGATCGAAATAAACAGAATTGCATTAAATCAACCTCCTGGACACAAATGCACAAATGTGCATGTATCCTTTACGGGGGGGGGGGGGGGGGGATGAAAAAGTCAATAATCCTTCTTAATACCCTTTGTTCACAAAGACAAATTTGATTGTGTCTGATGCTTCGTTTTAAGTCACACAAAACGAGCGCAAAGAAAGCTATTGTGTGTACCAGGCAGCGAAACATAAGAAACGAAGGGTCCGAGGGTTTGTTCCCACAAAGGAGCAGATATTTCTACTGTCGGTTGAGCAGAATGTAGCTTGTAACAGCTGTCTGTAGCAACTTCAATCTGCCACATGGGGGCACCCGGATTCCACACTTTGAGAATAGGAGTGGACCTGAATAAAAGAAGCAATCTAACGTTTAGCAAACGTATACCAGACACCAGAAAATATGCGGAATAGCAGGAGAATCCCAAGGGGGAGTAAACATTTAACGATTCTCCAGCGAGATGTTATCAATAGTTGTCAGGCTCCGAATTCACCCCTGATGCAAAACAGATAATTCCAGAATACTTTTAAAAATCGTTGTTATGGAGAGGCTTTACGCCCCATATATTTGAATGAACGATGGTTGGTGGCTTGGTGCTAACCAGGGTAAAGAGGCACAAACAGATACGACAGGCATGCTTTTCAGGGCTTCTCTTAGCAACGACGACCAGGACACAAGTTCACTTGCTATGGAGATCTGGGAGGCTGGTGGGCCACTGGACGTCAGATGGGCTCTCTCGCGTTTGTCTGTACCAGCCAGGCTTAATGCTCTGTAGAAAAGGCTTATCATTTTCGTTTATGAAGAGCGGATTGGGATTCTCCTCATTACAGATCAGGTTCAAGTTTGATATGTATATGGCTGGCAACCGTTCAGAGTGGCACAGTGGACAAAGACACAATGACCACAAACTATTCTTTAACAACGTTGACGTACGAGGTCGTTAATTTTGCAGAAACCTCAACAGCAACATTTTAATATTTCTCAATGAAACTGACCCACGCTGCTCAACCCGACAATATTCCATCAGCAACAGTAAAAAACATAATGGCTGGTGGGGTGCCCAGCTTGCATCCCTCTTTCGTGGGAATACACCATTTGGGGTGAAACCCTGGAACTGAGGGGGGCCTCAACAGGAGTACAAAACTTCTGGAGGAACCGCACTTGGGCCCACTACAGTCAAGGAGATTAAAGGCTCAGTCATGAAAGAATACATTGATTTACAGAAAGGGAGCGGGGGAGGCAGATTTTGAACAGGAATACAGGTAAGAAGGCTTGCACCTCACAACCGTCAGTCATTTCAAGGTCTGGTCATGGGAACAGTACTAGCCTAAGTTAAAAGGGTTACCACTTTGTATGTAAGCTTATTACCAAACACTCACTCTCTCTGTTGGTGGGCAACATACAAAATAATGTTGAGGGAGCTTGCGACAAAAATCTCATGCACACAAAGAAATCATAACAGGCCAGTAAGAACGAAAAAAGTGAGGAGCTTGATGCAACAAGGGCACAGCAACAGAAACTTTCAACCCTACATAATACGCTAATGAGGATTGACGACACTAAATATAGAGTCATGCACCACCCACACGTGCTACAGTAGAACACAGGAATTGCAAACCTGAAGATCAAGTCATCTCTCCATAGGACGAGAGAAGCTTAGAGGCACTATTTTTCAAAAAGGCAATATGTAAAAGTGAGGCAGAATCTGAAAGTCTGTTTTCAAGATGATAAAATTCCATGCAAAAGAAGGACCAATATCCTAACTCCAACAAATGAAGAGGTCCAACGGTGGAACCATTCTAAGACCTTGTATTTAAAACCACAAGTACAATTAATCCTAAACTGAAACCGTTTCGTTAGCTGGATGAAAAAGACATTTTCTTCCCAACAGGAACCTTAAAATACCTATAAATACACTAATAAGAAAAGATCCAAGACATTTGGCACACATTACTAAGAAAAAGCCTTTTTCCTTGGCAAACCCGAATAGATTGTAGGCACTGGATAACATATATATTTTATATATATATACACACACACACCATCTTTGAGATACAATGTTATAATGTTTATTTAAAAAAAAAAAAACAACTGAAGTAATTCCAACGTTGGTGCAATGCCTCTACTGTGTACGGGCATCATGAGCTGAAAAACTACTTAAAGCCAAACACCACTGGCCTGTGAGTATGAAAACGATATTTGTTTGCATCTTAACCATGTGACAAACTAATCCATTAGCATAAAATTCAGACCTCACTCTCTAGAACAAAATGGTTTCTCATCCAAAATGTAAGCAATAGTAGTACAATCGCCCCCTTGTTGGAACCACTTTCTCAGCTGTAGAATTAAATAAACCAAATTCATGTTAAAAAATTGTTTGGAAATTGCTTGCTATGAGGCAGTGGGGGTGTTGTCATTTTGAGACTTTATCTTCCAAATGTATTGGACAGAAAAGGAGGAAGAGTCTATGCTTAGGTGACTCAAAAGCGAGCAGGACAAGATACCATAGAGTATTTGGGCATGGCCTCTCCCACAATTCTGCTATGTGGGGGTAGTAATATGTGGAAGTCGAACACTTGCTCACATATTGGCTTTGGCTGTAAGGCATTCAGTTTACCATAATATTCAAGAGCCACACATGTGGGGTAGGAAAGGTAGAAGCCATAGTGAATTACCAAACATTTCCCAAAGCAAGATACCGAGTCCTAGCAGTCATTAAGTGCCATTATGGACCAAAGGCGAACTCAGAATGGCCAAACCAGGGAGCTGTTAAGGCATCCCCGTGGACACAACCTCTGCTGCATTTCCTCATGGGCGAACAGCGTGACAAGGCAGATGATGCCTATCCCATACTAGATCTGGACTTTGTAGTAAGGTGCCTCCAGAAAGCACACCAGTTAATTGACTAAAAGAATGAGTCCAGGACATTGCACTGATTCGTGGTCAGGATCCAAATAGTGACTACCTTTTACAGTAGCAAAGAATAAGTTACTTACCTTTGCTAAAAATGTACTGGTGGATACTCTATGTAAATACAGATTCCTCCCCCACGGTATATCCCTAGGCAGGATCTGTGCACTTTGCAATAGCTCTCATGCACCTATAGGTGGCTCTGGTTCCACTTCAACAATGTTACAGTGCATGTGACATCCCTGGAGTGATAAGTAGCGCAATTGCGTCAGTTCCTCGTCCATTATATTCTGAGACCAAGACGAGGGTAAGATCAGATCAGACATGAAAGTGCAGTGCAACAGAAGTAAACAAATCCCATTAATGCCCAGAAGTTTGTAACCATCCATCAGAATGGGTTCTGTGAAGGATCTGCAGCTTGACAGAGTATCCACCAGAAGGAGTAGTTTCTGTCCTGTAACTCCAGTTCTGTAGTAGGGGTATCTCTGTTATAGTCATAATCTAGTGAATAGTCCCGCCCATGTGCGTGGACCCCGGCAATCAAAAATAATCTCTTAAGTTGTCAGAAAATTGCAGAACTGCAAAGACACTTAAGAGAGAATTTAAAGACAAATAATGCAGCCTATATCCACAGGCTACACTGTCCAGTACTTCAACTAGAAAATTCCACCAAAAATCCACAAACAGCAAAGCCTGTCCAGATTTCCCTTGCTTTTACTGCAAAACCCCTCAGAAATGATAGAGAGGAAGACCTGGACAGACAAGCCCCATAGGCTGCCATTATGTGGCTTAAATAGGATACTGTGCCTTTAAGAGAACCTTCTCTCAGTATCCCAGAATGCATAGCAGGTCCAACTTACTTTCAGTTCTTTTTGAAGGCGTAAAACGCCAGACCTGTCGCATTCCTTAAGGAACATGTCTCTCTCCACCGGGGAGGCGGGAGGGCGCTTATGACTATAACAGAGATACCCCTACTACAGAACTGGAGTTACAGGACAGAAACTACTCCTTCTGTAGTAGGGGATCTCTGTGTATAGTCATAATCTAGTGAATAGAATGGCAAGCCCATCCCCACACCAAAGCGGCGGTGGAGAAAAGAGAATTAACGCCACTATTGTGCGAACAGATTTCGCAGCGAAGCCTGCCCAACCTGAGCGTCTGCCCTGGCATCAGTGTCCAGGCAGTAATGCTTAGCAAAGGTATGAACCGACTTCCAAGTGGCCGCCTTGCAGATTTCTGCAATCGAAACATTACGGAGCAAAGCTGTCGTGGCAGCTTTGCCCCTGGTGGAATGAGCCTTAGGCTTACCTCCTAAGGTCTTATTAGCTTTTTGGTAACATAGCTGTATGCAGGACACAATCCACCTAGAGATAGACTACTTAGAGGTCGCAAGACCCATCCTGACAGATCCATAATTGATAAACAATTGGTCAGACCTACGAATATCTTTGGTCTTATCCAGATAAAACTTCAATACCCTCCTAACATCCAGGGAATGTAACGACCTTTCCGCTGGAGATGAAGGATTCTGAAAAAACGTAGGCAAAGTTATGGTCTGGTTGACATGAAAATCAGAAATAACCTTGGGAAGAAATTTAGGGTGAGTACGCATAACAACCTTAGCAGCATGAAATACAGTATAAGGTTCTTGGCAACACAACGCCTGAATTTCACTCACCCTGCGGGCCGATGTAATGGCCACGAGGAACGCCGCCTTCCAGGACAGGTGCTGCAACGAAGCCTTATGAATAGGTTCAAAAGGCTCCTTCATCAATCTGGACAGCACCACATTCAATTCCCATGAAGGCGAAGGAAGCCTGACAGGAGGGAACACTTTCTTCAAGCCTTCCAAAAAATCTTTAAATCACAGGGATCTGGAAAAAGGAAGTCTGTGAAGGGCATTTCCTGTAGGCAGTCAAAGCAGCAAGATGAACCTTAATAGAATGGACATTAAGGCCAGACTGAGCCAACTGTAGAAGATAAGGAAGGATGACATCTTCCTTACAAGTCGTCGGATCATAGTTCTTAGACTTGCACCAGATACAAAATCTCTTCCACTTGTAAGCATAGGAAGTCCTAGTGGAAGGTCTCTTAGACTCCTTCAGTATGTCCATGCAATCTGCAGGGAGATTCAGATGACCATATTGCACTAACTCAGAAGCCATGCTGCCAAACTCAAAGACGAGAGGTTGGGGTGCAACATCAGCCCCCCGAACTTCGTGAGAAGGTCCGGCCTGCACGGCAGCCGAATGTGAGGAAGGAGAGACCGGTGAAGCAGGTCCGTGAACCACCACTGTCTGGGCCGTTCCGGGGCAATCAGTATCATCCGCGCCCTGGACTGGGACAGCTTGATGAGAACCGTCGGAATCAGGGGAATGGGTGGAAAAGCGTACAGAAAGCTGTTCGACCAGTTGATCCATAACGCATTCCCCAGCGTCCCCGGCTGGTAGTACCTGGAGGCGAAGTCTCGGCATTTGCTGTTTTCTGCGGTGGCAAACAGATCTACGCCTGGAGTCCCCCACCATGCGAAGACTTCTCCTAGTACTTCGTCGTTTATGACCCATTCGTGGTTTTCCGGAATCAGTCTGCTCAGCGCGTCTGCCTGAACATTCTGCACACCTGGCAGATGGGTAGCCGTTATCGTCAGTCCTCGAGCCAGAAGCCAGCGCCAGATCGCCTGTGCCTCCTGCGACAGGGTGCGTGACCTCGATCCTCCCTGCTTGTTGAGGTAATACATTGTGGTTGTATTGTCCGTCTGCACAAGGAGAGAGTCGGTCTGGAAGGACGGGTGAAAGGCCTTCAGTGCCAAGTGAACAGCTCTGAGTTCCAGGAAATTGATGTGGTACGTGGACTCCGCCGGAGACCACGTCCCTTGAATCTGTAGGTCTCCAGAATGCGCTCCCCAGCCCTGGAGAGAAGCATCCATCACGACAACCTGAGCGGGAATGTCCTTGTGGAAGGGAACCCCTCTGAGGAGATTCTCCGCTGAACACCACCACTTCAGAGAATGAAGAGCATGCAGAGATAGGCGTATCTTGTCGTCCCAAGATCCTCTCCTCTGATCCCACTGATCCTCCAAGCACTCTTGCAACGGTCTCATGTGCAGCCGTGCATGTGGCGTCAGGAAGATACAGGAGGCCATCGATCCCAGCAGAGAAGACACCGTCCTCACTGTCGTGGATGGAGCGGACATGAGAGCCCGAGCCTTCCGAAGTAGTGATAAACGTCGCTCCTCCGAAGGAGACACGCTTGCTGACAGCGTATCGATGGAGGCTCCCAAGTACTGAATGCACTGGACTGGAGTCGGAACCGACTTGGACATGTTGATGTGCAACCCCAGCTTGTTCAAGAGAACGCACGTCTTCTGGAAGTGTGCCTGCGCTTCCGCGAAGGAGGAGGCCTTGATCAACCAATCGTCCAGGTAAGGGTAGACAAACACCTTGTTCTTCCTTAGGTGTGCTGCTACCACCGCCATGCACTTTGAGAATGTTCTCGGCGCAGACTTCAGTCCGAATGGCAGTACTGTGTATTGATAGTGATTGGCGCCGACTTGGAACCGCAGGAACTTCCTGTGTTTGCGTGCAATGGGCACATGGAAGTAAGCATCCTGGAGGTCGATGGCACACAGCCAGTCTCCCCGTTGCAGCTGAGGATAAATCTGATGCAACGACAGCATGCGAAACTTTTCTCTGCGAATCCATTTGTTTGCTTGTCGCAAATCCAGAATGGGCCTGAACTCGTTCTTGTCCTTTTTGCGAACCAGAAAGAAGCGGGAGTACAGACCTCTTCCCCTTTGAGACAGAGGTACGACTTCGATCGCCCTTTTCCTTAACAGGATATCGGCCTCCGCCTGGAGCTCGCGCAGCTGATACTGCGAGCTGACCGGAGGGATCGATGGAGGAGGGCAGGTGAACCGAAGACTGTATCCATTGCAAACAATATTCAGCACCCACTTGTCCTGAGTAATTTTTCTCCACTCTGCCAGAAAAGATTGAATGCTTCCCCCCACCGGAGCGGGTAACAGTTGACGGGGAAGTAAGTGCTCAGGGCCTAGACCCGGCCTGGCCCTTAGTCGCTGGTGCCGACTGATGGCCGCCTCTGCCCCTCTGGCGTTTCTGGAATGGTCTTCTGAACTGCTGCTGTTGTTGTTGCTGCTGTTGTCCAGAAGACTGGCCACGCCCTCTACCTTGACCACCGAACCGGCGTTGGAACGGACGGTACGTCTTCTTGGTCTCCTTGGGCTTCTCCAAACCCACCGCTGTGAGCGTCTCAGCCTCCGCCTTCATGCGGGCCATTTCGTCGTCAGCGTGCTTCCCGAACAGGGTTTCGCCAGAGAATGGTAGATTGGCAACCCTCTGCTGAGCGTCCGGTTTCAGAGACGTAAGGCGGAGCCAGGCATGTCGTCGCTGGTTTATTCCGTGGCAGAAACCATGCGCCGCCAGAAGAGAGGAGTCGGCTGCAGCGCCGATGACCTGATTCGCCACCAACATCCCCTCGTTAAGCACCTCCTGGAAGTCTTCCCGCTTGTCC
This sequence comes from Lissotriton helveticus, assembly GCF_964261635.1. Classification (NCBI taxonomy): domain Eukaryota; kingdom Metazoa; phylum Chordata; class Amphibia; order Caudata; family Salamandridae; genus Lissotriton; species Lissotriton helveticus. The sequence goes on along the minus strand of NC_136057.1, from coordinate 1,880,591,332 downwards.
CGCGGAAGAAGTTCCACAAATTGTTGAAGAGATTCCCAGAGGGCTCTGTCATACCGACCCAGCAAGGCCGTGGCACTAGCCGCCTTCATTGAGGTCGCCGAAGTCCCACAAACTCGTCTCCCAGAGGAATCCAACCACCTAGATTCCTTGTCTGGCGGAACAGTGGAGGAAGGCGTGGTGGCATGTTGTTTGCGCGCCGCCGTCACAATCACAGAGTCTGGAGGGGGCTCCAGCCGCAGAAAGGCTGGGTCCGAGTCGGGAGCCCGGTACTTCTTCTGCAGTCTGGAAGGCGCCGCCTTAGTCACCGCAGGAGTAAGGAAAAGATCCAGGGCCGGTTCTTCCAGGCCGGGCACCAGTGGCAGTAACGGCCGAGACAAGTGCTTCTGATGGAGCGTCTCAAAGATGACTGAGGTCTTCGGAGTGGGCACTGTCAAAGTAATGCCCAGTTTCGCTGCACCCCGTAACAGCACGTCCTGGAAGGACACCAGATCGTCGACCGGTGAGACCCGCGTGTCCGGCGAATCTGACAAGGTCGGGGAGTAGTCCCTGGTCCCAGACGACCTGGTCCGTGAACGAGACCTGTGTCTCCGGTGGCGCCGTCTAGATCGCGTCGAAGATCTATGACGCGAACGTTCCCTTCGCCCGGAGCGGGAGCGTGACCTCCCAGCACGTGGGCGCTCCACCTGTTTCCGTGGAGGCGTCATCCGTGGTTTGTCCCGGGGCTTCGGGGTAGGCGTACCCTTAGGAGGTGTCGGAAGCAGAGGCAGGGACACTGACCTCGGAGGCCTATGAGGAGGAACTGGCGGCAGAGGCCGCCCCTCAGTTGACGGCGGAGGCAGGGAGGGGAGAGGCGGGTTAGCCGGAGGAGCCTCCTTCGGTAGAGGAGGAGGAGGGGTCACAGGCCTTGGTGGCGTATATACCACCGAGTACCTCGTGCCCGATGACTTCTTCGAGGAGGGGGCCTGTGAGCCAGACCCTCCCGAGCGTGAGCGACGCCTCCGACGTCCGCCACCAGATCCGGCGTGACTTCTAGCGCCCGAATCCTTCTTGCGCCTCTTAGAGGAGGTTGAGACCCCAGGAGACGCCGATCTCTTCCTGCTCGACGTCGAGCGTTTCCCATGCGTGGAACGGCTATCTCTAGGCTCTGGCGTCGAACGCCGCCTCCTCGACATCGAGCGTTCCTTCCTCGACGCCGATCGTCGCCCCCTCGATGACGAGCGGCCAGACCTCGACGGCGAGCGTCGACTCTTCTTTCTCGAAGACCGCTTCCTCACTGTCCTCGACGCCGAGGGTCCCCTCGACGTCGAACTTGTCGACGGCGATCGGCGGTGTCGCTTCGACGGCGAGCGCCGGTGTCTTCGTCGACGGCGATGCCTCGACGTTGACGACGTCGTCGACGACTCCGACGGCGGTGACTTCGACGGCGGCCTGGCCAGGCCTCTCGACGTCGATTTCCCACGCTGTCTCGACCCGGAGCCCCGGGGAGAAGGGGAACACACCGTCGTCATCCCTCTCGACGTCGATGCTATCAACGTCGACGGAGACCGGGATCTTTTGCTGGTCTTCCTGCCTCTGGGGAGCCCCCCAGAGGCCTCAGCAGGGGCAGAGGGAGCCTTCCCAGCCTGCCCAGACCCACCTGCAGCCTGCAGACGCCTCTCCTCCAGGCCTTGGAGCCTAATCTTCAGTCTTTCCCTCAGGGTCCTTGTAGAAAAGGCCTGGCAGATGTCACAACCTTCAGGGACATGCTCATCAGGGAGGCAAATAATGCAGACGTCGTGTGGATCAGTCTTGGCCTTCTTCCTTCCACATGCTGGGCACTTGTCGAACAAGGCAAGCATTTTAGATCCCTAAAAGCCTGAAACAACACACAGAAGTGAACAGGAAACACCAAGAATCAAAGCAGAACACTTTTAAAACCAAAAAGTGTCAAAAAACTCCAATAAACCCCTGAAAAGGGGAGAGCTCAATGCACAGGGTCCTGTAAGCAGGAGCCGGAAAAAAGAACTGAAAGTAAGTTGGACCTGCTATGCATTCTGGGATACTGAGAGAAGGTTCTCTTAAAGGCACAGTATCCTATTTAAGCCACATAATGGCAGCCTATGGGGCTTGTCTGTCCAGGTCTTCCTCTCTATCATTTCTGAGGGGGTTTGCAGTAAAAGCAAGGGAAATCTGGACAGGCTTTGCTGTTTGTGGATTTTTGGTGGAATTTTCTAGTTGAAGTACTGGACAGTGTAGCCTGTGGATATAGGCTGCATTATTTGTCTTTAAATTCTCTCTTAAGTGTCTTTGCAGTTCTGCAATTTTCTGACAACTTAAGAGATTATTTTTGATTGCCGGGGTCCACGCACATGGGCGGGACTATTCACTAGATTATGACTATACACAGAGATCCCCTACTACAGAAAGATCGTTACAGAAGGTAAGCAACATTTTCCTCCGATGAATACTTTTATCTGCATATTCCTCTCATTTTGAATAAATATCATAGCAGTACCATCTCACAGGCAGTAGGTCTGAAAGAATAGTTAAGAGCAAGAAATCCTGAAGCATGAAACAAGCTAAATGGCCATTCATTCTCACTTGTGAACATAAGTAAATAGGTTGAATGAAGGAACAACGCAGGGAAATACTCTGCATGCCTTTACCACACACGTTTTACTCCGCATTTGTTTTTAAATCGCATATTCTTTTACAATGTATGCATTTACCAAACACATATATATATATACATAGATACACACACACACACAATGTATATGTGGGGGTGGGGGGTCGGGACGCCCACACCCTAAACCTACCTGTAATGCATGGTAAAGGCATACATTGTAAAAGCATGTGCGTTCTAAAAACATGCGTGGTAAACAAAATGTGTGGTAAAGGTACATCGTGGTAAAAACTTCATTGTAAAGGCTGATTCCCAATAAAAATGCTTCGCAAATGTGTGAAGGGAAGCTCATGCCACAGTGTGATGAATCTCCTCCACAGAAACTCCCCTGGGCAGTGCGGAGGTTGGTTCACTCTGGTGGAATTAGTACTAATTCCTTTTAGTGGCTCTTTTAGTACAGACATAATAGTTAATACAGACATGGGCCAGAAAAGGACACTGTCAATACAGAGTAACAATGTCCTTTTCTGGACCAACTTTTGCATTATTTACCTATTGCACGAAGTGCTGGTCAGCAGACCTAAACTCCTTCATCGGGTCAATGTAGAAACTGACTGCACTACGAGAATCCAGCTGATGTAATCTCTCCTCCTCGAAGGTGGGATGGGGCGTAGGGTAAAAGGCTGGTAGGATAATGGGCTGTAACACGTGGAATGTGAGATCACCTTGGGCAAGAGAGCTGATTTACTCCTCAGAGATAGATTACTTGATTAAAAACATGTGAAGGGTGGCGAGACACTGTTTTCAACTCAATTTAATGTAGCGCTGAGGTGATGGTAACAATAACAGTTTGCAACGTGAAAGTTAAAACCGAGCAATATCAAGAACTTCAGAAACATATTAAGGTTCCTTTAACCCCTTCGACGCTCATGACGAGCTGGGCTCGTCATGAGGTAGCCTCCTCGCACGCTCATGACGAGCCCAGCTCGTCACGTAACATGCGATACCGCAAATCTCAGCGTACGGGCGGAATTCCGCCCGCACGCATGCGGTTAAGGCATGACAAACGGGAAACGTACACTAGTCACTTTAGAAACCTAAAAAACGATTGGGGTCTTTAACAAGGAGGGTTGAAAAGGAAGACAAATAAATCTGACAGTTGCAATGTAACCTTTAACTGTGCCACTGTACAACCTTGCTGGGTAAAAGACACATTGGAAAGGTGTGCTTTCAAAGAACCCACTTCTTAATTTGTATATCACACAAAAAAAGTGGTTTCATCAATCAACCTCTAGCAACTTTGTGGAGGAGCGACAAATTAAGATACCGTCAACTAACTGTGGCAGCAGATGAAAAGAGTTTGGGTGTCCCTGCTTAATCTCCAGGTGGAGGTCCTGAAGGTTGGGGTGTAGAACATGCCCCTTGGGGGAGAAGTGATCTACTCTCAAAGGTAAGCTGTAGTGGAGGACATAGTGAGAAGTGCAGGTGTGCGTACCACACTCTTCTTGGTCAGTCTGGGCCAGTTGGAACATCTTGGGCCTGGCCTTTGTGCAACTTCCTCAGCACTCGAAAAAGGAAGGGTAGGGGGAGGGAGAAAGGGAATGCGCATAAAGGCATTTTCCCAAAGCTATCAATAAATCAGGATCTATAAAGCGTGGCTAATCACCTGATAGGGTATCCAGGCGCTTGCATGGCCTGGAGGCTTATTTGAATGCCAAGACTTGAGGGCCATTCAGAATTCCAGTGAGGTGATGGTCCGGAGATGTGTGGGAAGGCTGTTCCAGGTCTTTGCTGCAATGTGGGAAAAGGAGCGTCCTCCACTTCTGCTTCGGTAGATGTGGGGAGTATGGGCAAGTGAAAGGGAAGAAGAGAGTATTCTTCTCAATGGTTGGTGCAAGTTCAGGCTGTAGTTAATGTAGGCTGTTCCTTGATCTTGTAGAGCCTTCTGTGCGTGGGCCAACATCTCAAATTAGCATCTCTTCTGTATGGGGAGCCAATGGATTTGCCTGAGGTGGAGTGGGATGTGGGTTCGTCTGGGAAGGCTGAGGATGAGTCTGGCTGCGATGGTCAGTAACGTCTGAAGTCTCTGTAGGACGTGTGCAGTTGGAGCTTCCTGGCAGAGAAGATGAGACCCAAAGCTCCCCCTGCTTGTTCACATACCACATCGCAGTCATGTGATTTGTCAACATCTGGACAGATCGGTGTGAAAGAAAGGTAGGAAAGCTTTCAAGACCAGGTGACTCACCCACAGCTCAAGCAAGTTGATGTGCTGAACCTGCTCTTCTGTACACCAGGGACCTCTGATCTCCAGTTCCTGCAGATGAACACCCTACCACCCTAAAGTGAAGACATCCATCACTACTGTGGTCACTGCTGGTGGTGGGCAAAAGGGCATATTTTGTGATAAAATATTCAATATCAAACCTCTAAACAAGTCCACTGCAGTGCTGGGGGGTTTCTAATGAGGCTCAGCAGATCGCCCATGTGCTGAAACCACTCACAGCAGACAGAGTCCAGGTGCTGGGTTCAATGTGATTGGAGCCTTTTCTGTCCCCGAGGCTCTGATCAGGAGGCCAGCCAACTATTCCTTGGAGTTTCTCTGGTGGTCATGAGATCAAGATGCAGATCCAGTCCTTTTACTCTGGCAGCAGGGCAGCAATCCTTCTTGCAGAGCAGCACAGCAATCCTTCTGAGTTGTTCATAGGTGTACTGAAATGTTGGGTCTGAGGCTCCAATATTTATGACCTGGTGCCAGCTTTGATGTAGGAGAAGGTTCTGTAGGTTTCTACCCCAAAAGGTGTTTGCAATTTCCTGCCTCCCTGCCATGGCCCCAGCTTGTCTAGGGTCACAAAAGAGTAGTGTTAGACCCTTTGGGAGTGGGATCAGGCAGAGCATTTCTGATGTGCAAGTGTGGCAGGTTACCGCTCCTCCCCTCATCAAGTCAGAGATGGCCTATACTATCAACACATATTCCCTCCTTTGTCTTACTGTCTGGGAGCAATACACAAAGACCTACAGCCAGCTACACCTAGTCATCTGATCCAGAACACAGGCAGCAGGTACAAAACGGTTAGGATAAGAAAATGGCAACTTTCTAAAAGTGGCATTTTTAGAATTATGTTTTAAAATCAAACTTTACCATTAAAGAGGAATTTAAAGTACAATTTGTTAGACATCAAACTAGACATTCCTACTTGCTCCAAATTGAAAATGTGCACTTAATTAAATGTAATAAGGTAGCCAATGTTATCCTATGATAGAGATAGACCTTGCAGTAGTGAAAAACAAATCGAAGAGTTTTTCATTACCAGGACATGTAAAAGTTTAAATGATATGTCCTACTTTTTAAATACACTGCACCCTGCCTTCTGGGCTGTTTGAGCCTACCCTAGGGGTGACTTATATGTATTAAAGAGGAAGGGTTTAGGCCTGGCAAAAGGTTTATTTTGGCCAGGAGGAAATGGCAGTTAACCTGAATTTACATGCTGCGAGATGTCTGAGACATGTTTAAAGGGATAGCTTTTCATTTACAGGCCAAGGGCATATGTAGAACCACTTTGCTAGGGAATTACAAGTAAATTAAATTTGCCATTTGGGTGCAAGCCAATTTTAGATTGTTTAAAGTAGACAGCACAAGCATTTTAACACAAATTAGTAGTGGCAAAGTGCACAGAGCCCTAAAAGTCAACAAACATGGGTTCAGAAAACAGGAGGGTTAATTCAAAGTTTGGGGAAGACCCTTCAAAAAGGTCTATGTCCAACACTTGCCATTTCCAATAATGCATGGTTGAACCTCGCTTGCAAATATGTAGGGATTCAGGAGGCAAGGATAGCCTCCCGCAGTAGATACCTTTATCTCCACTGCATCCAGTTTATTAGATCATCTGTCTGGAGGAGCAGTGGGAAATGCACCTAGGTTCTGTCGGGAACAGGAGGAAGCCTGCACAACCAATCTTTCTGGCAAGGGTTACATGGAAAATAGGCTTGATCACCTGGAGTCAACTTGCAGGGGCAGGTGATTAGCTATTTACGGCCAGGGTGGAAGTCTGTTTGCCCCAAGCTTCCCTGATGAGGCCAGGTAAGGCATCATTAAATTGAAGCAGTGGTTCCAATGCATCAAAGCAGGCTCTATCACCTCCTTCAAGAAGTTAAGATTTGGCCTCAACCATGGTTAGAGGCAATTCTTAAACTTCTTCTGCTTTTTTCAGGACCACATGCAATGAAGCTACCTAGGGAAATGATGACAGCAAGGGGCGCTCTATCTCCATTTCTGAGGAGGTATCAGGACACCCTTGACATTTTGTAACTAACCTATAGTGTCCTTTAATCCAGGAGGTAGCAATTTGGCTGCCTCTCTGCTGCCATCATATGGCACTAGAGATGTCAAATTTTGCTGTAACCGATGTCTAAGTGGAGCAAAAGTCACCCACTGGTGCAGGAGAACTACTGCAACATATCCGGACCTAGTCTGGAACCTGGGAATTTTCAAAAGGTGAGTAAGTATCCATCAGATAAGCATTCCCAAGTACTTACATGCTTTCTCTCTGTAGCTTTAATAGACTTTGCAGTATAGTAGAATAGTTGGGTGCCACATAAGGCTGCCCAATACTTGGTCCAAGAAGCTACCTGCACACAGAAAAAAAAGTGTATAAGGCTACAAACTGCTAATATGATCACTTCAGCATATGACATAACAAGTAAAGTTTATTTATGATTCGGAACTCCGAAGAGGTACCCATAAACATTTAGCCAAAATACACACTTTCAAAGTAAAGAAATGGCAGAACAGAGTAACAATTGGATCTTTTGTAGAACACAGAAGCCAACACCACATTAAATTCAAATATCATAAAATCAGTACAAGTTTAAAAACACTTAAAACAGTTAAAAGCTCTAACACAAAATACGTCATTAGGAGGTGCATAAAGTGGCTATCGCCTATCGTGCCTCTGGGCTTAAAATATAAACAGCAACAGGCAAATAAATGATATCTCAACCAGTTTCAGCAGCAGTGTGGAAACACAGGTCATGCAAGAAAGACCAAATTCAAAGTTTTTAAGCAATTTCATCATAGGATTCATTTAGGCAGAATACCCTTAGTACAATTTAAAAAAACACTTAATAGTTAAAAACTCTATAGCAAAATGTTTTAATAGGAGGTCCATAAAGTGCCTGTAGTACGTCTGAGGCAAAAAGAATAGACAACTGTAAACAGATAGGTTTCAGCCACTTTCAGCGACATAACAATGCAGGACAAAGAGAACATGGTTCAGATCATGGGATACCATTTTGACATAAAGTTACATTCAGCCCAAATACCATATCATTTAGCCAAAATGGGATTAAGAAGGAACATTCCCTACCTTAAAAGAATCAAAAAACCTCTCAACCCATGAGGCAATTTCCAAATAACATACGGCTGTACTTTATTTACTAAAAGGGAATTCATTATATTGTGAAAACCCCTTTTTTTAAGGCATGCTACACTGTTCATAGAGAAGCTTAGGAACCATGTGGCTTGTTTCAAACTTGCTTTTAATGGCTACGTTACCAGGTTAGGATCTAGCTGAAGTCTATCAACAGCGTAAAAACAATGTCTACAGATTAGCAACTTATCCTTGAAGTCAACCAAAATTTCTTTCTTAATAAAGTTCCTTAGTGAATCACTGTCACTCTTCACTAGAAAGGAAACGAACCACAGCACCATGGCATTAACAAAAGCACTTCTGAGGCCCAATTCTAACCTTAAGGCTGCCACAGAGATGGCAGAGTTAACAGACGTTAAATTTCTGAGGACTCGTCCTTCCATCATGTCCAAGAAGCTCCACTTAGAGACTTTAATCAATTCCAAGCCATAAAGAAAAGAGGAAGGGATTTTGGCACAATAAGCCTCTAACAAATGCAAAAAATGTCTTCTCCTGGTTGCCTCTATAAAAAGCACCCAACCTTTAGCTTGAGATTCGGCTTCGCTCATGTGATTTTCAATATGGGCTTTTTCACTAAGGTTCCCACACATGGTCTTCCCTAAGAAAGTGTAAGATTTCACAATTTCTAGTTTTTGTTTACTCAGGGACCATGTAAAATGTCCAATTTCGGTTTCTTCCTGCCATGAAAACACATTTTTACTTTTTGACTTATTTATCTTTAATAATGGGCATCTGCAAACTGTTGAAATGCATGCAGGTGTCTCACAACCCTTTTGGGGCAAGATCAAAATAATTAAGTCATATAGCAGGTAAACAACTGACGTATCCCCACAATTATCGGTATGAAAACACTCGCTCAGTTAAATGGCCAGGAAGATCAGAAATATAGAGGGGGAAAAAGGAGCGGTGCTAAAAGGCACTCTTATTGCCTGTGAGAGTCCCCTATCAGCGCCCAAGAGAATTCTACACCAGGTGGAGAAGTGGAGGGAAAGGACTGAATCTAAAAGGGTCCTAGGCATGCCCAATCTTGAGAGCTTTCTCCAAGGCAAAGAACGATATACTTTATCGAACACTGTGCAGAAGTCGATAAAAGCCACATATGTCACTCCTCCTCTCACTAGAACATATTTCTCATTTATCACCTGAAAGGCAGTTACATTATCAGTAGTTCCATCATTGCTCCGAAACCCAGTTTGCTCCATAGGTATGGTTTTATTATCTTCCACCTGCTGGTTAATCTGTGTCAATAAACATCGAGAAATCTTTTCCCACTGCATCTTGCAGAGCATCCTACCGGTAATTGTCTGGTAAATTTCGATCTCCCTTTTTAAATAATAGTGCTAAAATTCTTCCCGTCCACGAAGTAGGGATTTATTTTGTTTTTATATCCGCTTTTAAAAACCGGAAATAAAATTTTACTCCACAGGGATATATTGTGTTTTAATGCAGAAATTGGAATTTCATCCGACCCCATCGCAGCTGAGGTACACATTCCTCGGATTGCTAACTCAATCTCTATTTTAGAAGGGGGGGCCATAAAAATGAGTATCCCCTATTACAGTAGGACTAACTACCTCTCCCCCATTTGCGGTATAAAGAACCATAATAAAGTTAATCCAGTGCGATTCCTCAATGACATAGCATTTAACTTAAAGTAAGCTATGATACAATTGCCACCAATGCAGTGCTAATACATATATCAAACATATGAACACCCTATCACAATTAGACACGAGATGTTTAATGTGGGGGAGGGGTGGGGGTGTTAAGAATTCAAAGACAATGTATAGGGTAAGTGCGCCCTGGCAATATTAGCAGTAATGGGTTACATAGTTACGTGTGACATAGGAACTTAAACTGCCACTCATGAAAGAAGACCTATAAGGTCAGACCGTGTCTGGGATTGATGGTGTCCCAAGTGGGATACAGACTAGCAATTTGGGTTTGGTTTGACTGTCCTTCAGGGAGTGGGGATTAGAAGATGGTGCTGCAGGACACTACTGACGACTAAATTGCAACCGGAGAGCTCTGTGAGCCAGGATCACTATATCATACCAGCTAGAGCTGTAGGTGGGGTCGGTGATGCATTGACAGATCTATGTGTGGGTCTCTAGAGTAAACTGCATGGTACGCTGTAGGCGCTGGTTAAGAGGCACCAGCAGAACTATAATGTTACCCAGGAGTGAATCAGAAGGGCGTTCTCCAAGTCACACTTGTGGTGCATCAGCAGGACTGTGAGTTAGTTTGCCTTCCTGGAATAGCATAGGGTGGGAATGAGATGCTGAGAGTCAGCTGTAACACAACAGCTGTGAACCCTACAAATAACCACTGATAACCCTTGGCACAGCTCTGTGCGAAGTAAACATACTGCAGGTGGCGCATGTCATTAGTGAGATATATTAGTACAGCTATTTGTCTGCTCCCTTCCTGAAATACTGGACTCTGGGAGTCAAGGAGGTGAAATGGCCGGACCAAAAGTACAATCCAGAAATTTTACTAGCTGAGGAATTATGTCAGTAATGAACAGCACACACTCATTCAAGAGACAACCTTGATCAAGAGTGGGGTGAATCAAACCACCACAGTGATCTCCCATTCCATTTTAGCAACTTTACAGTCTATGTGAAGATTGGTCAACGTACCGTGGGCTTTTTGCCTTCTTTCAACAAGGTTTTTCTCCGAAGGACCCCTTGGATTGTAACAGCTCCTGGATAAAGATGGACTGCCAACTCTTCCGACTCCGCAGAACTAAAATATCAGTAGCACAAGAGCAGTTAGAAAAGTAGATCCATTCCATTTTACCCTTTGTTGAGTCAAGGTCAGTTGTATCTCCAAAGATTCCTTTAGTGCCACTGGTTTTAAGAAGGCAGGCTAGATTACAGCTAGAAATTAGCACCAGTGATGAAAGCAAATAAAGCAAAGCTAGTGAGGTAGTTAATCCAGTGCATGATGAGAGGAATTTTAGTTGGGGGGGGGGGGCAAAGGAGGAATGAAGAGATGGAAAAGAAGCAGCTTCAAGGATCAAAACTGGACATGCACACCTGAGAAAACAGCACAGTCTCACCACCTGTGGCACATTTCTTGTATATCAACTAAAATGCATTACCAATCACACTACAAACAAGAAGATACAGAGGAAATCCCCAAATCTCATTGTTCTGGCAAGCATCACAGACAAAAACAAGAGCGCAGATCACATAAGAAGCTTCTGAAAATATTAATGGCTTCTCCCTTCTGCACCTAGTATCATGGCACAGTAAAATTACTCGACTATCTATGGGAAAGTAATATCACCAGTTTGGAATTCATAATAATCAAAAGTTAATTCTAGTAATAAATAACACCAATCAAAAAATAAAAGGAAACCAAAAGAGCACGTGAACACACCGAAATAAAGTAGGGTGTGGGTTGGGACTTCTTGTGTGTGATCTGCACTCTCGTTTCTAGAGACCTGTGGAGGGAAGCCATGGAAGCAACGCCCTTGTAGGACACTGACGTTAAAGCAGCAATAACAGTTAGAACTCTTCAACTGTGCTTGTAAGTGTAGCGAACAACCTGTGGTGCAGTGTGCAATCAAAAAGGTAACACTGGGATAGGACTAATTCACCCAGAAATAATAGACTGGGGGCTTCCTCGGCTAGACATCTCCAAATCTACCATTTCTCACCACATCTGAAATCGGTGCAGCCTCAAAGAAACCCCATTCGTTCCTGCAACTCCTCCAGTTGTGTACTTACCCTACCATGGCACTTTACTATTATCTGTGTGAGCAGTCTACTTCATGGGAAGAGGATGGCTTGGAGGGCAGGTTGACTCCTACCCTTAGGAGGCAAGGCTATACCTGGTCACACCCTTAATTATTTACAGCACCTAAAAGTGAATGCCTTTGCGGTGACATCATAACATTTCTACCTCTACTTCAGCAGTCTGGCATATACCGGATACAGGTTTCTACTTCAACCATTCTTTGTTCTCCTCTTGAACAGTTCTTGACTTTTAACATTCCTAAAGCGAAGAAATCTTGCCATGAAATCCACTTCTACCATCTTTGAACTGGGCGTCCTCCAGGGGGTACTCTCCCATCTATGACCTAAGGGTCTTAGAAGAGGCAAAATGTCAACTTCTGACACTCATGGTAGCTCAGATCCCTTCTCTTCTATTGCTAGGTCCTCCTTAGACACCTTGAAGCACTCAAATCCGTGTTTCCCCTATTTCTGGATGCTGCTCCTACACCTTCCTATATTCCTAGAACTGAGATAGAACTCCCTACACCATCACACCTCCAGATATATCTTGGCCGCTCAGTATTTGTAAATTCCAAAATGCACCATTCCAAGTCCATCACTTCGCCATGGAGAATCCTCAGGTACATCCCTCCATTTTTACCTCTCTTAGTGGTGTGAAATGGATGGAGTATACTACTCCACCTTAAGTAATCCTAAAGGTTGGAGGCTTTCCAAGCATCGTTCTCCTCTCCCATTGCTTTAGCAGGTGGATGAAAGTAGAGGGAATACTGTCCCAAAGCATTCCTACAGCTTGATTCTCCTACACAATATGAATGTTTTGTGATCATGAAACAAAGGAAAGGAAGTCAACATCTACAGGCAGTTGCCAAATATCAATGTGTTTTTCCATTTTTCCAAGAAAATGGAAAAATGTATTGTCAGTTCAGAAGTAGAGAATAACTGGTACTGCTGGTTTAATTCCAATAGAAATAATATAAAAAATGTTAAATCAACTTGGAGTATTCACCGAAAATAATTTGGAAACATTGTTTTTAGCCACCCACTTTCCTTTTGGTGCACCATGGCACAGCTCATGAGGGCGTACTGTTATTCTTTCACCCTCTTTGTCGATTATATACATTTTCATATGGGACAGTAGAAAAGGAGTGAACAGATTTTGAGGCACAACATGTCTTTTAAACCAATATCCTTTCTACTACTTATGTAGCTGCTACTGTATTCCTTCAGTGGATGCAAAGATTCTAGACAGCTATAGAACGTCTTCCAAAAACATAGTGCCTTCTTACCCATCTGACGAGGTGTACAGGTATGTGATCATTTTTAACACTCCTATAGTATTCACTTGGAGAATGGAAACTACCAAAGAAACTGCACGTAGCACCAATCTAGCAGGAATGGCAATGTCAAGAGACACTAGGCTGGTAAAGGCCTCTTGACTGAAGACAAAACGATCATGATACCATCTTTTAATCTGTTAGATTCCACCATGTCCACTGGAGTTCCAGTGATTCTTACTCCGTCGTAAGAAACTGTGTTCCAAACAGACTTGCGTAGGATATTTGCACGGTTTTGTATAGCAGATGCCTGGATTACGAGAGTCTGGGCTGGCATGGAGACTTGGATACAGGAGTGGGAGATGAAATCGGTGCTATGTTCAATCTTACTCATCAGGCCCAATTTGAAACGATTCTCTTGGTGGAGGTAGGAATTTCTAATTTAGACAAACTAAGCCAAGATGAAGTCTGTTAGCAGAAATACAATTATAATTCTTGTTAATAAAAAAAACAAAATCAGCACAAAACTTGAACAGAGACCTATTCTTGAAGCCTGCCAATACTGCAATATACAGAGCTGCTTGACTTGAAAAGCTTTGCTCACATGAGCATCTTTATTATGTTGTTGCTGTTCCCTGAACATTTTTGTATTCCAAAACGCTCAGCTCGAGAAAGTTTTTTCTTTATAATTCTCTGGTGCACTTATTTTTCTGTGTATTCCTGGGTATATGACAATCTATCTAGGAACACCCAGTAGGCCAGCTGTCTCACAGCCCGAGGACAAGAACTGTTAATACCAATGTTCCATTTGCATTTAACTCTGGCTAAACTCGACTAATTTACACATTAGAGGTGTGTGCTAAACCCCAGCCTTTCTCACACTCTTTCCCTCCTTTCCTGGTTTTTACCTTGTTTGGCTTTCCAGTGACTATCCTGGTCATTGGGTAATGGATATTCCAGTATTTAGGGAAGCTTAGGCAACTAACTACTGGATTTTCCCTTACAATCTGATCTTGACATTAATACTAACATCATTTAGTAGTTATCTAGGTTAGATACACAAAGATCTTGAGAAGAGCTACTTCAGCTGAGCTGTACTGCTTTTCAATTGTGTACATTCCCTACCTCGACTGGGGGTTAACATGGCCACCTGGAAAATGAACTTCTGACTCCTTACATTCTGCAAAGGTAGAAGACAATCATTGGTTGTTAGTTACTAGGGGTTAACTGAAATGAAAAGTAGATAAGTCACTGGCTTTGCCTCATGACTTTTTGATTCCCACTGTTGAATCAAGCACCAGAGAGTGTCCTTTCCCTTGACCACTGGTGCTCAAGTGTACACAAGACAGCAATAAAAAGTGTGCTTTAGGGAAAACAATGTATTGGAGAAGAGCTCCTGGGTAGACAGTTTTTCTTTCCAGAATGAGCCATGCCTTTAGCAAAACTAAAATTGATGTCTGTCCATGGGATGACACACATGGTTACTTTCCCTTGGGCAAGGATGGTTCTCAGTGGGACATGCCTGGATTGCTCTCCTTAAGTGGACAATGGTGTGTGAACAGTCTTAAGTGGGTAACCTCTAGGAGTCCACTTTAGTTAAACAGATGGCTGAATCAGGAGGCCTGAATCTCTTCCTTAATCTGCCCTTAAGTGCAATAAGAGCCGAATGTAAGACACCTCTGTCTGGTGGAGAGTGGCAGGTCAGTGAAAAACTACTGGATGCGGCCCTTCAAGTACAGAGTAGTGAAAAGAGATTTCTGGGTGTTAGAAATCTAGATATTACGGAATCCAAGAACCACGCTATTGGGGGCCACCAGGTTCAAAGAAGAAGCCAGAAAGCCAGGACGTAAAACAATGTCATGGCATCTGCAATGGTGGTGGCAGGCCAGAGACATGGCCTAATAACTCTTTTTGATGCACACACTTGGACATTTTCACATATGCACACACAGTTGCATGACAGACATCTGTGACTTCTGAAAGTCTCATCAGGAGAAAAGCTGGACATAATAATGGACAGCTTATTCGAAGTGCATGGAAATTACATAAGTATATTGAATGAGACCCCCTAGACATTTCCAACATACAAAGTGAGCAGTACGGCAATAAATGTTAGTGCAATTTGATGCAATAAAGCCAGAATCTCTATTTAAGTAGAATATTTTAATTCACTGTCTTAGCGGTGAACAGTTGACTGAAACACAAACATAATACTTATAATAAACTAAGGCTGCACTGCATTTTCGATTCTCTATGCCACGGAGACGCAAATTACAGGTTACCAGAAGAATACAAATTGAATCCTGAAAAGCAAAGGCTTTTGCACAGGGGAGAGAGCAGGCTAAATGTGCTGGCAGAAGCAACGATTAGTTCTAAGATTCAGCTCCTTGCAGTTGCATGGAGCACTGTGCAGAAGAACATAATTAATGCAACACATAAAGCTGGCAAGCAACTCTTCGGGGAATTGCCATTCATCAAAACCTTCAAAGCAGTGACAAGCCTTCTGAAAGCAGGGGTGGAAGCTTATTAGTAACCTCTTGAATGTTTCCTCCTGCATGCATTTACCGTTCATACAATCTATGACAGAAGCGGTCATTTGAAAGACCAGTTCCCACTCTCAAACAATTTCAGGAATGACAGGACCAGAAAAACACCTCTCATAGCCACAGCAGAGAGACAGCATGCAGCAAACACAGGAGAAAAACTTCAAGGATAGGGTAGACTTAAATTTGAATCATGGGAGGGAGGCATCAAGGATGGGCCATCTCAGTCTGTGAAGATGAAAAACATTTCTTAACCACTGACGTAGCCAGGGAGTGTCCTTTGATACTTATGCAATTATGACAATTATTTAAGTTGGTTGGAAGGCAATATCACACTTAATATGTAATTCTTTTTTTAAAGGAGATGCTGAGGTGTGGATTACATGATTGGGGGTTGGAGATGCCATATGTGTTATGGAAGTAATGCTTCGGTTTAAAAGTGGCAAGGGCTGATATTTTCTGTTGATGGGAGGGAGATGCCAGTGACAGATATTTACTGCTTATCAATGAGAGAATGCAAGGACAAGTAATTATTGTGTATGGATGGAAGAAGCCAGGGATGGGATGGGAATTTTGTGCTACCAAACAAAATTGGGCAGAAGAGGTAAATAATCAAAGCCAAGGAAAGTGGGGAGTGGAGAGCGAGCGTCTACGTGTACAGTGAGGTGCAGTGTCTTATTCTGTTTATTCTCAAAATAGAGTTGGGCAAATCTAACAGATATGGTATCAGAAAGCCCTTCCTCCACCTACTGTTTTTCCAGACTGAAGCTGGCCAAATTAAGACATTTCCTACCACTGCAAATACTCCAGAAGGCTCACAATTTCTGTTTCTCTTGGTCTGCCAGGAAACAGGGGATCTTTTTACTCCTCTGCAAGGTCATCTGATTAACCGGATGCTGCACGATCTCATCAACAGTGATGTAGGACAGTCTGCCATAGAGGTGGCTAAAAACAGATTGGCAGCTCAAGCAAACAGTTGCCAAAGTCCCAAAAAATCAAATACATTGAAATACACACAAGAGGAAAGTACGCACACATTGATCTGGAAATCCCATAACCATCACCACCAGATCAGGTAAGGAGAGAGAGAGGTTAAAGGAAGTTACACAGCAACACCCACCACCATTGTGAAAGTCTGCACCCCCGATGCACAGGGAAGTGATAATACCTGCTGGCCTTCATCTGGCTTCGATAGCCATTGCGTGCCACTCTGGTCACCGGGCCAAGAGAATGATACAATCTGGTCCTGTTGGAGTCCATCATAAATGGGATGCATTACACAAAGTATATGGAGGCAGCCTTGCAGTAAGTAAGCAGTGGTGTGGAGAACAGTCCCAACATGCCCCTTTCAATTCAGCTCGATACTCACACAAACATACATTCCAGATGAACAAGTTACTTACCTTCGGTAACGATGTATCTGTAACAAACATATACTAGTTATAGATTCCTTACTTTAGAATTACCCCAGGCGTCAGACTGGATCTGGAGAAATTGTTTATTAGCAGTAGCCCTGCGCGTCGGTGGGTGGCGTCAGTCGACCCTGCATCTGTCGTCGCTGGGATGATGTCGCAGTATCTACAGATGCCACCCCTGCACGCTGTCGTCAGTTCTGACATGACTTTCCACGCCAGAAGCTCAGACCCATGAATGACACTGACCACTGGTGCACAAAACTAGGGCCCGACAAGGGAGTCCCTATGCCTAGAAGTCAGTTCAAGAACGGGGAGGATGGGTGGGGCAGTAAGGAATCTATAACTAATGTATGTCTCCTACTGATACATCGTTACCGAAGGTAAGTAACTTGTTCATCTGAAAGAGACTATTAGTTATTGATTCCTTACCTTAGAATAGATACCCCAGCAACACCAACCCTGGAGGTGGGTCTGAGAACCAAGTTCACACCAGGAAGTCATGGAGAACAGAACGGCTGAAAAAGCTGTCTCTCCAGACTTGGCTGTCCAGGCAGTAATGCTTTGTAAATGTTTGCAAGGTGCAAACGTGTGCAAGGATGCCCACGTGGCTGCCTGGCAGATGTCAACCAGCGGAACTCCAAGTCTTCAAAGTAAGGAGACGAAGAGGACAATTATGCGGTGGCTCAAAGGGAGCACACATAAGATAAGTGGGGAAAAGATTCAAGTCCCAATGGGGCATTACGAAAGGAGGAGGAGGAAAGAGAGGAGTAATGCCCTTCAGAAATCTGTTAGCAATAGCGGACTTGAAAAGAGAAGGCTGATCAGGAAGGTGAAGATAGGCCGAAAAATAGCCTTTAAGAGTGCCCAGAGCAGAGGCCTACTGGGCCAAAGAATGAAGCTGAGAACCTCTGAAAGAGGGGCAGAAAGGGGATCCACAGCCTGCCACATGTGTTCAATCTACAGACGTATACCGTTTTAGTGGAGGGACGCCTGGCTGCCAAGATTACATTACAGACTTCGGGAGGAAGGTCGAAAGCTGTCAACTGTCACCGCTCAAGCTCCACGCAAGGAGGTGGAGGCTGGACAGGTTCGGTGGAGGACCGTCTCCTGCTGCTCAACAGAAAATCCTCCCGAAGAGGCAGTCTGATCGGAGGATCAATGGCCATGCTCAAGCGCTCGGGGTACCAGACTCTTCGTTCCCAGGCCAGAGCTACAAGAATGACTTGGGCCCGGTCGCGCTTGATCTTCAGCACTCTGGGCAGAAGTGGTACAGGCATAAAGGCGTACAGGAGGCCGCAATTCCACTCGCGGCGAAAGGCGCTGCCAAGCGAGTGCCGCCTTGGAAACTCTAATGTGCAGAACAGCTCACATTGCGCATTCTCTTCGGTGGCGTATTAATCTAACCAAGGCTCTCCCTACTGCTGAAAAAAAGACCTTCCACCACCTCCGAACCAACAGGGATATATATGCCTTGATGTTCCAGCTATGTCCAAAGGCAAAGAGCCTATCCACATAGGGTCCACGACCACACCCGCCCTGTTTGTTGCAGTACCACATGGCGGTGGTGTTGTCCGTGAACATTTCCACTACTCTTCCTCTGACAGAGGGAAGGAATGCCTTCAGTGCAAGACAAATTGCCCAGAGCTCCAGAAGGTTGATGTGGAGCCCGGACTCTGCCGGAGACCAGAGGCCTCTGAACTCCGCCTCTCCCATGTTGCCGCCCCATCCCAGGAGTGACACATCCGTCACTGCTGTGTACTCTGGTTGGGAAAGGGAGAGAGATCTGCCGTTCATCTAATACTGGTGTGTGAGCCACCACTGCACCTGACTTGCAGTCAACCCCCCCCTTCCCCCGAGATCTGGACGACTTTGGAAAGATTCCCCTGAAGCTGCGCCCACTGGAACTTCAGTTCCCACTGCAGGGCCGGCATATGCCATCTGGCATGATCCACCAGCAGGATGCAGTAGGTCATGAGGCCCAGGAGCCTCAGGGTCATTCTCACAGAAATCCGGCATAG
The DNA here is from genome assembly GCF_964261635.1 of Lissotriton helveticus. NCBI lineage: Eukaryota > Metazoa > Chordata > Amphibia > Caudata > Salamandridae > Lissotriton > Lissotriton helveticus. The sequence goes on along the minus strand of NC_136057.1, from coordinate 1,880,572,305 downwards.
AGGCTGAAACATCGGTATCATGGCCCGAATATCCCAGACTCGCTGTTCAGGAGGATAAGCCAGAAACTGAGCTGTATCCAGAACTACTCTGATGAAAAGAAGCTTCTGAGAGGGAATCAGGTGCGACTTTGGCACGCTGATAGTGAACCCAAGCGAGAGCAGGAGGTCCGCTGTAGTCTTGGACTTTCCTGGCCAGCACTTGAGTGTTTCTGGCCAATATTTTGACCAGCAATCTCTGCCGCACTAATTAATTTGACTCATCAATTATAAATTGATAAACAAAAAGATATTTTTAATAACTGGTATTTTTACCGTGTAACAAAACTGTGCTAAATTTTTCAATAATGTAATATTCATGCGGAATTATTTCTAGTGGCAAAAAGGTTTTAGATACTATTTACACCCCGATGTGAAAGTTCTGAACCTCCCCATTGCCCCTTGGTGTTGATGCTTTTCTGGTTTTGTGTGAAAAAATGAGCAATGTGTAAGGTTTTTTCCAGGCAAGACTTTTTTTATAAACGTTAACACCAACAAAAATTGCTCTGCAAGCTTATGGACTTTATTTGATAAGCTAGCAAAGTGTGGCAGTTAAGTACCTTCACATTACACACCTCTAGTAAGCTGTCTTAACCTGCAATGCATTAAATAAAAGCCGGTTTATGACTTAGCAGACGTGCTTTATTTCGGTTTTTAACTTGCTGTTACTTTAGTGACCTGTCCAGGATAAAACCATCTTACTCTGAAATGTGTGCATCTCAAGAAGGGTTCTGGATAAGACATTAAAGTGGAGTAAAAGAGGGCTCCACTGCCTTGTAGGTATGCAGGGTATTTACCGCCTCCAAGTCTTTGGCATTCTTGTGATGGTTCGCTTGTTTTTCCTTGTGCTAATATTTATGGATCAGAATAAACAGTTACGGTTGTGCCACAAGCGGATAATTCATGCTCTCACTACTAAATGTAGCTTAGCTTTTTGCCACACAGTCCTATTCCAATGCTGAAAAGCCTAATATGTTTGTAGACAAGACTCATGAAAAACTGGTTTTAGCAACATGAAGAGGGTTAAACGGGAGCAGAGGAAATATTTATAAACTATTAAAAAAGAGCAAACGACCCTGACTTAAGGTGGTTTACTTTGCTCTGAGCTCAGTCAAGGGTGTGCAAAGATGGTAAGCTAAACATCTTTGCTCAGCCTGAGGTAGCTAGAAACTTTCTTGACAAGAAGAAAGAAATTCAAATCAGGGCAGATGCTGGGGCCATCCTGGATAGTTGACGAAGTGATTTCCATTTTGCTGTATAATGTCCTATAAGGCTGGTGTGATCTGCGAGTTAATAGCTGGCTCTTAAGTTGTAACTTTTATCAAAACAAGGATTTCTCATTTCTCTTTCTCACCCTCCTACTTTGGAGGGGGGGGGGGTTCCACGAGTATTTTATTAACCTTTTCATGGGGGGTGCGGCCAAGCCGAGGACCAAGATGGCCGCTCGTACCTGAAGCTCTAAAGCAGCACCGACAGAGCAGCCTAATTTCAGCACTGCACATTTTTCAGCATGTCAGAGTTGTGGGGGTTCATCCTGACCCGCTAGTGACATCTTGGGCTTGAGTGCGGGATGCAAGACACCGCATGCAGCGCGGACGCGACCACTGGCAGCTGCGGCCTGATGTGGCCCTATGAGGCCAGTGGCAACAGGGCCCGCGGGTGAGCCTGAGGGCGGGGCTTCGCACTGCTTGGCGGCTGGGCCTCACTCCAGCCAGCTGCCTTTGCAGCCTATACGTCTGAGGTCCGTGAGCCGCTGCACACCTGCAACCCACAGCTTGGGGCCTGTCTCCTGACTGCCGGATACGACTCCCGAAACCCAGAACCCGAGGGTAGGCTTAATTAATTATACTCCTGTCGCGATCCTACTACGGCTCCGTCAGCTACCCGTGGTGGAATGCACATGCACGGACACCACAACACAAAGTGTAAGCACGATTTATTCACTAATTAAGTGGCGTAAGGGGACCGCTACTGGTGAACGACTGTATTTTTCATTGCAGGCCTGCATGAGGGGATTATAGGAGGACGCTGCTGGCACCCTGCTTGACGTCGCATGTACACGGCTTGCTTGGCAAAATCATGGAGCACACTGAATTATGGTGCGGCACTCTGCCGAACTGCAAAATAGAACATGCGCTAGCACTGTGCTACGGATCAAGAGCGACTGCAAGCTCCTGGCAAACGGCACATGCCAAAGGTGAGACACTTCCAGCTTTAAACGTCTCGGTTCTGCCATTAAACGTGCCTTTTGTTTTCCCCCCTCAGGCCACCACCCACCCTGCATGATGGGGCGCAGAGATCCTCATCAGTGTCTCTTGACCCTCGACTCTACTAAAACCCCCAGGCACGGTGAAGATTAGCTGCGTGGCGCAATGCCCAGGTTGCCAGGAAGTGGACATCACAGCGCCAGAGGGGACGTTGGCCATTCTTGCAGAACTAAAGGCTGGATTCTGTGCAGTAGATGCTTGGCTGGACAGTATCGCCTCAAAGTTGGAGACAATGCATGAATGCCTTGATCAACAGGTGGCACATATTTCTGCAGCGGAACAAAGTATATCGGACGTTGAGGATGCACACTCCACCAATACTCATCAGATTGATAAGCTTGAAAAATCATTCAAACAGCCGCCAAGGCGGAAGACTTGTTGGAAGCGAGATCTCGTGGAAGCAACATATGTATTGCAGGAATCCCCGAATCCACGAACATGGGATGCATGTGCAGCTATGTTGAGGGACTTATCACTAAGCTTTTCGGCAGGGAGGCCTTCTCAGCTTCGTTTGTGGTAGAAAGATCTCCTGGACCCCGGCCCATTCCCGGAGCACTACCCAGATTGATTATAGCCAAACTTATTAACTATCAGGACAAAGACTCTATGATCCGACTCGCCTGCGAGAAGGGCTCAGTGCAAAAACAAGACATGATACCAGCATTCTACCCGGATTACACCCAGATAGCGCAGGACACATGCCGGAAAATCTTGGAGGCAAAGCGAACCCTTTGTAATGCGAACATTAAATACTTGATGCTTTATCTAGCAAGACTTTGTGTTCACCTTAGTGGTAAGACGCATATATTTCAAACAGTGGATGAAGCTACTCAATTTTGCAAGCTCCACCGCGCGGAACTCCATTTCGCGGATGAGGCGCCTGTCGCTGTGTCTCCTACCCGCCTATCCTCTGAGTGTTGTTGGTTGTTCTCTGATGTATGCAGAAAGCAGGCCATGACCCAGTAGTAGCTCTATTAACAGACAATAGAAGTGGTCTTCGCCTCCACTGATGCCTGCTGCAGGACATTTCTTTTTTGTGTGGGACTTCTAAGTGCAGCAACAATGTTGGTGTGATAGACAACATGTAGTTCTTTTCCAAACTAACTCAAGCTCGTAATTGAAATATGCACATCCATGGTTACTTAGGTGCACTTTTTTGGCATTGCCTTTTCCCCAGGGATGACTCCTTTAATGCTTGTTTGTTTTGTCATTGGGATACAATTATTGGGATTATCTGGCAGCAGTTCTTGTATTGCCAGGAGTGGGAGGGGGGGTATTGGGACGACTGAGGTTATATTGTCCGTTTTTGCATGCCTTGCTTTTTAGCCCACTTTGTTGGTCTCACTGTATATGCACAGTACATATTGTTTTCAACATGAACGATACATTGAATCTTAGGCGGCACTGCAACACAAGCTTATCCATCACCTTCTCTGACTCAGATTGCCCGTGCCCTCATCCAACACGACTTCTGATAATTCTTCCTAACAGTGTGCATCCTGGAATGTGCGTGGTTTGTTTAATCCCCAAAAGGGCCGGCAAGTGGTACCATATTTATCCGGACACGGGATACCCCTTCCTTCAGGAGACACTGCGCGCCCGGCACAACACCACATTAACCCTCATCTTGGGGCACCAACCGTTTTTTTCAAATTACAGCACGTACTCCTGAGGGTATGTATCCTCATCCACATGGCGCTGCCATTTGCTGTAAGTGAGGTAGTCGCCAATCATGAAGGTCGCAATTTGATTGTAGCAGGGACACTAGGCACCGCCCCCCTACTGTTAGTTAACCTTTATGCACCAAACATAGATGCACCTTAGATTTTCACTGATATATCAGCACACCTTACTCGCTTACATTCTTCTACTATACTCTTGTGTGGGGATTTCAATCTCCAAATGAATCCGAAGATCGATACTACTGGCCCGGGCCATTTTACAAACCCACATTTTATGCGCGCATTCACTGAACTTGCACAATCCCATCACCCAACAGATGCATGGAGACTCAAGTATTCAAATAGTAGGGAGTACACGTTCTACTTGGTCCCGAATAGATTATTGCTACATTACACCAGACCTAGCACATGCACTTACTGATATTTCGCATGTACCCAGAACACTATCTGACCACTTCCCTGATACAGATATCGGGCAACTTGCCACCACATGCACCCTGGCACTTTCCCACAAATGCGTTATTAGACAAAATCTTCCGTACTGAAAATCGGGAGGCAATTACTGAATATTTCAGCATAATGCAGGCATAGTGCAACATTTATTAACATTATGGGATGCTTTTAAAGCATATATCAGAGGGTTCTGCATAGCAAAACACTTTGGAGTACTCCGCTCCATTCACAGAGACTTAACACAAGTGGAACAAGCCCTAAAAAGACTTGACATCGAAATGCTCATGGTAGAGCATGCTGCGCACTTATGGAGGCGAGCAGCACTTATGCAAGAATTTCAAGACTTAGCCCATCGTGAGGTCAAGTTGATAAGCAAATATACCAACGCAAGAATGTACGGCGAGCGGAGAGAGACCTAGTCGCACGTTGGCCAATACTTTGGGCCTCCATACCAAACGACCATGATCCTCCTCCATCCACCTCGATGACTGCACCGGAACCAAAATGTGAAAAGACATCATACACACCTTTCTCCAATACTACACCAACCTTTATGCCTCTAAAACTAATGCAATTACAGACATTATTGTAGACTACCATACTGAAACTACCGTGGACTGGATGGAGAAGGGGCAGCAGCAATTTCTAGTGGCGCCCATTACTTGCGAGGAAATTGCACAAGCCAATGACTACCTTAATGGTAAGTGTGCCCCGGGTCTAGAAGGCTTTACGGGTGCGTTCTACAAAGCATACAAACATGAGGTAATCTCGTATTTTCTTGAGGTGTATGCGGAAGCCTTGTTTTGTGGGGTTCCAGACAGTGCGAGAGGCAGCCATAACTCTTCTGTTGAAGCCCGATAAACTACCCGAATATTACTCATCCTATCGTCCATAATCTCTCTATTTTTATTTATTTTTTAAAGAGTTTTATATAGCGCAAACAAGACCCGAAGATATCGGGCATCAGAGCGCTTTACATAGCACCAGTTTCGTTACACATTCATTTTTGTCAGGCACGGGAAGGTTAAGTGATTTGCCCAGAATCACAGGATGTTGAGCGTCGTTGCGGAGGCTTGAAGCCGGTTCCCCAGCTTTGACATCAACCGCTCTAACCGTAAGGCTACATCCTCTCCTCTTATTGAACCACAATAACAACATTATGGCTAAGGTGCTGGCTACCCGCTTATCGCTTCTCATTAATTTCAGCGTTACAGACCGGGTTTGTCATCAACCGGTCCACTTCAGTAAACTTGCGAACAGTGTTCAGAGTGCTTAATCAAATTAATCCGGACCTCCCGGCTACAGCAGTCCTATTGGATGCTGAAAAAGCATTTGATTCCTTAGAATGGCTGTTTCTATTTGGTACATTGAGCAAACTTGGCTGGACTAAGGGCTTTTATGACCATGTCTGCCTGTTCTATACAGCCTGAACGAAGTGCCTTAAAGTGAACGGCAGTATCACAGATCAGTTCCCATTGTCCAGAGGAACACGACAGCTGTGCCTCCTGTTGCCTTTATTGTTCATAATGGCAATGGACCCTCTTGTTCGACACCTACAGGAGCGAAACTTGTCCAGAGGGCTGCAATTCCAGCATGGCCCGTTACTGGTGTCATCGTACACTGATATTATCCTTAGAAACCCTGCGACAAACCTCTCTCCAGTGTTGAGAGAAGTGGTCCATTTTGGAGCGCTATGTGGCCTCAAGATCAGTTGGCCTAAATCCGAAATACTTCCATTACCAGACGCCACAGTTCAGGCGCCTTTGGACTTCCCCCTCCGGTGGTGCTTAGACCCCCCCTGGATACCTTGGTGTCTATTTACACTAAAACTAAACACATTTATTGAAAAATGGATCAAACTCCCCCACCTATGGCCGGTAGAATTGCAATAATAAAAATGGTAGTACTTCCCCAGTTTCTGTATTTGTTTCTAAATATTCCCATCATGCTCTCTAATGCCTTTTTTAATAGCCTCCGAAGCTCCTTAATGCGGCTAATATGGGCGGGAAAACAACCTAGGATTAGTTGGAGTACTTTAACACTGCCATACGAGCGCGGAGGATTTGGGACCCCGACTTCTATCTCTACTATTTAGTTGCACAGGTGCACTTCTCTTACCATTGGTACTATCCTGATTCACAACTTCAATTCCTTAAGCCTAAGAGCTCGCAAATTCACTCCTACCCGCTAGAAACACTCTTACCGCAGGGATTACCCAGGAATGCTTCGGAAATCCAGACAATAGCAACAACCTGCTGGGCATGGAAAATTACAGCGACATCACTGTGTTGTGCACCTCTATTACCCGCACATTCCCATATCGAATAACCCATGGTTATATGCCACAAAGGAAGCGTTGACCCAAAGAACGCTCCTTGCGTGCTGAATACAAATAGTTGGTGAAACGTTTCATTCAGCTGGCTTGCGCTCAGCCTCATCCCTTCACGAGGGAGGTGCCGGCACGTAGATGGACAGATTTAGTCTGTACAGGCTGCATAGTGGACTCCGATCGGCAATCCCCACTGCCCCCCTTGAACTACCTGATTTCCTTTGTTAACACAGATTACAACCCCCGACAGTACCCATTTAGTATCTAGATTATACCGTGCAGCACTTAACATAGTAACTATCACTGACAGGGGATCAATGGCAGCATGGGAAAGAGACTTGGGTTTTCCTTTACCTGACAAAATGTGGTTTTACTGTTGTGAAAAAACCTAATTCGTATCAAAAAACCACAACATAAATTATTACACTTTAAATATTTTCACGGATATTATACTCCGCAACTTCTATTTAAACCAGACCCCACTAAGCCTGTTCTAGATGTACTGAGGAGCATGAAGATTTCGTACATTTAGCCTAGAATTGTGTAATGATACTGCGGTATTGGGAGGAGGTGTTCCGCATTTAAGCTCGGATGACAGAAAAGAATGTTGAACCTTCTCCACTACTAGCGCTCCTGGGCCATGTCCTCCCATTGCCAAAGGGAATCAGACAATATACTGTTATTGCGTTATTATTAGTCAAATGCCAGGTATCAATACACTGGGCCGCTCCCTCCCATCCCACAATCAAGCATTAGGTAAGAGACCTCATTGATTACGATACCAACAGTGACATATATGCCTCACTCCAACCCCCTACCTCCAGACCAAAAAACATATCCTTGTGAACATACCTACAGCAGTTCCCAATTGAAAACGCCCCCCTTCCCTGCTTTAATCACTTCGAACGATGCGAGATAAATATCCAAACTCCTTTACAAACACAAACTTCTCATATGTATTAAGAGATGACACATATACTAATCACTTATGTTTCAAATTGCAAATGATAATTCTAGACTTTAAGCATCGTCTACTGCTATATAAATAAGATGGGCTTGTATACTGAACTACATATCAAGGAGAGAGATGGGTATTGGGGATAAGCCGCGCAGTACAACACAGTTACATGTCAGTTGCAAGCTATACGAGATAGCTACCAATGTATTCTTTGCTTTGTGAGACATACTTTCTCTCTTTTTTTTTTAAAACTATTTTCGACTTTGGTTACTATCAATGTATGTAACATATGTTATAAGGAACCAATAAAAACATTTTTTTTTAAATGTACACAGACGTGTAAATAAAACTATCAATAATAAGAATGTACACATTAAGTTTCTATTCTTCCAAAAACATTTTTTGTTTAATAAAGAAAGATTAACTTTTTCATTGATGTTCCATAGTTCATTAATAAGCTTGCATATTTGTATAAATCCATTTAGTTTGCTTTCACTGTTGCAAAAGAAATAAGATTTGTAAAAATAAATAAATAAATAAATAAAAGACAGCACATTTATTGCTACCACTTGATGCAATATGGTCCCTGGCAGAGCAGAAAACGTGGTGAAAAACCTTCAAACGTAATCGTTTTAACTTCAAAGGGCCGATTCCGATCTCGGTCGGAAGGGCTCCGAATCGGGTTCGGGATTAGCGGGTCGGATTCGGAGGCTGAATTTCCATCCGGTTCGTACACGGGTCCGGACGACGAAGTACGATGTGAACAAGCGTGAAATATCCGGACGAATCGTTTCCCGGTCCGAACCGCTCCGTACGTCTCGGCCGTAAGCTAACCGTGGCGCGCAATGGAGGCGAATTCCGACCGAGCCAGTACGATGCTCGATTCGGACAGCCGGATCGAGACGGAGCTTCCGGCTCGCAATAGCTCCCAGAGCTGGACTTTGGGGGTCCGCATCTGATCCCCTGTTAACCCGCAACCTTACGGCTCGGACACAGGGGGAGACCCATGTGTCTCCCCAACACAGGCATTTACGGTGGGCACCAATGCGTACCCATTGTAGGGGGCGCATTTGTCCGAAACGTACCCATTCAGTCAATGGGAGCCCATGTACGGGTTGTACGACCCGCTCCCATTGACTTCAATGGGAGTCCGACCGAAACGAGTCCGACAGCATACGGCCACATCGTACTCGCTCGGACTGCAGGAGTTCGGATCGGTCAGAAAACACCCCGGATTCGGCTCCGTCGGAGTGATTTCTGACCCAGATCGGAATCGGCCCCCAAATGTGGGGTCATGCTGTGCTATGTTCAACCATCTTAACAAAATGTTCATTGTCTAGTATGCCCAGATGATGTGATGTGTGTTGCAATTCTGCTGGGGGTTTTCCTTTTAACCACATTGTTTGTACACCATTAAAAAAAAAAAATAGAATCAAATATTTTCAAGATGCAAAAGCCAGTTCTTTTTATACAAACGTGAAGAATGGGCCATAAACACCATAAATGCAAGATAAAAAATTTGGGGGAAGAAAAAAAGACTGAGCTGAGCATTTTCTTACCTTTCAAAGGCTGGCCATGAAGTCTCTTCACTAAGCTCAGATCCATCACTGCTCCCTAGAGGCAAACACACATTTGTGAGAGTGAAGTAAGTCTGTGTCAGTGCTATAGAATTTAAGTGAGAAATGTAGGTAGTTTATTTTGAGCATGCGATACATCTGAGCTACAATATATACTGAGTTAGTAAAATTGGATTTAATTAGCCAGGAGGGAACTTAACAGGGCATCTTAAATCCAGTGGTGTGGAGTTTAGATGGTTGAAGTACGAGACAAGAATGTGATAAACCACCAGGAAGTTTAAAATTTAGGCAACACCTGTTTGAGTGGTCGATGATAGAGTGGACTATCCGGGGCTTTAAGTAAAGATCACTATTTTATACACTGTGCTCCAAGAAGCATTTATTTAGTGTTTAACAATATCTTAGCCATGCAGGGGCACGTGCATGAGAAACAGGTTAAACCTATGGAAATCGGCTAAGACGGGGTACTATTCCATGAAATTTCTTTTATATTGCGGTGTATTTGGCTTCATGTCCCCTTTACACAAAACCCCTCTGATTGAAGGTCCCAAATTACTCGGTCACTTTCAGATTAATTCCTTACTCGGAAGAGGAAATACATGGACTAAGAAGTAATGTAATTGACAATCTCGACAAGGACAGAAGCCAGGAAGGCTTCATAACTGGACCCAATTCACAATTTCCTCCCCTATCAACGTCTGCTACAGCACAAACTTCATGGCAACCTCCAGACTTAACCGACCACCACATGGTGGGAAATGTATGGTATGTAAATCTAGAAGAGCTTATTGGCTAAAATAGCCTCCTTTTTTCGGACCAGCTCTACCTGTCCTACAAACATGTTAAAACTCCTGCACACTTTACATCTCACATGGGATCATATTTCATATCCAAGTCCAAAGTTCAAACTCTCACTTTCATTATCTGTGCCATTCAGCAACAAAAAAAGAATCCATGTCCTCATCAAATGGCAAACGCAGTCTCAGAAATTCATTTCCAGATACAAATCCTTCAAAAGATATTTATTGGTAAGTTTCACATTAATCACATTTGAAGACTTTAGCACAGCAAGCCCAGATGTGCAACTTCATAAAAATTAATAGACATTAACTTAATCCACAATTATTTAGAAGTCTTCCAGTGAAAATCTCTTTTTTGTGTTTTGCATAAATAGAATACATTGATTGGAATAGTCCGGGGGCTTGCCAGCCGTAAATTGCGGAATGAAAAAAAATGAGCAAAAGTTAATCAGGGTGGTAGACAAAAAGGATTAATAAAGGAGCAATGGGAGAAATCTGCAACTTATCTATGATCTTACCGTGGCTTGCGGCCCATCAATGGATACTTACGCTTACCTATAGATATCCCGCTGGATAGAGTTGAACTTTCTGCCTGACCCCTTGATGGTGCATGGGGCTCCATGACACTATCATCAAGAAGGTGCCGAGGCCCTGCATTGGGGAAGGTAGCGCTCTTGAACTCCGCTGTGTTCATTTTATGGATGAAGCTGAGGGGACACACAGAAACACACACATCCTTTAGAATGCCCCAAAGAATATGGTTCAGAGTATAATAAACCAGATGTGTTTTCACAGGAGAGTGTTCCAGCACTTCAACACTCCATGCCTCCCAAATCAAAACAAGCGTAGTCTTGTGGTGCAGAGGGTGGGCTGTGGGTTTTGAGAACCAAAAATACTATTTTAGCTCCACAAAGTCAACAAGTCCCTCAGCTCCAAAACTGAGGTCAGAAGGCAAAAGGATACTCCAGTCAGTGTTATAATAGTTCAATAGAAACCTCAAATTGTATTACAAACTATTAAAATTCTAAACTAGCATTAAGCCAAATCTCCAATAGTTCAGATCCCCCTGTAGATACATGTGTTTTGGACTTTGGCTCATCTCTCTCGAGGTTGTGCATATGCAAAAAGCTTTTTGCCTTTACACTATTCCATAAGACCCTGAGGTCTCAAGGAATGCGAGGCATCAAGCTCATGGTCATGGCCTCACTCTCTAATAAAATGTTAAATAATAAATATTTTGTAATAATGATTGAAGTTTTTAATGTCACTGACATGACACTGGAGTATCCCGTTGTCTTCTGAACCCAAGGTATGTAGACATACATGGTATGGTCAGCACAGATGGTACCGATCTCGAACGAGAAGACAGTTAATTACGTTTTTATGGTGTGTCCTTAGAAAAGACATGCATGTAGAATAGGCAGCATTTCCCAGGAAACAGCCAAGAAAGGCAAGGTGCATAAGTGTTACTAAATTCACTTCGGGTACTCATTTTGGCAAGTGTGCCTGGATTTTCATGACAAAAGTATTTTGTACTGCATGGCAAAGCAGAGATAAGCCTTTGCTCTATTGCGCAATTAATACCTTAGTCATTAGGCCCTTGCAAACCTGTCAGCTATCCATGACCTAGTAATCCTGCAGTGAAGCGATTGTGTGTGCTGCAACCTACACATTTCTCAAGTGCTTCATGAACAGGAGCTGTGGTCAGGCATAAAGCGTAAGGGCATCACTGCAGCAGCCTGGGAGGCAATCTAAGGTAAGATCGTAAGCACTGACAGCCCCATTAGGAACAATGGTGTAGGAAAGGGGTAGCTGTAAGAGAAGAGGCAGTCTCCAAACACACACGGGCTCTCAGTGGCCTACCCTAGTGTCTTCCAAACAATATGCCATGATTTCCAACTCTGTCAGACCAAGATTGTTATTACAATAACATCCTTTTACCTTTCACCTTCCACATCCCTTCTTCTCCTACTCATCCTGCCCATGTAATGCTGCAGTTCCCTACCTGTCAGCCAGACATGTCTGACCAATGACTCCCACCCACCATACTAATGTCTTCAGGCAATAGCATTTTGAGGAAGACCATTACATCCAAAAGCTCCTTTCTCATTCATTCCTATCCTGTCCACCTTTTCTCCTCTCCTGGTCCGTAGTTTTAATTTCTCCTGCTTCACCCTTAGCTTTGAGGGGATCATATGGAGGCATAAAGCACTACACATGAGCAAAATAACATTAATCAGAGTCATACAGCGCGGGGGCACGCCGGGATGGCGTCACCAGGCGCTCTATAAACTACTTTATTATTATTATAGGTAACTGCAGCCATTTTTGCAGAAAGAAGCACCAGACTAATGAAGACCTGGGAACCAGATTTACATGGAACAAGACATTTGTCTGTATTTATTTATTTCCAGTGTTTTGTATAGTGTTGACATGATGCCTCTCATTCAAAACCAAAGGGAAGGATAGAATTGAATGTGGAGAAAGTGGAAGGAGTGGGCATGTGATAATAATGATAATGAAAATGAGGAGAGCTATTACAGGAGGAAGCAAATGAAAGATGGAGATTTTGAAGGAAGGAACCATGGGCACGTTTTGGTGTAAAGACAAGGAGCAATTGGGGGGGAAATGTGGGATAAAGATGGAGAGGACGGACTAAGTGAAAAGAATGGTAGTACATGTAGCATGGATGCCAGAGAAGAATTAGATTAAAAATAGGGAGAAGATACTAAAGGAAAGTAATTGGAGTAAGCACTATGAAGGAGTACAAGAGGGGATAAAGGAGTAAACAAAGAGGGTGTAACGAGCACCCAAATGAAAGGGAATTAAGTAAACGGATAGAATGAGTTTCTGGCTTTGGGACTGAGGCAAGGAACTTTCTGGTGAAAATCTCAATGAAGTGAACATAAAAGTTCCAGATCACAATGCTGATTTCTGGTTAGAAGAAAGGGAGTACACTGAGAATTAATTTTCAACAAAGCACCATAAACTTTGAAATGGAGGTAATCGAAAAGAAGTCAACTTAAATGGATCCTGAAATGCCTCTAGTACTATGTCTCTGTTTTAAAGGCCCACCTTTGATATCGTGGCATAGATGTAAACTAGTGCCTTTTAAAGCAAGACTACACGCTGGACCTCTAAGGTGTCAGATAAACAGAGAAGTCTCAAGAATAAGCCTTAATAAGATGGAAAGCCATTTGAATAAAAAAAAAATCATTTTCCACCATCGGTAGAAAATTCACTTGCCAAAGTCTTTGCTCAGGTACAGCAAAACTAACAAACAAGCTGAGCTTAGCCCTTTTCTGAACATAAAGATACTTATGCAATGTAAGCAAACACAGATCCAAACACAAATAGGCACAGTTCCTGTCAAAATGCTTGCACGTTGTCACATAAGCATGCATGCGTGGCTCAGGGGTTAGAGTGGAGAAGTGTGGCTCAGGGGTTAGAGGCAGCAGACCCGGAAGCTGAGATCGGTCCTGGACCAGGGTTCAATTCCCCGCCTCGGCGGGTCTTGGGCTAAAAATTCCACAGACTCGATAATTCTCGCTCCGGTGCCTCCTCGACTCACGGGTTCACACTCTGCGACTCTGGGCAATAGCTTGCTTAATCTCCACAACGGCCCCTCGCGGCGGGATGCCTGACTTTCACCTTGTGGATACCCTGCTATCTCACAGGGGAATACCAGGAAGGGTTCCCTAAGCAAGCGCCGGGACACCCACTGCGGGTAGCTGTGCGCTATATAAGCTCAACTACATTTACATTTACATTTACATGTGCACACATACGCAAGCAATGAATTATTCAATAATGGTGAAAGTGACTATGTTTGAGAAAAATGTCTGACTTGTATCCAAGACTGTGGCACTTTCTGTGTCCATGCGGTATCAGGTTCCGAGGAGATGGCGGCGTTGGTGGGACCAAGACCCCTTCTACTGCAGCACTCTTGCGCCCACTCTGCGGAGAGGACCCCACTTCTGGACCTGAGAGAACAGCACAGAAAAATTACAGAGATATCTACATAAGCAGTCGTTATCAATTTTCTGACTCTTAAGAAGAAAACTAACAAACTGTGACTGTCAGGTCACAAACTCAACTATGCAAATCACACACACCTAAATTAATGGTATGTCTTTCACCTAGTTGAAACAATGGATTTGACTCACTTTCCTTCTTAACAAATCTGCTGTTTTCCTCTTGTGTCTTGACGCACTTAAGCTAAATTATATATATATATTTAACTATCTGTAGCTATTGTGATTGTCCAGCGGTCAGTAGACTGCCTTTTGACTAACCACTTTCAGTCATCATATGTTGGCATGTTACTGAAGAGACGTGGGATGACAAAATAAAAGATTCATATGAGAGAGACACAGGTGGTCCATTTGAAAGGGCTTCTCTAATGTGTGAAGGGGAGACTTTCAGAAGTGCAAGCACTGAGAAAGGAGGGAGCAGACAGTCAAAATGTTTGAGGATGTTAGGGGACCTATTGGTGAAAAGTAAAGGCCAAGTTGTAGTACCTACAGCAGTCTTTTTATCAGCCCAAAGCTAATCCTTTTCCTAAACAGGTCACATTAGCTGAACCACATTTTTCTTACACTAGTCTTAATATATTCTATCTCGAGTGACCTGTGACAGCTTGCACCAGCTGGTTTCACTAAGCAGAATTCAATAATCGGAATGAGAATTGCCTTTATTCTGGCAATGGAAGGCCTGTGATCTTCAGGATTAGGAAAGAAAAAAGGCTCGGCATTTACCTACAAGGTCTTCTCTGGAGGCTGTTGATCGTGGGGTGCTGGTCGCGGGCTCAATTTTTAATGAAAGCCTAAATATGGGAAGGAAACAGACATCAACTGAAAGACCAATCAATAATTTCACATTTTGTATTTAATGCACATTCAGACTTATGCACTTCAGCAAAATAAAGACCAAAAATATGAAGTCGCTCATTTATACCAACAGGTAGTAACAGATTCCGAGCATGATCTGCTGCATCACAATTGATGTTTACAAGACATTAACTGGTTAAGTAATTTTATAAAGTGCCAATTGTCTCCTTTTGGTTAGATTAGAGCTTTCGGAGTCAAGATGAAAAGGTGACTAATAGCATCTGAAATTCTTTAATCGCTGCCCCTGGTTCTGTGTTGAATTTAATTAAAAGCACACCTACATAATTCTGTTTCAATGGTTTTCTGGATTACAGGTAGAGGAGTTTGAATTTAAAATCAGGGCAATTAAAACACCACTGCTGATGGCCAGGATATATTGTTTGGGTTCAAGCACAACAAGTTTTCATGTTTAAATTGTCTGATGGACAAGTAGCCACAACCACTCGAAGAACAAAGCCCTTGGCTTTTAGTTTACAGTACAAAACTGTAATAGGAATGTTTCCCCACTAATAATAATAACAGCCCTCTGATATACCTTCGTAAAAAAATTGTTGTCCAGAGATTTTCAATTTCGATTTGTGTTTTTGGATCATTAGAGAAGCAATTCGTTTGGATAGACATTGCTGATCCAGGTCATAATTTCTGAAAAACATTTTTCAAAATGGAGGATGTGTTGCAATGATAATATTTCAGGAACAATGAGACCTATATACTTTTTTGGTGTCAAAACATATGTTTTTGGGGTCATGTAGAATTATAGAGACAGAAAATAAATACTCAGCGCAACCCTTCCGCCATTTCCCAAAATAGCAGCTATAATGGGGAAGAGACATATTTGGAAATGAAGCAATGGTTTTTAATCCTTTTATGTATACACCAAACAATGTTTATGATCGAAGTATGAAAAAAAATGTTCATCACTCCTGTTTTAGATACATTTTCATAGTTCACTTTATTTGCCTCTGCAATCGCTTGTACATTTACAGAATGTTGAACAGAATGTTGACCATTTGAGAACAGGATTGACTCCACCGCAGGCTCCACTATTGATACAGGTATGCTCTAGGTCTCGCAGCATTTCCGTGCCTTTCACCTCCTCCGGTGGCTCCGCGCCCTCTTACACTCTGATCCGTTTTAATTACAGGGCCTGTTTCTCTTGCTTGGCCGAGATTCAGACGGCCCGCAGCCCATCGTATACTCGTTAAGTATTTCCTTGTCTCTTTAATTAGTTAGATTGCTCTTGCTCCTCCCGTTATTTATTCGTTCCGTTCCCCCCACAGTGCCGCATTACTACTGAGTAACCTTGCCATCCACTGTACACGAAGATACTAAAGATCGGCATCAATATCCAGGTATGCGCTGCTCCCCGATCACCCACAGTCACTTCGCCTACTCGACCATGCGGTCTTCCACTCACAGGCCATTCATGCAGTCAGTAATGAGTCTGCAACCTTCTCCCTCTCAGGCGCACACTCCCGTTCGGAAGTTACTACTGGCCCCCTCCACCACTCTGTTGCCATCCGCTCCGCATCCAGCAACAGCCATTGTTATCCCCCCGTAATTCACATATTCAACCGCCTCCGATCCCCCAGTCATGAGCCACACCACCCTTCCTGGCCTACCAGGACCCACTCCATCCTCTTGCTGCACAGAGTTATGCGCGCACAGTCTCTTTCCCTCGCCCCCCTACCTCCCCCTGATTTGTCCCTTCCTTTTCGCAGCATTTCACAAACAAGACAACCAGTGCTGATGATGATCCCAATTCAGGAGGATCGAAACGCCGTCGACTCTACAGCGCAATACTAGGCGCATCTTCTACTGTGGCTCAATATAAAAAATTGTAAATTACCTGTTACAGTGATGTCACCTTGTCACCGTACCTGAGCCACTCACTGTATATTATTAGCACTATTGTCACTGTGCGCCGTCCACGCTGTCACCCTATCACTTGCGTCGCCACGTTCTCCACGTACACGTCCTTGAGCACCAAGTGCATTATGGTTGTCATACAAATTGTTTTATACAGTGCTGCCTTAACTGTATATACCCGACCATAAGAAACCTTTTCGAAATACATGATGATTTACAATCTTAAACCAATTGAATAGTGGCCTTCTTATTTCGGTTTCTGTAATGCTTTTTGCATACATGCGTATTTGCTTTTCACTATTACCTGTTGGGACATTGTTTATTTATGGACCATTTGAGAACAGCACGTCGACCGGGACATCTTTTTGTACCACAGGTATTGCAAGTACATGTAAGTTCTGTGGGTAGAGGCTTTAGAATTGTTTTTGTATGTTTTAGCACCCCATCAATATCTTCCCAACCAAATTCACATGGCTCTTTCACTACATCAGCATGATCCAAAAAATGTACACATCTTCTGATCAAGTAGAACGCCCTATTAATGTGTCCACAGACAGAATAGAATGTCGGTGGAAGGTCACTTAGCAGAACTGATCTCTTTAACTCGCTGTACTGAAGATCGTCAAATTTGTGACCGTCAGAACTCGATTTCCACACATGCATAAGGCATTTTTCTACTTCTTTAAAGTCACATTCTTATTCTGTCTCAGCAAATCCTTTTAGAAACTTCACAGGTTCAGCAGTTAAAGCTCCAAACTTTATTCCAATTTTATTCATAGTGTTATCACCCATAAGAATATGTGCCTTGATAATAACACTGGGAATATCTGGGTCAAGTTTGTTGTAAAGAATATGTAGTGGGATTAAGTGTCTTTTCTTGCCTGTTTCATAACATATCCATAACTCTGACAATCCTGGACTTATGAACGCCCTCAGACACCTTGGTACAACCTTAATCTTGAGTCTGAAAAAAGTCACAGCAAAAAACTCAAACTACTTTGGCACTGCACACATGACCTGCTTGACAAAGAAAGGTTTAACCCGTTTACTGCGGCGGTGAGGGTGTTCTATTGCGCGGGCGGGGCTTCTACGGCCAATGGTCGTGTGCAGCACCCGCGAGGCAGTGCTCGCGTTGGCCGACGTGAGCACGGAACAGGAACGGGTTAAATCTGCTTTGTCCAAATACCATAGCGACCTGAAAACTGCCCGAAAAGTGCTTATTGCTCTTCAACTCGAACAGGCAGATCACTCACCCTGAGCACTATTTCAGGTCCTAAAATCATTTACCAACCCCAAGGCATGCAACACAAAAGAGGCTCCATCCCAGATCCTTTGTGACAATATTGCAGAACACCGTATACTGAAAATAGATAAAATATACAACAAGATCACTGCGACTAACGGCTCTCGTTTAAGTCACATATCTGAACCCCCTACTACTACTACCAGCACGTTTAAACTAGAGGAATTTCCAGTGCTCCTCTTGGAGGAGGCAGAATCATAAATGAAAACGATTAAATCAGGATCCCTTTTAGACCGGATTCCACCACCGGCTGGCTTGCTCCCCAAGCAACTGGCCGCGCCTATTCGCTCCATTTTAAACAGCTCCTTGAAGGAAGGCAAGCTCCCCAAAGAGCGGAAAGCAGCGCAGATTCTTCCTATCAGGAAAAAATCCAAAATACCCTCAGAAGATGTCTCCAACTACCTCCTTATTTCTTTGCTCCAAATATTTAGTAAGCTTCTTGAGAAGCACATAAACAAGCACCTGTCTGAATTTATTGAGTCCTCCAACTGCCTGGACCCTTCATAATCAGGATTCCGACCTAAACATAGCACGGAGTCTGCGTGGGTGTCAGCTACAGATAACATCTGAATGCTAGCAGACAATGGTCAGGCAGTGCTTCTGATACTGCTTGACCTGTCTGAAGCATTCAACACCATCGCCCACCAGACCCTGCTTAGGAGACTCAGAAACATAGGAATCCAGGGGAATGCGCTAAAATGGAGGACTGATTTTGTAGCTGAGAGAACCGCGACCATCAACCTGGGGCCTTTCAGATCCCAGACCACTTGTGTAACTAAGGGAGTACCCCAGGGCTCATGTTTGAGCCCTACTCTATTCAACGTATATGTCACCCCATTAGTTGGTTTACTAAGGAACCTAGGATTTACTCCAATTTCCTACGCCGACGACACCAAACAGTTTCTCTCCTTTGATAAAAGTAACAGTACCATCCAGACCAGGGCATGAAAGCCATTACTGATTGGATGAGTAACAACTACCTGCAGTCGAATGCAGGCAAAACTGAAATTATGTTATTTAGAGAAGCAGAAGTGAGGTGGTCGCCCAACTGGTGGCCAGAAGAACTCGGCCCGGCCCCCGCCCCGTCCCAAAACGAGTAGTAAAGAATCTAGGTGTCTGAATTGACCAAAAGCTCACCCTACAGGAGCATGCCCCACAACAGCTGGGGCCTGCTTCCACACACGCAGTCTCCTCCAAAGAGTCTTCCCTCTCCTACCACTCTCCACGCTGATAACTCTGATGCAAGTATTGATCCTGAGCCGCCTGGACTACTGCAATGCTTTGCTAATTTCAGCCAAGGATTCTTCCTTGAACAAATTGCAGGTAGTCCAGAATACGGCAGCTCGGCTAGTGACCAATGCGTCCCCCATAACAGCCTCCCTGCCCATACTCAAAAAGCTACAATGGCTCCCTATCCGCAAAAGAATCAAATTCAAGATTTGTTGCATGGTCTTTAAATCCCTAAACATCTTAGGACCACAATATCTGACAGATAAGCTGGTCAGATATATACCAACCAGGACCCTTCATTCTGGGTCCAAGGATCTCCTCCACATTCCCCGTATACAACAAACTCAGTTGGGGGGGGAAAGCTTTCACTTATCTGGCTCCACTCGACTGGAACAAACTGCCCATCCATCTAAGGCTTTGCTACAACTATCTAGTTTTCAGAAAGCTGCTAAAAACCACACTGTTTTAATGCTCTTTTTCCCTGGTAAGCTAAGGCAGTTCACAGCGCGGAGATACCCCGGTTGAGGTGATTCGGGCGTTCTATAAATGATATAAATAAGATAAATTGTAACAAATCTAAGTAGCACAATAATGACATCTGTGTCATTTGACAGTACAATGACTCGATTGGAACCATTTCGAACAGCTCACTCAACATGTGGCATAACACGAAGGCCAGCTTCCTCCAATTTGTTGTCAAGTTCTTGAACAATGTGGCTTGTACGTTGAAACACTCTGCAGTCACCAACTCCTCATTGACAATCCCTCTTGCAATAATTGGAAATTTAGTGTTCACTGAAGCACCAGCAATGTTTTGATGAGTTAATATCTCCAAGTTCATCTTGTTCTATGTTGATGACCAGAATTTATCAAGTTGCACAGGTCTAGGTGTCGAATTACTGATGCAGGCAAGGTCAATTGTTCCAATTGTAGACATTTGTCCGATTCTCTCACATCTTTTACAGATAGTTCAAGATAACTGTCAAAGACAATGTGCAGTTCTTTCAAGGCGCACACTGACTTCGATATCTGTAGAACAGTCTGAACGACCTCTCAGAAGTTTTGCATAGATTAAATCTTGACCATTCGCAATATATGACTTATAGTCCACAACAGCAGCAGTTGAGGACACCTTTCAGAATTGAAATTCGTCAGGGGAAAGCTTTTTTTTAGCTCTTGTAGGAGTTTGTACTTCAATGATTTTGGTTGCATCATCTCCATCAAATAATGCGTTTGTTGGAAGAAGATCATGCAACAGAATGTCCTTGATAAATTCACCCCTTTCTTTTGCTACATACAACTATCTATGTGCTTGCGAAAGTTGTTTATTTGTAACCTGTTTTCTAGTGGCTGGTTGAATGAAACTCTTACTGTGGCAAATATAGTGTGGACGTTAAGCTTTAGTGATTATGTCAAACAGCTTTTTCTCTTTCAATATAAATCTCTCCCGCTTCAGTTCTGCGTATAGTTTCGATCCATGTTACAGGACATCGAGTGGAGGTGTCTTTATATCGTTATTCACATATTGTTTGGTCACGAAGTTGTGTAGTCACACAGGCTCAGCCATTTCAAAGGGGTTTCCTTGCTGCTGCATGAAAAGAAGGCTGTCAACAGGTTTATTAAATAACCCGGTGTTTGTAAAGCGTGAACTAGTCACCCCTTAGGGTCTCAAGGCGCTGTGGGCCGTCTGGCAGATTAAGTGAGCTATAGCCCAGAGTCGCATGATGCTGAGCTGATCTGCCTCCGGCGTTGGGGACCGAACCATGAGCCCCATGCTAGGAGTCGGCAGCCCTGGCCGCTGCACCAAACCTCTCTCACCTCTTAGTAAAATGTTCCGTTCGATCCTTTTTTTTTTATTTCTTTTTTATTTTAGCCACAAGGTATAAAGATATAGGCATCCAAATAATATAATTTCAACAGAATCCACTTATACGACTTAACAATCTTCCTTAATAATAGGCTGCAAATTACAGATTTTTGGTTATGCTACCCATTTTCCCGTGGAATATCCTACTGTAGAAAGAAAAGATTAAAGGGGAAGGGAATATACTATACAGCAGCCAACGATAAAGCTATCTTCATGCTTGCTAAGTGATATGGCCTCAAATCCACACCCATCCTATCTCTTATCTTCTATTGAGCCATTGGATCATGGGGGCCCAGATTTTAATCCTTTTTCCTTAGCTCGCCACTC
Source organism: Lissotriton helveticus (assembly GCF_964261635.1). Lineage (NCBI taxonomy): Eukaryota > Metazoa > Chordata > Amphibia > Caudata > Salamandridae > Lissotriton > Lissotriton helveticus. Next base: position 1,880,550,718 of record NC_136057.1, on the reverse strand, counting down.
CTTATTCTTATAGAGCCATTTCCTGAACATGGATGTTTAGTACCCAATGTACCCATGCTATATATCCAGGACGCTCTAAATCCTTCCAGGCCATAGCCATCAGTAGCCTAGCTACTGCCACTGTGATAAATACAAAATCTCTCTGGGATGGTAAGAGCTCAGCTCTATTATCACACCCAAATAGCATTAGTGATGGGGTTAAGAGAAACTTTTTGTAATTGTTTGTAACCAAAATTCTTCCATACCAATCTTTAAAGGTGTCAGTTTACAGCATGTACAGAACATATGTATAATATTAGCCGGGCTGTCTTGGCACCTTGGACACTTATCGTTTTCCTGTTTCACCAATTAAAAAGTTTTGCAGGTGTATAATACAAATTAAACAGTGTTATAATATTGAGATTTAAGGTTTGCTGAAAGATCTTTTTACCCAATTCCAATGACATTCACGTCTATCTCCTCATCCCCCAATTTTTGGGCCCATTGAGTCTGTTTTTTCCATGTCATCTGGGAGGGTTTCCATCAGCATATTATAATATTCCCCTATCCTCGCATCTCTCCGATATATCATATCCAATACTGGTATTGCCCCCAGCCTAAAAGACCTTTTAACCAAGTTCTTTAAGCAACCCGAAATCTGAATGCATTTAAATTGGGACCTAGTATCTATTCCCAGTTTCTGTACTAGTTCCAAAAAGGGTATGTGCTCTAGCTTTTTATTAAATAGAATAGCAATTGTTTCTATATTGGCCCGTTCCCACCCTCTGGCCATACCATCATATACCACAGTAGGAAAAGTTGCAGATACCCATAGGGGGGTGTAGCTATTATATTTTGGAATATTCAGTGTTCTGGTGGTTTTAGTACAGACCTTCCAGGTTGCTATTAAGCATTTGACTGACTAATAGCAGGATCCGGATGGGACGCTTGCCCTCCATCTACACTTTCAGATCATCACTTCGAAAAAGATTTCGAGCCTCTGTGCCTCCTACCTACCTTTCCAGGCTGAATTCTCCGGCCTCCAACAGGATACCGAGCTTTACGCCTCTCAACAATCTTTCAGGCTAAACAACCGGCCATCAATAGGACTGTCAAACCACCTCCCTAACTGTCTTGAGAAAGACCCGCCGTGACCACCCAGTGGGGCTCCATAGGGTCGAAACATCAACGCTTTATATTAGGCCCAGCCTAATATAACTCTATACTTGAACAGATAGATATCTTAGTTTTTTAAATCAGTTACCTGGCCTTATTCTATTTTATTTGTACATATGTGTATGTCTGCACTGTATATAATGTTCACCTCCTAAGCACTGTGCACTTGTGTCACCTCCATTTGCTTTGTATCCTTTTTTTTTTTGACAGTCCATATTATGAAATTGAATTTATCAGTGAATGAATTAATTGCAGAACTAAACTTTCTCCCATAAGCAAATGTTTTCTCCATGACTTATTCATTAAGTATTATTTTGTGTCATAGGACTTAATTTGCTGACAGCATTAATAGCAACTCTCATTCATGCTTTCTCCACCCGACAGAACCATTCTTGTTATATTTGTATTAAGCATTTGAGCCAGGTTTTTTTTTTTAATAGTAACTAGGTTAGAGTTGCCTCAGAAATAGCCCCATAGCTTCCTTTCCTACGGATAGATGATAAATAGAGGGTATGTCACCTTCCTTCCTAGACCCACCTATTGTCAGCAAGGCACACATCTGGTGTAAGGTTGCTGTCCAATAATAAAATAGCAAATTAGGAGCAGCCCATCCCCCTCGATCCTGTGAGAGTGTTAAAGTTCAGTGCCCACCTAGGTTTCTGATAATGCCATATGAAATTCAAAAACATTGAGATTATTTTCGGGATTATAATAGCAGTTAATTCCAAGGGGATAGCACAAAGGAGATATAATATTCTCTGGAAGATTTTAATTTTCAGCACATTAATCCTACTAACTATTGTAAGTTGCAGTTTGTCCAGCCGCATTAATTCTTAACCCATCTCATCCAGCACAGGATCCAGGTTATTCAACCATAGCGCATCCAAGTCTACTTCTATCCTAACCCCCAGATATACTGCTGAATCAATCTGCCGCTGATCTTGCAGTCTGCATTGTTTCGTACAGAGTATCTGTGTTTTGCCTTTATTAAGCAGATATCCTAACCTACTCCCAAATTCCCATGCCAGTTTCTCAATTCCTTCAATTGGCGTCCCTGGCTCGGACATGGTGATGGCAATATCATCCGCATAGGCCAGTACCTTAGTCTTATATCCATTGGTTATTATTGGTTTAATCCCGGTGTTCGAAATCAGTTGATTTATGAAAGGATCCAGATGATTGGCAAAAAGAATTGGGCATTCCTGCCTTGTACCCCAGGCAACCTCAATTGTCCCTGATGTACTTCCTATCACCTGCAATTTTGCAAAAGGTCTATAATACATTGCCAGAATAGCTGTTATTAATTGTGGGCCAAACCCCCATCTCTAATAATGAGTCCCTCAGATACTGCCAGGCCACACTATCAAAAGCCTTCTCTGCATCTAAGAGGATCACAGCCATTTCGTCCCCGTTTGCCTCTGCTACGTCCAATAGCAAAATCACCCGTCTTATGTGATCAGTAGTTCTACGCCCTTGTATAAATCCATGGTGCCATGGAGAGACCAATTTGGCTATGTCCCTCTGTAGCAGATTACATATAACCTTTGAGTAGATCTTTGCGTCGGTATTCATCAGCGAGAGGGGAAGGTATGAACCAGGCAGCTCTGGTGGCTGGTTCATACCAGGGGGCCATCCAGAAGGCGCAGACCGTCGCCCACTCCGAGCAAGGTGCGGTGGCCACCTCAACCACCGCACCAGCATTGCAATTGGGCAACCATGTAATAATATTTAGGGGCCCAAGACCCTCTTCCTGCATTGGCCGATAGAGCATTGTGAGCGCCACCCGTGTATGCCCATGCCCCATATCAGTTCTACCAGTAGCTTATTCAAGTCCGCGAAGATGCATGTGGGAAGAGCAGGGGCAGTGCCGCAAAGTAGTACAGCAGGCGAGGGAGAATGAGCATCTGGATGATCGCTACCGGCCCATGGTTAATAGCAGCAGTGCTGTCCAGAACGATAGGGAACCCACGATAGTGCTCAGTGCCCTTCCCACATTTCCCTCAATGAGCTTGATGTCGAAGTGGAAAACGTGTATTCCCAAGTGCTTGAATGTGGTAAATTGCCATGAGAACCTAGATGAGGCAGCCCCCCACCCCGACCGTCCTGCTCTGCAATCGGACAGAGAGGGAAGAGGTAAGTCTTAGACCAGTTCACCCTAAGGCTCAATATTGCCCCAAAGTCATCCAGTAAAGCCATCAAATCCAGGAACGAGGCCCCAACATCACATAGGTAAACAAGGGCATCAACAGCGTATAAGGAGACCATAACGTGGGCACCCTGTGCCTCGAACCCCCACTGGCGAGCATGCAAGCGCCATTTACAGGCTAGTGGTTCTAAGGCAAGGGCAAAAATCTTCAGTGACAGAGAGGAGCCTTTCTGGGTGCCCAGCTGAATATCAAATCTATCAGAGATCAGCTATCATGTTCTAACCCGCACCACCTGCTGCCCATATAAGGAGCAAAGCCACCGGAGATTCGCCGGGCCAAAAGGAGCCATTGGCAGGGTAGAGAGTTACCCCCCTAGAGACGTTCCTTTATATAAGACTAAAACATGAAATAAGGGCCACCACACCGTGCTTCCCGCAGGAACCTGACCCACTGGAGGTTTTGCACACCACATTTAAAATGTTCGGCCCCTCACATGCTGTGTCTTGCATCTATCGGGCGGCGCTGCTAGAAAGACCGCATGCGCCAACAGGTGCCAAACTCGTATGGGAACGGGACGTGGAATCGCTCTTGACAGTCGAGCAGTGGAACTTCTGCTGCGCGCAGACTGCAGAAATTACAGCTAGCAGCAGGCTTCGCATCACAGACTAAGTTTGTACATCGAACTTACTATACACCCACATTGCTAAGCAAATACAAGCAACAAGAAGAGGAGCGATGCGTGAGGTGCAACCAGGAAGGGGCTGATTTCTTACATTTGGCATGGACCTGCACCCAGGTCCAAGGTTATATACGGGAGGTACTGGAAGCATTATCTGAGATGATCACAACCCCCCTCCCAGTCTCCCCCTACTTGCACTGATGGGGTATACAGCAGACATAGCGAAGGCACACAGAAAGTTCACCGCTATGGACCTGCTTCTGGCTAAGCGGAAGGTGGCCTCCAGATGGGGCAGCGGGAGGGCTCCCCAAATTCAAAGAATGGCTTCATGAATTTATATATGTAAAGACCAACTAACAACCTATGCAGAACTGTTGCCGGTTGCTTCCTGCCCCAGGGATATTTGGGACCGCTGATATTCCTCCGGGAGCACAGTGAGAGTGACCGGGGAACTCCTCAGCTTGTTGCCCAGGAGGATACCTCCGAAGTATAACACAGCAAATTGATGTATGGAATTTCTATAATGGGAGCATTGTTTATAGCTGGTCTACGTGCAGATCGTGTGGGATACTGGACACTTCTATCGGAGAGTTATCTGTGAGGCCAGGGCGGGCTGAGCGCCGTGAAGTGAGTGTGTTAATCCGGAAAGTCGCGCAGATATGTATGCACCTAACTGGACCGCATATGGGGGTTTCCATGCATGTGACTGCTTTCTGATATTTTTATGTACCATGCAAAGACTGATTTGCGCTGATGCTATGGTTTATTTTGATGTTTGACAAAACTTGATAAAGTAAAAAAAAAAAAAAAAAAGTACAAATAAATATGATACCTCCTGGTAGGAGTGGCATTGCCCCTCATGTTCCAGGTCAGCACGTTATACTGCGATGTAAGTGATGGCTAGCCTAGTGTAATAGTGTTACTCCAGTAATATAAAAACAAGTCAAAGAATCCTCCCAACCTACCCACCTTGCCAGAGCACCACCCAGTGCCTACCCATATCAACAGCAACAAAAGCACAACAAACATATGTAACAACCATATAAATCCAGTTCAATATTGCAAACTAGGGTGCGTGACAAGTAGTGTTACGCGGCACTCAAGTCCCCCTGCAATTCACTGGGCATCCGGCCTCCGCCCGACCCTCCCCCATCTGGTCCAAATCATTGCCCCCCCACCCGGCCTGCAAGAAAAGCATGGGGCGTACCACTAAGGCGAACTGAAGTCCCTTACTGAAATCGTCCGCCAGTTTTGGCGTCCGCTCTGGACAGTAGCGCCCCCCATCCCATCCCCCCCCCCAGGAGAATATGTTGCTATTGTCACTATGTCACTAGTGTCGGATCCAGTGGTGGTTACAGTTCTGATTCAACTCCTCCACCACTGCTTGTGCCCATTTCCTGGCCGCCTGGTTGGTAGTAGGATGGTGTCACGGCCTCCTGGGGTGACAGTGGTTCGATCTCGGGATCAGCCATTCCTCGATCTGTGGGGCTGCCACTGGCAGCAATGCTAGCCCCTTACCATGAAACCATATCCAGGCGTCCCCTGGATTTGAAAACAAGCGGGTGTAATATGCCTCGATGACCTTGAGTTTTGTAGGGAAGAGAAGTGCGTACATCAGTCCAAGGCTCCGTAGCTGTGCTTGACCAATTCATAGGAGTGGCTGCACCTTTATAGTGAAGTCTGAATAGGTAGTGATGGTAGGGCCCTCAAATTGCCCAGGGCCTTTGGTCCTGAAAGGTAGGAGGAACAAATTTCAATCTCTGAAGTTCATGAGGCGCACGATCACCGGGCGAGGTGGAGGACGGTCCTACAGGTAGTGAGCTCACTCAATCTAGAAGAATTTTAGCACCTTGCCAGATAACACAGTGGACACCAGCCACTGCTCAAGGAAAAGCTTCACACTCTGGCCCGCTCGTTCTCGGAAGCCCAAGATGTGTACAATGTTCAGCTGCGAATGCCCTTAGGCATCTTCCGCATTTCATTGCAAGGTGTTGATATCTGCCTGCATCCCTTGTTTTTGAGTCTAACTCCTGCACCATGGGACACAGAGAGGTTAAAAACAGACTCTGCGCCATCCACCCATTCCACCATCTCCCGGTGGTTCACTCTGAGCACACCAATGTCCAGCGATACTGTGTTAATCTTTGATTCTAGGGTACTTTTAGTGTCCAGAGTGGCCTGCAGTATCTTCTTGAACTGGCCAAAATGTCTGTCAAAAGTGGCCTCCAAGTTGCGCACAGCCTACCATCCCAGGGAACAGTGTCCTCATCGATCAGGGGCGAGGTCTTGGAATATCTTGATTTCACCATTGTTGCCGGCAGGGGTACAGAATAACACACGCACAAGCTCGCTGATGGCCATTTGCCACTCTCAGTCCCTCTGAGGTGAGGGACACATGTTCACCATTCCTCCAAAGATGTGCTTGGCTGCAGGCCAGAGCGACGTCAAAGAGGGCCCCCAGGACCATGGTGCCCAATCCTGGCCATAACCCTAGCCCCCGGACCCGCCTGGGCAGTTCCACCTCCAGGGCCCACGTGGAGGGGGGTGGGGTGGGGGGTTAATAGGAGGAAAGCAGCATTGCAGCTGTCCCCAGCCACCACCACTGTGTGTAGCTGCTCAATTCTGGGGGCAAATGTCACCAGTGGGGTACCTCCAATTACCAGCGGCAGTTCACTGCCACCTCCTTGCAGGCACCATAGCACTCGGTTTGCACGTAGTTCCAAGGGGGGTGGGGCGAGGTCCCCCTCACCTAGTCATCTGGACCATCTGGCTCCCATGATCCACTCTTCTGTTGTCAGCTGCCATGTGGAGGCCCGTGACATCCGTACCAGCAACCACCGCTGGGGCCTAACCAAAAACTCATTGCGGACCGCAGGCTCCTCTTGCCCACCCGGCCACTGCAGGTCTCCATAGTCTGCAGTGTATGGGGACCTTCTCAGGAAGCCCGGAAGCTGTCCACAGGGCCGGTTGCCCTCAACCCTCTATGGCTGTCACAACCGGGGGGATACCAGTTGTCTGGTTTGGGCAGGAGGGCGGGCCCGTTCATAGCAGATAGCAGTCGCCATCTTTCTCCCTGGGACCTCGAAACAGACCACTGCTGCCGACTGCCACCATTGGAGCGCTCCAAGCTGCTCAGGCCCGCCGCAGCATCGGTTGTCGTGGGGAGGGCACACCACCTCACGATGGACGGTGAGAGGCCATGCTTGTACAGGACTATGTAAGATTAAGGCCAGACCGGCGCTTGCATTCAAGCTGCTGTTCCGGTCGCCATCTTGGCCGCGCCTCAACTTCTCACCTTGATAATCACGTTTTTGTGGTACGTAAACTGCCGGGCGAATTCTCCAGACTTCATTTTGGCAATCATCCACCTCCTTCTTTGGATGTTCACATTAACTTTAAATCCCCTGGGACCAAAATATTGCTGACTGGATAGCCGAGAAGTAAAGACATTAGTGAACCTACTTGTATACATTAATTATTTTAAGATGCAAGAGGAGCATTCTTGGGTTGAATGTGTGGCGTGAGATGGTGATCTTTTACCGTACCTTTTACTTATGGGCTTTTCTCATCCTTTTACTTTGTCAAAGGCGCGAGGGATACAGATCTTGATAATTTGAAACAGTATTTGGGTCGGATGAATGATTACAAGAAAACAAAAGTGATCGACTTGAGACAAACTCCTTGACCGTCGGGCCTGTTAAGACCTAAATAAGTAACTCTATTAATGGGATTTCATGATTTTAGGCACGGTTGTAGTATTGAGTATCTGAAGAAGGGTGGATGGTGTGGAGATTGATGTAATGAAATAATAGAGGGCTAGGCAGGCAGCCCTCAAATACAGTACATTGATGTGGTATTTCTGCTTTGAAAGACATTTTTGCTTGAGCAGATGGTGTCTTCCATCAATTCATCAGTCAGGATTTGAGTTGAAGAAAGCTTCTGAAAAACCATTGCTTAGAGCTATTTAGACCTCTTGTACCACAATGACATGGAATATTCTGAGGCTCAAATGTATTCTTTCTTCCCAAAATGTAGTACTTTGGGTCAGAAAAAAAATCTTGTTCAACTTATTTATATAGCAAATATAAGGATGTCAAGCAGCACAGCACAGCACTTTACACTTAACACAAGTACAGTGTGAGAACATGAGTAGTACCAGGAGTGAGAATCAGCAACACAAAACTTACAAGCTATGTACAATGATGAATGAGGTATCCTCATGCATGGTGTGTATAATATATACAGCATAAGAAACAGGTGGTTAAGGAGTTACAAACAGTCCGAATTATAAAATTCCATACAGTTCAGCCAGATTAGTCTAGCCTTGGGCTGTACAGACAAGAGAAGGTAATTCGCAGAGAGAACAAAGAGGTGAGCATGGAGTCCGCCAAAGTGGTATTTATTTTCTTACCCACGTGTGGTAGGCCACCAAGGATTAAGCATGTTACGATAATCTGTGGGAGAGAAGACCATTGCCAAAACTTTTTGATGATACTGGGGGTTAATTTTCGATAGGGCTGAATCATTTTTATACCCGGACAGGATCCTTGCATTTACTGTGCTGTGTGGTATATTTTGCAAGGTAAGAGGTGCTTGGATTCTTCATCTCTTCCGCTCTCTCGTTATGTACATATATCATGCGCTTATTGCCATAACTATTTCAGGCCTACTGTATTGAGCATAAGCTTTCAATCAAAGCATAACTTCTTCAGAGGAAGCACACAAATGCAAGCCAAATCAAATGTTGTAGTTCGAAAGGTGCACACATCAGAAATTATAGGACAAAAATGAGGTGCCACTGAAGCATTATGAAGGGAGACGGTGGGAACATGTGTTGGAGACCTTTCAAAAACCTATGTGCAATAGGGGACCTGAACAGGGATGGCTAATCTGGCAACCGGAGAAATGCAGAAAGCCTTTTAAGGTGCCCAAGGCAGAGTCATGCGTGGCTAGATACAGAACAAACTAAATAACCTGAGAAAGTGGTGCAAATAGGGGCCAACTTGTTTATCTGGACACCAAGCCACATACTTGTTCCAACTGAGGTGTATACAGTCTTTGTAGAGTCTGGTCTCCCGCCCACGGACTGAATACACTAGCAGAGACTGGAGGGCCCTATCACGCTTGAAGAGCTCGGGCCCTGTATTCGAGGTTGGGGACTGTTTTTCGTCCGACCTGTCAGTCACGGATAATTACGCCGTACTTTGCCAAAATATCACATCTACGTTGGACTCCTGCGCCCCTTTGAAAACCCACAAGGCTAAGAGCAGAAACTCTGCCCCTTGGTTTAACACCACACTGAGCGTGCTCAAACTAACATCTAAACAGGCAGAGAGGAGATGGAGGCGAGGTTATAAGGAGTCTGATGGGCTACTATGGAAAGAGGAAATTGGGGAGTATAAGAATGAGATTAAAGGGCAAAAGCTGATCATTTTTCCTCTGTAATCTGTAATGCTTCTAATAGCTCCAGAAGCATTTTTAATATTCTTGACACGCTAATCAATCCCGAATGCTCTAAGAACATAATAACACCTTCACCTGAACTTTGTGAGAACCTGGCTGGGTTCTTTCGGGAAAAGATTCAGCTGATCATTGACGACCTTTTGGGTGGTCAGCAAGCAGCAGGGAACCCTGGACTGGCGGCAGAATGCTCTATATTGCACGAGGTGGGCGACTCAGAGGATGTTGTCTCCGGCCTTTGTGATCAAGCCCCTGAACCACTCTGTGGGTTTTCACCTCTCACTGTGGAGGAGTTCTGCAGTTTGGCACAGGGCATTTCTTCTGGATCCCCCCCTGACCCAGTGCCACATAAGATCTGGAAAGAGCACAAGGAAGAGCTGTTCACTGCCCTATGGCTGATCTGCAACCAGTCAATTATCAGAGGTGCTGTTCCTCCACAATGGAAGCAAGCGCTAGTTTCTCCCTTGCTGAAAAAGCCCTCCCTTGATCCCGAATGTTCAGAAAACTACAGACCCATCTCCTTGTTGCCATTCCTTGCTAAGATTGTGGAACGAGCTGTTAGTAGGACTCTCTCTTCCTATCTTGAACACCACAATCTGTTGGAAGAGGTTCAGTTTGGCTTTCGGCCGGCTCATGGGACCGAGACGGGACCGTTATGGACGAGCTTCAGAGGCGGGCAGACAGGGGACAGGCAGCTGCATTAATTCTGCTTGACCTGTCTGCCGCCTTTGATACGGTCAACCATGAGATCCTGCTGAGAAGGCTGAGCGAGTGTGGGGTGAGGGGTTCAGCCTTGCGGTGGTTCCGTTCCTTTTTGCGGGACAGGCACCAGGCGGTATCCCTCCCCCCTTTCAATCCGCCTTCTCTAATGTGCTGCATGGGGTGCCTCAGGGATCAGCTATCAGCCCTATTCTCTTCAATGTGTACTTAAAACCTCTGATTGCTGTTATCAAGGCCTATGATATTGACATCATAAACTATGCGGACGACACTCAGTTGATCCTTTCATTTGAGGGTGAGGAGTCGATTACAGTAGAAGCTTTTGATAACTGTTTGCAGGACACGGCTCGTTGGCTGCAGGATAACTCGCTACAATTCAACGCAGGAAAGACTGAGGTGATCTTCTGCTCGGAAACAGGATTTCCCCTCTTCTTCCTAGCAACTTTTGGCCTTCAGGCATTGTGTCCACTGTTCAGCCGGCTGCTAGTGTCCGCAACCTGGGCATTATATTCGAAGACAAGCTTACTCTGGAAAGTCAGGTTACAAAAACTACTGCTTCCTGTTTTGCGATGATCAGATCCCGCCGAAAATGTTTCCCACTACTTCCTTCTCAGGTGCGTACACAAGTGGCCAGATGCACTATTCTTAGTAGGCTCGATTATTGCAACCATCTCCTGCTGGACTCCCCTAACTTCCTGTTGGACAGATTGCAAAGAATCCAGTCGGCAGCTGCCAAACTAGTATTAGGCTTGCCTAGAAGCTCATCAGCTTCTGCAGCCTTAGCTGAACTTCATTGACTCCCCCTGAAACAGAGAGTACATTTTAAGTCTCTCTGCCTTGTTTTAAAGCCCTCCACGGGACAGGACCTGTGCGCATGCGCAAAAAATTCAATCGGTACATCAAGACAAGAACACTGCGCTCCTTGTCGGCAAGATTAGTGAAGGTTCCTAGATTTCGTAAGGTCAGATCGGGGGGCAGATCATTTGGGGTGGCAACTGCTAAATAATGGAACAGTCTCCCCAGGGATATCAGGCAACTCAGAGAGCACCTTCCATTTAGAAAAAGGGTAAAGTCCTGGCTGTTTCCCAGGACGTAGTGGCCGGTCACTGTTTTTCACTCGCTCCCCCTTGAGTCACGTTCCCAGCGCCAGGATGCCTGCTAGGTGATAGCGCGCTTTATAAATTGAATAAATAAATAAATGCCGGACTGCCAAAATAACACTGCAGACATGCCGAAAGCTGTCAACTGTCGCCGCTCTATCTCCCCGCTTGAAGGCGAAGTGCTATCAGGTTTGGGTGAAGAACTCTGCCCTGTTGCTGCAACTGAATATCCTTCTGAAGCAGCAGCCTGATCGGAGGATCCATGCTCAAAAGCTCGGGATACCAGACTCCCTGCGCCCAGCCTGGAGCCACTAGAATGACTTGGGCCCAGCAATTCCTGATCTTCTTGAGAACTGTGGGCAAGAGCGATATTGGCGGAAAGGCATACAGGAGGCCTGAGCTCCACTCAAGACAAAAAGTTTCAGAGCAAGAGCTGCATTGGAACCTCCAGCGAGCAAAACTGCTGACATTGCACATTCTCAACGGAGGCAAACAGATCCAACCAAGGCTCTCCCTATTCTTCGAGGAGCCCTTGCATCACCTCTGGATGGAGGCACCATTCATGATTTGCTAGGCATCGATAGCTGAGGTCATCTGTAGAAACACCAGGGATATGCCTGCGTTCCAGCCACGTCCAGAGACTCAGATCTTCTTAGCAAAGGGTTGACGACCCCACTCTGCCCTGTTTGTTACATTGGTGTTGTCAGTGAACACCCGAACCAGTCTTCGCCTGATGAAGGAAGGAAGGAAGGCTTTCAATGTCAGTAGATTGCTCGGTGCGCCAACAAGTTGATGTGGAGTCTGGCTTTCACCGGAGTCCAGAGTCCTCAGATCTCCACCTCTCCCAGATGGCCCGCCCCAGCCCAGAAGTGATGCATCTATCACCAAAGTCAACTCTGGGTGGGGAAGGGAGAGAGGCCTGCTACTGACACAATCACGGTTTGTTAGCCACCACTGCAGGTCTTTGGCGGGTCCATCTGAGACCTGGGCCATGTCGGAAAGATTCCCCTGAAGTTGTGCCTACTGGAACTTCAGGTCCCACTGCAGAGCCCTCCTATGCCAACGGGCATGTGTCACAAAGAGGAAGCAAGAGGCAATGAGGCCCAACAGAGCCAGTCAGCCTCATTGAAATCTAGGATAGAGGCCGAAATATTATCATAGCCTATATATCCTGGACTTGTCACTCTGCCCTGCTTTGGCACCAGAAAGTAGCGGGAATAACAACCACAACCCAATTCTGATGCCAGCACCTTCTCTTGGTAAAATTTAGACATTAACGAAGGTTCAAGGGCACATTCCTTTACAATATTTGGTACACTGACAGAATAATATACGTTTAGACAAACCTTTGATAGAGAAACCACTCTGGAGAATTGCAGATCTTTTTAATGGCACAGAGGCAAAGCAAAACTGTTATTATTCCTGTACGTTTTTCTCTATTTTATTTTCAATGTGATTATGATAAATTGTTGACAAGTGGCCTCTTAATACTCCACCCGCTGTTTGGGCAATGTTTTGGGTTTTAAGATAGGAATTCTAATATGCCTTCATATCTTTTGTGGGGAAACCAAAAAAGGCTTGGGTCTGTATACTACCTGGCCTAGACCACTATTAAGTACAACAACACAACAAATGGCCAGGTAGACTGTTTGTACAAACTTAATTAAGCACCACTTACTCAATAGATCTAAGCGGACACACTTTTCATTAAGTATTTTTACTTGCTTAGTTTTTCATTTTTACGAAAACATTCATATATGTCTGAAAATCGACACCATCTCAATAGCAAAATTCACATATAATTGCAATTTTCACAACACAAACTTTACAAACACTTTAAATGAGACATATTTACAATTACACCATATATACAAAAACACAGACAGAAGATGCCTATCTTCACTCAATGTTTGAGGCACCAGTCCTGATAACAAAAGTGCAGGCAAGGGGCCGTTCAACTTTTTAGCTGGCCTGCTTGCTTGAATGTGCTGGAACCTTCTAAATACAAGGGTCAAAAACTCAGGTCGATTTTATCTGAATTTATAGTCCTGATATGCCCTTCCTGAATCTTGTTCCAATACACTGTCAACGCGTTTCGACCCGTATATTTGTTATAGGGTTCTCCTCAGGACCTGGACTGGAAACTGTCCTGTACTGTGAATATAAAAAATAAATGCAAAATTGGTGTGAGAACTGCTGATCCCTTTCTTTTCTACACTGACTCATCACCTCCACCTCTACTTAAAGTACCTGAATTGGAGCCTTAGCGGGGTGGCTGTCTGATTTCTTTCAGAGGCACTGTAGTTCTGTATTGCTGTGAATACACAAGGGAAGTGTAAGCAATTCACAGTATATCTAATGAGGAGCTCGGTCAACAACAAAAACAACCGCTATGTGTTGTTTAACATCCTACCTTGCGGTAGCGGTGTCCTCAGATAGTTGCAATTTTGTGATGATGGTGTCCGGTGCTGTGAATTAGGAGTGGGCATTAATTGAATGTCCTGTGTACAGTGTGCAACTAGTTCGTAACGTACAATATCATGACTGACTCATACCTTACAAGCGGGGCTAGCGAGATGAAATCAATATTGTCAATTGGATATCGAGTCAAAGTTCAGCCTGCCGAGTCTGTAAACATGACAAAACACACACGTTGAGGCATATGATCCGCCAGCTTTCTCAGTTCATGCACTCTGTTCTATAAGTTAAGAGCCTGTCACTTACGTCTGACCGGTGTTTGGCACTCGCTGTAACTCTCCGCTTTCGGCTTCCGCGTTCGACGTCAGCACCCGGGGCGGTGCGTGTCTATCTTTTAAAGAGGCCGGCCAGACGGCGTTACTTCCCAAGGGCTCTTGGTATTTGTAGTGCTAATGTTAGAGTCACCTGATTTTTTTATTTCACGGTGCCCAAGCAGATGATGAAGGGTATGTGAACATTAAGGCTGGGCTACGGGATGAGCCTTTCACGAGTGGGGCGGACAACAACCTATTAATTCTTTATCCTGGACCGGTGCTGAATGATCCTTTGTCGCACCTCCTGTGTAGTTTTGCCAATGTAAACCAGCTGGCACGGGCATGTGATGCCGTAAATCACATATTTAGATTTACAGTTTGTGAACACATTGTGTTTCCAGAATGTTTTGCCATCACTGAATAATGTACCTTCTTCGGTGGTGTCACATGCCGAACAGGTCCCGCATTTGTGATGGCCTTTGACTGGGCCCGACGAAAAAATAGTACTCTGGATGGTTTTCTTGACTAGAGGACGTGTTGACATAATTTGTTGCCCAATGCTGCGGTTCTTCTTCAATGCAAACAGGGGGAACACTTGCTACAAAAGAAGTACAAACCACCCACAGAACGGATGGTATGTGTCGCTACATTTGGACCCTATAAACAATCGGTGCAAAAAATCATCAGTAACCATTGGCACTTGGTGGAGAACGCCATCCCCCAGGTGGGCAAACCCCTGTGAGTCACTTTTTGGAAAAGAACCATGGCCCTAACAAATTCAAATGGACCATTCTATCAGCAATTAGGATCGCCCCGGGATCCGGAGGAGACCCCGACTTGCAATTATCACAGAGGGAAGCCTTCTTGATTCTAAAGTTCAACACAACTAATACGGGTCTGAATGAACTGTCTGAACTGAGTAACTTAAGATAAAGGCTCATCCCGTGGCCCAGCCTTAATGTTCACATACCCATCATCATCTGCTTGGGCACCGTGAAATAAAAAAAATCAGGTGACTCTAACATTAGCACTACAAATACCAAGAGCCCTTGGGAAGTAACGTCGTCTGGCCGGCCTCTTTAAAAGATAGACACGCACCGCCCCGGGTGCTGACGTCGAACGCGGAAGCCGAAAGCGGAGAGTTACAGCGAGTGCCAAACACCGGTCAGACGTAAGTGACAGGCTCTTAACTTATAGAACAGAGTGCATGAACTGAGAAAGTTGGCGGATCATATGCCTCAATGTGTGTGTTTTGTCATGTTTACAGACTCGACAGGCTGAACTTTGACTCGATATCCAATTGACAATATTGATTTCATCTCGCTAGCCCCGCTTGCAAGGTATGAGTCAGTCATGATATTGTACGTTACGAACTAGTTGCACACTGTACACAGGACATTCAATTAATGCCCACTTCTAATTCACAGCACCGGGCACCATCATCACAAAATCGCAACTTTCTGAGGACACCGCTACCGCAAGGTAGGATGTGAAACAACACATAGTGGTTTTTGTTGTTGACCAAGCTCCTCATTAGATACACTGTGAATTGCTTACACTCCCCTTGTGTATTCACAGCAATACAGAACTACAGTGCCTCTGAAAGAAATCAGACAGCCACCCCGCTAAGGCTCCAATTCAGGTACTTTAGGTAGAGGTGGAGGTGATGAGTCAGTGTAGAAAAGAAAGGGATCAGCTGTTCTCACACCAATTTTGCATTTATTTTTTATATTCACAGTACAGGACAGTTTCCAGTCCAGGTCCTGAGGAGAACCCTATAACAAATATACAGGTTCAAACGCGTTGACAGTGTGTTGGAACAAGATTCAGGAAGGGCATATCAGGACTATAAATTCAGATAAAGTCGACCTGAGTTTTTGACCCATGTATTTAGAAGGTTCCAGCACATTCAAGCAAGCAGGCCAGCTAAAAAGTTGAACGGCCCCTTGCCTGCACTTTTGTTATCAGGACTGGTGCCTCAAACATTGAGTGAAGATAGGCATCTTCTGTCTGTGTTTTTGTATATATGGTGTAATTGTAAATATGTCTCATTTAAAGTGTTTGTAAGGTTTGTATTGTGAAAATTGCAATTATATGTGAATTTTGCTATTGAGATGGTGTCGATTTTCAGACATATATGAATGTTTTCGTAAAAATGAAAAACTAAGCAAGTAAAAATACTTAATGAAAAGTGTGTCCGCTTAGATCAATTGAGTAAGTGGCGCTTAATTAAGTTTGTATAAACAGTCTACCTGACCATTTGTTGTGTTGTTGTACTTCATATCTTTTGTAGCATCACATACAAAACAATGATTATTGAAGCACTTTTGGTATCCATGTTGGCTACAACTGAGTGGCTAGTATTCTACTATCAAATTATTCTTCCCCTCCCACTAGTGAGCCAGCAGCCAACTGCCTATAATGCCCAGCCCCTGGAAATGTGTCTACTTGCCATTACACTAAAAATTTTAAATCTAAACCGCCAATGCCCAGAACACATTCCAAACAAGAACTCTAGGCAGACTGAAAGCACACAGATCTCAAAGCAGCTAGCCAGGGACTTTTAGTGAGGCTTGGTGTTCTGAAAATAAAGTCCATGCCACCATACACTAAGGAAGTTAAGGGGCAATCGTTCAGTCTCCTCTGGAGTACCGTCCCGAAATTTAAAGCTAAAATGGCAGGTTTGGCGGGACTCAGATTTACTCCCTTGATCAACTATTAACCCTGGAAAAACCCTTTTGGTAACAAGGGTTATGGACAGGGCTCTGACTGCCTTTTTACTTTCGGGTCATGAAGCTACCTTCAGGAATCCTGCCACAAAGGGTTGATTCGATTCAGGAGTACAAAGGCAGAAACCAAGCATGCTCCTTCTTGTTGCTCCTAATTGACATCTTTGCATAATTCCTATGTTCACTCAGAGGTTTGCGGCTTGATGACCCTGGAATATGAAATTCCTCGGAATATGAAATGCCCCAGCCTCTTCCACCAACCTCTTCATTATATCCCCAGCAAGCTTTCACGCCTTCTCTTTTCTGTGCCATCCTGCCTGCTCTAATCCCAATCCCAATACCTATTAACAATGAATGGTTGCCGTTACTTTGGAACATGTATTTTGGGGGAGACCCGCCTATCAACAAGGTTCCTCCCTCGTTCCTCCTATTCTGTTCGACCCTATATACTTTCCTGGTTCCCCACTTCAACTCTCAGACTAGTATAAGTGCTACTCAATGATTAATATAACATCAAAATTATCGAACGTTTATTTAGGTACTAAGTTAGTGTACTACGTATGTACCTTCATTATTTGTGTCCAGTCCCAGGTACACAGACAAGCTAAAACAAATTACATTATTGAAGAAAAAAAAGTCATACAATCCTCAAGCAAAATCAAAAAAATTATTTTTGTAAAAATATGCTATATTTCAACAATATTCTTATGTTACACTGCTTTACAAAGTTCTTTATCCTGTTTGAGCAATCACCCAATCCATTCCAAGGCGTCAGAACGTTTAAAAAAAGAATTATTACACTAACAAACCCTGTAGCAGCTGCTTTTCATATATGCAGGCCTTTCCAACCACTCGAAAATAAACCAGCAGGGCAATTATCACCATAATTGCCTCTCTCTTTACTTTAAATGTTTTCATAATAAATTGGTCTCTGTTTACATTGCCAGTAGTTTGTGTAATGAGGAGGGGTTTAAAAATTGCCGCTAGTTCCATTATACCCCTTTTGCAGAAGGTTACCAAGTGACATGTCACAGCACAGACCACATGACAGTCCAGGTTTTTTCTTCTAGAAATCGGTATGATCTATAACTTTAATCCAATTGGTTCGAAAGAGTTAAAACAGGACTAGCTCTCCCATAATGTACTGGGTGGTTCATGCACGTCTACAACAAAACCATGGGTCTCTGAATGCATGGATACATCTGGCAACATTGCTTCTATGTGAGGTATTTGACAATTCTGAAACTTGAAGAGTTGTAATAGGGCACAAGTCGAGGGTACACACAGGTAGACAAAGTCCACTCAGTATTTTCACAGGGTGGACGCCGTCCACCCTGCTAAGAAGTTGGGCCCCACTAAAATATGCTGAACTCGTACCGGTGAAATTTTCAGACACTGGGACACATTCAGCAGCTCTTGCACGTTCTCTGCTTTTGTTTGGAGCAGCAACGTGCAGGTAGCGAAGGGGGCGTTGTTGTTTGAAATTTCAGCTGGACACCAAACAAAGGGCGAAGTTAAAGGGCTAGTAGGCATCCTTTTGTTTGAGTATCCTGGCTGGGCGCTATATGGAGCCTTATTCTTAGATGCACATACAATGGAGGGGAAACAAAGGCACACAGCTTATTGTTACTTCACTGGTAATTAAGAGAGGCATGATTTTACTTTTGTTCAGTCCTTGTATATAAAATATGCATGCACAGTAAGAATGTATGATGTGTTGGTCTGTTCCAGTATTTACACAAATAATTTAAATACCATGATTTTGTTTTATTTATTTTATGATGCTATTCATACCAATGCAGGGTGTCCGAGCACTTAAAGTCACATATACAAACCATAGACTGAAAATAAATCAATGTATAGAATGTGTTACATAAGACAGTAAGGGTTCCAAGGCGTAGAAGTCAAACGCCCTTCATTGCTCACTGTGCTACATTAGAAGGATTAGAATTCATGAACTTCAATTAACAAAAGGATCTCTGTGTTAAACAGTAACTCACTTATCTAGCAACATAAAATAAAAATAGGTCAGCTGCATGTTACAGGATGTGCTTTGCAGGAGGCGCATTAACCTTCTATGCTACTCTGATTCAAAACGGGGAGTATTCGTACCATTATTACTCCCTGAGATTTACTGGGCACACACAGATCTCTGCAGCAGGTGCCCTAACCCCATATGATATTTAAAAAAGCAGACTGTGTAACAAATTAAGCATAACAGATTTAATGCAAAGTTTTCCTTGCTCAACTCCTATATGGCAGAGTTTTAAAAAACAAAAATATATAGATTGAGGCCCACAATGTGTCAGGATTGCGACGCAAAATCTAATTTTGTAAAATCTCGTAATTCACTAAAATGTACTCCTCATAGACCTGCTAAATGTGTGTAGTCTTAAATCTGCAGTCACTTCCTGTGACGTCAGGATTGTGATGCCACTTTCTGTGACGCCACGTGCAATGCCAAGCGCTTTTATGTCTAGCAACATGTTGTCACTTGCGCTTAACTTGGTTAGCAACCCCCCCTTCTTTTAATTTTTAAGGACTTGTGCTTAGAGTTGGTAATTAATGGTGTTTGATAATCTGTGATGGCATTCCCTGTGGAAAGATGGAGTGGGTGATTCGTATGCCTGGGGGGGCGGGGGGGTGATAGTGTGAATGCGTGGTCGAAGTTTGTGCGCGTAGTATGTGTACAAAAAAATAAATAAATCGGTATTGGAAGTCAGATAATTCCATGGCTTGGTTGCCACCTAGCCACGAATTTGCTAACTTGAACTGCTAACACTCCTTAGGATGTCTGTTGAATAGGGATCGAAGGGTTTCAGTCATTAGGTCGAGCCGAGCGCAGTGCACATGCGCTACTCTATGGGAGGGTTCTTGTGAGCACTCCAAACTAACCCCAAAACTTCTCAGTGTGGGTTTGGCAACTCCCACACATTCCATTGGCCTTTGCGAGTGGCTTTCAATAGTGAAAGCATGCAAATGGACAAAGGCGGGTGTATGTCTCACCTTTTCGCTAAATGTTCACTCCCATAGCGTTTTGGTGTCGGGAGCGAGCAGCGGCGCGCATTGTGGCAGCTGCATTCCTCCATTGTCGTTGTGGATCATGGTACTAATGTACTAATGAAACAGCATGGTTGCTTTCTTTTTTGCGCCCACACGGGTTTTCGGTTTCCAGGATTTTTGTCCTGGTTAGCAGTTCTGACTTGCACACTCATGGCCACTCTAGGTGCCTCTCCTCGCTTCAACACCCCACTCGCCCCCCTGCCCTGAGAGCGCGTGTACGGCTAACAGGACCAGCGAGCCGCAAAACCATCATGTGACCCATGGCCTCCCAGCACCATGCTGCGCTTTGTTTTCCGGAGCTGCTTAGTCACCAGCCCAGCCCGAAAGACTTACAACCAATCATGACTAATATCATGAAAGCGGTCTCGCAAATTACTTGCTGGAAATACATTATTCTCGTGCTTGCTTCACAAAATAAGTAGACTGGGGAATGGTGCTATCCGTACATTTGTACTCTTACTCTAAGCACAAGAGGTTAGACATAAAAGGACTCAGCCGAGCCTGCTGCTTTAAATGTTGAGAAGAATCTGCTGGCCATTTTACAATTGGATCTATAATCCCAATATTACAGCAATGTATGGCTTCATCAAATGCAATCACGGCAAGTATGAAACAAGTTACTTACCTGTAACTTTAGTTCTCCAGTATTGGTAACTTTCATAGATTCCCATTGCTTGTATCATTCCCCGTCGTCGGACTGGGAGCCTCGGTAATAATAAATATATATATATATATAAATATATACTTAGGTAAATACACCCTAATAGGTGTAAAAAATAAAAAATTAGGCCTAGGCCTCATTATATTTTGTAGCCCATAGGTGTCCTTATGCAAAAAGACCCAAACTCACATTGGCAACCAATCAGATTAGCCTCACCCTGTGGAACCTTCCTGAGAAAGCTCAGAGCCTCAGATTTTCGTAGCCGTTGCTTTGCCACATAATCACCTAGCCCAGAAGTGAGCTTTCCCAGGGGAGGCGGGTGGGCGCATGGGAATCTATGAAAGTTACCAATACTGGAGAACTAAAGTTACAGGTAAGTAACTTGTTTCTTACTCCAGTATTGGAACTTTCATAGATTCCCATTGCTTGTATCAGAGTAGATAGCAGTTAGCATACCTCAAACATTTCGTGCATAGTTATAGAACCATTATAAACCAATGATATCATACATCATAACAACTATAAATCAGTAACCATAGCATAATAAACGAAATGTTTGAAAACACAGGAGGAGGGAAGAAAGGAAAGCTCACCTCTTACTGGAAGAGATTTCTCAGGACTGCTTGTCCAACAGCCGAATCCCCCTGTGCAGCCGCCTCCAGGCAGTAGTGTCTCGTGAATGAGTGAGTACTGCTCCAGGTGGCCGCTCTGCAAATATCCTTTATCGATACTCCAGCAAACAGCGCTGTTGACGATGAGATCGATCTTGTGGAGTGCGCCTTCACCTGCCCTTCCAACGGCTTGCCTGCCGCCTGGTGGCAGAAACGGATCGCACTCGATATCCATCTGGAAATTCCCTGCTTTGACAAAGGAAATCCTTTTCTTGGAGCTCCGAAAGCCACAAACAACTGGGGCGTCTTCCGAAATCCAGCTGTGCTTTGCAGATAAAATTTTAAACATCTCTGAACGTCCAGAGAATGAAGTGTCCTCTCAGCCTGAGTTGAAGGCCGAGGAAAAAAGGAATTCAGAACCACCGGTTCATTAAGATGAAAGTCTGTCGGTACCTTCGGAATGAACTTGGGGTTCATTCGTAGGATCAATGTATCATTCTTGAACTGCAAGAAAGGTTCTTTGATAGTTAAAGCCTGAAGTTCTCCCACTCTCCTTGCAGATGTGAGTGCCAGAAGAAGCGCCACTTTCCATGATAGGAACTTCAGCTCAGCTCTATGTATTGGCTCAAATGGCGATCTCATCAGTTGAGCCAAGACCACATTCAAGTGCCAAACCGGAGGTGGGGGCCGAACTGGCGGAAAAACTCTAAACAGTCCTTTCAGGAATTGCTTTATTATCCTTGCTGACAGTAGAGAAGGGCCCGATCTTGTTCTTCTATACCTGGAAATAGCTGCCAAGTGGACCTTGATGGAAGCATGAGCCAGACCTGCCTGTGCCAAAGATAGAATGTAAGGCAAGAGTTGATGCGGAGCTGATGAGAATGGATGCACTCCTTCTCTCTGGCACCATAAATAGAACCTCTTCCATTTCGCTCTATATGTCTTATTAGTGCTAGGAGCTTGTGCCTGCGCCAAGATGTTCCTGCATTCTACGGAAATGTCTAAATCCTTAAACTCTCTGTGTTCAGGAGCCAAGCTGTCAACTGAAGCGAACTCGGGTTCGGGTGGAGAACCTGGCCGTTGTACATTGATAGAAGGGTCTGGTTGGGGTGCAGTTGAATGGGCCGCTTTTCCGATAGAAGAAGCAGCTCCGTGTACCAGAACTGGCGAGCCCAGGCAGGCGCTATTAGTATCATCCTGCACTTGTCCAGCTTGAGCTTCTTGAGGACTCGAGGAATCAGGGGAAATGGCGGAAAGGCGTAAACAAATGCGCCGGACCAAGACATCAAAAGGGCATTCCCCAGCGACCCCCGATGGTGTTCCCTGCTCGCATAACACCGGCATTTCTTGTTCCTCGGTGTTGCAAACAGGTCGATCGCTGGGGTTCCCCAACGGGAGAAGATGTCCTTGACCACTGTGTTGTCCAGTTCCCACTCGTGTGAGACTGCCCTCAAGCGGCTTAGCGTATCCGCCTTCGTGTTGCATACTCCTGGAAGGTGTTCCACCACGAGCGTGATGTTCTGTGAGATCACCCACTCCCACAGCAGCTGGGCTTCCTGAGAAAGCAGTTGCGATCTTGTGCCGCCCTGCTTGTTGATGTAATGCATTGCGGTGGTGTTGTCCGTACGCACCAGGATGGCCGAATTTGAAATCCTTGGAAGGAACGCCAACATTGCCAACCGAATAGCCCTTAGCTCCAGAACGTTGATATGCAAGCGACGTTCTACTGGTGTCCAGTGGCCACTGACCTGGAGATCTTGCATGACCGCTCCCCAACCCTGAAGGGAGGCGTCTGTGGTAATGACGCGAGGAGCCGGTGCCGCTCTGAAACTGAGACCCACTGCGAGGGGAGATTTCTTCATCCACCATGAAACCGTCCGTTTCATCTGCTGGGTGACCGTTACTTTGTCGTCGAACGACCCTTCCACTTGTCTCCACTGAAGGTCCAGTTCCTCCTGCAAGGGGCGCATTCGCAGCCTGCAGTGCGGAATCAATTGAATACAGGATGAAATCGACCCTAGAAGAGATTTGTACATCCTGACTGTCATCCAAGTTTTCCTCTGCAGCCGAGCGGCTGAAGACATGAGTTTCATCTGTCTCTCTTCCGATGGGAAGGCTTTGCACACCTGAGTATCGAGTATCGCTCCCAAGAACTTCACCGTACCTGCCGGTCGTCTAAGTACGGGAATACTTCCAGCGACTGTCTTCTCAGAAAAGCTGCTACCGGGGCCAGCACCTTTGTGAATATCCGAGGAGCGGATTTTAATCCAAATGGGAGCACCATGAACTCGAAGTGACTCTTGCCTACTGTGAAGCGAAGAAAACGTCTGTGAGCCGGATGGATCGGGATATGAAAATAGGCATCTTCCAGGTCTAGTGTAGCCATGAAGTCGCCTGGATTCAAGAGGCGCAATATGTCCTGGAGTGAAATCATCCGAAACGACGGCTTTACGAGATAGGTATTGAGCTCCCTTAAGTCCAGGATCGGACGCCACTTTAGTTTCGTTTTGCGGATCAGAAAAAATCTTGAATAGAAACCTTCTCCTCTTTGTGATAGGGGAACACGTTGGATCGCCCCCTTCTGAAGCATTTGTTGAACTTCCAATTGCAGAAGGTTTAGATGTTTTGAAGTAGTGGCGTGTGGAGCTCTTGTAGGTGGAAACTCCTGGAATTCTAGCGTATGCCCATGTCGGATGATGTTCAATACCCACTGATCCGATGTTATTTCTTCCCAGCTGCTCAGATGTTGAGATATCCTGCCGCCCACTGGAGATCCCAGAGGCGGAGGAACAGTTGGCAGAGTCAGGAGGCCGCTATTGACGCTTGCCAGCGTCTTTGCCCTGACGCCCTTGACGTCCACGAGCGTTCTGACGAGAGAACGATTGAGACTGTGACTGTCGCTGATAATATTGATTGCCGTACTGCGGTCTGTACGACTGCGACTGCTGCGAGTATCGCTGTTGCTGATAACCACCTCTTGGCGAAGTGAAGCCTCTTCCTCTCGCTCCACGGAATGGTGTCTTTCTATATTGTAGGTTCCCCAGAGCCCTTGCTGTCTCTGTGTCCTTCTTTATTCCCTGTAGGGTGTCATCGACATGTTTCCCAAATAACATGTCCCCATCAAAGGGCAAGTCCAGAATCTTATTTTGGACCTCTGGTCGAAAGTAAGTCGCTCGTAGCCACCCCTGCCGTCGAAGAACAGCCGCGCTGCCCAGAGCACGGAAAGAAATGGTGGCGATGTCCATCGCGCAATCAATCATTTCCGAAGAAGACCGTTGTCCTTCTTCCAGAAGTTTCTGTGCTTCGGCTCTAGGGTCATCCGCCAGCAGTTCCACATAGTGTGCCACATCACTCCACATCTGGCGGTCGTATCTTGCTAGAATCGCCAAGGCATTGGCCGCCCTGACCAGCAAGCTAGCCATAGACGAAAATCGCTTTCCAGCGTTGTCTAACCTTCTACCCTCCTTGTCCGGTGGAGTTGTGAGGGTGGCCGAAGGATTCCGTGATTTCTTCTGCGCCGCCTGCGATATGACCGAGTCTGGTCTAGGTTGTCCAATCAAGCAGGCGGGACTGTCATCCGGAGCTTTATACTTTTTCTCCAAGCGTGGAAGTGTTGGAATGACTGTCGCTGGAGACTGCATCACCTTCTTTCCTTCTTCCCAAATGTGCTCTACAATGGGAATCGAACGCACTGTCTTACGGTATGCCTCTTTAAAATCATACAAAAAACAATCCGTAGATGTTGCCGGCATGGTTAGCTTAAAGCGTGCCGTGGCTCTTTCCATCAAGCTGAACAAACCTCCCACATCCGCCGGAGGTGAATCTACCGGGTCCGGCACCGGAGAAGCTGGATCCTGTGCTATATACTGGTTCCAGTCGTTATCAGGATTCTGATCCTGGTTGTGTTCATCCTCATCCGAGGTATCATCTTGGACTTGTGTCTGCCGAGGATATTCCCTCTCTTCTTCCCCCTGTGAAGGAGCTACAGACTGAACTGCCATCACCTGAGGCTGAACCTGCGCCTGACCTTCCACTGGTCGCGACCCTTGTCTGCTTCTATACTCCTCCAGCATTGCTCTCAAGTCTGTCAAAAGACTCATAGGCATTGTAACCGTGCCCTGTTGTGCCCGAGTTTCCTGGTATGCGACCTGTTTTTGTTGTCGCGGCTCCTGCCCATAATAGTACTCATCATCTTGGTCAGAATCGTGGTATTTCAGATGCAACTGAGATGGACTATATGCATCCCCATACATCTCATTCTCCGAGTACTCATCCTCGTCCAACAATAGGGCTGGGGGTAATGATGACACCTTTCTAGGTGAAGTCATATCCGGAGTTATTCTCCTCTTCCTGGCGCCCTCTCTATCACCTGCCGTCGACGGCATCTCCATAGCCTGAACCGTTGTCGACAGGACTGTCGACGAGATAAACTTCACCGTCGACGGGATCGCCATCGTCGACGGGCTCCTCATCGTCGACGGGTTCGTCATCGTCGACGGAACTGCCATCGTCGACGGGCTCGCCCTCGTCGACGAGATCGTCGTCGTCGACGAGATTGCCACCGTCGACGGGATAGTCATCGTCGACGGAATTGTCTTCGTCGACGAGGTGGTAACCATCGACGTAGTCATCGTCGTCGACGCTGTCGTCGACCCAGTCTTCGTCGACGGCATCGTCGTCGAGGTCCTCGTCGACGTCGTCGTCATCCTCGTCGTCGATGGATGGCTCGTCGACGTATGAGGAGACAAAGTCACCACAGAGGCTTTAGAGCCTTTTTTGACCACTGTTGAAGCCTCTACAGTTGGTTTTTTGAAGGACTTAGAAACTTTCTCCTGATGTGAAGGCCCAGCCGAGCCCTCATCCAGTTTTGCCTTCTGCACCTGAGGTGCTTGCCTTTCCCTCTCCTTTACACTCTCGTGAGGAGATTCGCTAGGCCCGGGCTTGCCAGACCTATCAGAGGTCCCACGCATAGCCTTTGAGGGGGGTTCAGATGAAACTTCCACAGATGGTACACCCCTCTTCAAAGATGTCTTGGAATATGATGATCTGGCATCTTCATCGTCACTAGAAACCACTTCCTCCTTCTTTTCCAGCTTTCTGAGCCAAAGAAGTAACCTTCCTTCACGATCACGAAGGGTCTTAACAGACATCATTCTGCATATCTTACAACCCTCTGGCTTGTGGTCAGGGTATAAACAGTATATACAGTCCTTGTGTTTATCCTCAGTATAAAGTCGTTTTTTGCCACAAGTGGCACAAGGCCTGAAAAGGCTCTTCTTTTCCTTATCAGCCATAGTAAAAATTCAAAGAAATCCTGTCAAAAAACAGCTTAAATAGTACCTCAAAGTAGAAGTTAGAGCAGAGCTCTAAGGAGACTCCCTGTCACCAACGATGCGGTAGAAAATCTAAGGCTCTGAGCTTTCTCAGGAAGGTTCCACAGGGTGAGGCTAATCTGATTGGTTGCTAATGTGAGTTTGGGTCTTTTTGCATAAGGACACCTATGGGCTACAAAATATAATGAGGCCTAGGCCTAATTTTTTATTTTTTACACCTATTAGGGTGTATTTACCCAAGTATATATTTATATATATATATATTTATTATTACCGAGGCTCCCAGTCCGACGACGGGGAATGATACAAGCAATGGGAATCTATGAAAGTTCCAATACTGGAGTAACTCATACTTAAGACTTACAGAGACAATGAAAAGCTCACTGAAAGTCAGAGTATGTTACTTACTGTGTTGGATGTATTTTTTTTAATGAGAGTTAGGGTAATGGCCATCTGTGTTATGTGATGCCACTGCTCGCTCACACCTACGTTGCAGATAATGTAAAGCGTTACATAAAGCACGGAAGCCACCCACTGGCATCGCATTACTTATCAGCACAACACTGTATTTAATTGAAATTGGATGTATATAGTGCTTACTACCGTATTTGTTCAAACCTATTTACCATTAGAAGAGTTTCCAGTCTTGAAAGGAATCTTACCCTCTGTCCCTGCATACCCTTTTACACACAGTAGGTTGGTACACCATTCTCCGCGTCCCTAGCAACAGCACCAACTTTTTTCTAGTCCCTTACCCAAAATTCAAGCTTCTTTAACTTTGAGTCCACATTGGCCATATGCGGGTCAGTCATATTCAGCCAAACACTGACTGGAGAAGCGAGTGTTACTCGTATTGCGGAAGCTCTGCATTTTGAGGTTCCGGTTGACAAATTAGCGTTTCTTTTTTGTAGATGAAACAGACAGGAAGGGTAGGTTGTGTTTGTGTAGGTCCTGTTCTCGTCTTTGTCGAATGGCATGGAGCTTTTGTGAGATCGCTCTGTGGGGTGGGTTTGTCTGGTTAGTGGTCATATTGCTCGCTATGTCTCCTGAGCTACCAATATTTCTTTTTTGTGCCCTTGTTGTTGTGCTTAGTCAACTGCGGAAAGCACCGTACTTCTAAACACTTTTTTTGTGACTTGTGTTGAGGTGTTACATTATTTTAGGAGAGGCAGCGTAGGCTAAACCCAATTCACAGCTGATAAATGACCAGTTCACTTGTGTGACATTTCCATACTTTCAGTGTCACTAGGTGTGACGTTTCCACATCGTGTGACCATATGGGTGACATTTCCTAACAAACTGAACCAAGTCCTTCTAATACTGTCAATGTAAGTGTTTAGACATGCAACAGTTGGTTGTTTCACCAAGGATATTGTGCTGCATAACTAAATACTTATAAGGTCCCAAAAGCTAGACCTATTGGCTATGCCAATGCTTATTTATTTTAGGCCCTACTCGTAAAGTTCCTTAGATAATCGACTCTACTCCTCCTTATCTTTTGACCTTCCCCTCATTAGCACTTTGAGGTGACTATGGAATGAATTTGCTAAATTTTTAAAGAAATGGAAGGTGTTTTAATGTCGGTGATGCGATTTGTGTGACATATAATGGATTGCACTGAGCTCTGATTAAATGTACAAATAATCAGCACTACAACACAGAATGAACTGGCTTGTTAAACATCGCCCTTGACTATAACATGATGGTTTTGGGTCATCGGGTCAACTGACTGAGAGGCCTTCAAAACAAGTGGCATGGCAATTATAATGTGTCTGGTACGGACCGTTACAAGGCTCCCCAGAAATTAGAGTTTAGTGTTACCAGAGCCATGCAGTAATATTTAACCTAGAGATTTTGTCTGCATCAAGCAGGTCAAGTTTCCAGTGTAATACGCATCAAAAATATGAGGATAGCAGCACAGTAAATTAGATTTCCACAAGCAGTTCCACCAAAACTTATAATCCCCATTATTTCCACCATCTGAAATTACCAGAACCACAGTAACGGTAAACCTTCGCTTAAAGAAATTGCGGGGATTTTTATGGGCCACTCGTAATGAGGGCAATCATCATAGTAGAGTATAAAATTCATACACCATTATAAAAAATACCCACATAAAACAGTGGAGGACATTTTCCATATTATCATACCATTAAGGGATGCCTTACCTGTTTTGCAGTGGTCAAATGGCATATGCACGTCATGAGTGTTATAACAAGCTATTGCAACACTAATAGTTCTGACTTTGGCAAGCTAGAGTGATGCTAACTTTTTTATTGTGACTATATGCACAAAAATAAAAACGAAAGAACATGCAATCACCTAAACGTGCACTTCTAGCAGTCAGTGACGAACAAGTTACGTACCTTCGATAACGCGCTTTCTGGTAGAGACTATCGAGCCACAGAATACTCACCTTTTGAATATTCCTCAGGCATCAGACTGGATCTGGAAACGCTTCAGCAGTACCACTGCGTGGACAGCAGAGGACGCCATGCGGCTCCTCACTGAGGCCGTTTGGCTATGGAAATGGCGTCTAGAGCCAATATAGGCGGCACTCTGAGGTTGACGTCAGTTGATTTTGAGACCGTCTACACCACCAGATACAAAGCCCCATAAACAAACTGGTGTGACGTGTGTAGATTCCTAGACTTGGGATCACAGGATACAGTCCAATCATCGATGGGCTGCAAGTGATATGCAGCTAGATAGAGTCTCTACTGGAAAGAGTTCCAAAGGTAACCAACTTGTTCTTCTGATAGACGCTTCTGGCTGCTGATTCCCCACCTCGTGAACTGAAACCAAAGCAGTAATTCCTCAGGTGGTGAGTCTGTGGAGTGGCTCAGACCAGAAAATCATGCAGGACAGATCGGGTGAAGTGCCTGTCCAGCCAGACCTGGCTGTTTAGGCAATACTACTTAATGAATGTGTGGAGGGACACC
Source organism: Lissotriton helveticus (assembly GCF_964261635.1). Taxonomy (NCBI): domain Eukaryota; kingdom Metazoa; phylum Chordata; class Amphibia; order Caudata; family Salamandridae; genus Lissotriton; species Lissotriton helveticus. The sequence goes on along the minus strand of NC_136057.1, from coordinate 1,880,521,386 downwards.
CAAGTGGCAGCCTGACAGATGTCCAAGACTGGCACATTGAACACCTTCTAGCCGCAGATTTCTTACCTTTTAACTAGATACCAAAGCAGTACCTAATCGGAGGGGAGTCTGTGGATGGATACAAATCAGATTGTGCTGCAGAACTAAATGGGCGAAAATGCCCTTCTCAGCAGACCTGACAGTCAAGGAAATAGTGCTTGGTGAACATATGTAGGGAAACCCACATAGCTGTTTAGCAATGTCCATCAGGTGAAGAGTAACGCCGTCTTGAGGGAAGGAGGTCGTAAAGGACAGCTGTGGATTGGCTCGAATGGAGAACACATTAGAAACATAAGGACCAATTTAAGGCCCAACTGTGGTGTAAGAAAGGGAGAAGGAGGTAACAAGTGGTAAACTTTCAAAAAACATATAGCTGGAGAGTTAAAGGTGGCTTATTCAGCGCCCACACAAAGAGCGCAAGAGCCAAAAGGTACCCCTTTACCTGTCTCGGACCAAGACCGTGTCAGACTAAGGACAAAACAAACAAAAGCTCAGATAGTTGGGGGGGGGGGGGGGGGGGGGGGGGGGGGAGTGTCAGTCTGGCATGTCCATTGCAAACCACAAACTTGTTCCAAAAACAGGCGTATACCATTTTTTGTCAAGGGATGCCTGGCAGCCAAGAGAACATCAACCACCTGCAGAGGAAGGTCAAAGTTGTTCAGCGGTCTCTGCCTAATCTCCAAGCATAAAGGCTGAGACTGCGAAGGCCCCTGTTTGTTGCAGTACCATATGGCAATGGTGTTGTCCATGAGCACCTACACCAGCCTCCCTTTGAGGAACGGAAAGAAGGTTTACAGTGCCAAGCAGATGGCTCTCAGCTCCAGAAGGCTGATATGAAGGGACTCCGCCGCAGACAATAGGCTTCTGATCTTCACCTCTCCCAGGTGGCCACGCCAACCCAGAAGTGATGCATTGGTCACCACTATCAGCTCTGGGTGAGGTAGCGAGAGGAACCATCTGCTCACCCAATCGCAGTGCAGTAACAACCACTGCAGGGATTTTGCAGTCTACTCCGATATCTGGACAGGGTTGGAGCGGTTCCCTTGATGTTGGGCCCACAGACTTCAAGTCCCACTGTAAAGCCTGCATAAGTCACATGGCATGCTTCACCAGCAGGATGCAGGAGGCCATCAATCACAGCAGGCTCAGAGTCTACCTCACTGAAATCCTGGACAGACGTTGAAAGATCAATATAGTAGCCGGAAAATCATGGACTCTCTTTGCTGGGGAAAGGCATAAAACCAAACTTTGTCCAGAATGGTTCCGATGAAGGGGAGCATTTGGGAAGGAGTCTGGTGTGACTTCAGCATGTCGATAGTGAACCTCAAATATGACAGGCGTTAGCCATATTCTGGAGATGTTGAGTAATACTTGGGGCGAGCCTGACTTTTACAGCCAATCATTGAGGGAGGGGAAGAACAACACCCCAGACCTCTGAAGATGTGCTGCTATCACATTCATCACTTCTGTGAACTCATGTGGGGCACTTGTGACACCAAAGGTGAGCACAGCACACTGACAATGCTCCTGTTCCACTAAGAATCGCAGGCAGGGCAGAAGGGCCAGCAGGATGGATACATGAAAGCAGGTATCCTGCTGGTCCAGTGCCACCATCCAGTCTCCACAGTCAAGGGCAGATAAGACATGGGCGTGAGCATTTTGAATTCATCGCTCCAGAGGAAGGAGTTGAGAGGGCACAGGTCTAAAATAAGGTAATAAGGTGGAAGCCTCCATCCTTCTTGAGCACCAGAAAGTTGGGGGAATAACAACTACAGCATACTTCTGGCACTGGCACCCTCTCAACAGCTCCTTTGGCCAAAAGGGCCTGCACTTCCTGCTGGAAAGATGGCTCTCCAACAGTCACTTGGAGGGAACGGTGGAATGTAAGGCATAGAAGAGGGAAAGGGGAAGGCATATCTTTTGCCAACAACCTACAACCCCCCCGCCCCCCTTGTTAGATGTTATTGCATGCCAGCCTGGGAAGAATCATTGGAGTCAGTCCCCCACTGGGTAGCAGTGCTCCCCTCAGGGCACACTGAAGGGGTTTTGCTGGGGGCTGTAGGAAGGGAGGGGTGGTGGAGTGGGCGGCCAATTGACCTTGGCCGCTGTGGCTGTGGGCATCACATCCTCAACTGGGAAACTGCTGGGTTCCTTGTGAGGCTGGACAGGCTGGGGGTATGTTACAGCCCTACCAAATCAGCAAAAGCAGCAGTAAGGCTTGTGCATTTGCAAGGCGGTGGACTAAACCCAGAAAGCGTGCAGTTGCTCTCCTTAAATCACTCTAAAGTAGAATCAGCCTTTGCCCCCCCAAACACGTGAGTCCCAAAAGGCATGTCCGTAGGGAGGATTGGGCATCACCTGAGAACCCGGTGCATCTCAGCCAAGCATGGCAGCGAATGGCAACACTGGTGCCAATGGCTTGCCCAATGGAATCAGTGAGGTCTAAGCCACATTGAATCATGAACTTGACAGCTGACAACCGTTTTAGATAGACTGAGCAAGGAAAGGTCGGAGATCTTCAGGGACACCAAAGGACGACTTGAGCCACAGAGTTCTAAAGGGCATGGAAATAGCCTACCAGAAGGCATCTGATGTTCACTGAAAAGACATCCAGGCCGGTAGAAGGCAAAACTTGCTTCCCAGATGTTTCCTTCCACTTGTTTAATCTCCCTATCAAGAGGGTGGGGTAAAGGGGGGGTGGGGAGATTACGTGGGAAAAGTGGTGAAGTTAGACCTGCTTGTGGGTGCTTCCACAACTAAACATTTGGGGTAATGGTGCTGTGAGAGGTCCTTACACTATCTGGGCCCCCTTTCTGCACCTCTTGCAGAGATTTTGTTGTTTGTTCTTTCTTTATCCCAGCAAGGCCTTGCTCTGGGCACTGCTAAATGTTATTTGTCAGCCATTTTGGTATTCTTACTGCTGCTGGATCAACCCTCCCTATTTCAGTCACCTTTTCGAACTCGGTTTTTAAAAGGTTTACAAAATGTCTTCCTGCAGTTTCCTTTTGTGATGCCATAATGGGACCTTAATTTGGTACATACTTTTCTTATGTGTTCACCCTTTGAGCCTTGCATTGCGATTCTTTGCAGCTCCTGATTCTGAAAACACAGAGTTCCTGGTGCCCATTACATTGGCTAGGAGGTTCAGTCAGCTTGAGGCTCAGTCAGTCCAAACTCCATACCATACACCAACTTCTTCCCTGACAGTTCCTTCTTCCTCTAAGATGTCATCCCTTTTCACATCCACCAGAGCATTACTCTGCCAGTGTTCTACCCTTCACCTCATCTGTCCAAGTAGGAGGCGAAACTCCATCTTTTGGCCCCTAAAAGAACATGGTCATTCTATATTGAATGCACTAAAGATCATCAGATGGACAATCAGCTCTTCATTGGGTTCGTCGGAGCAAAGAAGGGCAAAGGTGAGCAGAAATGAACTATCCCCAGATGGACAGTACTCTGCATTAAAATCTGCTATGCACTGGTGAAAAAGCAACCCCCCTCAGGACTAGCAGGTTAACTCTACCAGAGCACAAGCTGCCTTTACTGCCTTGGCGAGCGGGTTACCTGTCGTGGGCATCTGCCAAGTGGATGTCTCTCCATTCGTTCATGAAAGCACTACTGCTTGGACAGTCCGGTGCATTGTAATGAGCATTTCCCCACTTCGGTGCTCCAGGAATATTTGGTCTTAGCCAGTTTGCAGACCCACCTTACAGGGAGGTATTGCTTGGTTATCAATTCTAAGGTAAGGAATTTGCGATTAGAAGTCTCTCTCAAAAGAGTAGGTTATTTACCTTCTGTAAAACATTTTCTGGTCGAGACTATAACCCCAGATTCCTTCCTGATCCTTCCCTCTCTGTGAACTGGGCTATTTTTCCTGATTCAGTCAGACTCCTGGAGAATATACTAAAGTACTCGGTAACAGAAAAGTGAAAAAGAGAAAAATCGAAAATGAAAACTATACGACAGCACGAGGAAAAACCTCTTTGTTTAAAAGAACCCTCACTCACCAACCTAGTTGGTGACATGCTTCATTATTGGGTTCCCACCAAAGGAACCGAGTGTCCCCCTGGTGTGCTACGACGCCTGAATTACAGAGGAGCGTTTTTTTTTGGGGAGACAGTGTAAGAGTGGTGCCGATTAAAAGATGGCTGGTTTTATCCAAAAGTGATTTTAATGGTGGAAAACCAGAAATCGTTTAAAACAGGCGAGACTGACGTGAGCTTGCTGGTTAGGTTGACCAGGCCCGTCCGATTTAATATAAGAAGTGAATGATGGTCGACATGTTTCTGCTTTAGAGTGCAATTATGCTAAGCACTCTTCAGGACCAGAACTCCTAGGCGGTATACGCACGCTAAGGCGAATCCTGACCTGTGGAGGTGTACGAAAGGCAAAACTCAAGTTTTTACCTACACTGCCTTCTGGGATTTCCAAAAGCCACGGACTGTGAAGTAGTTAATGGCTTCACGTCGTGGGTCGGGGAGGGGGTTAGAGCTACCTGTAGGATTTCCAATGTGGTACTCTCCCACCAACAACCTGTCTGCGATCTTCCTCAGACCAGAATGTTCAAATCTGTGGTTAGATGTCTCCGTCAAAAACCTGTTGTTTTAGGGAGAGATTTCCCTTGCACACTGAAGACAATTGTTGAACTATATCGAGGTAAGTGTCTCAGAGACAAAATACAGACCTTCGGATCGGTGTCTGGTGCTGCAGAAAGAAAGATACGGACAACAGCACATGGGAGTGGTGCCTATATAGGCTCTGCATGTCGTTTCTGGAGCAGAAGGGCACCTGTGCAGAGCTGGAATGCCTAAGCACTGCTTAGGAGTTTCTGGATCCATTCAGAAAGGTGAGGAATTTGCGACTGAAAATCTCTATCAGAAACACTATCTTGCGGGCACATAATAACAAAATATTAAACTTATTGGGGCACAGAAAAAGTACTACTGTCTTTGAATTTCTCCTATCTTGTTTAAACACATAAGGATTAGTAAAAAGAAAAAAAAACAATGTTACTGAATGAAAAGGAAAAAAACATTGCCAAAGTACAGTATTGGTCCATCTGGGGATGTGCAAAATTTCGCAACATAAAAATGTCACTTTTAAAAAGTAAAGAAAATGCAAAAAGAAGAAATGATTAACAGAATGCTTTACATTGTCAAACACATCCCCCATACAGACATCTGGGCCTAAATCCATTGTATTTTGCTCACCACGCAATTCCAGTTTGGACCCAGCCATATGCAAAACAGTCTTGACCCTGCTCCCCATGGCAGTCCAGCCCGAACTGCCAGGCCACATTCTTCCCGGACCGGAAACAAGCATTTTCAGACCAGTTTTGGGATTTCACCACTCATCAGCCAGGATAGCTTGACTCGGGTGGCATGGTGAACCCGAGACACATGTCTATGCATATCCGTTCCAATTAGGGTGACAAATGCACTCAACTGGATCTGCTGCTTCTTGACTGAATAGTCCTAGTCAGTCAAGCTGGCCCCATACATCTCCGATGCCCACAACCACATCCAATGCCTACACGACGTCGGAATCCAAGGACATGCACTTCAATGGATCTGCTCCTTCCGGACTTAGTAATCCTGACACCATACACGTTGAATGCCCCAACCTCATCTGTGGAGTTCTGCAAGTATACTCCCAGAGTCTGACCCTCTTCAGAGCATATATGATCCCTCTAGACAGAATTATCCGCTCTCACAACCTTAAGGTCCTCTCTGACGCCACCATCACACAACTCATTCTCTCCTAGTGGAGAGGTGTGGTGCAGCGGCCAGGGCACCGGACTTCAGAGCACAGGGCTCACAGTTCGATCCTCGGCTCCGGCGACAGATCAGCTCGGGACCATGTGACTCAGGGCAATAGCTCACTTAATTTCCACGATGACCCCCAGTGCCTTGAGACGCGTAAGGATGAGTAGTTTGCACTTTACAAATACCGTATTTATTTGATCTTCATGGACAAGACGGCCAGTATCTAGATCAAGCTCAATTCCTGCATGACTGAAATCATCCATTGGATGAAAACTATTTGTCTAAAGCTGAACACTGACGAGACCGAAAACGTGATCTTCGTAAAGAGTACATCACATGTAACACCCCCTGGGGGCCAACACAGCTAGGACCAACATGAACCTCCAACACCTTAGCCAGGGACATCCGGAATATTATTGACAGCAAACTCGACATGACCACCCAATTCAATGCCATTACCAACTCATGCTTCCATGCCCTGAAGGAAGATTTTCAAATGGCTTTCAATCATCACCTGGAAAACCGTCATGCATGCCCAGGTCACAAGCAAGCAAGAGAAATCCCTCTATGCTGTGATCTACAAAAAACTCACCAGAAGGCTACAGACCATTCAGAATTCACCAGAATCACCCTTAACCTCCCACAATGCACTTGCATCACACCACTCCTGAGGGAGCACCACAGGCTGCCAGTTTACAAACTAGTACAATTCAAACTCCTCACCAACACTTTAAGGTACTACATAACACTTTCATAGCAATCTTCGACAATCACATTGCCTTTACAAACATTCCGGACACCTCCACTCGTCCGGACTCCTACTTGCACAAATCCCTTGCATATGGAAAACCAGATATGGCAGCCAAGCCTTCTCCTACATCGCTCCTAAAGTATGGAATGACCTTCTGTCACACATAGCAGCCTCCGCCTCAGTTCTTGAATTCTGCATGAAGCTGAAGACCTGGCTTTTCGAGTAGTCTCTCTAGACCGTAGGTGGCTAGACTCATATCTGCTCAGCGCCAGGATACACTCCGTGGTTATGGTGTGCTGTACAAATCTGCATAATGCACATAACAATGGGTTCCCAATGTTGTTTGTACAGTATTCACAAACATATCGGGCACAATAACAGTAATCTTATTTGGACTATTATAGGCAGGTTAACAATCTGCAAGCATGTTAAGAGGCAAATATATCAAGGTTGGGATCAGTCGCAATGTCTGATGCATGCATCTGGAAACAGTCATCACATGAGGAATGTACACTAATGTGTGCACGTTATTCCCAGTTGACAGAGGTCAAGAAGTATATGCCCCAGTCAGAACAAACTCAGCGAGCACATGCAGTTGCCTGAATTATGTAAGAATTTTCTTAGGGAACAATTACAGCCTTTTCTCTTTTTCAGAACACAGATAACACATATGGATTGGAGCCCTAATATAATCAATCTCCATACAATATGACCTTCCCCGAAGGCTTGAGCAAAATGGGTTCAAGTCTCGGCAGGGACACACAACATCCTGTGATTCTGGGCAAATCACTTAATCTCTCGTGCCGAACAAAAAAAAACCAAATGTGTTCTCATGTAATAAAAATGAATTTGTTCTCATGTAGTGCAACTGGTGCTATATAATGCGCTCTGATACCCGATTCGGGTTAAGTTAACGCTATATAAAACTCTGTAAAATAAAAATAAAGTAAATAAATAAGAACGCTACAGCGGAGAGCACCGGAGCCCACTAGCATTATAATAATCGATTTACACAGATGGTTGATCATTTTTAAACATGCAGAATTTGGTCTTCTCAGCCAAATACTCTAGTATATTGGATGTCTGACGGTAGGAAGTTTCAGAGGGTCTAAACCCAAAAGGAAAAAGACCCGCTACAGATAGTATAGCAGAGAGAGAAAACAGAATAATTTTCCTGATGTCACCAATGTTATTCAGTCACAGGCTTCCATTAAGATTCTAAAATCACAATTTACAAATATGTGAAGCAGCACAGCAATGAAAAACAGGACTTATTTCCAGGGAGTGTAAATCATACACTCGCACATAATTGGTAGCAAAAATGTTTTTCTTTTCTATCCACAGCACAAAGACAAATGCTGCTGGAGCCAGTCACCATCACAAAAGAATGCTGTCCAACACACATTACCTATATATGCAATGCCTCACTGAGCTTATTCAGCCACATGTTAGCACGATGGCCAATGACAGTCCAGAGTAGAGTACAACAAATGACAAAGAGGCTACCCTTCTTGCTACAACAGAATAGTTCGGTTCAGTGATGCTCAATCATTGGGTACAGCCACAGGCATTTGGCACCCAGTATTGGGAACAACAGATAATGAGCATCCAGCATCCGGTCCAATGATGGGCAGTGCAAACACAAAGATGATTATGGACGGAGGGCTAAAACTTTTCAGACACTCGCCCGCAGTCACGTGTCTGGGTTGAATCCATCATCATTCTTTAGCTCACTTTGCCACCCCATTTCAGACCCAGCCATATGCAAATCAGTCTTGACCCTCTCCCTTATGGTAACAGTCCAGCCCGAACTGCCAGGCCAGGTCTTCCCTGGACCGGAAACAAGCATTCTGGGACCGGTTTCGGGTTAACACCCCATATCAGCCAGGCTAGCTGGAATCCAGTGGCAAAGAGAGCAAAGGACCCCAAGTCTGGGCATACCCGGCCAACTTAGGGCGAACAAAGCAAACACAGAGATGGGCAGTGACATTCTTGCAAGAGGTCAGAGGAAAAAAAGGAAGCTCCACCTCTGGATTCTACAATGTTCAGGGATGTTCGACTACTTGGCCAAACAGTAGGCTGAGAACCTTCAAGCAGTGGACTTCATGATGGCAAGACTGCACTGTACTAGGATCCTAAAATGAAAGGGGATGGTCCAGAAGAGGATACAAAAAGAAGAGTGAGGATACAGGAGAGCATCCATGATTGGCAATAAGGGCACACTATTGATCCTAAAGATGGATAGCAGTCTCCTACGCTGAATCCAAAAAATACGACCAGGTCCTGCACTGGGTGTAACAATACCCAGCACTAGCTGCACAGTGGGCGCAGTGGAGTGATCAACCAACCCTAGACCTGCAAAGCGAGCCTCATAGGTGGAAACAAATTTTCTACAGCACCTTTAGAGAAGATACCAAGTGCATTCCCAATACAGATGTACACAGCAGAATTCATCTCTCAAGAGGGGTTTCTACAGAAAAATAATGCAATGGCATGCTTTTTAAAATTCAGAGACCACGCAGGATAGTTTTGCCTAAACAAAAACCCTGAAACGAGAGAAACCAAACCCACTGGAGCCTATTGAAATAATATGCCATAATTCAAACAAAAGCTTATCCATGGTTTAAACAAAAGCTTATCTACAATTTAGATCCCAACACGCGAGTGTACTGCAGAACTAGAATAACGCAAAAATAAGACTGTCCTTCTTTCCTAACTTGCACTTATGTTGGGAACTGAAGGTCTGCACAAGTGGTAGCAACAACCCAGAATTATGTGGAGTTGAAGATAGTATAAGTAAAAATGTCACGTGGACGCCTCCTAGAACCACGATCACAGTTAAAAGGCAGGGTGTGATGCAGGGTGCATTTATGCGTTCATTACCTGCAATGTTCTTGAGAGAATCTAATTTCACACAACTTTGAAGGGTGGCCTTTAGCTTTTACTGGGTTGAAATCTGTATGATTCTACACAAAGTAAAGACATCAGACAATGTCATGTCAGGGCTTGTGTCCTGACCGCCCAATACATGTTCTGGGTTTTCCATGTACCCCTGAATTCTTTGTCTCAAAATGTTAACCAATGTATTGCAGATGGGCATTAACTGAACAGCAGAAAAGGAGAAAATTTCTATTTATTAATTAATTAAAGAGAGTTTGTAGAGCGCCTGGTTACACTGACCCCCCCCGCTGCGGTCAGAAAAGAGCTACAGAGAGGAAATGACGAATGGTCCAGTGAAGCTCATGGGAAATAGTGTTTTAATCCTGGAAAAGCCACGTTTTCAGTTTTTTTCTAAAGATGTTCTCTGACGGTTACATACGGAGGTCAAGGGGGAGAGCGTTCCATTGCTTGGCGGCCAAGTGGCGGAAAGAACGGCCTCCCATTCTCGTTCTTTTTATCACTGGGACTTTCACCAGTCCAGCGCCTTGGGAACGTAGGGCTCTAGTAGGCGTGTAAGGGGCCAGTAGGTTGTGCAAGTACCCTGGGACTTTCAACAGAATTCGTTGGCTAATACACAGTTTTAAATATAATTCTTTCCCTTATAGGGAGCCAATGGAGAGTAGTTCGGGCCTTTTTGGATGAGGCTCTCCTGGGAAGCATCAGGACCAGGCGGGCAGCGGCGTTTTGGATGTACTGTAATCTTTGCACGCTCTTTTTATTGGCCCCTATGTAGAGTGCATTCCCATAGTCCAAGCGAGAGGTGACAAATGTGTGGACTAGAGTTTTCCTGGCAGCTACTGGGAGCACATCTAAGATTTTCCGAAGGGCCTTCATTATGCCAAAGCGGTACAAAAGGGGGTGGTGATGGACGGAGCATCTGAACCAATCAAACACTCACACCCAGTCAAAAGATCTGGGTTTGACCCATCACCGTTCTTTAGCCCATTCTGCCACCCCAGTTCAGACATGGCTATATGCAAATCAGTCTGAACCTGTGCCTCATGGGAACAGTCCAGCCAGAACTGCCAAGCCATGCCTTCCCTGGACCGGAAACAAGCTTCAGAGGACCGTTTTCTGGCATTACAGCCCTCTTCAGCCCGGCTTGCTTGAATCCAGTGGCAAAGTGAGCAAGGGACTCACGTCTGAGCATACCCTGCCACACTTATGGCGGCCAAAGCGGTACAAAAGGGGGTGGTGATGGACGGAGCATCTGAACCAATCAAACACTCACACCCAGTCAAAAGATCTGGGTTTGATCCATCACTGTTCTTTAGCCCACTCTGCCACCCCAGTTCAGACATGGCTATATGCAAATCAGTCTGACCCTGTGCCTCATGGGAACTGTCCAGCCCCAACTGCCAAGCCATGCCTTCCCTGGACCGGAAACAAGCTTCCGAGGACCGGTTTCTGGCATTACAGGAGTCTTCAGCCCGGCTTGTTTGATTTGCTCAAACACTCCGTCCATCATCCCTTTTTGTATCGCTTTGTTCGCCCTAAGTGTGGCAGGGTATGCTCAGACGGGAGTCCCTTGCTCACTTGGCCACTGGATTCAAGATAGCCTGGCTGATGAGGATTATGAATCCGAAACCGGTCCCAGGATGCTTGTTTCTGGTCCAGGGAAGACATGGCTTGGCAGTTCGGGCTGGACTGTTCCCATGAGGCACAGGGTCAAACTGATTTGCATATGGCCATGTCTGAACTGGGGTGGCTGAGTGGGCTAAAGAATGGTGATGGATTAAACCCAGATCGGTTGACTGGGGGTGAGTGTTTGATTTGCTCAAACGCTCCGTCCATCATCCCCTTTTGTATCGCTTTGTTCGCCCTAAGGGTGGCAGGATATGCTCAGACGTGAGTCCCTTGCTCACTTGGCCACTGGATTCAAGATAGCCTGGCTGGTGGATTATGAATCCGAAACCGGTCGCAGGATGCTGGTTTCCGGTCCACGGAAGACATGGCTTGGCAGTTCGGGCTGGACTGTTCCCATGAGGCACAGGGTCAGACTGATTTGCATATGGCCATGTCTGAACTGGGGTGGCTGAGTGGGCTAAAGAATGGTGATGGATTAAACCCAGATCAGTTGACTGGGGGTGAGTGTTTGATTTGCTCAAACGCTCCGTCCATCATCCCCTTTTGTATCGCTTCATTATGCCAAAGCACTTTCCTGCCACCGTCCTGGTATGGTGATCATGGGAGAGGGTGGGGTCTAGCCATATCCCCAGGTTTTTAACCTCCTCCTTGGGGACGGAGGTGGTGCCCAGAGTTTGCGGCCACCACCTCGGCGACCATATTTCGTGGGCGTTTTCCACAATGAGGACCTCAGTCTTGCCGCCATTCAGCTTTAGACAGTTGTTAGCCATCCAGACGGAGAGCTCTTGAAGGCAAGCCGAGAAGTTTGTGGCAGCTTCTTCCTGGGATTGGGTCAAGGCTACGACAAGCTGCGTGTCATCCGCGTATGAACAATACTGATGCCGTATTTACCAATGATGGTAGACAGAGGGGTGATGTACAGATTAAAAAGCGTAGGGCTGAGTATCAATCCCTGGGGTACCCCCTGACCTAAGCTAATATTCTTTGAGTAATACTGCCCTTGGGATACTTGAAAACTCCTGTCCTGTAGGAAGGAGCTTAGCCATTTAAGAGCCAGGTTGGTCATTCCGCTCTCCTTAAGGCGCTGAATCAGTATGGGATGAGCCACGGTGTCGAAAGCAGCACTAAGATCCAACAGAATCAGCGCCACCGCCTGTCCAGCATCGACCAGCCGACGGATGGTTTCAGTGGACAGAAGCAGCGAAGACTGTGGAATATGAGGCATTGAAGCCCGATTGCGTGGGGTGGAGTAGGCTGGCTTGATTCATGTGGTCAGTTATCTGTATGGACAACTAAGATTTATTATGTGACAAGGTACGCATGGCACGAACAGTTACTGAGCTTGACTGTCCAGTGGACCAAAGATAGAGATACAACTTGATAGTTTGGATAAAATAAAGGAGGGAGCAGTCTCCCAACTTCGAGAAGCTCTCAGGCCTGCCTTATTACTTTACTTGTCTAATTGTATACCACAATCGCGCCCTCCGTTATGTTCAGATTCCTCGGACGGACACTCTTTCAATATCTATCCCCTTTCACCACACGCACCCTCACCTTCCTACCTAACTACCTAATGGTTTGACACCCAAGCCTGGCTACTCGAAACACCCTTTTTGGTGCGCTATTAGCATTCTGGGGAAGAGCACTCCCCCTGCAAGTGCTTCCTACCCAATCCCTCTATTTTTGCTATATTGTCTTCACCTTTTACACTCTCTGTACCTTTTAGGTACCTTGATCTATAGGTAGGACCAGCCTGTGGTCCTGTAAGAAATTCGTTGTTTTGCACCAAAGAACAACCACCTCTAGAAACGATGATAATGTCAAATAAAGGTTGAAAATCCATATAGAAGGGGGTTGTGATAAGCACAAGGAACAGTCTCAATTTTCAATGGAAAAATACAGGGTATTTGCGGGCTCAGGATCACCAGGTAAAATTAAGATAAAATGTCTTAGACAGCATGTGTGCTCCACCCATGAAAATATTGGGTGCAAGCCACTCTGTATCACACAAGCAGAGAGCACCTCTTTGTTTCTGCTGGAGTGGATACAATGGGCATGAGCTTCCCACAGTAGCACCTCTCCTCAAAGCGGATGCAAAAGACTTGATAAGAGGAAAGATCCAGTTGTTAGACAGGACAGACAAAAAAAATACAAATAAAAATGCTGCACTGTTTGACAAGAGATCTGTGAATTCGCAGTGTAGAATAACTGAATAATGCTAGGCGATTTAGCTGTAACAGTCTTTCCTTAATGTTGTAGAATGTTGCTGTTAACGGGGCTAAGATGTTTCTCTCACTAGAGAGACAATCACGCTGAACTACGCCACCTCTTTATAAAGTCAAAGGTTTACAAATACAGATGGAAGATGATCTCCATGTCCATCATACATTTTTTTGTATGTATTTATAGAATTCTTTTAATTCTTTACATTTTTTATTGCGTTTTGTCATTCCGCTTTTACAAATATCCTCTTTTGTTATATGTTTATTACATTTAGTTTTATGGTTTAAAGATATAAAGATATAAAATACAATTTTAAGTATATTGGGTTTTATTTTTTAATATAGTTTATCACAATTTATTTATAAACTATGTTCATTTGTAACATCTCATTTAAAAGGTAATATTAGATTCTTTACTTTGTTTATTTTGTAAAGTTATATGTATTGTTTATGTATTTTTTAATGTATTACCTTTTTTAAAAAGTACAATAATTTTATTTACATTTAAATTCATATACTTATCGATGCAGTGTCAATATTCTGGTCACAACATATCTGTAGAAGATATTTATGTTCTTTACATTATACTGAAGTCGATTTTTGGTTGCCAATATTTTAACAACAATATTTCTGTACCAGAATATTTTTCTAATCGAGTGTCCATCATACAATAAGTCTTTCTCTTGCATCCGTCGAAATTGCTGCAAACAAGCCAGGACATTCCATGATGCTGCTGTAATTTGATTGACAAACATACACCTTCCATGTAAATTGTGCGCTAAATCTCTAAAGCCTGATGAGTCGCCACCACTGTTGTGAGAAAGTGGCTCTATATATACTGGACAATAATGAAGTACAGTGTGTATAGAGTCCACAAACCCCAAAGGTATAATAGAGGTTAAGGTCAGGACTGACCTTACTCTTAAAAGTGGTAGCTTGGTCGAGCAGTAAGGCAGTACCAGAGGGCAGTGCAAAGCATTGGTTGTACACACTCAGTCAGCAAATGATTTCACACACTCAAAGACTGAACTCCAGGCCAATGGTTGTTTTATCCAAAGATATAGTTGTTTTATTTTTAGAACCAACAGGCATTAAAATATACTTTGCTAGATATGAGAACTCTCATGTAATTACTTTGCAAGGAAGCAATGAAGTTGGTGAACACAATAGTCTAGACACACTTTAGCATTGAGCTCAATGGATTGTTACCATAAAAGTACAGTTGATTACAGTACAGATTACTTTAGTAGTTCCAGGACTAGATCCTAGATCCAGTCCTGGGGTCTAAGCTGAAACCAAGTTAGCAAAAACCTTTTAGTTACTGTGGTGAATTTTCATGAATATAATGTTGTTTTAAAAGTTCACACTTAGAAACTTTTCAATGACAATCTGGCAATGTTATTCAACGGGGGAAAATTTAGGTTGCAGGTAAAGTATGATCGCGTTGCTTTTGTAATCTAGTGGGCTTCTAGGGCCAGCACTGGGGTCTGAACTTAAAACAGGTAGGTAAGTGCGTTTCAGTATTTCGTATGATTTTTAAAGAATATTTCAAGTTTTCAAAAGTAGGCACTTAGAAGAAATTTCATAGAAAAACAGACAATGGGTTCCTATGGAGAAAACACAGATTACTAGTAAACCCTGTAAGGATTACTTTTGCGGTTCAGTGCTGGGCTGCAAGGTACAGTACTGGCTTCTCGCCTGATTTTATATGAATATTTGCAGTTTTCAAAACTTCACACTTAGAAACTTTCAGTCAAAATGGGTCAATGGTATCCAATGGCAGGTAATGGAGTTACCGGTTTCTAGGTGAGTACTTGGCTGGTGAAGTTAAGGTTCTGGGTGTAGACTCGGGGGGGCCCCCAGGGTCAGGTCTATATAGTCGGTTTCGCCCCAGCAGCGCAGGGACGGCCGGGTAGGTAGGCCCAATGAGGGAAAGGGGGCCTTCGGTTGGTGGCTGCTGGCTAGGAGGCCACGCGGCTGTGGGAGCCGAGCTCCTGGTCACTTGCTCAGGGCAAGGAGGGGGAAGTAGGATAGGACAAAGGTGGCACAGCCAGCGGCACTCGGGCGGCTGGGTGCAGGGTGCTCTTGAGCCGTCGGGCGCTCAATGTTATCCAATGGGAAAGGTCAAAAAGGAACAAAGGCTGCAGGCTCGGGGCGGAGACTCTCCAGGGGCGAACAGCACTTCGAGAGGTAAGTTGGGATCTTGGAGCACAGGTAGGTACCCCAAAGGGAGGCACAGGGGGCTGTAGGGCGCCAGATGCAGGGGGTGTCTTTGGGTGTCGGAAAAGCTTACCCTCGGCTGGTCGCGGTTGGGGTGGCCCCTGGTTCTGAGTCTGCAGGCGTCGGCTGGTTCGTCGAGGAGGGTCTTTGGGCCCTGGACTTCGGGTCCCAGTCGCCGGGGGCACGTCCTCGTGGTCTTGGTTCAGTTGGGCCCGGCCCAGCAGGTGCAGAGTGGGCTGGTCCGGAGCTTCCTGGTTGGCACCAGGTGGGTTGTTGCAGCAGAGCCTCTGCTGATGGGAGTCCCAGTCCTTAAGAGGGTCAAGGCAGGCAGGTCGGTCCTCCGGGTGTTTAAGGTTGCTGTCCGCAGGAGTCGCTGGGCTTAGGCAGGAGCAGGTTCCAGGATCGACAGGACGGTAGGGCTGGGGCCAAGTCAGTTGTTGTCGTCGTCCTGTTAGCAGCTGCACGGCGGGTCTTCTTCTTGATCTTCTTTTCGTATCGGGATCTGAGGAAGGAAGGTTCAGGGAGCCCCTAAATACTGAATTATGGGGTGTTACAGGTAGGGCAAGGACAGGGACCAATGGGTCCCTGTCCTGGGGTGAGTACACCCCCTAGTCTGCTCCTCTCCTGTGGGAGGGGGGCAGGAGCCTAGCTGGGATTGGGCAGGGCTCCCCATCTACAAGATGGCCGGAGCCGGGGTCGTGCTTCACCTCGTCTCCCCCACCTGAGGGGTGAGGTGACACAGGCTGGCACCCCCCCCCCTTCTTGACTTAGTTTTTCCCGCCAGTCTTCCCGCCAGAGTGGGGGTTAGAACTGGTGGGGACCAGTTGCTAGGTACAGCAAATGGTCTGGAGAAGCTCACAGAGGCCTTTGAAGCTTCCCCCTGCCCATCCTGGGGAAGGAGACCTAGCACCTCGCCCAGGATGTGCATTGTTGCGGGCCCAGAAGAGCAGGGGGCTCTCCACCCAGGGATCCAGCAACATGTCTGCTGTGTGGCAGCCTCTGCAGCCACTCAGCCCAGACGTGGAATGTAGGTTAGGCATCTCTAACATGCCCTCTGGTGCATTTTACATTAAATCACACACTGGCATCAGTGCGGGTTTAATGTGCTGAGAAGTTTGATACCAAACTTGTCAGTCTTCAGTGTAGCCATTATTGTGCTGTGGAGTTCGTAATGACAACCTTCCAGCACCATATATCTTAATGGCATCACTGCACTTACAGTGCCCAGGAATGGCCCTGGGTACTGTATGGGCACAGGGCTCATGCACCTGTGCCCACACCTCTGGCATAGGGCACCCAACTAGAGGGGTGACTGAAGTATGCCAGGGCAAAAGGGGTCTGTGGGCATGGCACACAGGGATGTGTGCCATGTCGACTCTTGGTTTAGTTCTGTACTTAGGCACTCCGCCTGCAAAGGCAGTGTGTGGGTGCCAGGGTACAGGGCCCCTGAGTGTGGCACAATAAGTGCTGCAGCCCTCAGGGGTCTTCTCTAGCCACCATGCCCTGGGTACCAAGGGTACCATTTACTAGGGGCTGACAGGTGGCCAGAGATGTCAATTGGGTTTTTAGTTTCAGCACAGTTTTAGGGAAGGAACACAGGCCCTGGGTACCTGGTTGGCAGGAACCCAGGGCACACTCAGTCAAAGCACATCAGCAGTTCAGAAAAAAGTGGGGGCATACCAAGGCAAGAAAGATGGCACTTTCTCACAACTGTCCCATTACAAAAACACAAATTATATTTTAACGTAACCTGGGACTGTTAGAAAAGGGTAAAAAAAGGAACAGATAGAGTGATTTGTTGAATAATGTGGTTATGACGAATCATCATGGAGTTTAAAATCCACCATTGTAAAGATTCTAAGAGAAGGCATCATGGCAGTGATCTGAAGAAGGCCTATTGTTTTGGATAACAGTTTTAAGAATCATTTAAAATGTAGCATCTAGGTTTTAGGAGCTTGTAGAAAAATGGATGAAAGCAGCATATCCTAACACTTTGATTCTCTACTGGCACAACACAACAGGCATATTTGTCATGGCATCAGCATGGAATATAACACAGCTGTACAGGTGTGCCGGTCAGCCCAGAAGGAACCGGAGAAGGCCATCTCTGGGACGCCAGTGAGGGTCAGCAAGCCAAGGGACATGATTAAACAAGTATGGTGAAGGTGAAAAACAAAATGAAAAAAAAATGCACATCCAGTGAGAGCGGAGCCAGGTGAAATGAATAAAAGATCACACTTATATTGTGCATTACTACACAAGTGTCTTTAGGTGCTGGAGCTGGAGCTCTAATAGTGTGCGACAGAAAAAAAAAGAAAAGTAAGCAAAGGAGAATTTAGCAGCTAGCTCAGCGATGAGAGTGAGGAAAATAAGTTATAAAGTAAATCATGTTCTAACGTGGACTAGTAATAGATCTTTCTTTAGCAACTCTAAAGTCTGCTACATGAAAAACATCTCCCTCAACACCTGTAGTCTATAGACGAAAATCTTAACATTGCAACAAGGAGGTTAATTTAGTGACAGGATCTCAAGTCCATCTTAGTTTAGTGTACCAGTTGTTTACATTTATACAGAAAGGATCTATGTTATGGTTGCATTTGTCTATTAAGCACATGCTCTTGAAGGTAAAGTGATATTCGATATTAAGGTACTAAATCTCTTTTGGCAATTAAGAAGTTTCTGTTCAATATCATCACTTCATTAATTGGAAAACTGCATGCGAAAGAGTGAGGGCGATAGAGTGAGGGCGATAGATCGATAGAGTGAGGTGGCCTCGTGGTGGTGGTGTGGTGGCTTTGGACGTGGTGGATATGGTGGTGGATGTGGTGGTGGATGTGGTGGTGGTGGATGTTGTGGTGGTAGTGGTGGTGGTGGTGGACGTGGTGGTGGTGGACGTGGTGGTGGTGGACGTGGTGGTGGTGGACGTGGTGGTGGTGGACGTGGTGGTGGTGGACGTGGTGGTGGTGGACGTGGTGGTGGTGGACGTGGTGGTGGTGGACGTGGTGGTGGTGGATGTGGTGGTGGTGGTAGACGTGGTGGTGGTGGTGGTAGACGTGGTGGTGCTGGTGGACGTAGTGGTGGTGGTGGTGGACGTAGTGGTGGTGGTGGTGGACGTAGTGGTGGTGGACGTAGTGGTGGTGGACGTGGTGGTGGCGGTGGACGTGGTGGTGGCGGTGGACGTGGTGGTGGCGGTGGACGTGGTGGTGGCGGTGGACGTGGTGGTGGCGGTGGACGTGGTGGTGGCGGTGGACGTGGTGGTGGCGGTGGACGTGGTGGTGGCGGTGGACGTGGTGGTGGCGGTGGACGTGGTGGTGGCGGTGGACGTGGTGGTGGCGGTGGACGTGGTGGTGGTGGTGGACGTGGTGGTGGCGGTGGACGTGGCGGTGGATGTGGTGGTGGACGTGGTGGTGGACGTGGTGGTGGTGGTAGACGTGGTGGTGGACGTGGTGGTGGACGTGGTCGTGGTGGACGTGGTGGTGGCGGTGGACGTGGTGGTGGCGGTGGACGTGGTGGGGGTGGTGGACATGGTGGGGTGGTGGACGTGGTGGGGTGGTGGACGTGGTGGACGTGGTGGTGGACGTGGTGGTGGACGTGGTGGTGGACGTGGTGGTGGTGGATGTGGTGGTGGTGGACGTGGTGGTGGTGGTGGACGTGGTGGTGGTGGTGGACGTGGTGGTGGTGGATATGGTGGATGTAGTGGTGAATGTGGTGGGTGTGGTAGTGGTGGGTGTGGTAGTGGTGGGTGTGGTAGTGGTGGGTGTGGTGGTGGTGGGTGTGGTGGTGGTGGTGGACGTAGTGGTGGTGGACGTAGTAGTGGACGTAGTGGTGGTGTGTTTTCTCCGAGTTGAATAGAACTCCGTGGTATAATGGTCTCCTTGTGCCAATGAACCGCGTCTAAGTGTGAACGAAGTCAGAGATGTGCTGGCGATGCCAAAGACACCATGATAAGAGCTCAGAAAGCTGCGTCTTGCATGGAAGGAAGAAGAACCATAATAAGCCAAGTTTGAGTGATATGAGGGCAAATCACACGATGAGTAAACGCGCAGTGCCACATAAGTATGGGAGCATTAACCAGGTGCAAATATGGGCAACAGCGATATAAATTGGACAATAGGATTCCAAACCAGTGGTTCGGATGTTGAGTGTAGGAATAATACATGGGGTCCCAGCCGGCTGGTGAAAACCGTATGGTGTGTGGGCCGCCATGCGGGGAGAAGTGAATGACCCGAGGGTAATTAGAGGCAGGGCAATGGGAGAAAGGATGAACAGACGCACACCAGAACAAATATTAAAGAGCGAGTTCTCGATGGATCAGGGGGAAAAGCCCGATGAGGTCCCCAACGTGAAAGGTCAGGAACCCGTCGATGACCAATTTGAGCAGAAAGGCAGAAGAGTATAAAGTGGCAATACTGGGAAGAGTAAAACGGCAAAGAGCAAGAAAGTAAAACAAGCTCTCGGCATTGCTGTGGCGGGTTACATGAGGTAAAAGGGACAATTGTGAGCAAACAAAATACAAGAGGTAGCAAACGGGGCCGGGCCTGGGGAGCGCATTCCTTTGAAGTCTGAAAAGGGAGGGGGGGGGGGCGGGGAATCAGATCTCTTGTGGTGCTGAGGAATGCATGAGCCTGCAAACAAAATAAGGGTGCTATGCAAGGCTAACCCAGGAGCTATGTGTGTAGTTGAATTAAGATACAATTGGGCATAGTAATATTCACACTCAATGTCTCGTCAGAAGTACTACTAGGTATGAACTTACATAAAGATTAAACAAGACACTCCGAGTTAGGCACAACTGAAAATAAAAACAAAATCCTAGCACAGTCAGGAGCTGAGATACTAAGCAAAATAAATTTTATAGTATCCACATCGTAAAGCACTATAAACCAAGGAACACCTCGGTATTTGTATAATGTTATCCTATAGTCCGGAGAACAAGTATTCTGTCATCTCCAAAAAACTTCTGTTCTCAGTTCCTTCTTACTGGCAATGTTTCTCAATACCTAAAGGAGCCAGATATAAGGCTGCAAGTAAGGTAAGCTAGCAATGGAATACTTGACATTTAGTCTTTCTCAGCAGCTTCTGGCATAAGGGATGGGCAGCTCACAGGGTTTGAACCCAAGTGACTGCAAATGTGTCAGAAAATCACCAAGACCCTAAACTAAAACTCAAAAGTGAACCAGAAATCCAACCTACAAAAAGGAGAGTGGCAAATAGACTTGTTTAAAGTCAGAGTTACAGTGCCAGTTAAAAGAGTGACCGGGGTTTAGGGAGTCGGTAGGGTGGTAAAAGTTTTGGAAGGTGTTACAGTGGTGTGCCATCCAAATGATTTATCTTGCAACATATTACAAATATCCACCCATTCTCATACAGTTTATTACATCAAAGACGCCTACAAACTATACCAGTATCCAGGTTGTATGTAAATTAGTTACTGTTTTCACAGAATAAGGCAAAAGACAGATACTACCACGTAGGGGTGGTCCAGGTTTGTGCTGGCAAATGCCCAAGGGCATGACTGGCTATTTTTTTTGATGGGCAGAAAGACTTTAGACATAAATAGGGTCCTAATAAAACCCGCTGCTTATTTACCTGGTTTAATATTGCTTTAGAAGGTGGTAATAAATTGCATAACACAATTTTTTACGATTGGATACCTTTGAGCTGTTGGTTGCACAATAACACAGAAACACCCTAAGTAAACCTGCAGAGCTACAATTTCTGACGGGAGAAAAATGAGGACTGTCACAAAAAATCAAATAAAAATAGAATACAGGCACAGTGCGAATGTGCACTCTAAAATGGATTTCACATTAGGACTATTTTATTATGGACTAGAACCTACTTGTGGATATAGCAAAATCTACCTTTGCCACAACTCCAGTACATTCAGCCCTTGGCCCTCAGCAATTACAGCACGCGAAACTGCCACAACTTAGAGCTGTGATTAGAAATCAATTCTTACATAACAATCTCACTTGAAAACAGCAGGTGGTTTTGAGGGCGAGCGTCTATCCACAAAGATATTCACAATAGTCGTGTGCTAACTGTTGTTCCCAATTCGATATTGCTGTTTGACCACAACACCAGTTTGATGCTGGTAAAAAGGCTATCTGCTAGTACTGGAAGAATGAGTATTAATTGACAGGACTAGAATCCTAAACCATAATTTTGCTTACTTTTATGCCCAGCACTCTCCAACTTTCAACATGTGGTAAAACGATTATCAAGAGGAAACTAAGGTTAGGTGAAGCAGTGTAGGAATAGAACAGAAAGTAAAATAAGCGCCACTGACACAGTAAGAACAATAACAAGCATTGGCATAACCAATAGGTCTCGCCTTTGGGATATTAGAAGTGTTTAGCCATGCAACAGTTTTTGTAGTTGCACCAAGGATATTGTAATGCATAACTAAACGCTTATAAGGTCCCAAAAGCGAGACCTATTGGCTATGCCAATGCTTGTTTTTCTTTGTTGCAGTTTGGTATAGCGCAAACTCGACCTGAAGGAACTGGAGGCTCTCTTCATGAGCACCAGTTACATTCATTTTCTATTTAAGGCACGGGAAGATTACGCGATGTGTCCAGAAACACAGGATGGTAAGCTGACGCAGAGTAATAGCACCAATAGTGTTTTAAAGAGAGCAAGCATTGAAAAGCTGCGTTTGTTCATAAGCTAAGCATGTTATCCGGAGGGGTTTTATCAGTATAAAACAAATGTGTAACACAACATCCCTTGATGTAATGGCGGCTTTGTGCATTGTACTATGCAATCTTCGAAGTGTGCCACTTCTGCTCCTTTGTGTCGATGACCCTAACACAAATGTCCAGAGTAGAAATGGCAGTGGGGAGAAAAAGTCACCGCACGCAGGTTCCACCATTAACCGCAGCCAGGAATGGCGACGCAAGGCTTTTGGTGCCTGTCACAGTTTTGTATAGCGCAAATTTGACCTGAATGTATTGGAGCACTATACATGAGCACCAGTTACATTACACATGGTCCCATTCATTTTTTAGGTCTCGCCTGGGTCAGCGCATGCGCTGATCTGGCGAGACATTTAGTAAGCGGCTTTTCGAAGTGCAACTAAAGCGGCCACCAGCTGGCGGTCACGCGCACAATCGTGCACGCCACGCTTTGCCTCTCCAATAATGCTGCGCGCACATCCCTTGCATGCTTTGGACAGAGCACGTCATCGCGATCACTTTTGCTTTCACTGCGATCGCAATGACTTACGCTTTCACGGCAGCGCGGCCCATGCTTGTTCTTTTCGCGTGCTTGTTTATCTGGTCACCATAGTAACGCATAATGGATGGTCCTTATTCCTATGCCACGCTTTTGCGATGGAGAGGGGCAAGCCATTGGCATCATGGCGCTGTACATGCTTACCACAAGGCCTTGCATATCGTCCTGACGTTTCCATATGAAGCAGGTAACCAAGTGGGGCTGTATCATGGATTGTCTGTTACTGCCATCTGAAGCTATAACAGCGTCTCTCTGGAACAGGGAGTCCATTATATTCCTCAGTTGGCCGTGGGTTGTTTGTGTTCACTCCGTGTGTTCAGGAATGTGCGCGAACCATCTGCAGCCTTCTGTCATCAGGACAGCTCTTGCCCTATACATTATCCGGTCAATGGTCCCACGGAGATGCGAGATTCCACACTGTGCTCACACCCCATCTCGTCCCATTCAACCCTGAAGGAATCTATACAGCCCCTCTAAGGGGACTGCACCCATTTCTCATTAAGACTGCCACATGGAAGATGGAAAAAGCACTTTTTCCTCTGTCTGAATTTCTGTGTGACCTTGGGCACACTGCCTTCCATTACACGGGGTTCTGCTGATACACCTTCAACGGAAAGCTTTATGGGTATTTATGAAGGATACACAGCGCGGAATACTTTCTTGAAATATTATGTACACATTTAAATATGCGGACTGTCAGCTTTCCTTTTAGTTCTTATCTCTTTGTATTTAATGTTTTTTTAATTGTCATAGTTTTTACTAACTTTACACAATAAACATATTTGACAAGGAACATATTGCAACATGAATTGACTATTAAATCATACATGATATTACAATCGAACCAGTAACACCGTTTTCACTGCAGAAGAAAGGCTGAAATATTGAGATGACCCGCTTGTGATCCCAATCTGTGACTTGGACATGTGTGTAGTAGATCACCAACCCCCAGACCTCTTGCCTGCTAGAGGGACACAAAAGCTCACCCAGGAAAGACAAAGGTAGTTTAGAAAGGGTACAAAACGTAATCACTCATATTCAAGAGTTACGGCTATTACGTGCCAGCTGCACCTTCTTGGCTACATGCCACCGTGGTTCCTCAAGGAGCCATCGGGGAAAATCCAAATGGAAACACTGAGACGTGGCAAGCAAACACCGGCTTGGGCTCACCTTGGGCCCTGCCAGCTTCAAATCCCTTCCTTTTTGAAAATAGAATGGCTCTGTGGTTGCTTTGATGATCCTGCCCAGCCGCTGTACGAACACAGTTCAGTGGGTTAATGTGTTTGCTTCATAACTGTGCGTGTTACTTGTTGGTCACACACATGAATCTCACCAGACCGAGCACGACAGTGTTGAGTCATACCACTGCCTGTGTGAACAGACAACGGCTTTAGCTCGGTTAAAAACAAACAAAAAGAAAACTTTTACACTAACAGTGGTGGCTATGAATTTTATCAACTCCTCAATGGCAAAGAGGTATTTTAAGTGAGACAAGGTAGCGATACGTGAAATAGAGGCATCGAATGCTCAGCTAATGAATGGCATTGGCTTCTAGATGAAACTGCGGCTTACTTTCCTTCCACTAATGTGGTTATCACCAGTGGCCCACTGCCTGTCTGTCAGTGGGGACGCTATCATGACTCAGTTCTCTGTGCCAAAGCACAAGGGGTCTGCACGTTTCTTTTTCCCGCCTCCACTGCACACAACTCCAACCAGCATTGGCATAGCCAATAGGTCTCACCTTTGGGACCACATAAGTGTTTAAACATGCAACAGTTAATGTTGTTGCACCAAAGATATTGTGCTGCATAACTAAATACTTATAGGGTCCCAAAAGCGAGACCTACTAGCTATGCCAATGCTTGTTTTTTTAAAGGCACATGAAGATTACGTGATGTGTCCAGAATCACAGGATCTTAAGCGGACGCCGAGACTAATAGCACCACTAGCGTTTTAAAGAAAGCAAGCATTGAAAATCTGCGTTTGTTTATAAGCAAAGCCCTGTTGTAATGAGGGGTCTTATCAGTAGAAACCAAAGATGGAACAACACAACAACGCTTGATGTAACTGCAGGCTTTGTACAGTGTGTGTGAGTGAGAATTATGTAATCTTCGGTGTGCCCCGCTTCTGCTCCTTTGTGTTGACGACCAAAACACAGATGTCCAGATTAGAGATAGCAGTGGGGAGAAAAGGTCCCAGCACGCAGATCATACCATTAAGAAGATTAAATGGAATCTTTGGTGCCATTTGCAGTTTTGTATAGCTCAAGTTAGACCTGAAGGTACTTGAGCAATATACATGAGCACCAGTTAGATTACACACGTTCACATTCATTTACTTTTGAAGGCATGGGACGATTACGTGAAGTGTCCAGAAACACAGGCTCTTAAGCTGACACCGAGACTTATAGCATTGATAGTGCTTTAACAAGAGCAAGCATTGAAAAGCTCCATAGTCGCACAGTGCACCCCGCTCAAATACATTCGACTCACCCCCCCCACTTTAAAGTTTACTGTGTTGCCGCTAAGCCCCGCTGTGCATGCCTGGAGTAACGGAATCTTACAGACAACGTGCTGAGCCAGGGAAATGCTTGTACCATTTAAATACAAGTGTGGGCTCCAGTGAGTTCCTGAACAGTGGACAATGGCAGTGCGAGCAAAGCGTGCACCCTGCTGTGTCTGCTGCAGCAGCAAGCGCACTCGCCAGGAAACAAAGCGCCAGTTAAAAACACAACCCTAATCAACCACTCATGCTTGTGCTGGCATCCACGAAAGCGAGCAGCGGCGCGCAGGCCATCAGTTTTCAATTAGCACGTGCTCCGCTGCTCGCTCCCGCAAGGTGAATGCCAGCACAAGCATGAGTGCAAAGAGCTGACCAATTTCTAAAGATCATCTCCTGGAGCAGCACATGTGTGCTGCCTAGGGGAGACCTAAAAATCAGTTGCCTTAAATGTCTCCCTACAAATTTCCTTGATCGAAACAACACTCTTGGAAAGTGATGGGAGCTGCCATAGACAAAGAAAAATAAACAGGAATAAGGTCTAGATTAGAATGTGAGCGAACTTAAGCGATCACCAACAGTAACAGTGTTTTCGCCTTAAGCAGCTATTGATGCTTGTATGGATGGGGGCTTCACATTCTTGAACACATGAAGCTACACTGGGAGAAAAAATGAAAGGGACATGTGATGTACAGATTGTGGCTAGCTTTTTTTCTGTCAAGTCTGGTGAAGTAGAAAGTATTGCAGACTGCGCCTTGTCAGAGCGCAACAGCACAACACACCACCAGAAATATTTGCTGTGGCATACCGTGCCAAATAGTTAATATCTGCAAGTGAGGCAGCTGAGGGTCACAGTAGTATCTCCATCTATTGTCCACTGATTGTGCTATGTGACACACCTAGAAGTACAGAGTGTGAGAAGGGTGAGTCCATGAGATACATCATTAGCACCAGCAATTTGATTTGGTGAGCCCCTCTTTATTGCTTGCTTTTGTTGGGCGTTGGGTGAGTATGAAGTACAGTAAGGAAAAAGGACCAATATTAACCTAGCAAACACAAGGAGATGATGAACGGAGCGCTTAAACTTTTCAGACACTCACCCACAGTCACAGATCTGGGGCGAATCCATCATTGTTCTTTAGCTCACTTCGCCAGCCACCTCAGTTCAGACCCAGCTATATGCAAATCAGTCTGGAACCTGTGCCTCATGGGAACAGTCCTCCCCGAACTACCAAGCCAGGTCTTCCCTGAACCGGTAACAAGCATCCTGGGACCCGTTTCGTGGTAACTCCCCTCCTCAGCCAGGATAGCTTGATTCCAGTGACAAAGTGAGCAAGGGGCCTCTAAACCAAACCTAGGATGCTTGTCTCCAGTCCAGGGAGGACCGTTCCCATTGGGTGCAGGATGAAGACTGATTTGCATATGGCTGGGTTCAAATTGGAATGGCAGAGAGAGCAAAACAACTATGGATTTAGGCCCAGATCTCTGTACTGGGGTGAATGTATGACATTGTTCTGCATTCTGCCCATCAAGTGTTCCTTTTGTAATTAACAGTGGCAACATTATACACTCTACTGCCTGCATTGTTTAATGGCATTTACTGCTTCTACGTTGGCCCGATGTTTTTGACTGGCTTTGCTTGTATATCCGTTTCAGCTACCTGTCTACCTGCCTGACATTATTATGATGATGATTATAATGGTATTCATCAGCTACTAGCAAAGCGGAGTGCTGGTGCACATAATACATGCTGAAAAATCCACTTAACGTCCAATCCGGGCAGCAGGATATCACAGGACAGGGAGTATGACCATCTTTTCCAACTCTCTCACTTTCTTTCCTACTCACCTTTCCAAGAAGAGTTCAATATTATACTCGCTGGAGGCAAAATCACAAAGCTCAGATGGGAAAGCCAAATGGGGGTAACACAGGTATCAGACCGATCATAGAAGGCAACAAAAGACAATTATTTCCTACGCTACTCTTGTTAAGGATCCATTTTGTGCATCAGAGGGTGTGAGCACTGGGACTGAACTCCGTTGCATGCAGGATCAAAAAAAACTCTTCTGCTCCGGGAGCTCGAGGGTCAGTCTCTTTGCACCATCTGACTATAACTCAGTTAGAAGCTCACCTTCGTAGCTAACCACAACTATAC
The DNA here is from genome assembly GCF_964261635.1 of Lissotriton helveticus. Lineage (NCBI taxonomy): Eukaryota > Metazoa > Chordata > Amphibia > Caudata > Salamandridae > Lissotriton > Lissotriton helveticus. The sequence goes on along the minus strand of NC_136057.1, from coordinate 1,880,493,969 downwards.
ATGCACTGAGCTAGCTGCTGGTTAAAAAACAAAGAATACGAAAATGAGCATATATTTGGATGCATGCTCCTCATTTGAGCCCATTGCACAAGTTACTACTTGTGTAACAATACATCTGTAAGAGACAATAGTTAGTGATCGATTCCTTACCTTAAAATATCCCCAGGCGTCAGACTGAATCAGGAAAGTTTTTCGTCCGCAGTACCCCTGCGCGTCGGTAGGTGGCGTTGTGCTGCTCCGCATCCATCGCTGGAGTCGTAAGCGCCAAGATGGCGTCACGGAAACTACTCAGGCGCCCCCCATGCGCGCTGTCAGTTCTGTACACTACTTTCCCCGCCAGGAACGCAGAGCCATGCAAGAAACTGACCACTGGTGCCATGAAACTAGGGCCCTGAAAGGAATGACCTTAACCCTACAATCAGTTCGCAGAATGGGGAGGATGGGTGAGGCGGTAAAGAATCTATCACTAACTAATGTCTCTTACAGATATATTGTTACACAAGTAGTAACTTGTGCATCTGAAAGAGATGTTAGTGATAGATTCCTTACCTTAGAATAGATACCCCAGCAATACCAATCCCAGTGGTGGGTCCGCGAATAAGATTACACCAGAAAGTCACGTAGAATAGTACGGCCAAAGAAGCCGTCTCTCCGGACTTGACTGTCAAGGCAGTAATGCTTGGTAAACGTGTGCAGCAACACCCACGTAGCTGCCTGACAAATATCCTGCAAGGGAACACCGCGTCCCAAGGCAGTAGTGGCTGCCGTCGCCCTGGTAGAAAGGGCACACAGCTCCACAGGAGGCTCCTTCCTTTTTTAGCACCCACGTAGCCAACAAAGAGCTGGTCATCCACCCATAACTGTTGTGTGCGCTTCAGTTAGAACGAGAGCGCACGTTTTGGGTCCAGACTGTGAAGCCTCTCTTCCTCTTTTGAAGGATGCGGAGGTGGAAAGAAGGTGGTCAAAGTGATAGTCTGCCTGATGTGAAAGGGCGTGACAACCTTTGGCAAGAAAGGACGGGTCCTTAAAACCACCTTGTCCGGATGAACAGAAAGGAAAGGAGGTTTAGAAGAAAGAGCCTGGAGCTCAATCACTCTTCTGGCAGAGGTGATAGCTACCAGGAAAGCAGTCTTTAGAGTGAGAAGACGTAAAGGACAGTTATGAAGGGGCTCAAAAGGAGCACACATCAGATAGGTCAAGACAAGAATTAAGTCCCATTGAGGCAGTATGAGAGGCACGGGAGGAAACGTGTGTGTAATGCCCTTCAGGAAACGGTTAACAACCGGGGACTTAAAGAGAGACGGCTGATCTGGAAGCCTTAGAAAGGCAGAGCTGGCCGAAGGATAACCTTTGATAGTGCCCAGAGCAGAGCCCTGCTGGGCCAAGGATGGGCTTCTGGTTGTGCGATGAAAAACTCCAACTTTTGGCGTTTTCTGCTTGATTTTCTCTTCTTCTTTCCCAAAAACTCTGGAACTCTTCAGTGACAATCCAGACCCAACAGCGAGGAAAAAAGAATCTGAAGATGGCGCCCAAAAGTGGGAGCTTCCGGAGGAAGCACGCCGACGTCACGGGAGGACACCAAATGGTGGGACGTCGACGCCCACCTGGGCCACGAAAAAAAAAAAAAAGAAGAAAAAATACTACGATTCCGGAACCAACCACTAGACCGCGGAATAATGCACAGCATAGTGAATCCAGAAAGATTCACGCTGCAAAAATATATATATGGGATACACACTCCCGACCTTAGTCTGACAAAATTTCCACCAAAACACCTCGGACTATTCAGGAAGACGGCACACACGCAGGTAATGGGATTTCTTCAGCCATATTTTTTTATTTTAATTCTCCACTGATTTCAGGAAAGTGCACGTGCAAACGGGGTGAGATAGACCTACACCTTTCTACAACAGCCTTCAAATGGGTCACCACTCCCTTGAATTATTGCCAGTAATGGGTAAAAGTAGATAATGAAAAAATGAATGTTGAGCTAAGGAATCCAGGAGCAACCCCTAGGTAAGAAAAGGGGTTGAGCGCATGGCAACCCCTTATATTTTAAAAATAACAATTAGAATTTGGGGTGAAAACTTAAATATTCTAACAAAATCATGTCAATGTGGGAAAATCCGGACATGGAATAGACTGGCGAGGAATGCGCCAGTCTATTGTCTGGACTATATTAACCAAGCAGGATAGGAATCCAAATATATGAATTAGCGAATATTTGAAGCATAAAGGATAACAGTAACCCCCAAGAGTTTAGCACTGGGCAAAAGTCAAAACAAGTGTTACAGAACATGGTTACATCATGATTAATGGAGCACCATTAACTTACTTATAGTTGTCATCTTCCACAAACTTCTGCAGCTCTTCTATGTATCGAACTGAATTCAGATATTTCTGGACATGAGGCAACACAGGAATATCTAGAAACAAACGAAAGAAAGCATAGTACTAAAAATAATCTTAAAGCAGGACAGCACCGTAACTTAGTTAAGACTACATTTAAGGCAAAGATATTGCAGAAAATATGAGAAACAGATACATTCAAATATATGCTATTATATCCGCTTTTTCTAGCATACATGATATTTCACAAATGCGAAAAGATGGTCAGGCAACATCTTATTTCAAGAAGTGCAGTCCTAGTTTGAATTGGCAAAATCGTTTTTCTACTTACCCATAAGCCTCAGAAAACCTATTTTGTTGGGTATATTACTGGAATACTCATTACAAACTTAAAATCCAATTACAAAAATACCTTTATAAACATCTTGATCTCTTTAACATGGACAAACCAAGGTCTGATCTCAATTAGAATGCAAGCATCTAGTCCACTTCTGGACTTACCTCAAATTCATTAGTTTGGTCCTTTAGTGCCTAAAGAGTATTGTATGGAAGAACTGTGAAAAGACAAAATATTTGACTGTGTTTGGTTTTGTAACTTTCGCTAGTGTTCAGTAGATGCTCTCTTTATGAGGGGAGAAACATGACTTTACCCCTTAGAATATTATACTATTGACTGTTCTAGTGGTGGATGTTGGCGAAGTCTAAGGTTACCTTTAAGCTAATCCTAGAGAAGGACAATGTTATCTATAGGGTGGCTTTCAAAAGAAAACTGCCACTCTTGAGCGCGAGCGCCTTACCTGGGCTCCAGGAGTTCTATAGCAGCCCAGCAGAGTTCGCCTCGAAGATTCTGCATTCCTTATTACTGAAGGACTGACGTACTGCACATTACATTCGGGTCACTTTCACTGACCTCTACGTGCCGCCATTTTAAGTGTGGATATTGTTTTTGCTTCGGTGACGCGCACACCTGCGCATTACTAAACCTTCATTTCTGCTCCAGTGACGTGCACATCTGCTAATTCTGCGGAATTATCGGCAGGTGTTATTTTCAAGGCATTTTTTGGGGGGAATTTAAAGAATGACTTTGAGGAGCAGATGCCAATTAAGGATTTGCATGCAGATTACTCTCCATACAGTTCACGGTGATGTGCACACCCTCTAATTGAATTTCATTCGTCATTTTTAATGCAATATACATGGTTATGTGCACACCATGTTGTTTTAAATAATTTCACTTCTCTATGCATATTTTTTTTAAATATATGTTATTACGTGTGAAGTGCATGAATTACATTATTATCATAGCATCAGTGATGTGCACACTTTGAGAAGTACATTATTACTTGCACACCTGATTCTAGTACAAACTTAATATTTGCGCTAGTTGTGTATTTTGTTTTTCTCTTTCTTTCTTTTTTTTTTTTCTTTTCTTTCCAACACGACGAGTCAAAATTATTCTATACAACCTCCTCAAGCGTTTTGGCCGGCATGATTCGAACCATGCATGAAATGGTCAGAATGGAAGGCGTATTTCCTTAACTTTATTGATACTATTGATGAGGAAGGAAAAATTACACCTGAAAGGAAAAAGAAACTCTTACTACATTACTTGGGTCCTGGTGGGCTTAAAGCGTATGAGGAAATGACAAAAGCATTGGGGGTGGTGATGTTAATGTATTCAATGCTATTGTGAATGATTTTGATACTTATTTTGCACCAAAAGTATGCATTGGTATTGTAAGATTTCATTTTTTCCAGCGTAAACAAGAAAGTAATGAAATTATTTATCAATATGTGTCAGCACTTAGGAAACTTGCACAAGATTGTAAGTTATCATTTAGTTGATCAATTTATTAGAGATCAGGTTGTTATGCACAATAAGGATCCAGATGTGCAAGACAGACTGTGGATAAATGGTGATGCTGAACTTAAAGACATTTTTAGTAGTGTCAGGAAAGCTGAAATGTCTAGCCGTAGTGCTAAACTCCTCAAACAAAATGTTGCTGTAACTTTGGCTGAAGTTGTTAATAAGATTAGAGCAAAGGCATCTAATTCGAAACCTTTAATTCCTGTTAAACATAAATTTGAGTTGAATAAGAAGAAAGAGTTTAACCTTAACTCTGGTTTCAGATGTTTTAGGTGTGATAGTCCTTCACATTTAGCTTCAAGTAAGTTGTGCCCTGCTTTGAAACAGCGTTGTTCCAATTGTGGATTGATTGGCCATTTTACCAAGGCTTGTAGAAGAAAAGGGGGTGGTAGAAGGGTCAAATGCTTAGATGAACCAGACTATGAATCCAGTGACGGTGATGAGGGTATTAAAAAACTCACCATCAAAGATTCTTGTGATGATTCCATTGACCATTTTGTCTGGAACAAATGATTACGACAACAAGTCATGTAAGAAACCCTTATGTTCTATGATCATAGGAGGGATTACTGTACAAATGTATGAGGACTATGGTTCCCCTTATACTATTATTGATGAAGATACATGGAAATCTCTTTTCGCCAATAGATTAGGAAACAAACTTTTTGTTTCGGATATCCAGTCTGAAGGGTTTTCTGGAGAAAAAAATCAATATGGTTGGATACAGGCCATTAGTTTTCAAATTTAAGAACAGACAGACTTCTAGCAAATTGTATGTTGCTAAGAAAGGTCCATCTGTTTTGGGCTGGAAGGACCAGGGCATGTTAAACATAATTCCTAACCCAAACAGTCCAGAACCTGTCATGGTTCTCAATGAAAATGATTTAATATGTGAAGAATTGATAAAGAAATTTCCTAAAGTTTTTAATGGGAACATTGGTAATCTCAATGATTTTGAACACAAAATTGTCTTTAAGTCCAATGCCTGTCCTAAGGTGCACAAAGTTAGACACATTCCAATTCTCCGGAGGGATGTTGTAGAGAAAGAGTTAGATAAACTTGTCAAAGCTGATATAATTGAGCCTATAGAGTCTGCTGAGTGGATTTCTCCAATTGTGGTTGCCAGACGCAGTAATGGCAAATTGAGAGTATGCATTGACCTCAGACATTTAAATAACAATATAGTAGTAGACAAATTTCCCCTTCCCAAAATCTCCGAAATGTTGTCACTTATGAAGGATGCTAAATGGTTTTCATCTATTGATTTATCTGCTGCCTGTCATCAGATTTCACTAGCCGAGGAAAGCAAACAATTGAAAGCATTCATCACACCTTTTGGCGGTTTTCAATATAAAAGGCTTCCTTTTGGGTTGGCCTCTGCGGCCGCTATATTTCAAACATTAGTGTATCACCTTTTTGGCAAGATGAAAAATGTAAGGTGTTTTCAGGATGCCATCCTTGTTTTTGGTGTTGATAGGAATGAACATTACAAAATTCTTAGTGAGGTACTTTCTATTATTGAATCCAAGGGCCTGACTGTTGAACATTCCAAATGTAAATTTGCTGTGAAATCTATTACGTATTTGGGTCATACTCTTTGCAAAGATGGTATCTCACCTAAGTCTTCTTTGATAGAGGCAATTTGAGATGCGCCAAATCCAAGGAACAAAGAAGAGGTTTGGTCCTTTTTAGGGCTTGCGGAGTTATATTCTAGATTTGTTGACAATTTTTCTTCAAAAATGTACAACATCAGACAACTCCTCAAGAATAGAGTTAAGTTTTTGGGGAGTTCGGAATGCCAGGATGAGTTTGATTTTATTAAATTTGCTATTGTCAATGCCCCTGCTCTTAAAGGGTTTGATCCAGAATTTGAGAATGTTATCACAGTTGACGCCAGCAATAAGGGTTTGGGTGGTGTGTTGTCCTAAATAAGACCGGATGGAAAGGAAAATATTGTTGGTTACGCTTCACGTGCTTTGTCCCCTTCGGAGGAGAAATTCTCCGTTATTGAAAAAGAGACCCTTGCCTGTGCCTGGGCTATGGATTATTTTAGATCCTTTGTGTGGGGTAGATTTCGCTTATTACGTACTGATCACAAACCCCTTGTTAAATTATTGACAACGGAGGGTATTCTTAACGATTCTGCTAGAATTGCAAGATTATCTCTACATTTACAGGATTATAATTACCAGGTTGTTTATGTGCCTGGCAAAAAGAATGTTATTGCAGACTTTCTGTCCAGGTTACCGATTGACATTTTGATTCTTCTGATTTGGATGTGGAGCAGGTTGCTTTGGTTCTCAATGAAGGTTTGTCCAATTTTAGTGAAGATGAATGGTTGACAAGTTATAAAATGGATGCTTCTTTACAAAAATTGTTGGATTTTATAAACAAAGGCTGTCCTTGTAAGAGCAGAATTCCTGATTAACTTAAAGCTTTTTTGGGAAGTCAGGCAAGAACTCTCTGTCACTAATAATTCAATCTTCAGAGGTGATAAAGTGGTCCCTCCTAGTTCTTTAAGATCGAAGCTTGTGGAACTCTGTCATGAAGAACATTGTGGTATCATGGGGCGTGGCTACGCACGCAATGGCGGAGGACGCACAAGGGTAGAGCTCCGTGCTGAGCTCCCCTTCCCTGGGCCAATTCTCCGTTCAAATTGCCCGCAGCCGACCGAAACTTTGGGCGGACCTTCACTGGGCAATCCTCGGCACTGGGGACAATTTTGAAAACGGAGACCCAGAGCGGCCGGCACCGGCCTTTCCTGAGACCCACTTGCGGAGCCGGCGGCACTCGGGCCGGCGGGGTGAATACGAGAGGCTGCGGCTTGGGCCTACGAAGCAGGCCTCACACTGCGATATTCAACCGGCAGGGGGCGGACCCCCCGGAGACTGCTGCCGAGGGGCAGGGGAACCCTAGCTGCTGGGTGCCCTGTCCAACACGCTGCTGGACGCCTGCTGGGGACCTGATCTGGGGGCGGAACGGACGCCTTGCCACGATCTTCCGGCCGCTGTGCTGCTAGGGGCCCGGGGGTGAGGCGCCCCAGCTTGGCTGCGTGGGGACACGCCCGGAGGGGCCGAGACCCCGGACCAGCACCCAGAGACCCGGCGTGACCTGCAGCGGCCCTCCCAGTGGCCCCCCGCGACAACGACGTCTTCCCAATCAGGCGGAGGGGGCGCGGAGACACGGGATCCGGGACAGGCGCGCAGGCCCCAGCCTGCAACATCCATCCTGCAACGAGCGACCTACACGGAGGCCGCCACCGACCTCAGGGAACCCTTGCGCGGCCGGGGGCCCGGGCTATGAGGCGGGCCCGCCTGGCCTCCCATCGTCCTTAATAGAGGAGGCAGTGCCCCGTGGAACAACTGACGGAGCGCCCGGGACAGACCCCGAGCCCACGTAGAGGAGCTGTCGGGTGGCTGTTGGTGCTGCCTGTGCCCGGCGGGCCCTTCCCCTCTAACTGTGCAGCCGCAGTCCGGCCACACAAATTGACTGTTGAGCGGCCGCAGCGCACGGGCCGACCGGTCCCTACACGAGGGGCCCACATCTCTACGTACGGCACGACCTTCCTATCTACAGCGGGGAGCACTGCCGCCCGACCGGCGAGGCGTACTAACAGGAGGAGACGGGAGGGCCGGGTGCTTGGCCACGCGGGAGCGACCTCCGACCACACCTGCTACACTCCGGCATCCATTCTGACGCAAGGGCGGGGAGTCTGCGTGTGGCCCAGGCCCACATTGAGAGCGGGACGACGAGGGCGGACCTGAGGTGGAGAGAGGCGAGGTCCTGGCTGGAGACCCTCGGCCGGCGCACCGCCGGAGGCGACCACTGATTTGACCTCACGACGGCCTGGCGGGGGAGGCGCGTGGGGCATCGACGGGCCGCTTGAGAGGCGCTGCCTGATGACCGGGACTGCCGCGGGATTACCCCTGTCCCGCACCAACTAAGATACCGACAGGGCGGCTCTGCACATGTCCGGCGGAGTGAGGACGCGCACTGGGACAGGGGGAGCCCCACCGAAAGTAAGAACAGGCAAGTCGCAGAACAAGATGGCCGCCGATCAAGTGGCAGCAAGGTTGGATAGCGTGCTCGCAGCAATGGAGCGCATGGAACAGTCGCTTCAACAGACCAGAACGTCCCTGGAGTCGAAAATAGACAACGTCGCGATTGACCTCACCCACCTGCGAGACGACCACAGGAAACTAACAGACCGGACCAAAACACTGGAAGGAGTGGTGAAAGACCTTGAACCCAAAGTCACCCAGACGGACAAACTGGTGCAGGATCTCCTTAACAGAGTGGACTTCTTGGAAGATCGGGCTGAGGATGCGGAAGGAAGGGCGAGACCCAATAACATTAGACTTGTGGGGGTCCCGGAAAAATGGGAAGGGAACAGACCCGCACAACGTGTGGAGGACTGGCTCAGGGAACTACTACCCACGGACGCACTTTCGCCACATTTTGTGGTGGAGAGGGCACATAGAGTCCCAACGAGGCCCCACACCACAGGCACGAATCCAAGGCCACTCCTTTTCAGGATCCTAAACTATAGGGACAGAGACACGGTGCTGCGGGAAACCAGACGCCTTGGTGAAGTACGTATAGACAATGCCACTATAATGTTTTTCCCGGATTACACTGTCCAAGTGCAACGTCAAAGGCATGACTTCTTGGAGGCTAAGCGGAGACTCAGAGAAGCAGGCTTGAAATATTCCCTCCTCTTTCCTGCCAAACTAAGAGTGGTGGCGCGGGACAAGACTTACTTCTTTAACACCCCGGAGGAGGTCGGTGAATGGCTGGACAGCGGTACGGATACGGCGCCAAGGCAGGTGCAGGGAAACGAGAGAAGGCCGCGAGCACGCGGGCCGCGCCGCCGCCGTGGGAACAGAGGCCAGCAGATCCGACGCCCGGAGGGGGCATCGCACCACTCCCCGCCAGCAGATCAAATGCTTGAGGAACAACAGTATGCGCTTCGAAGAATCTCTCAATTGAGCAATTCGCCTGGATCGGAAGTCGCCATGGACCCTGGCCAACGGATGATCCCCAGCGATGACGAAGCCATTTATGGGATACCGGACTCCCAGGTGTCTGTGGAACTCCCAGAAGTCACGCCACAGACGGCGGACATGCTCCACTGATGGCAATACCACACATAGATCGAGGGCCCTGTTGCGCCGACGAGGATGGGGCAGTGGCTGAAAGGAAAGTAAGACATGCTGCACGCTGGCCGTCTGCCGGCATGGCTCTCATGGCCCGGATAGCGGAGGAATTGACCTTCACACAGTGAGTACTTCTCCCAGACCCGTGGCCCTTGAGAAGGTAAGATGGTGAGGGAGAGGTATTGCCGTATTTCCCCCTTCTCACCCCCCGGGACTGTGATACTACCTCCCCAGCCTCACTAACTGGTCGGGGGCCGCAGCAACCCCTCACATCATATGACTTTCTCACACTGAGATTCGTGCACCCGCTACAAAGACTGGCCGAGAGGGTGGACCCCCCATGGGGCTAACAGCGCAAAGATCTGGCGCACTGACTTTGGCTGCATGTACACTAACCCATATGGCCCAGGGAAGGGCTCTGATCTTCCTTATAACTTGCCTATTTGAACCGTCAAGACCGTGATTAGCACACGATCCCCCTAGATTTGAAAAGTTGTCCCTCTCCTTTTGAGAGTATGGACGGTGGCCCGTTTCGCTACTGCCCTTTTGGTATTTTAGGGGAGTTTCCCCACAGTTGGGTTTTGCTGCTACATGTTTTTCCCCCCCTCTTTTTTAATCTCTTCCTGAAATTTCATGTGTGTGGTGGCAGAGGTGGCCGTGGGAGAGTTGGACATAGAGATACAATGGATGGGTGCTGGACTGTAATTTGTGGGGGCAGGAGAGGGGAAACTACTGGTATAGGATGACAGCTAACAAAATATGTACCTGGAATATTAGGGGTATGCACACACTGACACGCCGTTATCAAATACACTCATACTTGAAAAGACACCAGGTACAGATTGCACTCCTGCAGGAAACGCACACGGGCAAGTCGGAGGTGGTCGCACTGCGACGCAGGTGGAGGGGGCAACTGTATGCTACTGAATACTCCTCGTTCGCCCGGGGAGCGCTTATATGGGTGAAGCCGGGTACCCCCTTTGCGATGACTGAAGTGCAAACTGACCCAGAGGGCAGAAATGTGTTGGTGAGGGGCCGCATGGATGGGCAACCTATAGTACTAGCGTCCATATACTCTCCGAATACGGAACAGGGGGGCTTCCTGGCACGCGTCTCGGAGAAGCTGGCACCCTGGCACGGAGTCCCCTGGGTTCTGGGAGGGGATTACAATACGGTACTGGACCCCGTGCTGGACCGATCGGCCCCGCCTAGGCCCGATGCCACGTCTCTGGGAGCCATAAAGGCACTCGCCCAGTGGGCGACACAGTGGGACCTGAGGGATGCATGGCGCACACATAACCCTAACACTAAAGTATACTCCTACTACTCGGGGGCACACTCGTTACATGTCCGCCTAGACAGATACATGGTGTCATCGGAACTATTGCCACACATAACGGACACACAATACCTTGGCCGAACGCATTCGGACCACAACCCACACACGCTGCACATAGCTTGGGAGGGCCCATACCCGCCCATCCCCACGTGGCGTTTACAGCCGGCCCTACTACTGGATGCCCCCTTCCGAGACTCCCTGCAGGCATGCGTGGTAGGTTATTTTACTGACAACTCGGGCACGGCGTCTTCCCCGCAAATCGAGTGGGACGCCTTCAAGGTTGTGGTGCGGGGACACTGCTTGGGCACACAGGGCGGTATACAGAAACAACTAGAGACCGACTTGCGCCGGGTAGAGACTGACTTGCTCTGCCGGGAGCAGGAGGCGGTAGAGGGGACAGATGACGGGCTGGGTGAGGCCCGTGCGGAACATGTGGCGCTACTGGAACGATTGCGTCACGTTAACTATGCGGCACACTCGGCACGCACGCACCAACACAGTGACAAACCTGGGAGACTGCTAGCCTGGCTAGTCAGACAGGAGAGCCGTACTGCGCCGGTATCCGCCATCCGGACGACCACGGGAGAAGAAGTGCACACTCAGAGTAAAATTCACCAGGCCTTTGTGCAACATTACCAAGCCCTGTATAGGTCACAGCTGAGGGTTTCGTCAGCGACCATAGTGGACTACCTAGAGAACATCCCACTGCCATCCCTTACAGAAGCGCAGTGGGGAGACTTGGGGGCGCATTTCACACACGAGGAGATGCGTGAGACTATCTACGCACTATCCAACGGCAAATCACCGGGCCCAGATGGCCTGCCTGCCGAATTTTTTAAAACCTGTTCAGATGCGCTGATCCCGGAATTGCTTAAATTGTACAATGCTGCGGTAGAAGACTCGACGCTTCCAGACACGCTAAATGAGGCCAACCTGGTTTCCCTTCTGAAGCCAGGTAGGGACGGAACGAATATGGGCTCCTACAGGCCCTTGGCTATGTTGAACACCGACTACAAAATCTTCACTTCTTTGCTGGCCCGACGCCTAGCTATAGAAGTCCCAGCCCTGGTTCATGCTGACCAAAATGGTTTTGTGCCAGCGCGGAGTACCTCGCGCAATATCCGCCGACTCTTCCGTATACAAGAAGCAGCCGTGTCGCACTGGCCGAGATCGGGTTGTCTGGTCCTAGACCTCGAGAAGGCCTTCGACTCGGTGGAGTGGCCCTATCTGGGGGCGGTGCTAGACAGATTTGGCCTGGGAGACGCGTTCGAGGAGATGGTGGACCTAATCTATCAGCGGCCTAGTGTCAGAGTGCGAACGGGCAGGTTACTCTCAGCGGCGGTACGGGTGCGCAGAGGCACCCGACAGGGTTGCCCACTGTCGCCACTACTCTTCTCACTGGCTATTGAACCCCTGGCAGCACTGCTGCGAGCACGGGGCGGGATGGGGAATCCCACTGGCTGATGGTACACATATAGTTTCGCTGTACGCGGACGACTTGCTATTATACGTACGAGACCTCACAGCAGTGCCAGACGAACTGTCGGATATTTTCCAGACATTCGAAACAGTATCGGGGCTTAAGGTCAATTGGGCAAAGTCCGGAGTGTACGCGTTCTGCCAAGATACGCAGGAGTGCGACGTGAACCTTGGGGGTGCCAGGCTAACCTGGTATCCCACCTCCTTTAAATATCTTGGAGTGCACATATATAGAGACGTGGAGAACATACTGGAGGGTAACCTGGGTCGCGCCATGTCCTCTTTACGAGCCCAGATGGCATTCTGGAAGACATTGCCGCTAAATGTTCCGAGCAGGATTGCTTTAACTAAAATGATAGCATTGCCCAGACTGCTCTATCACTTTGCCAACATTCCGATCTACGTCCCCGCAAAATTTTTCCGGGACCTGGAATCAATGGTCTGCAGCCTGATCTGGAATGCAGGGCGCCCCCGAGTGGCCCTGACGAAACTATACTCCCCAGCAACGGAGGGTGGGCTGGCAGTTCCTCATATGGAGCTGTATTATTTGGCGGCACAGCTGCAATGGGTGACACACTGGCTGAGTGGCACGCACTTAGATGACACGGCCACCTCTACATACATATGGACACACACACAGATATGCACACTGTTCCATCCCCTGACTAAGGGACCGCGCCCGCTGCCCCTGCATGTAGCTGTGGCCCGCAAATGTTTCCTCCGCAGTTTGAAACTGACCCGGGAGGTCAAGCCATATGCCCTGCGATTCCCCTGTTGGGTACACCCAGGAGGGGCGGAACAGTGACAGCGCGCATTCTAGAGAGCTGGACGGCGGCTAGAGTGGAGACAATGGGCGACCTTTACGCAGACGGGGCTATGCTTCTATTTGAGGAGCTGGCAGAGGGCACGGGTCTGCCGGCGGGGCAGTTCCTGACCCATGAGTCTATACTGAGGACGTACACAGACTCCTGGGGAGATGTTCTGGAGGAGTCGCAGATGCACCATGCAATGCAGTACCTACATGTGATGGGCAATGGTACCCACATCATCCACTGGCTGACATTCACACGTCGAGAGCGCGGGATGTGAGGCATTCCTAGAATAGTGGGGACTGCCACCTCCCCAGTTGCCCAGAAACCTGACCACTGCACACACCACGTGTCCGATACGCTACCCGGTGGACCGGATGGGTGTCCACCTACAGACGCAACGACAAACAGACCTGTCACAATGTCTTACTGATCGCCCTTCAAGGTGTCGCTCCCTTAGATGCACTCTCCCTTCCCACACACCCCCCCTCCCAAACACCCACCCCCGTTTAACTGTTCTGGACTCTTACCTCCCATTCATAGTTTCTAAACCAGGAGGCACACACGAACAAAGACTCAGACAAGAGGACTAATGTGGGCCACATCTCTCCAGCTAACTGACAGGCTATAAAGCTACCCGCGCGAGCCACCATACAATGAAGGGATGAGATGTGAGGCTCTGCTGTCCATTAGTGGGTGGAGTACCTCGTGGCAAAGGTAGACCGCACACGAATTTCAATTGCATCCACACTATTGACACGCAGCTAAGGTCTACACGCGATCTTTCTGGGTTCGGAAACACAACTGTTGATATGTTCTTTGGTGATACAACCGACAAAATGGGACACACCGATGAGAAATGTCCAGTTTACAGAGTTGAAATGTTTTTCTTATACTTAATAAAACAAGACGTCCTTTGAAGACACATTGTACATAGGAGCGCCTATAACGCGACGATTACCATTACTGACCTGCAATGTTTGGCAGCCGATATGTGACCGCATACTTGTCGCTTGCGCTTCTTTATCCTTCACATGCATCCTCAAGTTGCGGCCGGCCCTAAGGGTTGTAGGCTCCGCTATATGTACTGCACTGTGGAATATTAATAAACGTCTTACAAAAAAAAAAAAAAAAAATGAAGAACATTGTGGTATCATTAAAACAAAACAAAGAGTTAAGCAATGGTTTTGGTGGCCGGGTGTTGATGGTTTAATTGAAAGAGTAGTTTGAGATTGTTTACCATGCTGCAATTCTGACAAATCTTTAGTTACTTTGAGACCAAAATTAGGAGAATCTTTTGTTCCGAGCAAAGCTTGGCATACTGTTGCCATAGATATCATGGGTCCGATTGGTCCTGAAAAGAAGTATGTGATTGCACTTAACATTATTTCGAGATGGCCAGTTATTAAGGTTGTTGACAGGATTACTTCTAATGAGGTTTTGAAGTTTCTTGATAGGACCTTTATTGAAGAGGGGTTGCCAGTTCAGATTATTTCTGATAATGGTGTTCAGTTTTTGTCCAACCTTATCCAGCAGTATTTTAAAAGGGTTGGTATCAAGCATAGGACCACCTCACTCTATAATCCTTTTGGTAATGGCATGATCGAAAGATTTAATAGTGTTTTAAAAAATTCTATTCAGATGGCTGTTCAGAATCAAAGTGATTGGGAGGTGGAAATTTTCAAAACTTTGTGGATGTACAGAACCACTCCTCATGACACCTTGGAAGTTTCTCCATTTGATGTAATGAGAGGTCGTGGTGCAAGCACTAAATGTAATCCTAAATGGCTTTTGAAAGCTGCTTCTTCTACTGTTCCTACTGAGGTTGTTAGATCAAGAATTGTTGACAAGTGTAAGAAATACTATGATAGGTATAACTTGAAATGTAACACCAAAGTTGTTTCAGCCAAAGTTGGTTCATGGGTTAGAGTCCAGAAACCTTGGAAGGTTTGTAAAGGTGATAGTCAATTCTTTAAACCTATGAGGGTTACCAAAGTTCTTTAAAATGCTGTAAAATTGATAGATGGTAAAGTATAGAATTTAAAGAGAGTAGCAATATTTCATCCCTCTTCTAAGTGGTCTGAAAATTCATTTTCTTTGGAGGCTGATTGTTCTTTTGATCCTCATTCTGAGTGGGATATTCCTACGGAGGTACTTTCTGATGTTGATAATTTTCCAAATGTAAATAATGATGTTGTTAGAGGTGAAGATGCTATTTTACCTTCTGATAACACTGATGACGATAATTTTTCTTCAGATGTAAACAAGAAGTGCTTTGATAAGCGCATTTGTCGTAAACCAAAATGGATGTCTGATTATGTTTGTAAGATTGTATCTTGAGTTTCTTTTGTTTTTTTTTTGTTCTATCAGGAGGGCGGTGTATTAGGATTGTAAGATTAAGATTAAATCTTTAATTTTTTTTATTAGATTGTTCTTTTGTTTATAAGGAGGAAGATGTGTTATGTATGTAATGCTCTCGTGCTGTGTCTCGCTCGCTATTCCTCTCGCTCTGGCTAGCTTCCATAATCTGGGTGCTCTAGATTGCGGGACAGTTGGAGAGCTGAGGGAAGAGAGTAGAGGAGTTTCTTTGCTGCGCAATTTATATTGGAATAAACTTCACTTCAAGCAACAATACTGTGTATTTCCATCTTTATATTCATGCAAAGTGTTTTCCACCTAGCAGTGAACATAGACGTTGCTCAGAAGACCCCACAAAGGGTCTCAAATAATTTTACTGACAAGTTACATCATGTGCTACCTCAGGATAGGTATATGGAAGTAAGCATCCCGATAGTACACTAGAGACATCCAGTTATTGCCCTGTCAAACTGCCAATACATGAGTCATTGGGGGAAGTGGGGGTTCATTCAGCCTCTATTCTACTGCAGAGGTCTTTGTGATGCAAACTGGGGCAGAGGCAGTCTGGATAGAGGTGGCCATGGTAACTGTACGCCACAGGTAATAGTGAGGACCAATTTATCTTTAATGATCTTCATTCAATTGGTAGTGGAACAAAAGCCTTTCCTTCCCCCTGTAGTCATGGAGTGGGCCTTCTGGGACGGTGCTTAGAAGTCAGCAGGAGCCTCACTGGGACACCCTGGCTGAAGTTTGTAAAGCGTACTTGTTTCCTCCTGTTTGCCTAGAGTACCCACCAGTAGCCGAGGTTAATTGAAGCATTCCATCTATCACTTGTTTTTTTTTATCTCAGTGTGAAGGGGCATGCACAGACAAGGGTACCACGCTCACTGTACAAAAGACTCAAGCTGCACACTACTGACTAGGCCCAAACTGGTCGAAACCAGTCTGGAGCTTATTATGCTCCTGTTAAAGAAACCTAGATTGGTACCAACTGGAGCAGTACCAAGTCTGATTTCCATGTGGCTGGTTCCGGCCTCAGGCAGCATGGCAAGCGTAAAAAACACAAGGCCCGGAGTTACCAGTGGCTGAGATTAATTTAAGCATTACATCTCTCACTTTTTTTTTTATTTACTCCGGTGCGGTGCAGTGTGTTGCAGTGTCTTATCAACCTTCCAACAGGACTCTTACAGTTAGGTGTTCATGGTAGGAAGGGGTGCAGGGCCCAGGCCCAATGCTTCCAGCCTATTGCACTTCGGCATAGTATTGGGGTATTTCACAACACGGGGGGAGATCTACCTCCGAGGTTGAAGCTCACCGTTTGCTGGTGCCCCCAATCTCCAAAGTTCCCTGCATAGAATATCAGCCATTTTTAGGTCTCCGCCTAGCAAAGGCTGCGCTTGCGCAGTCTCGCTGGGGAGATCTTATGTTTTACAGAGTGGGGTTTGAACCCGCCCCTCTTCTTCATTGGCTGGCTTCCTAAACGGAAGCCAGCCATTGGAGGAAAGGGGCATCACTCCGTTCAAGCCCGGATTCGGGGGGTGTTTTTTCGTTACTTTCTCTTTTCTTTCTCTCCTCTTCCCATTGGCTGGAATTTTACCTTCCAGCCAATGGGAAGAGGAGAGAAAGAAAAACACGCCCCCGAATCCGAAAATGA
The DNA here is from genome assembly GCF_964261635.1 of Lissotriton helveticus. Classification (NCBI taxonomy): domain Eukaryota; kingdom Metazoa; phylum Chordata; class Amphibia; order Caudata; family Salamandridae; genus Lissotriton; species Lissotriton helveticus. Next base: position 1,880,476,958 of record NC_136057.1, on the reverse strand, counting down.
CTAGGCTTTCTCCAAGGCATTTCTTCTTGACCTCGGAGAAAGATGGTTGGTGTTGTGGCGTGGTCTGCTTTCCTGCCGCGTTTGTTAAGCCTTTTATTAGTCTCTTGTCTGGTTGTACTAGTCGTTGTCCAGCCGTATACAAAATGGCGGCGCTTGTAATATTTATGTTTTTCACAGCACTGGGTATTTCATGTCTGCTGCTCCCTTGTCCCTCCCGTCTCTGGCATAGATGCTGCTTTGGAGAGCCGTTAAAATGTGTTTCTGCTTATTTGACCGAATTGGCCATATTATTGTTTTACTCTTTTATTCTGGTGATATCTTCATGGACATAGCTGGCCGTCCAGCAGATTCCTGCTCCTCGCAGAAACAGAATCAATATTACCCCGCCCCCCTGTGTTTGCTGTTCTGTAGTGCCCGGTCCCATCCGTGACGGCACAGACTGGTCGACGTGTGGAAGCGCGGCCGTGTAATGGAGGCGCACGGACTGGATGTCATCCCGCCTTAGAAAATGGAGTCGTCCAGCTGTGCTTGTCTTGTACCGCAATTTTCTTTTTTTAAATGGAGATCGGGCGGGTGACAAACGCAGTCGCTGTTTGTGTGTGGGCTTCAATGACACCTAACAGCCTCCGATCATTGGATAGACTCTAACCCCGCTCACTATTCCTACTGTTTATTTTTCACCTCTCTGTAGTTCCTCTTTACTACTTCAGTGACGAGGCTTCCGTAGCACGCGTCGAGACCGCAGGCTCTTGTTTGTAATACAATGATTTCCGTTGGCCATTATGACGTAGGCGTCTTGCAAGGCTATGACTCGCTCGGTTCCTGGTGGGCGGGAGCTAACGGCTGACCTTGACTTGCTGGAGTAGTTTTAAATTCAGCGGTCTCCTGCCTAAAGTTTAAGGGACCCGAACAATTTCATTTTAGGCTGTGCGCTGTTTATTTTTATTTTTAACTACCAGCGGGGCATCCTTCAATGCTTAATTAGCTTTGTGTTAAAAATTGTAATCGTGAGCTTGTGCATTTCTTCCCCTGGAGTGCAATGCGTGGGCGGGGCATGCTTTGCCCGGCTTCATGCTGCAGGTTTTTTTTCCAAACCGCTCAACGTGAACCTCCTTTTACTTTAAAACTGTAAAAGTATTGACACTTAAGATTTGCTTAATACATAACGTTAAACGCCCTTCCACAACTGGCATGTGTATGTAAATCATTAACTTGACACTCATCAGACCGTCCGGTGTTTCTGGCCAAAGATCCTCTCTCCCGTGCCTTTTGATGCATTGTAAAAACTGGGCTCATGTAAGCGCTCCTCACGTTCGTGTCGTGTTAGCGCTATCTAATCTTGTGGCAAAAAAAATATTTACATAAAAATAAATATATTTAAAATTAAAGGGGAACACAAGGAATCGGTGTCACGCTCACTGGGCAATTCGGTAAGGGGCAGACTTCTCTGGAGCGAAGGGTAGTACCTGGTCAGGGGCGCTCGGGGCGTCTCTCCCGGCGTGCCCTAATTTTGCCTGGATGTAAGCATGGTGTTTTTGGTGCTCCCCCGCCCCACCAGTTTTTCTTGTCTTTTCCTGCTATGCGGCCTTTTAAAATCTCTGCCCTGTTGCGCTCTGTAGGGAAATGACTCCTGGCACTAAACTCACCTCGCACCAAACTGCACTCCCAGACCAGTGCTTGCTTGTCGAAGAGCTCGGAGCTGTCTCCCCTCGTCCACTGCACATATGAAATTACCTATAACACGTAATGACCAAATAAAATTCAACCACACGTGTTACAGCTTAAGGTTCACCCGAGCAGCCTTGCTTTATAGACATGTATATCGCAATCTGGAGTGTACACGATGCAGGGTAAAATGGCCGCAGACTGGGGAATACATTATTGGGAAAATGCTTCATCTGTATGATTTAATCCGCACAACCGCAGACAAAAGCTTGCACTGGAAAGGAAGCTACTAAATTAAAGCCTGGGTCCACATGGTCACTGTTTGTCAAACTTTGACGCGAGCACTGAATGCCCCAGTCCGTAGAAGACAGATGCAGGGAGAAGATATGCAAATAACGACAGAAATGCCGCAGCGCCTGAACCTGCCTGCTGGCAAGGCAACGTGAGTACATCCAAGAACCGTGCTTTATTGCATCTGAAGGGAACAGAGGCAACAATGGTTATTGTTCACTCCAAATAAATCCCTGAGCTTTTAAAACCTAACAGGTTATCGAAATCTTGTACAAAGCAGATTACATCCCGCCTGGACACCGTCCATGACCCTAGAGGCACAAAGCAGTGGCGTCCTGACCTCAACAACTCCAACCACGCCACGTGCGTATAAACCACCATTGTGTACCCGGCGGGCTGAACCATGCACAAAGACACTAAGGGGCAGGTTTCGAGTTTGGCAGACAGGGTTCTCAGTCAGAAATGTGATGGAGTGCCCTGTCTGCCAAACTCTGTCCGCACGCCCCATGTAGAATCGAACGGACTGGAGCCTGTCCTCAACAGTGTCTCCTTTGACCCTCTCGACTGAAAGTTTCCTAGATGGCCTGAGGGAGTGCTGGCTGGCAGAGCAAGGGATGCACTACCCGCCTTTTTAAGGGTCGACCGCCCGATGCCCTGATGCAGACGAACAGAAAACAAGCATTGGCATTGCCAATAGGTCTCGCTTGTGGGACCTTATAAGTATTTAGTTTTGCAGCACAATATGGTGAGTGGCGTTGCGTGTGTGAGTGGCGTTGCGTGTGTGAGTGGCGTTGCGCGGGTGAGCGGGGTTGCGCGGGTGAGCGGGGTTGCGCGGGTGAGCGGGGTTGCGCGGGTGAGCGGGGTTGCGTGGGTGAGCGGGGTTGCGCGGGTGAGCGGGGTTGCGCGGGTGAGCGGGGTTGCGCGGGTGAGCGGGGTTGCGCGGGTGAGCGGGGTTGCGCGGGTGAGCGGGGTTGCGCGGGTGAGCGGGGTTGCGCGGGTGAGCGGGGTTGCGCGGGTGAGCGGGGTTGCGCGGGTGAGCGGGGTTGCGCGGGTGAGCGGGGTTGCGCGGGTGAGCGGGGTTGCGCGGGTGAGCGGGGTTGCGCGGGTGAGCGGGGTTGCGTCGGTGAGTGGCGTTGCGTCGGTGAGTGGCGTTGCGTCGGTGAGTGGCGTTGCGTCGGTGAGTGGCGTTGCGTCGGTGAGTGGGGTTGCGTGTGTGAGTGGGGTTGCGTGTGTGAGTGGCGCTGCGTGTGTGAGTGGCGTTGCGTGTGTGAGTGAGTGAGTGGCGTTGCGTGTGTGAGTGAGTGAGTGGCGTTGCGTGTGTGAGTGAGTGAGTGGCGTTGCGTGTGTGAGTGGCGTTGCGTGTGTGAGTGGCGCTGCGTGTGTGAGTGGCGCTGCGTGTGTGAGTGGCGCTGCGTGTGTGAGTGGCGCTGCGTGTGTGAGTGGCGCTGCGTGTGTGAGTGGCGCTGCGTGTGTGAGTGGCGTTGCGTGTGTGAGTGGCGTTGCGTGTGTGAGTGGCGTTGCGTGTGTGAGTGGCGTTGCGTGTGTGAGTGGCGTTGCGTGTGTGAGTGGCGTTGCGTGTGTGAGTGGCGTTGCGTGTGTGAGTGGCGTTGAATAGAGTGAATTGTCCATTCAACGCCACTCACACATTCTTGAACAGGGCGTGGGGTGCACCAGGCGCAAAGCAAGCTGTAGAAGTTGCTGCATCCCTGGCGCACAGCCTTTCAGACCTTAAAAAGAAACCGTGGGGGGTTGGGGTGGGAAATCATAGGCATAATGACGAGTACCGCCTAAGAAGGCACTCTTCCATCAGAGACGAGCATGCATCAAATCAAGAAGACCCGTGGCACATGATGCGTGCCAAGTCACAAAGCATCATCTAATATTTCGACCGGGAATGGAAGCTGCTTAGGTAAGAAAAACATGCATCATCGTAGAGAAATGTGAAACGTCCTCCAGCCCCGTCCCTTCCTAATAATGTAGCATGTAATGGGGCCTAAACACAGTATGAACAAAGAGTGCACGCACTGATAATACAAGAGAAATAATCTTGGGATATATGCTGTACTTACGTAAAAAATGTTTTTCTAGTAAGGCAATTTCCAAGTGGCCTTTGATCTCATTTAACCGGTCGGAGTCCGTCCTATTAAAGTCAGCTAATGCAGAAGAAGCCATGAGGAGGAAGCTGGCTGGGGAGGGGGAGTAGAAATCCATGGAAGGCGGGGTGCGGGGAGAGAGGGGAGGACGAGGCGGATCCGCCTGGATGTCTGCTGCGCCTCCGTGTAAAAGGCGAGAGAATAATTAGGGGAGGAGAAGCCGCAGAGCGCACGCTGGGCGAAGCCCTTTGATGTGCTCTGCGGCAAGATGCAATTAGGAGGGAGGGAGGCTGATGCGCGTTCGTGTTGATCACGTGGTTCACGTGAACTTCGTGAAAACGCCAGCAAAAAAGCTGGTGGTTTCACGAGCAGTTTGCAGACTTGAATTCTCGCTCCGCTCGATGCGCGATAGGTGCGAGACCTAAACATCAATGATCTGCACACCAAGGGAAAGAAGTCCCAGGGTATGGGGTTCACCTGTCATCAAGTTTTTCTTTTGAAAAAGAAAAGGTTTGGTGGGTGACCTGCCACTAAACATTTAGTACCTTCAGAGGAACTGCTGTAATATGGTTCCTTTGAGGTGACTGCTGGGCTGGTGTAGTCAGAATAAAACATGTGGCGTTAAGCTTGTTCTAAATGCAATTACCAAGGGGCCGCCTTCACGTACATCACGCAGATACTTTGATTTTTAAAACATATAGGGGCTTCTCAGAGCACAGGCTTCCCGGCATGTTATATTTATTTAATTTAAATAAACTTTCACAAGATTCGCACGATATTACTTGATTTTTTGATCTTCAACATACTCAGCGTGGCGCAGGATTTATTTAACGTTCCAAGGCGGGTGCTTTGAACGTGGCTCTAGCAAGCCGTCCGTACAATTGAAGTGTTTTTGGTGCAGAAAACGGAGTTTCAGCGCCTTGTCAGAGAAAGAAACACCATATAATTTTCATTTTATTTTTCCTGCATATACTCTTTTTAATGCATTTCTGAATTCCAAGACTCTGTCCTGGCACTTTTTTAATCATTCATTTTCAGTAATGAAATAGCCCTCGGGCCCCAGAATATGCACGTTGGCCTCCCATGGGTAGGGTGACCAGGCGTCCCCGTTTTGCCAGGACGGTCCCTGTTTTTAACCAGCTGTCCCAGCAAATTTCAAGAAATTTAGCTCATGTCCCCGTTTTTGGAGAGGGTTGACTAAAAATGGTGGGAGGTGTTTTTTATGTTTTACAAAGCAGGGATACTTAGCAGTTGTTTCAAGAAAGCAATTTAATTAACAGGCAAGCTACTGGGCTTAAAATTGCATTTTATGTATGTTCTAACTGCCTCTTCTGTAATTCTCTGCTGTGGAGCGCTGTCATTCGGTGCGCTGGCTTGAAGTAAAATTGTAGTCCTTCTTCTATTTTTGTGAAATGTCCCGGTTTTTGGCTTTAAAATTCTGGTCACCCTACCCATGGGCCCTTCTTGATCAGGGCTGCTGTCCCCAGATTTGAATGTAGTGTTCGCTCTGCGTGCCCCTGCTATCAGCCGCTGCCACCTGCCTAATCTCTTTTGCATTTCTTTTGAAGCGTTCCTGGTGACATAGCTTCACGGTGCAGGGGCCCAGACCATCTGTCCTTTGCTGTTGCCTGCAAGCAAACATTCGAATTTCTCTCCGTCTCATTCGAGTTTCAATTCTGTAAGGTCCCTTTGCTCGCTTGAAAGGCTCTCTTTAATTGATTGTTGTGATTATTGTTCCAGTGCAGGTATTAGCATCTGAAACCATAACCCCGCAGACAATGATCAGCCAGCCAGTAGCTGCTACGTGCTGGGTACCAGTAAAGCCTTTATCCCTGCTGCAAACATCCCGTGTGGTCATTAATACAAGTCACGTTCGGCTTGTCCTACCTGAGCAAGACCAGGAGAGAAAAGAGGCACTAAACATTATTTTCTTAGCCAGTACTTTTGTTAGGATCGGATATGGAGCCAAGGAGGGAGTAAGCCAACTAGGCATGTTAAACTGCAAATTATTAGATTTATAATTGCATCGTAATTCAGTTTTTGGCAGGAGCAGTGCCCAGCCTCCCTTAACAAGGTGGTTAGTGGAGCTGCCCCTGTGCATTGGATGCTGGCGTAAAATAGCCCTCCTGTCGGTTTCAAGTGATACCCAAATATTGTCGACCCTGCAGGCCTTGCTGTCCGTACAATTGAATAGTGTTTGGTGCAGAAAACAAATGAGTTTCAGGGCCTCATCACAGAAAGAAGCACTATATATGGGTCTAGCGAGCTACCCATCTGCTAATGAGCTACAGCGCTTGGTCAGGGTAATGAAGCCCTACAAGTTTTGTCACAATATTGCACGAGACATCTGCCTGACACGCACTACTTCACCACCTTTGGTAGGTGGTGCACGCCGACGTAACTTTAGTCGATGCCCATTGTCTCTGGAGAAGAACCCTGTCCAAAGTAGCCGATACCTGTGAGAGCTCCCGCAGTCTACGTAGACGTGCATCTTGTACATGACTGGGCCGTTGAGCACCATGTTTAATATTCAATATTCACTGAACATCGAAGAGTCAGTGAGGTTTCAGGAGACAACTGGTTGTTTTCCATAACTAGGTAGTCACCCTTCAACAACAGAAAACTAAAAAAAACAGTTAGGATTTTATTCCCATGTTTCTTTAATTTCTTTCCCTTTCATCGCTATAACGTGGGTAATTAAGGCATCAAAGACAGAAAATAACTAATTATCGGCAGGACGCCGTTTGATTTCAATTTGTAAAATGTAAACCTCTGAACCAAAGTGGTATTTGAGCAGGAGCCCCTTTTCGGTGCTTCTGTGTCTTAAAATGTATAGAAACACGTTCAAAAGAGCACATAAAATGGTGTCGAACTTCCTTTCAATGCTCCTTCGAAGCCAAATATTGGGGGGGCGCTCTGTGTGTGGGGGGCGCTCTGTGTAAATGCAATAGGTCTCGCATTTGTGAGAGATTAAGCTATTGGCATTGTAAACGACAATGCCATTTATCTGTTTTCAAAACCAACACATACATAAAAATGTGATTAACAATGCCAATAGCTCCAACTTTTGCAAAGGCGAGACCGTTGCATTGTAAATGCTTGTTAACTGTGTAATTGAATTGTCCTGGAGGCAAACCCCAATCAAGCTGGAGGCCACCCACAGAAGTAGCTGAGCTCAGTTACTCTTTGCAAGTCTCCTGAGCCACAGGTGCAGGTGGAGACTTGGGCCACAGATCCTGTGCTGATGTTGAAGTCATGACCTCTCGAGGCAACAGATCTGCAGCACCACATCAAGAGGATGTATTTAGCTCAACCCTTTACATCAGCTGTAATCTTAGATCCCTGAGCTTAGGCAAGCAGCTGGCATGCAAGCATCATGCAACTGAGTTTCTGCAGCACCGTTAGACCCCGAAGGATCCTCTCCTGGGGTTTTCAGGTCCTTCCCCAGAACACAATGGTAAAAAGTCAGTGAGCTCCACAACGAATGGACACATATTAGTTGGTGAGCAATGCCTTGATGAATCGCTATCAGAAAAGTAACTCAGCACCATCCCCAGTGGCTAAAATATGGTCTTCAGATCCTGACGTTTACTTCTGGTGATGAAATCAAGAGTCTATTTAGGGATCGGTACCCTTACTCTCCATGAAAGCAAGGCACTTCAAGAGGAATCTTACAGCACAGTCATATCCTAGATCACCGTTCCTCACGCATGAGATACAGAGGGTATGTGGCCATTTTTGGCAAACAGTTGAAGCAACAACAAATGTGGCATACACCTAGAGTGCTGATGCACAAACGACCTGATATGAAGGAAAAAGGGTAGTTGAAGGAAGGAAAGATTGAAAAAAGGATGTATCCAAAAATAGAACCAAATAACCTTTGTACACAATGTGAGGAATTGACTGAGCACGAGGGAAGCAGATTGCAATCCACACAACTGCCAGAAAAAAAATGAATAAGGGAGGACAGGCACATGTCTTAATGGAGAATGCCGGTTAAGACTCACACCTTGCTATGCAGTCAGTTCATTACACAAAATTCAATATTAAAAACAATCACAGAAACCGTAAGTAAGAATAGTATGGTTCTATGTATGCTTGTTAAGAGCTTTTTGATTTACCTTAACGGAAGCAACTGATATCCATATTAAGTCAGTCTTATGTTAAAAACCAAAATTATGATAAAAATGCTTACGTATATACAAAGGTAAGAGGACTCAGCCCTCTTCATCCATTTAATCAATTGGCTGGGTTACAATTACAATGTGTGTGATGTCATTTTTTTTTACTGATAACTTTCACAGCCACTCGAAAAGGAGTGCACTTCAGTTCCACAGCGGATTTGCCTCGGCTACGGCGTCACTCATTTACTCTAATATTTTTCATATGTTTGCAAATCTGTTTTTTATGTGGAGGATGGCATATGCTTGAACACAATGAAATTAAAAAAACGTAATTTTTGCCAGTTCCAGAAATATTGTCTTTATCGATGCTTGTTACTACATGTATATCATTATGAATTTGGATTGAGTATGCACTGTCAAGTGTTGTAATACTTTAAATCCAATTCCCCTGGGTAGCATTTTAACTAACATGCTATAACTACATTTGCTTTTTAATATTTGGTGAATAACTACTGAAAACAAGCATTTACAAGGCAATGGTCTCGGCATTATTAAAGGTAGAGCTATTGGCATTTTTTTCCATTTAAAAAAACAACAAATAAATGGTATTGTCATTTACAATGGCAATAGGTGAGCATTAGAGAGTAGTAGAGAGTATTCTCGGACACAGAGCCACACACACACACAGACAGAGCCGCGCGCACACACACATACACAGCCGCGCGCACACACACACATACACAGCCGCGCGCACACACACACACATACACAGCCGCGCGCACACACACACACATACACAGCCGCGCGCACACACACACATACACAGCAGAGCCGCGCGCACACAGACAGAGCCGCGCACACACAGACAGAGCCGCACACACACAGACAGAGCCACGCACACACAGACAGAGCCGCGCACACACAGACAGAGCCGCGCACACACAGACAGAGCAGCACACACACAGACAGAGCAGCACACACACAGACAGAGCAGCACACACACAGACAGAGCCGCACACACACACACACACACACACACACACACACACACACACACACAGCCCCACACACACACACAAACACAGAGAGCCACACACACACAGAGCCACGCGCACACACACACACACAGAGCCACGCGCACACACACACAGAGCCACGCGCACACACACACACAGAGCCACGCGCACACACACACACAGAGCCACGCACACACACAGAGCCACGCACACACACAGAGCCACGCACACACACAGAGCCACGCACACACACAGAGCCACGCACACACACAGAGCCACGCACACACACAGAGCCACGCACACACACAGAGCCACGCACACACACAGAGCCACGCACACACACAGAGCCACGCACACACACAGAGCCACGCACACACAGAGAGCCAGGCACACACACAGGCAGAGCCACGGACACACACAGGCAGAGCCACGCCCACACACAGGCAGAGCCACGCCCACACACAGGCAGAGCCACGCACACACACAGGCAGAGCCACGCACACACACAGGCAGAGCCACGCACACACACAGGCAGAGCCACGCACACACACAGGCAGAGCCACGCACACACACAGACAGAGCCACGCACACACACAGACAGAGCCACGCACACACACAGACAGAGCCACGCACACACACAGACAGAGCCACACACACACACACAGACAGAGCCACACACACACAGACAGAGCCACACACACACAGACAGAGCCACACACACACAGACAGAGCCACGCGCGCACAGACAGAGCCACGCACACACACAGACAGAGCCACGCACACACACAGGCAGAGCCACGCAAACACACAGGCAGAGCCACGCAAACACACAGGCAGAGCCACGCAAACACACAGGCAGAGCCACCCACACACACAGGCAGAGCCACGCACACACACAGGCAGAGCCACGCACACACACAGGCAGAGCCACGCACACACACAGGCAGAGCCACGCACACACACAGGCAGAGCCACGCACACACACAGGCAGAGCCACGCACACACACAGGCAGAGCCACGCACACACACAGGTAGAGCCACACACACAAACACACAGACAGAGCCACACACACACACACACACACACACACACACACACAGACACAGACAGAGCCATGAACACACACAGACAGAGCCATGCACACAGAGGCACAGAAAAACCGCGATGACAAGCAGGGAACAGAGGCACAGAAGAACAAGTTACTTACCTTCGGTAACGCTTTTTCTGGTAGATACAATATCTGCCTGTGGATTCCTCACCCTGTGAATATCCCCCTGCGTCAGCTACATTCGGAAATTCTTTTCGTAGCTTCGCGCCGACGTGGACTCGGACGTCATAGAGGCACGACATCGCTCGCGACTCCGCGGATGTCACCGACGCCTATATTAGGCCACGCCGGCGTGATGACATCAGTTCCGCCCCTTTTTTCCGTGCCTTCGAGGCACACGGACGGACCAATGACAGACATATACACAGTATACGCAGTACAAATATCAAGGTAACACACACAGTGTGAAGCAAATGCAATAAAACATTTGACAATAAAATAAATACATAATAGAAACACTGGCATAGAAGAGTGGACAACGGGGAGGCGGGTGGGTCAGTGAGGAATCCACAGGCAGATATTGTATCTACCAGAAAAAGCGTCACTGAAGGTAAGTAACTTGTTCTTCTGATAGATACATCTGCCGTGTGGATTCCTCACCTTGTGAATAGAGTCCCACAGCAGTCCAAACTCCCGGAGGAGGGTGTCCACTCTTCTAGACCAAGAAATCCTGGAGAACAGAGCATGCAAAGTGACCGTCCCTCTTCACCTCGGAATCCAAGCAGTAATGCTTCGCGAAAGTGTGGAGGGTAGACCAAGTTGCCGCCCTACAAATATCCTTAGACCAAGTTGCCGCCCTACAAATATCCTCTACAGGAACACCTCTAGCCAATGCAGAGGTTGACGACTTAGCTCTTGTAGAATGAGCCCTTATACCCTTTGGTGGTTCCTTACCGGCCAAAGAGTAGCAGATCTTTATACAGAGGACGATCCATCTTGAAAAATTTCTTTTATGGACCGCTCTTCCTCTCTTGCAGCCAGCAAAGCCAATGAAGAGCTGATCATCCAACCGACAGTCTTTAGATCTGTCCAGATAAAAAGACACCGCCCTCTTGGGGTCCAGACGGTGTAATCTCTCCTCCTCCTTGGAAGGGTGTGGGGGAGGATAAAAGGTAGGGAGGGTAACAGATTGACCAAGGTGGAAAGGAGTCACCACCCTAGGCAGAAAAGCAGCCCTGGTCCTAAGAACCATTCGATCAGCATGAATGGACAAGAAAGGGGGCTTGGAACTAAGAGCTTGAAGCTCACTTACCCTCCTTGCCGAGGTTATTGCAACGAGGAAAACTGTCTTAAGAGTCAAAAGCCTCATAGGACATTTGTGAAGAGGCTCAAAAGGAGCACCCATCAGAAAAGTCAAAACAAGATTTAAGTCCCACTGAGGCACAATAAAAGGAGTAGGAGGGAACTTATTTGTGAGGCCCTTCAAAAACCTTAAAACCACAGGAGATTTAAAAAGAGATGGCTGGTCAGGCAAGCAGAGAAATGCCGACAGCGCTGAAAGATAGCCCTTCACTGTGTCAACAGCAAGCCCCTGTTGCGCCAGAGAAAGGGCAAACTGGAGAACATCAGACAAATGGGCTCTCAAAGGGTCTATAGATTTCTCCCCACACCAAACGACAAATTTTGACCACCTATAAGAATAGATGGACTTAGTAGAGTCACGCCTGGCTGACAAGATGACATCCACCACGTCAGGCGGGAGAGAAAAAGAACTCCGGTTGCCCCGTTCAATCTCCAGGCATGAAGGTGTAAGGTCTGGAGGTGGGGGTGTAGTACCTGCCCCTCCATCTGGGAGAGGAGATCTGACCTGTGAGGGAGACGGAGCGGCGGGTGAGAGGAGAGGTGGAGAAGGTCTGAGTACCACACCCTTCTTGGCCAATCCGGGGCGACCAATATGACTTGGGCCCGGTCTTGGCAAATTTTCCTCAGAACCCGAGGAATCAAAGGTATGGGAGGAAACGCATAAAGGAGTTGCGAGCTCCAACTCAACTGAAACGTATCCCCCAAAGCTCCTTGCATCGGATACTGGAGACTGCAGAATAACAGGCAGTGAGCATTCTCTTGAGTGGCAAAAAGGTCCACCTGAGGAGTCCCCCACGTCCGAAAGACGATACGAACTACCTCCGGATGAAGCCTCCACTCGTGGTCGGCAGAGAACTGCTGACAGACTGTCTGCACGAACGTTCTGAACTCCGGCCAGATGATTAGCCATCAGACAAATCTGATGGTCCAGGACCAGAGACGCAGAGCCTCTCTGCAAAGACACTGCGACCCCACTACCCCCTGCTTGTTGATGTACCACATCGTGTTGTCCGTCAGGACTTGCACTGACACACCGCAAAGGGAAGGGAGGAAGGCCTTGAGTGCCAAACGTATCACCCGCAATTCCAGAAGGTTGATGTGAAGCAACCTTTCCTCTGGAGACCAAAGACCCCTGACCTCCAGATCCCCCAGATGAGCACCCCACCCGAGAGTGGATGCATCCGTTATTACCGTGGCCACCGATGGAGGAAGTTGAAAAGGCTTTCCTCGCGACAGATTGCCTTCCACGCTCCACCAAGACAGATCCGCTGCAGTTTCTCTGGAGATCCTCACTGACTCCCTGAGATCTCCGTTGTGCTGATAACACTGCCTGCGGAGGCACCACTGGAGTGCCCTCATGTGCCAGCGTGCATGGTTGACCAACAAGATGCAAGAAGCCATCAGACCGAGCAGGCGAAGAACCTTCAGGAGTGGAACGACCGCTCCATTGTAGAAGAAAGGAATCATTGCCTGAATGTCGCGAATCCTTTGAGGTGGAGGGAATGCACGACAAACAGTAGTGTCCAGCACTGCACCTATGAACAGGTTGCGCTGGGAGGGCACCAGGTGAGACTTGGGTACATTTATCGAAAAACCCAACTTGTGCAACAACTGAGTTGTCTCTTGCAGATGACGGAGCACCTTCTCCGGCGACTCCGCTTTGATCAGCCAGTCGTCCAGATACGGGAATACAGGTATCCCCGACCTCCTGAGATGTGCTGCCACCACTGCCATCACCTTGGTAAAGACTCAAGGCGCAGTAGTAAGACCAAACGGAAGGACCGCAAACTGGTAGTGTTGCGACCCAACCGTAAAACGGAGATACTTTCTGTGTGACTTCAAGATGGGAATATGAAAATACGCATCCTGCAAGTCGATCGACACCATCCAGTCTTTTTCTAGCAGCGCTTGAAGAACCTGTGCAAGAGTGAGCATCTTGAACTTTTCCTGTTTCAGGTAAAGGTTCAAGATCCTGAGATCCAGAATTGGCCGAAGCCTGCCATCCTTTTTGGGGATCAGAAATACCGGGAGTAGCACCCCTGACCCCTTTCCTGCTCTGGAACCACCTCTATCGCACCTTTTCGAAACAGTGCCAGGACTTCTTCCTGCAGGAGAAGCAGGTGGTCCTCCGAACAATAACCAATGGCAAGGAGGATAGTTCATGGGAAATTCCCGAAAGGGAAGAGCATACCCATTCCCCACGAGATTGAGAACCCAAAGATCCGATGTAATCAATTCCCAATCTCGTAGGAAATGGGTAAGCCGACCCCCCCACTGGACCCACATGATCCGGAATGGCGGATCTAGGGCTGCTTTGCTGCGGTGGCTGGGGGCTGGGATGGGGAAGAGGAGAAAGAGGAGGAAACGTGACGGCCCAGAGCTCGGGCCCTTTGCTTGCCTCTATAAGATCTGTATAATGTGTTTTGCTGCTGCTGTGGCTGCTGCTGGGTTGACTTATAGGTTCGAAAAGAAGATCTGCTAAATCCTCTTGAACGTCTTCCAAAAGTGCCCCTGGTCTGAAGGCCCAACGACTTTGCTGTCGCCCTGCTGTCTTTAAAGCGTTCCAAAGCAGCGTCTGTTTTTTTTCCAAACAATCCAGACCTGTCAAATGGAAGATCCATTAACGCCGCCTGGACATCTGTGGAAAACTCACTTGACTTCAGCCACGCAGCTCTTCTTGTCGCTACGGAAGAACCCATGACCCTCGCCACAGAGTCCGCCGTGTCCAATCCACTTTGAATAACCTGCCTTGCTGCAGCTTGAGTATCAGAGATTACCTCTTGGAAGTCTTTTCTATCCTCCTCAGGTATCTTGGGCACCAACTGTTTCACAGTGTCCATAAGAGCGTGGATATAACGCCCCATCAAGCAGGTTGCGTTTGTGGACTTCAAAGCCATACTGGCAGAGGAGAAAACCTTTTTAGCAGCCTGATCCTGCTTTCTCGACTCCTTTTCTGCTGGGACCTGCGGAAATGCACCCGTAGATCTTTAGGAACAGGCAGCCTGCACCACCAAACTCTCCGGCAGAGGATGAGAGGTTAAAAATTCCGGGTCTTCAGGAGCTGCCCTATACCTACTAGCTACAGCCCTAGATACAGCAGGAGCTGATACAGGATTTTTCCAAATCTCTAAAATTGGATCCTTTAAGGCATCATTAAAAGGTAGCAACGGTTCAGTCACTGATGAAGGAGAGTGAAGGACCTCTGTGAGCAGATTAGATTTAAATTCTGCAGTCGGTAGAGAAATGTTCAACAAACTTGCAGCCTTCTTTATCACCACATGATAAGGTGTCACATCATTTGAGGGTTCATCAGAAACTGAAACAAAGTCCCATTCAGGGGACAGTTCGAGGCCACTAGCTACAGTCAGGTCCTCAAAAGGGTCCTCAGACTCCTGTAGTTCGCCCTCCTCCAGATTCTCCTCTCGATATCTTTCTTCCTCCATCAACCTCTGGGCTTCACGCCTTGATCTTTGCTTCACATTCGAAGCCGTCGGATCCGCAATCGACTCCCGACGGAGCCGGAACCGGCGTCGAACTCTATGTCGGACGAGGAAGAGATCCACGACGTCGCTCAGGGTTCGGCATCCAAGTTAATGGAACTGGCGTCGAAGGAATCGGAGTCATCGATCTCGGCGTCGATGGCTTCGGAGTCAAAGGCCTCGCCGGAGTCGGATAATGCCAATGCGGCGTCGGAGCCGGCATAAAGGGCGCAGGTGCATAGGATTGAGGAACACCCAGACCATATGCTATCGGACCCATGGGACCAGCAGGAGCCCCAGAGGGATACATAGCACTTGAATCAATTCCGAACATCGCATTCAGGAAATGCGTAGGATCTTGACCTGGAGCCTGGAAGCCTGGGTACGAACACCCAGGCTGCTCTTGAGGGCGTGGAATCGAAACGACGTCGATCTCCTCTTCGGGCTGGTGCACCGGAGTCGTACGACCTTCGGGCAGCTGAGCCCCTCCCTCTCCAACCTCCTCACCTTCATCCTCCCGACCTGAAGGATGGGATGGGTCCGGAGATGGAACCGCTTTCTGCTTCGGCGAACTCGACAAATTCGCATGCGACGCCTCAACTTCGGCATCCTGTTCTTCCGAAGCCGAAGATACTACCACCTTCTCGACCAGCTTCACCTGCGACTTCGGCTTGGAACCCGACTCCTTCCTCGATCGATGTCGGGATTCATGGGTTCTCTTTTTATGCTTCTTTTTTTAAGATCTTGAAGCATGGGCTGAGGACGAATCCGATCGCGACCTCGATCGAGACCTTGATTTCGAGCGTCGAGTCCGCGACCTTGATTTATTCTTCTCCTTTCCTTCTTTAAACTTGGCAACAAGAAGTTTTGCCTCTCATTCCCGTAGGGCCTTTGGTGTCATCTTCCTGCAGGATTGGCAGTCCTCGACATGGTGGTCGGAGCTCAGACACCACAAACAGCATTCATGTGGATCTGTAATGGACATTATCTTGCCACATTCTCCGCAGGTTTTAAACCCGGTCTTCTGCGAGGTCATGTCGAAAGAGAGGAGACAAAGACTAGAAAAATAGCAAGTAACAAAGTTACAGCAAAGTCTATAGATGATCCCAGAAAACCGTTAGCGTCGACGACGCGGAAAAAAGGGAACTGATGTCATCACGCCGGCGTGGGCCTAATATAGGCGTCGGTGACGTCAGCGGAGTCGCGAGCGATGTCGTGCCTCTATGACGTCCGAGTCCACGTCGGCGCGAAGCTACAAAAAGAATTTCCGAATGTTGCTGACGCAGGGGGATCTTCACAAGGTGAGGAATCCACACGGCAGATGTATCTATCAGAAAAACCGGGGGAACAGTGGCACGGAAAAACCGGGGGAACAGAGGCAGAGAAAAACCGGGATGACAAGCAGGGGACAGGAGTAAGAAGCAGACTTGAGAGCTTCATGGAAGGAGTAAGACAAAGGCAGTGGGCACACCAGGAGTAAGATGCAGACTAGAGAGCTTTGTGCAGCCACACACACACAGACAGCCACACACAGGGAACAGAGGCCACAAAAAACTTTCAGAACGAGGGTACAGGGTGCAGGAAAGCAAGCACAGAGAGGGGGCAGGGGAGCAAGAACAGCGAGGGGGCAGGGGAGCAAGCACAGCCAGGGGGCAGGGGAGCAAGCACAGCAAGGGGAGCAAGCACAGCAAGGGGAGCAAGCACAGCAGGGAAGCAAGCACAGCCAGGGGGCAGGGGAGCAAGCACATGGAAGGTTAGTTTAGCAGAGCTTCACTTTGCAAATCGTATCACAGCCAAATACCTCTTTCCAACTCAAGTTGATGAGAAAGGAAGAATCCTTCACTCTGTCAGAGAAACCACTTTATTAAACTCACTGTGACTTTAACCTTTTCAGACTGGATTACTACAGTTTCTAAGTCAGGGCACCTCTGGGATAACAGGCTCAAGATGTTACAGATTCAAGCAGCTAAACTGTATGATTTAAAGAAACCAGCCACACCACCAGCACTTTAAATGTGATCCACTCACTTTGGAGAAGAAAATTCAAAAAGCTGTAGTCTGTGCAGAGATTCACCAATGGCGATAGAGCACCCTACTTATCGCGAGTTGGTAGTTGACTTTTTTTCACCTCCATGCTCCAAATGCTATAGCAGCGAAAAATCCCAATTAACACAATCAATAGCATCAGCACTGTCAAATACCCGTAGAAACAAATAACATCACAGTAAGTGTAGCCTCACAAAATACAATAACGTACATTAAATGGAAAAGGAGTGTCCAAATGAAGGGTAAACTATCAAACATTAACAACGGTTACATTGCAATAAATCACACTAGGTCGATAACCAAGTAAAAATAAATATCCTAACAATCACCTCAATGCCATGGGCAAGAATTCTACATTAGTTAATATAAAATGACTGCTGGAGCTAATGGTTAATATGCATATAGCTGTATATGTGTGTATGTCATTTTTATATAGCACAAACTTAGCCAAAAGACAGTGAACACTGTAGAGAGGCTAAGGTAAAGATGCAGTCAACATGGGATTTTAGTGTAGCTGGTTTCTGAACTGTTAGTGTAGCATTATGTAGTGATCTTTAAAAGAAATGTATTAACAACTTTTTCCTAAATTACGTCAGGATGTGGGCATCTCGGATGGCTACAGAGATGTAGTTCAAGCTTCTTTACGAATAGATAAAGAAGGCCGGTAAATTTTTTTGCTTTGCTTCATAAACAGTCTGATGGTGTCCTGGCTTCAGTATGCCGAGAGTCACCAGAGATTGTTAACTTATCAGTCATTTGGGAAGTGGTATGTTTGTGACTGCTTTGTATCTATATGATGCAGCTGGTTTTAGAGCTGGTTCAGGGTGGCACGGGCGTATACGAGGTGGTGTGCTGCTGCATGTGTGGAGTCTACAAGGATGCAGAGTCGTGCACTACCCTCACCCAAATACATACATATCAAACATACCTCTAGCTTAATAAAAGCGCTTTAAATGCTGCTCTACAACAGTGATACATTAAACACCAAAGTATTAATGTTCTATTACCGTTATCGCTACACTAAAATGTTTATTTTGCCATTACCACAAGGATGAGGCAAGTACATCTGCCTGTATAATGGGTGCTCTTGATACGATATCTGCCTTCACTGGGATCAGGCGTGTTGCGTTTCCCATAACAACAGGAAGCCCTGCTTAATAAGAACTATAGAAACATTACGACGCCACTCAAAAGAGGCCTCCAGAAACATTAGGTGTTGTTCAATGTGTGTTTTCAGAAATATAATGGCTAAGTAGGTTTACCGGGAAACATCGGGGTGCTGTCAAAAACATCAGATGGTTGGGGCTGCCTGATAAGGGCTCCCAGAACCATTTCAGGCAGCAGTATTATGGTGTTTCTGCTCAGTGAGTAGAGTTATTAAGCCAATGTTGCTCGATGAGTGCTGCCACGGACTGTGGATGCTATAAGTACAACTACACCAAGATGGGGAATTTGATCTATCACTTTACCAAGTGCAGCTGACGTCTGGGTAATGTCCCAAACATTAGCTGCTAGCAATGAGTGATGCGCTTCTGTGGTGTTGCGACTAAAACGGACAGCCTCCTAACGTCAGCGCATTGCTCTATGGCTGCTAGTAATTTAGCGCTGGGACGCTCAAGGGCAGCCATGCGCTTTAGAAATCCTTTTTCATTTCATTTCAATATGTTCTAGGAGCATTTTTTTCGGGTAAGGTCCGCGCTGTATAAACGCATAAAAACGTCCCACGCCCACAGCACTGCATCAGCTTCCCAGTGTGTCCTTCATATCACCCGCCCCCGATGGCCCTCTGCATAGCGCGAAGGCTTTGCTCCCTGTATAGTGCCTCTTCCTCCTTCCCCACAGACAGCTCTTCACTCCCAGTCACCCAGGGCCCACCCGTGGGTGCAGCGCTCACCAGTGCCTGGCACTGCAACCCTCCAAGCTCCTCCACATTCCTCGCAAGCCCCACTTGTAACTTTCTCCTCCTGTATCATTACTGTTACTATTGCGAAGCGCCAATTTCGGCTAAAGTCCTCGCAGTATAAAAACGCCCAGGCTCGTGGCCACCCCCCTGAGGAACCACCCACCGTAAGGCCCCTTTCCTCACTGCGCTCTCTCCCCCCCCCCGAATTCCTTTACTATCCTTTAACCCCCTGCCCCCCGCCGCCCGGGACACAATCCCCCCCCACTTTTGCCTCTTGTAACTTTTCCCTCCTGTATTGTATCGTTTGCTACTTCTTGTATTTGCTGACAATTGTCCCTTTTGCCTCGTGTAACTGAACGTTGTCCTTTTGTAACCTGTTCACTTGTAATTTTTTCCTCCTGTATCCTTACTGCTCCTATTGCGAAGCGCTCCGACACCTTCGGGTAAAGTCCGCGCCACAGAAATATGCATAAATAAATAAATAATTGCAGCGCGTCTAGTAGGGTACCGTGCAACACCTAACCAGCCATCCCTCGCACTGAAGCTGGGCGCCTGTGGAATCCCCCCTGCTGACCCGCTCATAGGCCAGGCCGTCCTGGAACTAGACATGCTGCGCAGCTGCCGCCCATCGCTTCCAGCCCCGGCCTGTCTCACCCAAAGGAGGCCCCCAACTCAAAACCGGCCCCCACCTCCGGAGCGCCCTTCCCTCGTCAAAACTTTCACGTGTACACCCCCCTTCAAAGCGTCGCACCCACCCTACCTTTAATCTCCTCTGCCGCTCTTTATGCTGGCAGTTGGCACCTCATCGACACTTGCAACCTGTAAAGGTAGGTCCTTGCACAAATCACGCTGAAGTGGCCCAAAGAAGTCTTCCCTGCTTTTCCTCAGACGCCCAAACCTAATTATATGTTCCCCTCTAAACCCCTAGTCGCGCGCCTAACATGACTAAATTTCTGATCCATGTTTCTTGTGAAACTCTTATCAATCCCGCTTCCCAACAGAATTATCCATCTGGACTGTAAGAGGCTCATGGAAGCGTGTATTCCTTCCTTTATTATCCCTCCTCCTGAATAATGACCGAGGGCCCAGGCTGCTGCGTCAGGAAGTCATCACGTCAGTGGGTCAGATGACATACACTATTGCTTCGGATAAAATCCAGTTGATTGAAATCAGAGGGCCAGTGAAGATTGCGTGTACCGGCTCCGGTGGCAGAGAGCTGATCTGCGAGGGTCAGAGGGCACCGGCCGCTGCTCCAGGGGCTGCCGGTTTGAGGATGGCTGAGGGCCAATGGAGGGCGGATAAGTTCACTGGCCGCTGGTACACCCAGAGAGCCTGGGCCAGATTAGGGCACTGGCTGTTTTCCGGAATCCCTCGGTGGACCAGAGGGTACGAACTTCTGCTTCTGACGTTCCCGAGGGCACAGCCTCCTACTCCCGGGGCTCCTGTCTGCTGTTGGACAGAGCACGAGGTAGAGCGAGAGAGTCAGAAGAAAGAGGAGAGAGCAGAGAAAGAGATTAGTGAAGACGACTGAATGTACTCAGAGGACCTGGGCTGAGGAACGGGGGATAGAACAAAAGATAGAAAGAGACAAGCGAGCTCCGCCATCACACCACCACGTTTCTCCGAGGCATTAGCAGGAATGCCTCAGAGAAAGCACAGTCAATTTTCGGATTGAGGGGCGTGTTTTCGTTCTCTCCTCTTCCCATTGGCTGGAAGATAAAATTCCAGCCAATGGGAAGAGGAGAGAAAGTAAATAGAAAGAAACGAAAAAACACACCCCTTAATCCGAAAAACACAGGGCTTGAACGGAGTGACGCCCCTCTCCTCCAATGGCTGGCCTCCGTTTAGGAAGCCAGCCAATGGAGAAGAGGGGCGGTTCAAGCCCCTACTAAGAAACATTAAATCTCGGAGCTCTGCCCACTGCTACGCAGTGCAACGCAGTCCTTGACCTAAAAATGACCCTACTGTAGAGGCATGTACAGAAAATGCACAACTCTGCCATAGAGGACCAGGTAAATCATACAAGAATTGCCAAAGCCGATAGGTTTGGGTGTAAGGTGCTAATGCATGCAGCATTAGCATATTAGAAGGAAGTATAAGGAGGAAGACGCTCAGCTGGAGGTGGAAGGCTTCGCCTAAACAACCAATGGAATAAGGTGCGAGATGAATACTCTACTTGGCTGGGCCAAGATTTGACTAATAAAGTCTCAGGTCATTGTCTTTCTTCACTCAGCCCTTTTACAGTCAATGATTTAAAGGGGCGGACTCAAAGTCCACTTTATGTATATGGTTAGCAACAGCACAATTTAACTTGTGCACTAATAACTTACAAAAATTGCAAAGCACTAGGATCGAAATATAATTCGTCAAAGCTTCAGACAATTGAAAACATGGTGGCTGTTTATCTTGAAGGAGGTATTTTCAGAATATTTCTACACCAATGCCACTGAACCTTTAAAGAGAAAAGGTGAACAACCTATCATCATACAATCCTATTAGACTAACTGACGTCACTAAAACATGGTCTACCATATGTATTCTCTGTCATTTTCAGGATTCGGCACATCGTCAGGTTCTAAACAAGCATTTGCAATGCATTAGGTCTCGTATTTTTGAACTATTGATATAGTAAATGACAATGCCTTTTATTTTTGTTTTTAAAACATAAATAAAAGGCATTGTCATTTATAATGCCAATAGCTTAAACTATATATCTGAAGTGATGGTGATCTCACACCTATATTTACAGTGATAGTGATCTCACACCTGTATCTGAAGGGATGGTGATCTCAAACCTATATCTGCAGTGATCATGATCTCACACCTATATGTGTAGTGATCGTGATCTCATACCTATACGTGCAGTGATCGCGATCTAAGAGCAATATCTACAGTGATGGTGATCTCATACCTATATCTGCAGTGATGGTGATCCCACACCAACATGAACAGTGATAGAGATCTGACAGCTATATCTGATGTAATGGTGATCTGACAGCTATATCTGATGTAATGGTGATCTGACAGCTATATCTACAGTGATCTGACACCTATATCTGCAGTGATTAAGGGTGAGGAAAAATGCTGTTTTCTAATGTGGTCACTGGCAGACAATCACATTTATAAAACAAAAAACAGACTTTGGAAACATGATCAGTCACTACACGCCTCCTTTAGATAAGAAATACCCTCACAACAGCCGTCAAGCAAACAATACGTTCCAGACGGGCTGTCAAAAATGAGACAGGGCAGTAACAAAGAAGCCTAATTTTCAATCGGAGGCCACCGTTTAGCATAAACGATGACGCCAGCCAATGAAAATGATGGGCGTGGCTTCAAGGCCCCTTCTGATATCTCCGCTACCACAATATATCTCGCAGAGAGAACAGCACATGCGCGCTGCAATGCTAGGCGAGACGAACAATTGTTACTTACTTGTAAACGGTGGTTCTCCAGTATTGGTGTCTTTCATAGATTCACGTGCTTGAATATTCCCTGTCGTCGAAGTGGGAGCCCCACGGTAAATAAAATAGCAATAAACCATTAATATATGTATATAAAAACATAATTACATACATTTCAAAACCATAAATACTTATAAGTACTAAGGTTAGCATTAACACATAGAAATACATAGAAGACAAGAAAACTTTTATAGCATATCCAAGTCATTATGTTAGTCCAAACTACAACCAATCAGGCGCAAGCACCCCTCTAGAACCTTCTCCTCAGAGGCTCAGGCCCTCAGATTTTCATAGCACAAGAGAGACAAAAGAGTCTAGGAGGAGAAGCGAGCCTTTGAGGGGAGGTGTGTGGGTCGCATGTGAATCTATGAAAGACACCAATACTGGAGAACCACCGTTTACAGGTAAGTAACAATTGTTCTTCTCCAGTATTGGGGTGTCTTTCATAGATTCACATGCTTGAATAGAATAATGAGCAGTAATAGCTGGCCGCAAGACAAAATAGCAGTGCATTAGCATGAAAATGCAATGAAATGACATAAGCTGCCAGACCGATAATAGTAAAAAGACTGTACAAGCGCAGGGAAAGAAAGAGGCTCACCTTATTTAAAAAGATTACGAAGCACCGCTTGGCCCACTGCTGTATCAGCTTCGTTGATCGTCTCAAGGCAGTAGTGCTTCGTGAAAGTGTGACTGCTCGACCACGTGGCTGCTCGACATATTTGGTGAATCGGCACACCAGCAAACAGGGCAGTAGAGGATGACATCGCCCTGGTGGAATGAGCTCTCACTGTAGACTGAAGAGGCTTGCCAGCCTTCTGATGACAGAAGGAAATAGTGGAGGAAATGCAACGTGCAATAGTTGGCTTGGCATGCGTCCATAAGCAACGAACAGTTGATCAGCCTACGAAAGGGTGCTGTCCTGTCAATGTAGAATTTAAGGCACCTTTTAACGTCCAAAGACTGCAAACGCTGCTCCGCTGAAGATTGAGGGTTAGCAAAGAAAGTCTTTAAGAACACTGGTTCATTGAGGTGAAAATCAGTTGGCATCTTAGGCATGAATGCCAGGTTGGTGCAAAGTACAACACAGTGCGATTTGAATTGAAGGAAAGGAGGCTGAATGGTAAAGGCATGGATATCACTCACGCGACGTGAGGAGGACAAAGCAAGAAGAAGAGCCACTTTCCAGGTCAAGAATTTCAAATCCGCTTTGTGAATTGGCTCAAAAGGCGCCTTCATCAATTGCGCCAAAACAACATTGAGATGCTAGGTAGGAGGAGGACGCCGAATGGGCGGGAACATCCGGAACAGCCCCTTGAAAAACTGCTGAATGACTCTGGAAGAGTAGAGAGAGAGAGAGAGAGAGAGAGAGAGAGAGACCCATCCTGCCGGAAACGAGATATTGCCGCTAGGAAAACCTTCAAAGTGGAGTGGGAAAGTCCTGATTGAGCCAACTGCAGAAAGAACGGTAGAAGCTGAGCAGGAAAGGAGTGCACGGGATGGATGTTGGCAGATGCACACCAGTGACAGAACCTTTTCCACTTTAGCTTGTAAATCTTTACTGTGGACGGAGCTCTCGCATTGGCAAGAACCTCTCTACATGCTGGTGAAATGTTCAAGTGGGCAAATTCAAGGTGTTCAGGTTCCAGGCCGATAATTTGAGAGAGGAGGGGTCCGGATGACAGACCTGACCCTTGTCCATTGTGAGGAGATCCGCTCGAGGACGAAGGAGGATGGGTTCGCACTGTGAGAGAAGCAGCAGTTCCGAGAACCACGCTTGTCGAGGCCATCTGGGAGCGATCAGGAGAATGTGGCACGGCTGTCTCCGCATCTTCCACAACACTCGAGGTACCAGCGGAATCGGCGGAAAAGCGTAGGCGAATAGATTGCACCAGTCCATCAAAAGGGCATTCCCGCATGACTCTTGATGGGGAAGCCAACTTGCATAAGACTGGCATTTCCGGTTCACAGGGCTCGCAAAAAGATCCATGTCCGGGCGACTCCACAGCCGAAAGATCAAGTCCAGAGTCGGCTGATGCAACTCCCACTCGTGGGTCGAGGACACAACCTGCTGAGGGAATCCGCTAGGATGTTGGAGATGCCTGGTAGGTGAACCGCTGTCAGAGTAATTTGGCAACCGAGTGCCCAGTCCCAGATGCTCTGTGCCAGCTGAGAAAGGAGCGGTGACTTGGTGCCTCCCTGCTTGTTTACATAGTGCATACTGATGGTATTGTCGGTTTGAATGAGCACTGGAGGAGAAGATGGAAAGACTTGAGCACCAGGAAAATGGCCATTAGTTCCAGTCTGTTGATGTGCCAGGAACATTGAGACAGGGTCCACTTTCCTTTATGGATAGCCCCTGAAGAGGAGCGCCCCAACCTTCCAGGGAGGCATCCGTGGTAAGGACGAGCTCCGGAGCGATGGTTAGGAAAGAAGTACCTGCAGCGATGTTTGACAGTTGAGCCCACCATTGGAGAGCGGATCTCATCCGAGCGGTCACCAGGACCAGAACGTTGAAAGAACCGGTGACCTGACGCCACTGTTTGTCCAGTTCCTCCTGAATTGGGCGACTCTTGAGCCTGCAATTTGGGACCAGGGAGATGCAGGAGGACGCCATTCCAAGAAAAGACTTCAATACACAAACTGAAACGGACCCTTTTGAACAGATGAGAGCCACTAGACGTAGAATCCGCAGCAGACGCTCTGAGACACGAATGCCTTTGCCAGCGAAGTATTCAGAGTGGCGCCTAGAAAGGTCCTGCATGGAGCAGGATCGACCTGAGACTTCTCGGTGTTGATGGGGAGACCGAGGGAGTGGAATAGAGTCTGACAGAATCGAGTGTCCAGAGATGCCGGATGACGAGATTGTGACTTGATGAGACAGTCGTCCAGGTAGGGAAAAATTTGAACTCCCTTCAAACGTAGATATGCCACCACCGGGGCCAGGACTTTCGTGAAGACGCGAGGGGCAGAGCGAAGGCCGAAAGGCAGAACCTTGAATTGAAAGTCTCTGCGCCCTACCCGGAAGCGCAAGTACTTCCGGTGTTTTGGAAGTATCGTCACGTGGAAATAAGCGTCCTGGAGATCGATGGTGGTCATTAAGTCGTCCTTCTAGAGAAAGCGGAGAACTTCCGTGAGCATGTGGAAGGATTGGCACTTCAGGTACTTGTTCAGTGCTCTTAAGTCGAGGATCGGACGCCATTTGCCAGACTTCTTGAGGACGAGGAAAAAACGGGAATTGAATCCCATCCCCTTCTGAGACTTGGGAACCACTTTGATGGCACCTTTCTGAATCATGAGTCGAATTTGTTGAAAGAGCTCCTTGAGGTGAGCCGGGTTGGCCAGTTGGAGGAGTGTTTGGAGGGAACGTGACAAGCTCCAAAGCATGGCCTTTTGATACAATGGAGATAACTAATGTTGAGCCCAAGGAGTATCACCATAGAAATCTTAAAAAAGATTCTGAATGGGATGTGCTTAGAACAAAAAGGGGTATTAACCTTTTTGTTAAAAAACCCTCACTCACCGACCTGGTCGGTGACATGCTTCATCATTGGGGTCCACCCTGACGACCGAGTGCCATCAGGGTGTGCTACGACACCTGAACTACAGTGGAGCTGGTTTTTTTTGAGCGATTAGTGCAAAAAAAGTGGTGTTAAAAATTGTCCTGGTATAACTTTTTTGAAAAAAACTTTATTCATAAGCAACTGGACAACAATAAAAACAGTGTGGCTCACAGAAGAGGAGTGTGGCTCACTGATTAGAGCGGCAGACCCTGATGCAGAGGTCTGGCCCGGGACCAGGGTTCAATTCCCGACGCGGCAGGGTCCTGAGCCCAAAATGTCCACGGACTTGATAATTCTCGCCTCGGTGTCTATTCTAATCATGGGGTCCCACGCTGCAACTCTGGGCAATAGTTGCTTAATCTCCACTACGGCGGCCCACCCGCTGCGGGATGCCTGGCTTTCACCCTGGGGATACCCAGTAGGGGTTATCTCACAGTGAAAAGCCAGGACGGGTTCCCAAGGCAAGCGCCTTGATGCCTTTGGGTGATACGTGCGCTATATAAGTCGCAATACATACATACTGATGGGTGATTATGACCGTAAGTATCTATGTGAATGGTCTACATGTTTCAACCTTTACGAGGTAATTCCCAGGTTTTCATCAGGACCAGAAAAAGGAAAATGGATGGTCTACACACACTAACGTGCATCCAATCCTAGATTCCTGTGGCCTAGTTGCAAAAATAAGCAATAGGCAGTATCTAAAACCTGAATTAGGAGAGGAAAAAAGACTCCTATTGTGGGTCTCAAAGGTTTCGAGGGGGCAGAGGGAAGGATTTCTCAGCGAGGAAACATACTAGTTTCGCCAAGTCTCAAAGGCTGTCTACCTACGCGCCTCTCTGCTGTCCCCCGCTACCTTTTGATACAATGTCCAGCACCCAACGGTCCGAGGTGATTGAAGACCAATTGGAAAAGAAAAGGGAGATTCGACCGCCAACTTTGAGCGGGGAAGGCAAGTCATTGCTTCTTAGAAGCGGAGCCTCTGTAGGAAGACTTTCCTCTGTAAGACTTGGTAGACTACTGCCGATAGGACTGCTGTGACTGGGAGGAATATCTTTGATTTCCTTGGCCGTAGGAGCTGTACTGGTTGGATCCGCTGCGAAAAGAAGAGGAGGTGCCACGTTCACGCGCACCACGAAAAGGCTGTTTGCGAAACGGTAAAGTGCCTAATGCACGAGCAGTCTTGGTGTCCTTTTTTATGGTTTGAAGTGCATCGTCCACATGCTGGACAAAAAGCGATTCGCCGTCATAGGGCATGTCGAGGATTTTCTCCTGAACCTCCTGGCGAAAAGAGGTGGAACGAAGCCAGCCCTAACTATGTAAAACAACTGCCCCCGCAAGCTGACGAAAACCAGTGCACGCAATGTCCACAGAGCAGTCGATAATCTCTGATGATGCTCTCTCTCCCTCCTGAAGAATCTTGAGAGCCTCTTCTCTGGAGGGCTCAGGGATGAGGTCGATAAAAGAAGACATATCCGACCACATCTGGCGGTCGTAGCGCCCCAGAATGGCCAGAGAATTCGCAGCCCTCACGGTGGTAGAAGCCATAATGGTATTTTTTAGCATCAAGACTATGTCCCTCGCGGTCAGGAGGAGCGGTAATTGGAGAAGACGGGTTCCTGGAACGGCGCTGTGCGGCATGGGTTATCACGGAATCTGGTTTAGGCTCGCTACCAAGCAAACTGGAGAACCCTGGGGCGCCCTATATTTCTTCTCCAAACGAGGAAAAAGTGCCGGAATAGAATTTGGCGTCTGCATCCGTTTGACACCCTCGTTCCAAATGAAGTCAATTATGGGCACTGTCCGGACCTATTTAAAGGGTTGACTCTTGAAATCAAAGAAAACAGTCCTCATCCTTCAGCACCGTAGGAAGTTTAAAATGCTGCCCCGCTCGTTCTATAAGTTGGTGAAAACCAGCTATATCCACGGGAGGGGAATCCCCTGGACCCGAAGGTGGCGGAGACAGTATCTGGATCCGATAGTCATCCCAATCCGCCATGTTCCCATCATCATCATCGACTTCGCCGTCTTCCCGATCTGGGCGAACGTAATCATCCTCATAAACCGTTGCATGGACCTGAATAGAAGTTACAGGTGGTGCAGAAGGCGCAACTGACTCTGGCAGTGGAGCTGCGGCAGCTGCAGGCCCCGTGGGTTGTGGAGACCCCTGGTAAGACGGTGGAAATCGTCTATTATAATCTTTTAGCATGTATTGGAGATTAGAAATGAGGGAGAGCCGTATTTGTGAGGTGGGAACCTGAACAGAAGGTTCCTCCTCATGAAAATAAGGATCTACCTGATCATCCTCATAGTCTTGACATTTAATGATGAGCTCCGAAGGGCTTTGAGCTGCCCGGAATCTATCATCTTCCTCCTCATCAGAACCAGAGTCCTGCTCCGAACCTGTGGCAAAAAGAGGTGATGGAGGCTGAGAATGACGTGGATTTGTAAGCTGATCAAAAGGCACCTGTCGCCGTTGGTGCAGAGGGTCAACAACAGAAGCCCCAGATCCGGATGAAGAAATTGGCACCAGAGGCAATGATACGAAGGTAGACGTCGACGTCATTAACACAGTCGACGGGACAACCACCGTCGACGGCAAGACCACAGCCGTCGACAAAGCCGTCGACAAGACCACAGCCGTCGACAAAGCCGTCGATGACAAGACCACAGCCGTCGACGGAGCCGTCGCCGACGGAGCAACCGCCGACAAAGAGGCTCTCTTCAAAGTATGCATCGAAAAAGATTTCAATGTCGACGAGATTGCCTTCTTAGATGTAGACGATGAGATTGGGATCATCGACGAGACAGATTTGTAGCTCACACACAACATAGTCGACACTGACGACAACGCAGCCACCGTCGACGACCCGCTTGCACAAGTCGTCATCACTGTCGTCGTCAGAGAGCTGGAGATGGCAGATTTCGTCGTCGGAACGACCGTCGGCGCTCCCGTCGACGAATTAGCACGTTTTTTAAGAGGAAACATGCGTAGAAGGAGCCGTGGACGTCTGAGAGTCAGATCTAGGGGGTGTAGGCGTAGCAGGAGGAGGTGGAGACACAGCAGGAGCCTTCTGAAGTTGAAGTTTCTTCTTTTTCAGAAAAGGAGATGGCAAATCCTGCACACTGCTACGTTTAGAAGCGGCTCTAGACACACCGGACGCAAGGCTTTCTGCGTCAGAAAGAGGTGAATTCTTATCCTTCAACCTCCGCAACCACAGGAGGAGACGCCCTTCCCTGTCCTTAAGGGTCTTGGTGGAGAAAGTCCTGCACATTTTACATTTTCCTACGTAATGCTCTGGATAGAGGCAGTAAATACACTACTTGTGAGGGTCCTCTGAGAAGGGCCGCAATTTCCCACAAGAAGCACATGGTCGAAACAAAGACTTCTTGAAGACATCTCAGAAAAAACTGTAGAAATCTTGAAAGAAGTTGAAAACTGAGCAGAGCTCAGGGAGACTCCCTTCACACGACGTGCGGTAGAAAATCTGAGGGCCTGAGCCTCTGAGGAGAAGGTTCTAGAGGGGTGCTTGCGCCTGGTTGGCTGTAGTTTGGACTAACATAATGACATGGATATGCTATAAAAGTGTTCTTGTCTTCTATGTATTCCTATGTGTTAATGCTAACCTTAGTACTTATAAGTATTTATGGTTTTGGAATGTATGTAATTATGTTTTTATATACATATATTTTTGGTTTATTGCTATTTTATTTACCGTGGGGCTCCCACTTCGACAACTGGGAATATTCAAGCATGTTAATCTATGAAAGACACCCCAATACTGGAGAACTAAAAATATTTATGGGAGCTTAGGGAATGCATCGTCCACACTTTCCAGGCCTTTATCTTTCTCCCTATCAATGAGACTTTAACTAAGCCTTCAATACACTCAAGAGAAACTTTCACAAAAAAAATCATTAATTCGCGCACCATGAAATTATCTACAGCAAAACGAATAGAGAGGCTAGGCATGCAATAGAATGTCAGAGGGCATACCTGATGGAAGCAACCCGGAAAAGAAGTATAGCAAGAATAACTACCAGCTCATATGTTCTTTATTTTACACCATGTAACACTACAAGTTAACAAAGACGCACCAGGAATTATAGAAGGTTGAACATAAATGTGTTTAATAGTGCTACTCTGTCCTGTGGACTCTTACCGTTACACCTCATTTTGGAATCAGCAGTCATATTGCTCTGGAATGTGACCGCAGAAAATCATATTTAAAGAGCAGGATAGCATCACAGACACTAGAGACAAACACACAATTAGTGATGAACACAAATGGAAAGGTTAAAGGTCCTGGGACTGAAATTGGAAAAGGCCAAATCAGCATTAACGAGAACATAAACATTGGCAAGGAGAGTGGCCAAATACATTTTACCCACGGGGATAAAGGCATAAGAGCTCAAATCCATAGGATGGACTTCTGAGGACAGACCTCTAGGACCTGGAGAAGATATGCAAGTGCTCAGCCTTTTCAAAAGGAAAATCTGGAACAGACTTCTGTGGTTATCTTGAGCAACTCTCACTGTGATTCCAGAAGCAGATTGGGTGTTCAGATCCATCCAAGGATAGTGCTTTCCTGATGCAATTCCATAAACCAAAAACGCAAACCTTGCTTAAAATACCCTCACTGAATTGCTTAAGAAGCACATAAATCCTACCTCTAACATGTAGACAAGCTGAATATGGCTCCCCAAACGATACCGCCCAGTTGGGGTCTACATTTCCCCGGTTTTGCAAGCCAAGATGAATGCATGGGATAGGGTTCAGGTACCCTGTGGTTTATCTACTCCTATGCCTCCCTTGACTCCTTTCATAGGCTATCCGGAGTTCCCTCCGACCTGGTTTGGGCAGGGCTACCTTAAATAGCAAGAGACTAACTGTAAAAGGGTGGGCGATATTTTCGATGAAAACAGGATAATGGACTTCCCCCAACTAACTGCTAGCTACAACCTACCTAAAACAAAGTACTGGCAGTACCTGGCCCGAAGGCACTGGGTCACACAACCGCAAATTAGCATCCATTCAAGCTGTCCCGTAACAAAGTTCAAAAAATGGTTCATAAGTAGACACTCAGACAGGCGCCTGCTTTCTGATATTTACACCTTCCTTATTGCACCCACACAGTGAAGCATGACCCCAGCGCAAAGTATGTGGGAGTCAGAGTATGCACGGGAATTCTCCCCAAAAGAATTGCAGGACATCTACACAGAGCCAGAGTCTCCTCCTGTAGTACAGCAGGAAAGGAGATGTTTCTCAAATAGCACATTAATGGTATTATACCCCAGACAGGGTGGCACGCTGGAAACCTGGGACAGACGCCCACTGTTGGCGACACTGTGGCCAGCCTAACCCATCTTCTGTTGCAATGTCCAAAGATACAGCCCTTTTGGGATTCCATACTACCTAACATATATACTACTTATGACACCGACATACAGAGATTCCCTAGCTACATATTCCTTGCCCTTCCTAACGCCCTAACGTACCTCCTGAGATCATGCCAGGGAAGAGCAATTACACTGGCCTTTGGGGCGGCTAAGCAGGTGCTACTGTCTAGATGGGGTACGGAAAGAGTACCGACCAGGCTGGATTGATTACACAAACTGTGGGAGGTAGTAGGTATGGAGAAGGTAACAGCAAACCTAGCATGCAGACTTCCCCGATTTGACAAAACATGGGGATCTACCCTAGAGTTCTTGTCAACTGAATTTAATGAACTCACATGTCCAAAATATCTACGGGTACTTGGACTCATCAGGGTTCACTCACAAGGCCCATAGACAATCCTCACATCGGTAGCTTAGACTACAGGAAAAACACACACCACTCACAAATAAAAGTCAGCGTCAGATTCCTAAATCTCCCTTTCCCTTTCTCTCTATTCTACAACTATAATGTTCTTCTTTTTCCTCATATATTCCTATAATGCTTCCCCACCGGCCTTTGGATGTAGGTGGCGGCTCCTGTTTTGAAAATTTCTATATAAAGATTTACACTATAAACAAGCTGAATATCTTGCCCTTGGAGGCAAAAGCCTTTGGAGTGGAGGAAATGTTAAGCGTCTGAGTCACAGAGAAGGAACGGTTAAGAATATGTCACAGCACGACCATAAGGCAAATGCACGGAGAGCAAATATGAGTATCTAGGGCAGATTTACTTTTTTTTTTTTCCAACGAAACATCTTGCAACTGGGAAAAACCCAAGAAATAAATGTTTAAACTCTACAGCCCAAGAGGAGGGAGTTTAGGTTTATTTGGCCTTGCAGAAAACAAAGATTTTGTCCATAAAAAAAATTATACAATTAATGATTCACACTCATCTGCCACGTGAACAGGAAGAATTCGCTACTGCAAAAATGCACATAGATTTGTTCTCACCACAAAAAGTTCAGGAACTCCAAAAATGAACTCGTATGTGCGCCAGAGATGCTCTTTAAAATTCTGAGTTACTTTGACAGTGAATTGAAAATAAGAAAACCGTAATTTCTGACAGAAGCTTGAAGGCTAAGGAATCTGTGGCAAAAGTAGCCCTAGCAGGAAAGAGGAATGACGAGTATCTAACAACCAGCTGGAATGGCAACACCGCCAGTTGACAGTGGAAACCCTCCATCAGTCCATACTGCTTCCAATATTGCTCCAAGAGAGCTAGATCCCCGTCAGAGTTCCAGGATAAGACATATGTAAAAGAGTCTCCATGTGTAAATCTATCTTTGTGGGAATTTGGAAAATTTGCAATGGGTCCCATTTGTTCTGGAACTACATCGGACACACCTGCACTAGATGAATAGAACTGCTACGCCATTCAATGGATTTCATTTTTAACATTTTCTCATTTTAATTTGATTTTTTCTAAAAAGTTTTACTTCCAATCCAATGTTCCTTTGCATTCCGAGAATCAACAACGAGCTGAAAATATATGCTCAATCCCATAATAGTTCCAAACAGTTCCCCAGAAATCCCTAGAATCGCTTTGGTTTCTCTGTCCTCAGCACTGTGATATTCTGTCCTTACCTCATGGCTACTACAAAGTTAACAAATTGTACATGCAGTCTGGATTGGCCGAAGTTTGTTACTCTATGTCAGGTGGACAGAAATTGCACTAAAATACTTACAACAGTAAAATGTGCAACAAACATTGCTCGCAGTAGGTCATGTTAAAATTTCCACTCGTCCTTAACCATTCCTTGACATCACATTCCTATTCTCAAGCACACACTAAAATTGGGAGTGCATATCTGATAGTGAAATGTACATTTTATTAATCTGACACGTGTTTAAAATCACAATAACTATTTCCAAAATATATTTAAAGCGGATATTTGAATGATAGTTGAACCTGAACCCGGGAGAATTACTGCTGTCATTTCCATTGTGCTAGAGGGTACTTGCTCCAGTCAAGGGGAGGCATTTGATAATGAGAAAGATTTTACCCACTACTGTTGTTAATCCTACTTGATGCCCTGGGATTACTCAAGTGGTAATCCTGCAAGGAGAGGGCATTACTGTAATTTGTCACTGTGGTTAACTGAATAACTTGTGATGCGTTTTACTGCACAATAAAAGGCATTGATTTAGAAGCCTCTGCAGTGGTCTTCTAAAACAATGGTTGGAGTAAATAAATTATTTATCAATGTGATACAATTGCATTGATTTACAGATAGGAACATTCTTTTCATTAGTTGCCAATATTTGCAAGTCAGAAACCTTAAACAACTGCATATTCCCTGCAAGTGAAAAGCCAAGCTGTTTTGTGACTGCCCAGCTTCTGATCTATATGCATCAAACGACAAACAATGAACAGGGAGCGAAAATAGTTTGATAAATGAATGCTGTCCACGGCAATACTTAACATTTCTCAAAAATAACCCTAGTGCATTGTCTATGTCAACCTAGTAAGCCTGAATAAAATATAACTAGAGGGTTCAGGGAAATATGCTGGCAAGAATGAAAGACCAATCAAACCACCTGCTACAAAAAGTGTTGTTTAATGCGAGCTTTAGAAAGGACACATTTGGTGGCACTGCAAGAGGAGCCTTCTTCACCAGATGGAGACCACAGTCCCAATCAAGTTGACATAATTCATGGCCAAATATGAAGTTAATTCTGTACATTGCCATGGCTGCAGGTGACAGAGAGACTTACTAACCCAATACAACTTTCATTGTTGTGCAATGCGGCGAATTCTGATTGCAAGAACAAAACTGCAAAGGTGAGAAGAAAAAGAAAATTACTCGAACTCTGATGGGATTACTGCTATTTCAGGTCTAGGACTAAATTAGTTTTTCCCTACAGATACTGGACCTCTTCTTTCACACACTACCCCATACGCTACACAACTGACATACACTTAATTTGGAGTTGTCATGCAACCGATCCCATGCTCTGTCATATGTGCAAGTACTTGTGCTTCACCTCCATCTATCCAGAACCTGGGCCTCACACATGGCCTGCCACCTCTAATGGGGGAAGGCTCGAGGCCTAGGAGATATATTTACTAATTGATTTTAATGCCTTGCTTTATGCTATGTAACCATATGAGTAGTATCAATGCCAAGTGTTACATCCTTTTCTACACCCACTAGCATTAAGCCTCCTCATTGGTTTCTTTGTTTATTTCATACTTAGTTCACCTAGTAGGACACAATCTCCAATTGTAGCTGATGCCTCTACTGTATACCATATTTTTCTTGTTGAACATCTGGATGACAGTACTTTTGTTGTATTGCAAGAAATGAACCGGTTTATATAATCTTCCTCTTTGTGTCTGGGCTGTCTTTTTAATGTTAATTTACAGATGGTTGTGCTAAAACATTTGACATAATATTTAGAAAAGTGACATCTAAAGACATTCTAGACTAAATGTGTAAAGAAAACAAGGAAACATCTTGAGGTAATTAAAACAAAGCCTCAAAGGCAGGCGGAATGCACCCCAGAGTTCTTAATGAACTAAGTGCAGTTTTGGCCAGACGGTTGCACTTTTTGGTAGATTCCATCAGAGCTCTTTAGTACTTCATGAGTAGTGACAGATGGATGTGGTGCCAATACTTAATACTTGGGGACAAGTCCGGTCTGGAAACTTCAGAACAAAATTCTAGGAAATATTCTGGAGCCCATGTTTTAGACACATTTTTAACATCTGGAATGGCAACATCTGTTTATCATGAATACGCCTTATTCTAGGTAAGTAAATAAGTGTCAATAGGGTGGACTCAAAATGCGTACATTTTGCAAAGGCATTAAATACAATGCTACAAAAACAGCTGATTTTGTGAAAATGTCAGCATTATTCTCTCTTCTTATTATATATATATATATCGCAGAGTAAACTGGAAAACACAGAGTAGCACACGTTAATATTGCAATGATAAGTGGGCACTTTCAGAACTAGGGCATGTCAGTGCGAGTGGAACGTCAACAGGCATATTTAGAAATTCCTTTAAGTTGCAGTGCTAAAGTTCAAGCAGAAGTCAATTTGTTGCCGCTTAAGAGCACACGTCAAGAAAAGAACCCGAGGAACTTCAAAGGAGGAAAAGAACATGAACTGTAATATTGTGGCTTTTTAAATTGGGCATGTACTAATCACCTAAGAGAGGCATGTTGAGTGTGGCTAGAAAAATCATGGTACATGGTCACTCTCAGTCTTATCCGGCCCCAAAAGCTCTTTCTCTTTCCACTTATTTCCATCTCTTAAAGTCTTAGTTTCCCAGCGTGTCTCTCTGTACCTCAGTCTTGCTCTTGCCCTCTGCTTCTCTTTGAGTCAGCCTTTGGGTCTTTCTAAATGTTAGCATTCCCCCCCCCCGCCCCCATTGTATTCGTTCCCCAGAGTTTTACTCTCTCTGCCTGTCTTGAGCAGTCTCTCGCTTCATCTTAGTCTCTGTTACTTGGTCTCACTCTCACTCTCCCTCTCTTTCTCTGTCTCGGTCTCTCTAGTTTCTTGGTCTAGCACTCCCTCTCTTTCTCTAGGTCTCTAATTCTGTCTCTGAGTAGTTATTGGTCTCGACCTCGGTTGGCTCTCTCTAGCCTGGGTTTATCAGAGTGCAGAGTGCTTCACAGTCTCTTGGTCTGTTTCTCTCTCTCTCTCACCCAGAGACTCAGTCTTTCTTGGTCTTTCTCTTTTGCTTTGACTACTCAATTTGCTCTCTCATTTTTTTTTTTTCAGGTCTTCATCCCACTTTCACTATCTCACACTTTCTAATCGAGTCTAACGCTCAGGGTAGCTCAGTTGCTTTCGGTCTTTCTTTCATTATCTTTATGTCTCTGTCTCTTTTGAAAAAACAAAAAACATTTAGTAGAAGCACCCAATCCATGGGTACCCGGGCGCCAACATTTGCTAGGAAACAGAAGGCAAAAAGTTAGAATAGTTTTTTAGACGCTACTTTGACTGGCTGTGCCCATCAGCTACCCTAAGGTCCATGGGAAGACTGTTTACCCCTCAAGTTCTAAAGTTGCCCTCTCAAGTACTCTTCTTTAACAGAAGGAAAACGTATTCCTACTTATTCTCATTGTTTGACAAGGAGTATAGGTTACAAACATGGATTGCTAATGGGTCAGGCCCCGTTCGTTAAGGTGTTATTGTAAAAAGCAAGATAATAGATCGAAACTTCATCCTAGTGGCAATGAGAGACAATGGACTCTACAAAGACATGGGCTAATATGCTCTCAGCAGTAAATCACAGTTTCGGGTTAGGAAGTAAAATTATGGAGTTTTGAAGACAGTGAATAATCTTTTCAGTAGTACCTAGTAGCCACAATATTCAAGCATTCAGCCCACTTTAACAAGCGCTATAGAGGTTTGTCCTTCTCCATACAAAAAAGGCCATAAGTGGGCCAACACTCTCATATGGAAGTTACAAGTTTCAATTCAACAGTTTACCTGGCTTTTCACGCCCAAGTCTTCTTAAACCCCACTATTTTTAACTTTGTGGGCACTCTTATAGTGAGATATGGCCCGTGATTTGTGAAAAGTACTCTACTTATTATTATTATTTTTTTTAATCACAGCTTAGAACTGATCAGCATAAGCTCTAAATGTTCAGTGTTGAGGGCTTATCTGTTGTCCTGTATCCAAACTTGGATGAAGACATCCGGCTGCAGACAAGCAGTAGCTAAGTCGGCATCATCTGTGAAAGTAATGACTAATCAGGTGTCACTAGCATAGATATGGAACACCATATCTGAAAAGTTACATCATATAAATGCTTATAAATACCAGTTAAATAACAAGCAAGATAAAGGGAAATCTTGGAGCACCCTACACATTGATTACACCTCCAGGAGCAATAATCCATCCATAACGATTTGAAAAGGTCTTACTGGTGAAATAGGACTTGAGTGATAAGAAAATGGTAGCGGAATAACAGCAACAAGATGCAATCTATTGATCAGTGTAATATAATAAACCGTGTCAAATCCAACTCAGAGTTTAAGCAATGCTAACATTACTTCTGTTCTTTGGTCAAAAATCTCCAACAGTTTCTCACAGTTGTCCATTAAAGCCATCTAAAGGCTCAGATACAACCAAAAGCCCGACTGCAGATCGCCCAAAAGGCTCTGTCACTAACTCGGTCACTAACTGTTTCTCTTTCATGCTCGCTATTGTAGTCCTTCGTTCCTAAGCTGGTTCTTGTCAGGCACTCTCCTGAGCTACAGGGAGGTGCAGATTGAAAAAATGGCTTCTTTTTGGGGTGCTAAATGTATAACAGCAATTCTACACTGCCAGTCTAGTTTTGTGTGAAACTGGGGTGTTCCCTTTTGGGGGGTTAGTTCCCTTATCTGCTGCACTGTGATTGAGAGATGACTTGAGGGGCAAACACAAATCTACTTTCGCATCAAAGAGAGGGAAACAATCCAGAGATAATAATCTGAGTGGACTTCTCAGTGCATCAATGGAACCTATTTTGCATTTAACTTGCACACATTTGGTGTGGTGCTCACAGCATGCCATAATGAAATTGCTGCAAAACTGTGAAAGCCTATTTATACTCTTCATATTTTCATAAACAAAGATATCAGTGTGATTTTGTTAAAAATAGCACAAAGGAGGTCAAAGGAATTTTGTTCAAATAATGGCGCATTGGATCCCAAGGATGCCCCTCCAAGGACATAGCTTTGGCGGGAAAGAGCTTGGAAAAAAAGACTAAGATTGTTAGATGTGGGGGTCTCAAGTTGGCACAGGTAGGTACTTCTGACAAATGGGGTCCCTTGCCTCTAGTCAGGGTAAAGGGGATACACTCCTACAATAACCCCTGGTCACCCCCTTGGTAGCTTTGCACGAGCAGACAGGCTTATCTCAGAGGCAGTGTGTAAAGCATTTGTGACCCTCATACAGTAACCCAGTGACAACACTACAAATGGACACCACACAGGTTTTATATAAAAAATAAGTATACTTTATATAGACTGAACACAAGACCAATAAACGATAAAAATCCACAATACTGTACTTAAGATGGTAGTTTTAGCTTAGTTTAGTTCAGTTCTTCCACAACAAGTGATATTACAGCAATGGAAATGCGGCAAAGTTCCGGTGCAAAGAAATAAAGATGACGCTCTCTCCTTGATGCAACTTGCTTCCCGGTGATGTGGTGGCGTCTGCTGCGACGCCGGTCCTCTTCTCCGGTAATGCGAGCCGCGATCGGCCTTGCGACAAGCTTCCCAGTGATGCGGCGGCATCTGCTGCGACATCGATCCTCTCTCCTGGCGATGCGAGTTGCTTCCACAACGATGCGAGCCGCGACAGGCCCTGCAACACCCTTCCCGGTGATGTGGCGGCATCTGCTGCGACATCGATCCTCTTCTCCGGCGATGAGCCGCGACAGGCCCTGCAACACGCTTCTCGGAGATGCGGTGGCGTCTGATGCGACATTGATCCTCTACTCCTGCGACATGCTTCCCAGTGATGAGGCAGTGTCTGCTGCGACGTCGATCCTCTTCTCCAATGATGCGGGGCGCTTCGTGTTGTGAAGCAGCAGTTTTGCGACATGCTTCTTGATCTCGAGTCGCGCTTCCAGCTCCTTGCGACACGCAAGTCCCCACAAAGTCTAGCACAGCTGCAGGCACTTCAGGAAGACTCTTGAGGAGCTGGTGGGTGAAGTCTGTTGTCCCTGAGACTTCAGCAGGAGGCAAGCTCTGTTCCAAGCCCTTGGAGATCCTTCACAAGTTGAAAGTAAAGCACACAAAGTTCTTTCTCCTTTCTTTGGCAGTCAGGCAACCACTGCAGGCCAATCCCCAAGCAGCACTTCAGCTTAGGGATAGTC
Organism: Lissotriton helveticus; assembly: GCF_964261635.1. Lineage (NCBI taxonomy): Eukaryota > Metazoa > Chordata > Amphibia > Caudata > Salamandridae > Lissotriton > Lissotriton helveticus. The sequence goes on along the minus strand of NC_136057.1, from coordinate 1,880,437,635 downwards.
TCTCCTCTGTTTCTTCAGGTTCGTCTCCTCAGCAAAGGTTTCTTCTTGTAGCCCAAAGTGATCTACTTTCTTGGGATCAGGGTCCCAATATTTATACCCCAAAACCCTTTGTCCTCTGAGAGCAGAGGGGCCTTTTCCCAGTCCAAACCAGTTCTGAAACACTCTGTTTACAAGACTCCTTCTTTCCTTTCACAGTGTAGGGCAGGAACATCAGACGGCCCACAGGAGGTGGAGCCAGCATTGTGGAAGGAAAGCACAGCCCTGGAGCACTTAGTTGACATAATTCCTTCTCTTCTTTCACAGTGCAGGGCAGAGATATCCGCCGCACACCAGGAGGTGGAGCCAGCATTGTGGAAGACAGGAACAGCCCTATTCAGGTCCCAGGTGCAACTCCTCCCACCCATCTAGATGCAGATCTCTCTATTCACCACTGGGCTGACTCATTCTGTCTCTTGGAATCCCCCAGCCCGGTCACTCAAAAACACCAGACAAGGAATACACAACCTAGCAGTGGCACGCTTTGGATAGCTAGACAAGAAAATACTTACTTTCTAAAAGTGGTATTTTCAAACACAGAATGTTAAAATCAACTTCACTAAAAGATGTATTTTATCATTCTGAGTTCAGGCATACTAAACTTGAATTTCCACCATGCTCCCTGAGTCAGTTAGCATTATAAGAAAAAAATAATCTAACTGCCCATTCTGGCCTATGGAGAACAGGTAGCCTTGCAGTAGTGAAAAACGAAAATGGCTGTAATTCACTATTAAGACATGCCACACACACCAGGGCATGTCCCACCTTATACCTACAATGCACCCTGCCCTTGGTCCTACCATAGGAGTGTCTGATATGAAGAAAAGTTAAGGTTTAGGGACTGGCAAGTGGGTGCACTTGCCCAGTCAGCATGACAGTACCAGACTGCACACAGGCTCTGCAATGACAGACCTTAGACACATTTTACTAGCCTGCTTCTGTGGGTGGCACAACCAGTGCTACAAGCCCACTAGCAGCATTTGGATTTACAAGCCCTGGGCACTCCTGGTGCACTGAACTAGGGTCTGACAAGTAAACCAAATAGCCAATCATGGAATCACTAACCCATACATCAATTTACAGAAGGGAGCACTTGCACGGTGGCACTGGACAGCAGTGGCACAGTGCCCAAAGCATCGAACGCCAGCAAAAACACGAGGCAACAGCATAAAATGGAAGGGAGACCCACGCCAATGGGGCCAGGTCTAACAACGATGGTCACCATCAAGAACAGAGATCATAAGGTGCCATCTTCACAAATTGTGTTTACTAAATATAATATGAAAAGATGAAGGCAGTCACAAATGTTTTGTAAATTAGTCACATCCTCTGCCTGAACTCTCTCCTCTCACCACTTATTCAGAGAGCAGTGAGAGTAAAAAGAAAGTAAAATACAAGAATCAGAAAAAAGCACGTTCCACAAACCTCTGCTTTGTAGCCAAAATCCTAGAACAGTAAAGAAAAATTGTTGTACCGTTCCTACTGCTTCAGTTACACTGTGTGTTTGGGAAACATAAGCATCAAAACTATGTGGAACTGAGTCTGCGCATACAAACAGAATATACTGACCAAATTCCTGGCTAGTTCACAGTGCGCCATCTGGATCTCTAAACCTTACAAGGTACCGAGTGGTGTCTACAACCTCATAACGGGAAAACCCTGATTTCACAAGGGAATCATGGAAACAGAGCTTACTCTTTCGTTAGCCCAAAGGGGTAAACAAGTTGTACATAAATTGGCATTTCAAATATTTATTTATGCAACTGTACTCTTGAGTGAAACACGTGCACTGCAATGATTAATTAGTATAGAGCAAAACAATGTTACCAGAGTTACAAGGATGGTGAACATAATGAACAATTCTACCATTGTGCGTTTGCATTGGATTATATTAATACATATAATTGCACTCCTACCTAGGGCTATCTATCCTAGAAAGGATAGGGTGTGCGAATATGCCAGAATGGTCTAACTCCCCAGTTACCTGTGTGTGGATCATCTTAGTAGCCAGTCTTGGTGTAGATCAGGCCACTGTCCTTCTCAGGATAGTTAAGGGATTTAGATTGGCTAGAATTCCGGCATGGGCCGACCTCGACAACCCATCAAAATGCTCCTCTGTCTAAACGCTTCACCCAGTATATGTATTGAACTTGACCCACTGGTTCTGTGCCTGAGCTCTGGTCCAGCTGTCATTGTTGATTCTACCCACCCAAACCGGTCACTGAACAGACAACAAAAAGACATTTTGCACAGTGTACCCAGTCCTCACACAAAAAGTTCCAAGGCCTGATAATGTGCCTATGTAAAGGTGTAGAATTGGCTTGGTAGTTTGGTCTGCCCTGTTCCCATGATGCACTGGGCCAGGGACAGACTAATTTGCATATAGCCAGGTTCTGAGCTGGGATGGGGCAGTGAGCTAAATAACGGTGATGGATCAAGCCCTGATCTTTGGACTGGGTAAGAGTGGTCTGCTTAATTCAGACACTCTGTTCATCACCACCCCCTTTTCTGAATATGTAAAGGTGTAAGCAACCATTTTCTGAGAACATTATCCCAAACAGCAGTGCAAGCAATGCATGTTAAAGGGCATTGTTTAAAAGGGTGTCAACTTTAAACGTGAGCATGTAAAATTAAATTATTTCTGCCCAGGGCCTATGTAACCTCATGACAATAAGAGAGACTGATATCAAGTAGGCTATGCTGAGCCCCCTGCAAGTGCAAAGATATTGTATAGTGCAAAATGTTAAGGTACCATATAAAAAAGCCAGGAATTACCTGGGAAGAAAATGTGAGGAGTGGGTTGGGTTTTGTAAGGTAAGGGTCCCAGTCTCAAAACATTCAGATGCTTATTCTCAATGTTATAATTGCTTAATATCTTTTTAGATGGCTGGTGATAGCAGTCCAAGCAGGTAAGCTATAATAATATGTTTTGTAAATGGTGCTTTAACTTCACATCTGCCATTTCTGAACCCTGAAAATAATAACTCTTTGCTAATACTCAATTTATTGGTACTCAATTAAAAAAAATCTGAAATAAACGTTTTAAAGTGGCTGCGCTGGGATATTAACTTAATTATTTAAGTAGGGATGGACTTCTGCCTTTTTTTAAAAAATGGTTTTGCCCACCTGTGTAATCGTATCTATATAGCGCTTACTTCCCCTGAAAAGGAGTCATAGCACTTTTCAGTGAGTAGCATGCTACTCCGGAATCCAAAAATGATTAGTGGTGGATTAGGATAGGTAAATATAAGTTCATTTGAGTGGTGGACTTGTGAGTCTGTTACTTTGATTAAATAGGATAAAGGAGGGATGAAAGAGACTAGTGTATTTGGGAGATCGTAGTAGTAAGATGACAGCAGCAAAAATTGTATGAGCAAAGCTGGAGACAAGGAAATTGATAAAAACTATCATTCACTAGAATATTGTGCTACTAGAATATGGTAAATGCAAAAAGAATGCACTAGAATATGGTAGAAAAAAATATTAAGGATAAAACCTCAACAACTTAAGCATATATAGGTGCATATATAGAGATAAGTATTGGTAAGGGCTTACTTTACTTACTGCAAACATATGCACCGTAACAATATACATATCTTCAAAGTATGTAGGTGTGTAATTACGAATAGTTACTCTATACTGATCTATATGTACTTTTTAATATTTTGGACATCGATATTTTAGCCACAGTGTTTTGGCAGCAGAGTGTTTTGTAGTCGATATTTTGTTATACAAAGGCAAACGCACCCAAAACACCGCTGTCCTGGTAAAGGTAGAGAGCTTTTGAATTGTGGGACTCTCAAAGATACAGTACTTAGGAGCTCCTTATTTCATGTAAATGAAGCAGAGGCTGCTAATAACACAAACTTTCATTGCAATGTTCACAAGCAATAACCAAATGATCCTGACAAGGAATCACTCACCATATTCACAAGACTGCTGGAGGTCAGAGATTATCCGGAGGATATTGTTCATTAAATTTGAGCGCTGCTCGTTCTCAAGAATGCTGCCAGTGGAAGGATATGCTGAATCGATGTACGTCAGGTCAGAAAGGTACATACCTAGAAGGAGAAGAAAAATTAATTAGACAACAGTAATGTAAACAAGCTGCACATTGTAAGAGATTGAAATGGTCACTTAATTCAGTCCTTTAACCACTGTACATAAAACCTCATTGAATAAAATATATCTTGACCCCAGGTCTTAAAGTACTTCTCTTTTTAGGTCTTGCCTAGACAGTGCTTGTGTTGTCTCTTCGAGACATGCTGTAATCAGGTATGGACTTGAAGCACAAGTTACTTGCTTGTGTAACAATATATCTGTTAGTGATAGATTCCTTACCTTAGAATTTCCCCAGGCATCAGGCTGGATCTGGAAAGTATTTTCGTCAGCAGTACCCCTGCGCGTGGGTAGGCGTCATCATTCGGCTCCGTGTACGTCGTTGGCGTCTTAGTCACCGAGATGATGTCACTGGTGCTACTTCCACGTGCCCACTCGTGCTGACGTCAGTTTTGTACACGACTTTCCGCACCAGGAACGCAGAGCCATGCAAGATACTGACCACTGGTGCATTGAAACTAGAGCCCTAAAAGAATGACCATAACCCTAGAAATCAGTTCGCTGAACGGGGAGGATGGGTGGGGCGGTAAGGAATCTATAACTAACTAATGTCTCTTACAGATCTATCGTTACACAACTAAGTAACTTGTGCATCTAAAAGAGACACGTAAGTGTTAAATTCCTTACCTTAGAATAGATACCCCAGCAATACCAACCTCGGTGGTGGGTATGCGAACCAAGATCTCACCAGAAAGTCACGGAGAACAGAACGGCCAAAGAAGCTATCTCCGGACTGGACTGTCAAGGCAATAATGCTTGGTAAAAGTGTGCAGCGAGGCCCCGAGGCTGCCTGACAGATGTCTTGCGGGGGACACCACGTCCCTATGCAGTAGTAGCTGCTGTCGCCCTGGTAGAATGGGCACCCAACCCCACCGGAGGTTCCACTTTAGCCAGAGAATAACAGGCCTTGATACACAAGACAACCCAGCGGGATATAGTCCTCTTGTGTACAGCCCGGCCTTTCTTGGTGCCTACGACGCCAACAAAGAGCTGGTCATCCACCCGGAACTCTTGTGTGCGATTTAGGTAAAAGGAGAGTGCACGTTTTGGGTCCAGACGATGGAGCCTCTCTTCCTCTCTGGAAGGGTGCGGAGGCGGAAAGAAAGTGGGCATGGTAATAGTCTGCCCGATGTGGAAGGCAGTGATAACCTTTGGCAAGAAGGAAGGACGAGTGCAAAGCACAACCGTGTCCGGATGAACCAACAGAAAAGGAGGCTTCAAGAAAGAGCCTGGAGCTCACTCATGCGCCTAGCGGAGGTGATGGCAACCAGGAAAGCAGTTTCCAAAGTTAATAAACGAAGAGGACAGTTGTGAAGCAGCTCCAACGGAGCGCACATCAAATAGGTAAGAACAATATTCAAGTCCCACTGTGGCATTACAAACAGAATAGGAGGGAACAGGTGCGTAACGCCCTTGAGAAACCTATTTACAAAAGGGAACTTGAAAAGAGAGGGCTAATCAGGGAGCCTGAGAAAGTCCAAAATTGCAGAAAGATAGCCCTTAATAGTGCCCAGAGCAGAGCCCTGCTGGGCCAAAGAAAGAAGGAACAAAAGGATTTCTGAAAGAGGGTCAGAAAGGGGATCCACAGCCTTTGCTGTGCACCATGCCACAAATTTTTCCACCTGCAGGCGTATATCGATTTAGTGGAGGGACGCCTGGCTGCCAGAATGATATCACAGACTTCAGGAGGCAAGTCAAAAGGAATCAACTGCTGCCATTAAATCTCCACGCATGTAGGTGGAGGCTAGACAGGTTTGGGTGGAGGACCGTCCCCTCTTGCTGCGACATAAGATCCTCCCGAAGAGGCAGTCAGATCTGTGGATCAATGCTCATACTGAGTAGCTCGGGAAACCAAACTCTTTGAGCCCAGTCCGGAGCCACAAGAATGACTTGGGCCCAGTCGCGCCTGTTCTTCAGTGCTCTGGGTAGAAGTGGTTTGGGTGGAAAAGCATACAATAAACCGCAGCGCCACTCGTGATGAATAGCGTCGCCGAGCGAGTGCCGCCTTGGAAACTCCAACGTGCATAAGTGATGACATTGCACTTTCTATTCGGTGGCAAATAGATCTAACCATGGCTTTCCCAACTGTTGAAAGAGACCTGGCATCACCTCAGAGTGAAGACGCCATTCGTGATCCATCATGCACCTGCAGTTGAGTTCGTCCGCCCTGACGTTCAAAGAACCTGCCAGGTGTTGAACCATCAAAGAAATGCCTTGACGTTCCAGCCATGTCCAGAGGCGCAGAGCCTCTTGACAGAGGGTCCACGACCCCAACCCGCCCTGTTTGTTGCAATACCACATGGCGGTGGTGTTGTCTGAACACTTGCACCACCCTCCTCTTGACAGAGGGAAGGAATGCTTTCAGTGCAAGAAGGATCGCCCAAAGCTCCAGAAGGTTGATATGGAGCCGGCACATCGCCGGAGACCAGAGGCCTCTGATCCCCGCCTCTCCCATGTGGCCACCCCATCCCAGGATGGATGCATCCGTCACCACTGTGTGCTCCGGCTGGGGAAGGGAGAGGGATCTGCTGCTGACCCAATGCGGATTCGTGAGCTACCCCTGTAATTGTTGTGCAGAGCCCTCCGAGATCTGGACATAGTCGAACAGTTTCCCCTGATGCTGCGCCCACTGGAACTTCAAGTCCCACTGCAGAGCCTGCATATGCCATCTGGCATGGTTGGTCAGCAGGATGCAGGAGGCCATGGTCGCCTTGACCGAAACCCAGGACAAGGACTGAAAGATCGGAATCATAGCCCGAATGTCCCAGACTCGCTGTTCAGGAGGATAAACCTGAAACTGCGCTGTATCCAGAACCACTCCGATGAAAAGCTTTTGAGAGGGAATCAGGTGCGACTTCGGCACGTTGATGGAAAACCCCAGCAAATGCAGGAGTTCGGAGACTACTGCCTGGGGCAAGCTGAAACCCCTGATCTGCACAGGTGAGTTGCGACCACCACCATCACTTTCATGAAGACTCGTGGGGTGCTGGTAAGGCCAAAAGGAAGCACTGTGAACTGAGAATGTTTGTGGCCTACTGTGAACCACAGGTAACGCTGGTGGGCCAGCAGGATGGGGACATGAAAATACGCGTCCTGCAGGTCCAACGCTACCAGGCAGTCTTGCGGGTCGAGGGCAGGCAAGACCTGAGCAAGTGTGAGCATCTTGAAATTCTCCTCCCGGAGGAAGCGATTGACGTTCCGAAGGTCTAAGATGGGATGCAGGCCTTTGTCCTTCTTTGGAACAAAGAAGTAGTGGGAGTAACAACCACGACCTACTTCTGGTGTCGGAACGTGCTCGATGGCCCCCTTGGCCAAGAGGGCCGTAACTTTCTGCTGGAGAAGTACCAAGTGATCCCCAACATGCGGTTTTACTGTGGTGGCATGGCTGGGGGGGTTGTCTCGAAGGGGAGGGAGTAACCTCTTCAAACAATTTGCAGAACCCACCTGTACGATGTGTTATTGCACAGGTGGGGGAGGTGATGGTGAATCCTGCTACCTACTGGCGTCTGGTGGGTCTGAAACACCGAACTAGGAAGGTTTGGAAGCAGTGGCTGACCCGCACGCTGACCCCGTGACCCGCCTCTGCGGGTCCCACGTCCGTGGCTGCGCTGAGACTGTTTCAGAGCCACAGGCCTGCGCAGCAACAAACGTGTTTGGGTGCCCCTTCCTTGACCACAAAAGGAACTAAAAGCAGAAGCGAAAGGAGTGCGTGTGGCCGAAAGGCCTAAGGACTTGGCCGTAGCCCGCTAGTCCTTAAAAACGCTCCAATTCGCAATCCGCCTTATCGCCAAACAGGTGAGTGTCATCAAGGGGCATGTCCATCAATGTGTTCTGGACATCCCCAGAAAAGCCAGTTGTTCTCAGCCAGGCGTGGCGGCGTAGCGCCACTGTCGTGGAAATCACCCTGACCAGCGAGTCAGCAGTGTCGAGACCACAAAGGATCCTGAACTTGGCTCCGTCTCTCCCCTCAGCAATAGTTTGGGAGAGTATTGTCCTAGCCTCCACCGGACACTGAGGCAGCACTTGCGCAACTGTATCCCACACAGAATGGGAATAACGGCCCAACAGATATGCGGTGTTCACAGACAGCAGTCTTCAACTGGTGGAAGAAAAACATCTTCTCCCCCAAACTGCTCCAGTTTCTTGGATTCCCTGGCCGGAGGTGCGGAAGGGAATGCGCTCGGGACGCAGAGGCTTCGACAACCAAGCTCTCAGGGGTAGGGTGTTGGGAGAGGAAAACGTTCTTATCCACAGGAGCCCCTGTGTTGGGCCTAGACCAGGTGCCCAAAACAACGTTCAAGAGTTTATCATTAAAAGGCAGCAGCGGCTCCGTAGAAGAAGAGACCAGCCGAAGCACCTCTGTCAGGAGGTTAGTCCTGATGGCCACGGTAGTGATCGTGAGGTGGAGAGCCTCGGGCGCCCTACGCAACACCATAGAGTAGGAACCACCCTCCTCCGTAGCCATGGTAGGAGACAGTGAGCCAGGTACAGGAGTATAATCCTGGTCACCGGCATCCCCCAGATCCTCATCCCAGTCCGGGTCTAACTCGCATTGTGCTGTGAGAGGGTCCTCAGACCCCTCCCAGTCCTCCACAGCCTGCCGAACAGGTGGAACATAAGGAGGTCGGTAAACAAAGGGAACAAAATTCCTAAAAGGCGTCGGAATCGGTCAACACCCTTCCGGCACCGGCTCCACTTAAAGGAGGAGGCCAGGGCCGGCGTGGGCCGGCGACGGCACTGTCGGTGGAGGTCGTACCGGGCCAACCTACACGGGGATCCATGCGTGGATCTATGAGGGTCTCTCTGCGTCGGGACCAAAGTCATCAACGACATCGGGGCCGGAGCCGGCGACATCAAAGAACGAGGACCCCCAGTCGGGCATGCAGGGCCCGAAGGCGCACCGGAGGGGCTGGAAGGTCCGAAGACACGGGCCATGGCTGACAGGAACTTTAATGGTGGCCACACGCTTTTCTTTAGACACGGCTCATCTAAAGAAGGGCCACTGCCGCCATTCAAGTGAAAGCGCGCCATGGGGTGCTTTTACAAACGAGCATTTACAATGCAATAGGTCTCGCATTTGCGAGAGTTTAAGTTATTGGCATTATAATTGGCAATGCCTTTTATTTATTTGTTTTGAAAACCAACACAAATAAAAGGCATTGTCATTTATAATGTCAATAACTCAAACTCTCACAAATGCGAGGCCTATTGCATTTCAAATGCTTGTGATCATTAATAAAGAAAGAGGACACCTCAAATTCTAGTTGTCCCTTTGATTTCCTGATAGAACATATGTTCGCTCTACAGCCTATGATGTTCCCGCACCAATAGTTTTCCCTCTGAAGTGCACAAGATAACGTTAATTCTACAGTGGGGCACTGTAACTCCAAATCTTTCTAGTTTTGGGTTGTTCTCACCTGAACTTTAATCTTACCACTGTAAAAATAAATCTGCTTTTTTTTATAATAGTTTAATTAAATTTTTCCATAGGATATATACATGTCCAAATACTCCACGACTGGAAGATACATTAACATGAGCAGTACCTAAGTCTACAATACAGGTACAAAGATATTCAGTTGAATGCTTTTACAAGGCCCGCATGCCCTGTCATGTAATTGTGCTACCTCCAGAATGCAAAATTGACAAAACTTGCAACAAGCACTAAGAAAAACAAGCAAATCCCAGAAGACCATCAGACTACACACACTTAATTGAAAATGAATCTTTTTTTAAACGCCCTCATCCCCTTTGTAAAATATAAGCACTTCACTTTTTAATGGCAAGGCGTGGAACGCAGTGATTCCAATTCGGCTACACATCTGTAGATGTTGTATATCCCAAAATGTTCAATCACAACTTTCGACTGTTACAGGAAATAAACAAAATGCAATAATAAATGGGCCTTCACCCTCTTCTGCCGCCAGCCACAATATCTTCGGGTTAATCAATCATCAAAGAGGGTGATGAGAAAATGAGGGACACCAAAAACCAGAATTCGGCCAATTCACTTTTTAGTTAATCTGCCCTGTCTACCAATGAAGGATGCACCCATTTCAAGCAATGGTGGAAAGCTTTTAAAGCTTCTTGACACAATGTTCTATCCATCAGTATTTCAAATTACACGAAGAGAGAAGATGTGAATAGTAGTCCACAAACAAGATGTCCTTCAGTTACACAGTTCACACCTCCAGAAAATAAGGTATGGTTCCAAGCTAACTCCAGTGGCACTGCTATCTAGAAGCCCCTGCTAGTAAATATAGAACTGCTCCCTTACCTGATCGATGTTCAGTTAAAATGTTCCTCTAAGTCCTGTAATTTTGTTATCCCTTGCAACTGTAATCGAGAAATCCCACTCGGCTTATCACCGTTTTCGGTCATGCTGAGAAGCACTGCCCTCGCTCTCCATTTATTATCTTTTCTTTGATCTGGCCTAGTTCTATTTCGTCCATGTTGACAATGATCTCTATAAATGGTGGTAATATACTGATAGCTAAGTTCACACGACTGGAATACTTTTAATAAATATATGTGCTATCAACTATGGACAAGATAACCACAAATCCCTCTGAGGGACCGCAACATCTTATGTGAGGTATGTGAGGTACGTGACAATGGTTATAAGGCATAAGTTAAGGCAAATGGAACATTTTAGGTGAAAACCCTAACCATATGGTGCATGACAGACACCTGGCCTGGCTGTGATGAGATAAGAAATCCAATACAAAAGTACAGGGTTGCAGTGTGGTAACTGTTCGCATATAGAAAATATAGAATTATATAATAGGGCAAGTGTTACTAGACTGTAAGGAGAGCAGGGTCCCACACACAAAGCGTAGGGCTTTCATGAGGTAGGTGGTCATATTCAGAAAGTGTAGCATTATAATAAACAGTGTTGCTGCTCTTTCAACCTCTGTCACTATGGTTCTTATTAAAAGCAAGTTCAAACTGCTCCCATTGTGACCTCCCTTGCCTGTTTGTCTCCCTCCTGCTCCTTCTGTTTCCCCGGATACACTTTCTTCATTTTGACCCATCTGCAACTTGTTGGCTCTCTGTAAATCATGTTTTCAGCCATCTGTTTTATTCTTTCTGTAATCCTGCTTTGCACTCTTTAATTCACTTTTCACTTCACTCCATCGGTCTACTTTCTAATTGTTGTTCTCCCTTTCAGACCCACTGTTTCTACTTGCTTCCTCTATAAAACCTCTCTGGTAGGCCCATTTTCAGCCTCGAACTTGATCTGTTTCAAAAAATCTTTCTAATCCATCTATAGCACCTGGTTTTGCTCCTATTGTTTTGCTCCATCTGCAACATATATTGCCTTCCTTGTGGCCTGCAGTGCTGTTTTCAATTTCTTGTAACCCAGTTATCTGCCGTTTTCCTCCATTTGTGACCCACTATTTAGGTTTATCTGGTGCATCTATGACTTCTATTTAGCTCAATTACTTCTGTTCTATCTGTGACTCGGAGTGACTTGATTTGCTCACTCTGATCTGCTCATCTCCAATTACTTCCACCTGTGGTCTATGAACGTCATCTTCTCTTGCTTCATCTGCCCAGGTCCATCTATGACTCCGTTTTGCTCCCTCAGTGATGTTTGTTTCACTCCAAAGTCTCCCTCAGCAGACATCCAACATCTGAGGGCCCAGCCTATTTTGAAAATTCCCTACCAACCACTCTGCCCCTCGAGATTTCCCAACCGGCGCCTTCTCTAAGGAAGGTACCACGAAGGCCGAACACCAGCTTGGTGGTTACTCTTGACTGCATTACTTAACTCAACCAGCAAAGGCCTGTGAACATATCAGAGCTATACAATATGTCGGCACAGCCGACGTTGAGGACACTCTGGACACCAAAACACCTGATTTGCTCTTTCCTCGTGTGAAAGAGGTGATATTATACCATTTTCATTGCATGCCTGCTGTGTGGACTATATACGGATTAGAAGACGTGCATTGTTATAATATATACCAAACTCCAACCACCAAAATCTAAGAAATCATAAACAAACGCACTCAACCAAGTGCATTTTAGAGGCATTGTTATGTACTTGCAACAATTCCATATTGCTCTATTACAACTGCACTTGCTAGTCTGTTATATTCCATCTACACATCTTCTTACTCCAGTCCGAACAAAAAAAAAACAAAAAAAACAGACACCTCTGTGAGAAACAAAGTCCTCTATATGACAGAGTGCAGCTTGTCCAGAAACCACTTCTACCCCACACAAATGAACATATTTATTTGAAAGGTTTTATATAGCGCTGGCTAGACCCGAAGGTATCAGAGCGCTTCACACGAGTATCAGACCATAGTTGCAGGTTACATAATTACAAGATTACACAGTTTCAGAGCATAGTTACATGTTAGGTCGAGAAAAACAATAAGGACATATACGTAAGGGAAAGAGCAGGCATGGGGGAGATTGGGGGAGAGGGGGTAGGAGCAGGGGAAGACAAAGAATGAAGGGGAAAAGAAGTGGGGGAGGGAGAGAGACAGAGTATGAAAGAGGAGGGAAGGGTGATGGGGGCACAAACCCATATCGGACCCAATGACTAAAAGATGCCTCAAAAAGTACCAGCCACAAACTAACACCTTTCCATGGCAGCTAGACAACTGGCTAATGACACTTCGCAACCAAAGAGATCCCGGAGGCCGAGAAACCGAAGGAAATAAAAATAAAAGCCTGGTTCCGTGATACACAGAACTACACTACAAAGGCCCCCACAGTATCAGACACTTCGTATTCATACCATCCACTGATATAAAACTTTACTAAATAATATGTAGGACATTTTGCGGCAACTTGTGTCCGGTCGGTGATAACCACAGATCGGTAAAGGGCGCTCAGTCTTCTAAAAGGCTACTGGACCTTACAAATGTTAACAGTGAACTATACAAAAGGCGCTGCACATAACAGAAGGAAAACAGCCGTGGTGACAAGGGCTCAGCTGTCACCTGTTAAAGACTCAAGACAGCATAACAGTTTTCTGTTCGGTGATCTGACTGGAATATGCACAGAACACCGACTAGCAAGGAACGCGCTATTTTTGGATTCGCAGGACCAAATTTAGATGTAAAACGCAGGAAATGTGTCAACTACCAATAATTGCTCCTTCGGGTTAGTGCAGTGCCATTCGGAGAGTTAGAAAAGCGGAGCTCAACCAACTCTTTGCCTCATATTCTGAAAATGAAACAGGCGAGGAATTGTTCGCCTACTCCGATTCCGAGTGTAATTATCTGGCTGACAAATGAACCTGTCATGAAATCGGCGTAGGCTCCACTTATGGCCAAAACCATATTTTGTTTATTTTAAATTTGATGAATGAGCCATAGATGGTGAGCGGGTTAGCATCGAGCAAAAAAATGCGCAAATCACTTGCGTAACCAGGCACGGCCTCCGCCAGTCATTCCCGCCAGACAGTCTTTCACTCGAGGGAATACATTGTGCCTGTCACCTTATTGATCTCCTCAGGCACAAATGGCGCTAAGGGCAGGAGCGCTAACGACACCCAAAGCTAGCAAACGCCCCTTACATGCACGGCTTTAAGTGCTCAGCACCGGCAGTTCTAACAAGCATTGAAAATGCAATAGGTCTCGCTTTTAATTAAGTTAAAGCCATTTGCGTTGCTAATGTTATTGTATAGCAAAGCAAATGGCTTTAACTTAATAAAAGACGAGACCTATTGCATTAGTAATGCTTGTTCAATATTAAACACACGCCATAGTTGCTGCTTATTTATCTTATACAACGAACAACCATTGACAAAGCCAAAAGTCCTGACTTGTTTCATTCAGGGGTATTCATGGCCTCTCGGCGCCGGTGCTCGAGCACTCCCTGGAGAGGCGCCCTACAAACAGCAATGCAGTTAGTCATGGCTATCCTGCCCAAAGAGCGCGAGCAGGGGACGGGGCTGCAGCCAAACACATTTTTGGCTCCTAACATCCAGGGGCTATAGGGATGGTGACTGAATTAAAATACGGATGCCTGGGGCACACATGAGAGCAATACGAGTCGAAAGGCATGGACTAACCTAGGAGGGTACGGCATCTGCGCGTCAGCGCGAGCTGCATTGACGGGACAGATTTTGCAAGGTGTTTAATTTCCAACTTTTGGTTAATGCTGTTCCTTGTCATGGACTTTCCAAGCCTCTTCAGACCCTCGATAACCCGATGGAGTATTCGTGACAGAATCTCCCACACATATGTCACAGCCTGTTGGTGTAAACGACCCTACGTGCCATCTGTAACCAGGCACCCCCAAGTGTGCAAATCCCCTTACCGCGCAAAGCGCTCCGCTGCCTTTCCGGGCTAGATCGGCGCTACATAAGTATCCCTAAATAAATAGATAATCACATAAATACATTAAGATGCCTTGTAATTTGAGAAGATACAAAGCTACAATCAGCTGTGAGCAGGGTCTAACTCCACAGAGCAATTCAAATTGTGAAGAAATGCTACACAACCACTAGGTCCCCATTCCAGTTACCCTCTTAAATGTGTGTATCTTCTGAATTAATGTATGTACACGAGTGTGACTTAAACTTTACAATGTGGTCAATTTACTGTCTAATTGTAGAATCAAGGAAAACAAGTGAACAAATTACAAAAGCTAATGTTACATTACATGAGGCAAAAGTGATCATCGTGAGACAACAAAATACAAGAGGAGCGAACGGTGCATTACAGGAGGAGACGAGAGAACAATCACCGCCGCAGCCCAGAGGAAAACACCGGAAGCAGATGTCCGGCCCGCCGCCTGGTTGTGGGCGGGGCCGGAAAGAGGTGTGTCGACTACCAGTGCCTCGCGGAAGCTTTGCCTCAGCCTGTTGTGACCGGAGATGTCGTGCCAGCCATGGCGGGGGGGCCCGTGCAGAAGATGGAGCCCCCGCTGGAGAAGGAGAGACCGGCCCGCTGCCGAGCGCCAGCCGACCCGGTGAGTCCCGATGTATGCGGCGGCCGGGGGCCCTTCTATGTATGCGGCGGGGGGGGGGGGGTGGTGTCTCTGTATGTGTGTGCGTGCGTGTGTGGGTGCGGGGGGGCGCGCGCGCGCGTGTCTGTGTGTGTGTGTGTGTGTGTGCCTTCCTGCCTGCGTGTGCATGTGTGTGACTGTGGCAGGGGACGTGCACGGCGCCGGGCTGGGTGTGCGCGCTCACGAGGTCGAATCTCGGCCTGCAATGCGCGTCCCACTTTGCTGTCCTCATTCCCAGAAAAGTAACAACATAAGTTGTCTCGCTAGACGCAAAAGCTTCTGTTGGACAGGCCCCACGAAGGGCTCGCTCCCTCCCCGCATGACAGGGCCCAGACACCGGCTCTCCGGGGGCTACCCGCAGAAGCAACCCGCAACCCGTCCCCTCCGGGACGCCTGCTCCCGGATATCTCTGTGTCACGGGCCCGGGCCCCCGGCAGCCCCATTGCCCAGCCCAGCCGCCATCTTGGACACTGCACCACGCGGCCGCGTGGCCTCAGCTCGACCCCAACCCTGGGCCCGGCCAGGCCTCGCCATCCCGGCACCACCATCCATCCAGGAGGTGAACGGACCACTTGGCAGGCTAATGGGAGAAAGAAGTGTCGATGGCTCTCCCCCCCGCCAGGTGCCGATCGCCCCCAGCCTCCCCGGGTGCTGGCTCCACCCCCCTGCTGGGTGTCTGGACTCCCTCATCCCGGACCTCCCGACCTCCCAGTGCGAGGGTCCGGACATCAAAGGGCGCCAGACCTATAACCGAGGAGCCCCAGAGCAGGAAGGCAGTTGTATCCTGGAGTCGAGAGACACCGAGAAGAACTCATCCTTGACGGACTGCTGGCGCTGCCGCAGCCCTGCCTTGTGAACTATCGTCCTGCCTGCTGGCGCTGCCGCGGCCTTCTGCAACCTTCATCCTCGTGGGACCTGCTGGCGCTGCCGCGGCCCGTTGTAACTTCCATCTTCGTTGGGACCTGCTGGCACTGCCGCGGCCCGTTGCCACCTACGATCTCTTCGGGACCTGCTGACGCTGCCGCGGTCCGACCCGTCCGACCGCCGAGCTCGAGGATTGTGAGCTACCGCCGTTTCACCTCAGTACCCGTAGGTACCAAGACTGTCCCGCTACCCCCTTTCCCTACTAGAGACTAGAATTGAGAGGATCATCGTGTCCTGATCTCCTTGTATCGTACTACCTTACTTCAAGAACTGCCTATAAAAGGTGTTACTCTGATCTTCGTGTGGTGTCCATCTGTGGGGGGGGGTAAGTTACTTGTCTGTACGATCGCTGGAGACGGCCCTCACCGGAGGCCTCTCCCCTTGTGCTCGGCCGACCCTCCAGGTCCCCGTCTAACATTGGTGGCCAGCGGCGCGATCCGAACCAACGCGTAACCGTACAGAGAGTAACTCACCCTACGACTAATCCACAATGACGACCAGAGAGAGCGGATCTGCAGAGAAATTCCAGATGGAAAAACTGGAAGAGTACAACCACCGAGAGCTAAAACAATTTTGCATAGAACTAGGCATTGCCACCACCGGTCTGAGCACGAAAGAGGACTTCAAACACGCCCTAGAATCCTGGGCAGAGACAAATATCGCCGGACCCCGGGACCCCGAAGCCCCGGAGACAAACACCACTCTGACGGAAGAAAGGAGAACGGATCTCTCCCGGGAAGAGATCCGAGAACGAGAGAAAAATAGACTACACGAGTTAGAGTTGGCACGGCTCAAATTAGACGGAGAATTGAAACTGGCAGAACAAAAGATGAACTTAGAACACTTACGGCTCCAAGAAGAGCGAGAGGAAAAGCAGAGACAGAGAGAACTCGAAGAAAAAAGACTGGCATGCGAACACGAGTGCAAGCTAGCGGAGATAGAAATGCGCAAACAGAACAAAGACCTAGGGGTGCCCGAGCAACCGCGCCCCCCAGGTACTACCGAACAGAAGGTCCACATCCCCAAGGATGTGGTCCGTGAATACTATCGGAACGACGACATACAGCAGTGGTTCAAGGCCTACGAGATCGCCATGACTGCCCACCGGATCGCTCGAAGTGACTGGGGAGCCGGTCTATGGGGGAGATTCGTCAATGAAGGCCGGGATGCCCTGCTGCAGCTTCCGGACCATCAAATGACGTCCTATGACCACATGAAGGCCGCCCTCCTCAGTCGATATGAGCTGACGCCCGAGATGTACCGCCAGAGGTTCCGCAACTGCACCCGGATCCCGGGTACAACCTGGATAGAATATGTGAACTATTTCAGCCGAGCCTTCGAGGGATGGATCAAGGGTAGCAACGTAACAACCTACGAACAGCTCTTCAACCTCATTGTGTGGGAGCACCTCTCCAACAACTGCTTCGTCGAGCTCAGGCAGCACCTCCTCGACAGTAAATTGACTGACCCACGGCAGCTCGCCGCCGAGGCTGACCGATGGGAGAGCACCCGAGTGACCCGGAGTGGGCCAAACGAGCAGAACAGAACCAACCAAGGTCATCATCGTCCCCGAGGAGGACAGGGCCGGGGCAGAGACGCCGTCCCGGCCGCTCCCGCCAACAACACCCCGCCCCCGGCCGGCCGGGGCAACCCCCCGATGCGCCCGGGGTTCCGAGCCAACGTTACGTGTCATCGATGCCAGCGAGTCGGCCACTATGCCAGTGACCCGACCTGCCCAAAGAACCAGACCCCCGGACCCCGCCAGGTGGCTGCCGCCGCCCTAGGAGAAGAGCAAGTCTCCGAAGAGCCTGAAGAGTATGAGCAGGAGCAGCCCGAGTGGGAACCTGCCGCCATGACCCTGGCCTGCCTAGGGGGAAGAGACCTGATCCCGCGGGCTCCCCTACCAGCCAACACCAGGAAATACAGCCAGTGGGTGAACATAAATGGGCGTAAGGCCGAAGCCCTGCGTGACACAGGGGCCAGTGTGACGGCCGTCCGTTGTCACCTGGTGACCCCAGAACAAATTCTGCCAAACGTTCTTTGCCCCGTCCGATCGGCCGACAATTCGGAGAGCCTGTGTCGGATGGCCTGCGTCCCCTTCGAATGGGGAGGAGTCTCCGGTATGTTAAAAGTGACTGTCCGCGACGATGCCCCCGTGGACTGCCTCCTGGGGAACGATCTCGAGAGTTCCCCGTGGGCAGCCGTTGAAAGAAGAGAGCACCTGGGGATGTTAGGCCTCCCGGGCTGGGCGTGCGTAACAACCCGGTCCATGGCCGCCGACACCATCCCTAGATCTGAAGAACCCGAATGGCCAGCACCTCCTCCCCCGATCGCTCCAGAGGGAGACTCCATCCCTACCGACACCCCGGAACAAACCCACGAAGAGCCCGCTCAGCCCCAAGACCTTCCGGACCTGGCTCAGTGGCGTCAGGAAGGGGGGCCCACCCAAGAACAATTCCGGCAAGAGCAAAAGACATGTCCCTCCCTCGAGGGACTGCGACAGCAAGCGCTCGCCCAGGGGGGCAGGAGACACCGCAGGGGCCCACTGGATCTATTGGGACAATGACCTACTGTACAGCGAACAAAGAATAGCGGAGCTGGGGGCCAGTCGAGTGCTGGTGGTGCCCCTCCGTTTCAGAGACTTCCTTCTGAACTTGGCCCATGATGTCCCCCTGGCTGGACACTTGGGGCAAGACAAAACATACAACCGCCTGGTGACTCACTTTTACTGGCCGAAAATGAGAAATGACGTCTCCACCCACTGCCGGTCCTGCCCGACCTGCCAGGCCAGCGGGAAGAGCGGCCGCAAACTCAAGGCACCTCTGCAACCATTCCCCGTTGTGACCACCCCGTTCGAAAGGGTGGGAATAGACATTGTGGGGCCCCTGGACCCCCGAACAGCACAAGGGCATCGATTCATCCTGGTCCTGGTGGACCACGCCACCCGCTATCCTGAGGCGGTTCCCCTTCGAACTATAACAGCACCAGTGGTAGGTCGAGCCTTAATGGGGGTCTTCTCTCGAGTGGGCTTCCCCAGGGAAGTCGTCAGCGACAGGGGCACGAACTTTATTTCAAAATATATGAAATCCCTATGGCAACAGTGCGGAGTCACCTACCAATTCACAACCCCCTATCACCCGCAAGGAAACGGACTGGTCGAGCGATTCAACCGCACTCTCAAGGGGATGATCATGGGGCTGGAAGAACCCCTACGCCGCCAGTGGGACGTGCTACTACCGTGCCTCCTCTTCGCCTACCGAGAAGTCCCCCAGAAGTCCCTCGGCTTCAGCCCTTTCGAACTCCTGTATGGCCACCCTGTTCGCGGGCCTCTCAGCCTAGTTAAAGAAGAGTGGGAAATGGCCCCCCTGAAGACCCCTCCAGACGTCTACAAGTACCTCCTGACCCTCCGTAATCAGACCCGGCGATTCAGAGAGCTCGCCAAAGCCAATCTTGAAGCCAGTCAGGAGGACATGAAGAAGTGGTACGATCAACATGCCTCCTCCATCGAATTCGAGCCTGGCCAGCAGGTATGGGTGATGTCCCCCATCGAACCTTGTGCCTTACAGGACAAATGGACGGGGCCCTTCAAGGTGATCGAGCGTAAGAGCCCCGTCACCTACCTCATCGACATGGAATCCCCCCGGAACCCCCTCCGGGTCCTCCACGCCAACAGACTCAAACCCCACTTCGTGCGCTCGGAGCTCAGCCTGCTGATGGCTACAGACAGTGGGGCGGAAGAGGACTCCGAGCCCCTCCCTGACCTACTGGGGGCCGGGGAAAAAGATGGTTCAGTGGACGGGGTCCAACTCTCCGAGGCTCTGACCCCGGAGCAGCGCCAAGACTGTCGGGCCCCCCTGCTGCAATTTGCAAACCTATTCTCCCTCACACCCGGGGTCACCCCCTGGTGTCTGCACGACGTGGACACTGGCGACAGTCCTCCTATCCGACACCGGCCGTACCGAGTACCAGATCGGGTACGCACCTGCATCCAAGAAGAAATCTCCAAGATGCTCGCACTCTGAGTCATCGAACCCTCGGACAGCCCCTGGGCCAGCCCGGTTGTACTGGTCCCCAAAGCTGCGGCCCCGGGCACCACACCCGAGCTCCGGTTCTACGTCGACTATCGGGGTCTGAACGCTGTCACCCGAACCGACCCTCACCCCATCCCCCGAGCCGACGAACTAGTTGACCGCATGGGGGCGGCCCGCTACCTAAGCATCTTCGACCTGACGGCGGGCTACTGGCAGATCGGCCTCACCCCCAGGGCACAAGAACGATCCGCTTTCTCCACCCCGGATGGACACTACCATTTCAGAGTGATGCCATTCGGAATGAAAAACGCTCCAGCCACGTTTCAACGACTTGTGAACCAGGTATTGGCGGGCCTCGAAGAGTTCAGCGCCGCATACCTGGACGACATTGCGGTGTATAGCCGCCACTGGTCAGACCACCTCCGCCACCTCCGAGGGGTCCTGCAGGCCCTCCAACGGGCCGGCCTCACAATCAAGGCCAGCAAGTGCCAAATCGGCCAGGGGTCCGTGACCTACCTCGGACACCAAGTGGGGAGCGGTCTGGTGGCCCCCCTTCAGCTCAAGATCGCTGCCATCCAGTCCTGGCGCCCCCCCCGTAACCCAAACCGAGGTCCTAGCCTTCTTGGGGCTCACCGGATACTATCGGCGGTTCGTAAAGGACTATGGCAGCATTGTGGGGCCCCTCACGGAACTCACATCCAAGACCAACCCAAAAACAGTCAACTGGACTCCCGACTGTCAAGCAGCCTTCGAGAGGCTGAAGGCCGCCATGTGCACCGCTCCTGTGCTCCAGGCCCCCGACTACAGCCGGGAGTTCATCGTCCAGACTGATGCCTCAGACCATGGCATCGGGGCCGTCTCCTCTCCCAACTGAACCCCGAGGGAGTCGACCAACCAGTGGCCTTCATCAGCAGACGCCTCCTGCCCCGAGAACAGCGCTGGAGCACCATTGAGCGAGAGGCCTTCGCAGTAGTATGGGCCCTCAAGAAGCTCCGGCCTTACCTCTTCGGAACCCACTTCCGGGTACAAACAGATCATCGGCCCCTGCAATGGCTAATGCAAATGCGGGGGGAGAACCCCAAACTATTGCGATGGTCCATCTCCCTGCAGGGGATGGACTTCACTGTGGAGCATCGCCCTGGCCAAGACCACGCCAACGCGGATGGCCTGTCCCGCTTTTTCCGCCTCGACGAGGAGAGTCCCCAAGAGGATGGGTGACTCTCCCCGCCTTCAGCTGGGGGGGGACGCATGTTGGACAGGCCCCACGAAGGGCTTGCTCCCTCCCCGCATGACAGGGCCCAGACACCGGCTCTCCGGGGGCTACCCGCAGAAGCAACCCGCAACCCGTCCCCTCCGGGACGCCTGCTCCCGGATATCTCTGTGTCACGGGCCCGGGCCCCCGGCAGCCCCATTGCCCGGCCCAGCCGCCATCTTGGACACTGCACCACGCGGCCGCGTGGCCTCAGCTCGACCCCAACCCTGGGCCCGGCCAGGCCCCGCCATCCCGGCACCACCATCCATCCAGGAGGTGAACGGACCACTTGGCAGGCTAATGGGAGAAAGAAGTGTCGATGGCTCTCCCCCCCGCCAGGTGCCGATCGCCCCCAGCCTCCCCGGGTGCTGGCTCCACCCCCCTGCTGGGTGTCTGGACTCCCTCATCCCGGACCTCCCGACCTCCCAGTGCGAGGGTCCGGACATCAAAGGGCGCCAGACCTATAACCGAGGAGCCCCAGAGCAGGAAGGCAGTTGTATCCTGGAGTCGAGAGACACAGAGAAGAACTCATCCTTGACGGACTGCTGGCGCTGCCGCAGCCCTGCCTTGTGAACTATCGTCCTGCCTGCTGGCGCTGCCGCGGCCTTCTGCAACCTTCATCCTCGTGGGACCTGCTGGCGCTGCCGCGGCCCGTTGTAACTTCCATCTTCGTTGGGACCTGCTGGCACTGCCGCGGCCCGTTGCCACCTACGATCTCTTCGGGACCTGCTGGCGCTGCCGCGGTCCGACCCGTACGACCGCCGAGCTCGAGGATTGTGAGCTACCGCCGTTTCACCTCAGTACCCGTAGGTACCAAGACTGTCCCGCTACCCCCTTTCCCTACTAGAGACTAGAATTGAGAGGATCATCGTGTCCTGATCTCCTTGTATCGTACTACCTTACTTCAAGAACTGCCTATAAAAGGTGTTACTCTGATCTTCGTGTGGTGTCCATCTGTGGGGGGGGGGAAGTTACTTGTCTGTACGATCGCTGGAGACGGCCCTCACCGGAGGCCTCTCCCCTTGTGCTCGGCCGACCCTCCAGGTCCCCGTCTAACAGCTTCGCTTTTGCTTACGTCTAGCGAGACCTAAAAAGCAGGTGCTGAGGCGGGTCTCCATCGGGCTCTCCATTTTTGCCCTCACCCTCAGGGTGAAGAAACACAATCTTAACTTTGCAGCAGTGCCACCCTTTACTGCCTTCGGTGTAACTTCAGGGATACTCGCTACTTCTTTCACAGTCTCATTCCAAAACTGAAGTGTTTTCAATATGATATGCAACGAAGCCACAGTCGTTGCTTATTTATCTTTTCCAACTAACAAACATTGACAACGTCAATAGTCCTGGCTTGTTATAGGTGTAATGTTGCGAGATGTATTATATATCTGGCTGCAATGACTGAAGCAGCAAAATACTAGTTGGGCGGCACACTATGCTAAGCACAGATTTTTTTAGCTTACGTGTTTTTAAGCCATGCCCTTAATTACAACGACCCCCCCCCCCCCCCCATTGAGACCCCCCCAGTTTATCCTTCCCACTTACATCCCTGCTTAAATGCCTCATGGCAGCTTATTTAGAGGTGGTTTCAAACCAGCAGACGCATCAATTCTACCTACAGTCAACACAGAACAAGGTACGTGGAGCGGTCCCACACATTATAGGCATTGACTCCAGGTATGATGGGCAGGAATGAATACTTGGAACTGTGTCATGCATGGACATTGGATCATTAAGTGGTGCGGAGTCATGCATGATGGACATGCATTAGTAACGTAGGGCTCTAGGTAGACAGACATGGAATCACAAAAAATCGTCATCATTGATATGGATGAGTAGGGGCCCCTTTTGCTATTGTCTGCAGGGGGACAGAAGACCTCTATACCTTTATTCCCACTGAATGAATGATGACTTTCTTTAAGCAACTCCATCCCTTAAAGGGACTGGTGGCTCCTTCAAACAAGCATTGGCAAAGCAAAAAGATCTCACATTTAGAACCTATTGGCTTTGCCAATGCCGTACAGCATTTTAAAACACAAAATGTGTATTGCTGATTCTGCATTGCAAAATAAATAAATCACAAGGATGTGCCCATACAGGCCATTGCACTACTGGGGCCCACTTTATACAGTAGTTGTGCACATGCATGATATGATGTTGGCGCACCTGTTACCTCACACGCCTACTGTTTGACATGCAACACAAAAAGATGGACGGAATGCTGAACATTGTCAAACATTCACCCTCAGTCACAGATCTGGGTTTAATCCATCGTTATTTTTTCTCACCATGCCATTCCAGTTTGGAAGCAGCCATATCCAAATCAGCCTTGACCCTGCCTGCCACTGGAACAGTCCAGCCCAAACTGCCATGCCAGGCCCTCCCTGGACCAGAAAGCTAACATCCTGGCAACGGTTTCAGGATATCACCCCTCGTCAACCAGGCTAGCTTGAAATATGGTGGTGTAGCAAGCAAAGGAATGACGTCTGATACCCTTCCAACTTAGGGCTAAAATGCAACACAAAAAGATGATGGATGGAATGCTGAACAATGTCATACAAACATCACTGTTCTCACTATTTATCCAAAACGGCAGACTCCACTTGGACAGTAATTTAAAAAAAAAGAAAAAAATCTGCTAAAATGCTTTTCAGCAAATGGAGTAGCCCACAAACCAATGGAAGCTGCTGGGCCCGCCAAGAAACGTAAAAATAAATATGTAAATAAAAACTGCAAAAGGATCACAACACAAGGGTGTACAATTGAGGAGCGAAGCAACTGGTTAGTGGGCAGGTGAATGGGAATTAAACAATGGTAAAAGTAGCACACGATGGAGAACGCAACACTGAAAGCAGGGGGCATGACAGTGTTGCACATTGGAGAGAGACCAGCCCATGAGGGAGAACGTATTAAAGTGCACACAGCAGAGAGAGCTGGAAAACACAAGTTCTTAAAGAAAAAGAAAAAAATATGTTCCTTTGCAGTGGGAGAATACAAGTCAGCAACTCAATAGTATAGTAAATAGGCTACCCTCAAGGGGAGGAGCAAACAGAAGAAGAGGAAGACAAGCTATTGAATAAAAGGCAAGCAAATTATTGACAGTAAAGCCAGCCAATGGTAAGCAATGGCAAGCTCTATGCCCACAGCACATTTTTGATATGGTCCATAAAAGGCCTTCACCTAACAGACAGCCAATAGCTGTATAGCAGGCAGGACCGAAAAATGTTTGCATTCAGTGAATTACATCAGGGTAAGCAACAGTAGTCCAATGCACCACTGTCTGCTCATATGATGCCAAACACACATTCATAAGATGTAAGCTGCCTAGCGGGAGAAATTCCATATTACGAAGGACAAACTACCCCCCTTTAGAAAGTTTGTATGAGATCAATGGCTGAAAGCCCAGACCACTGATGCAGTTAAATTTGTAATTATTAGGAGAAGGAGGAACATCCATATCACAGCCTTCTATCTACTGACTTCTAAAATGGCATAAAGTTTACTTTACATGGTAGAAAGTTATATCCGACTCACAAAGATATTTGTATATTGGGATTCTCTTTTCTGACATCACAATGTGTTTTTCCAAAGTGCATATTTTGCGACTGCAAAAAATCTTTGTCCATAGGACCCGTAATTCTTAAATAATATAAAGTACTTAAAGCCAATGACAGGTTGAAATCGAAGCAAATATGAAGCGAAGAGTCAACCTGAATGAAGAGTGGCAATTACAGGAGAAGCAGCCTCTAGGGAGTGTTCTCTGAATGTGTAATTGAGATGTGCTCTCTATCGGTCATGTACATTTCTATCTCAGGGACATTCTTTAGCAATTCCTGCAACTGGTGAAAATCTGTGTTGTCTACCATGTTTCTCTGAATCTGGAGACTATTAAACTATTTTGCCCCAAAGCCAGTCAACTTGTTAGTCCAGATCGAATCTGCATGAGCTAAGAAGGGACATTTTGGGATCCATTAACCTTTGGTGAAACCTGGCAAAAGGGTTGAAGCTAGTTGGTGCAGCTGCAGGACGCGAGCAATCATGCCCCTAATATATGATGTGATACGAGAGAAGAGTGCATTTCCTCTTAGGTTCAACCTTGATAAGGGAAATAAAAAAATGCTTCATACATCCAAGTGCGCTGATTTACCCTTGCCAGGTGGATAGTCACTTAACTCTTACTCCATGATAAAAGCTAACTGATGGCCCTCTCTGGCATGAAACTGTTCACACATCACAAGAACTAAGGAAGAACCTTTGGCTTCTTACAGGTGTGTGCTCTACCAGCGACCTATACAGCAGCTATGACGGCTACACCATGCGTTTGAGGGCATTAATCTCTTAACAAATTTCTGAACAACAATGCAACATAATTTCTTCGGAGGACTGAGCTGCCCACTATTAACCTCTCCTTCACTTTAGTACCTGCGCCCGATCAGTTGGGAACTGCACGCACCATCAGTACGGGTAAAAAAAACACAGTTCTATTTTTAGTAACTATAGTCTCCCCTACCGCCCCCAAATGATCATAATCGGAGAATTAACATTTGTGAAAAATGTCTTATAGTAAACTCCTGCATCTGGGCAGCTAATTCAGAGGATCTAATCCTGCCTCCTAGCCCAACCGACATAATTCTTGTATAGTACAAGTAGTGATTGTGGAGTTAGGTGAAATATTTATTTTATAATGATTTCTCCTTAATTCTGGGTTCTTCATCTTCAGTGAAGTAAGTTCAGACCTGACAAAGGGAATGATTTCTTTGCTGGGTGGTTAAATATTGAAAAAACACAAGAGGAAGAGATGCAAAATAAGACAGGAAATAAGAAAATAATCTTTGCAAAACAATACATTGTGACATAGTACTGCCCTGGCTGAAGTCACCTTCCAGGGTTAGTAACAGGGATTGAGATTGTTGGATGACAATGACATACGTCAGTGAAAGATCCCGGGAAGCTTCACGCTCGGATGACCATGCATTATGTGTCCTGTACTAAGTGAGTTAGTTTACTTAAAACAGACAGAAAAGAATGGCACATGGATGCCATTTCCTTCTTGGCGTTAGTTGCTGGAAAATTAGACAAATGGCACGATTAGGTGTCAGAAACCTGGCTAAAATATCATTGAGAAGGGCTGATACTGACGGTAGATCTGAGGAATGGAGAGTCCACTCTAACACATTCCATGTCTCCAACATCTTCGTAATGTGCCACAGAAAGGATCTCTGCTGCAGTGTGCATACAGCAGGCAAGAAGGGTGAGCCAATTGGGTTGAGAGAGACAGTGTGTAGTTCTTCAAAGAACTCACAGAGCTGTGTGGAGTTCTTCACAGGTTTCCTACAAACTGAGTACAGTAGGCAGTGCAGGAAAGAAGAAAGCAAGTTACTTATCTGTAACTACAGTTATCCAGTATTGGTATCTTTCATAGATTCACATTCCTGAATCATTCCCAGTCATCGAGGCGGGAGTCCCACGGTAAAAATATATACCATAGCAGTGCCTAAAAATCCTTTGTAGTAGGCTGGAAAAGACTAAAAGGCCTAACTAGGCCCAACACTTAGCAGCCTATCTACCTCATTATGTAAAAAGACCTGAAAATAGTCTCAGCCAATCAGCTGTCCTCACCCTCTAGAACCTTCCCAGCCCAGGCAGTTCTCCTCAGATTTTCCCAGCACAAGTGAGAAGTAAGTATCCATAAAAAGCACTGCCCTGCCGGGGAGGAGGGTGGATGCATGTGAATCTATGAAAGATACCAATACTGGATAACTGTAGTTACAGGTAAGTAACTTGTTTTCTTATCCAGTATTGGGGTATCTTTCATAGATTCACATGCCTGAATCAGAGTAGCAAGCAGTGACATCATGCCTGTCGTTAGAGGAAGGTGGGAGACAAAATAAAACGTAACTATCCCCACACAACCTGGAAGGTTATAGAGCACAAACATGTTCAAATAAAAAATGCATAAAAAAAACCTTCATATAGTACATTATAGAAAAGGACAGCATTTGAAAATATTATAACAGTGCAATGAAATACATATATAAGAAATCTAACCTTAGTGAAGGAGATGCCGCAGCACCGCCTCTCCAACCGCTGTGTCATCATCAGTTGCCGACTGCAGACAGTAGTGCTTCGTAAAAGTGAGCACACTTTTCCACGTAGCAGCGCGGCAAATGTTCTCCAGCGTCACTCCAGCAAAAAGGGTCGTGGGCGCTGACATCGTTCTGGTGGAATGCGCTTTAACCTTTCTTATTAAAGGTTTGTTAGCTTTTTCGTGACAGAAGAGAATTGTAGATGACAACCACTAGCTATAGTCGCCTTAGTTACAGCTTGACCCGGAGTGGCTTGGCCATAAGCAACAAAAAGCTGGCTAGATTTGCGTATGTCCTTTGCTTTTTGAAGATAAAACTTAAGGCAGCGTTTTACATCTAAGGAATGTAATACCTTTTCTGCCGGAGTTTTAGGATCCGGGAAAAAAGTTCTGAGCTTGACAGGTTGATTGATGTGGAATTGGGTCGGTACCTTCGGGATGAACTTTGGATTAGTTCTAAGCGTCACAAAGTCCGCAGAAAATTGTAAGAAAGGATGTGTAATCGTGAAGGCTTGCATCTCACTGACTCTGCGGGCGGAAGTAAGAGCTAGTAAAATAGCCACTTTCCAAGTTAAGAACTTCAGCTCCGCCCTGTGAATGGGTTCAAAAGGCCTCTTTAACAGTTGAGATAGAACAATATTGAGGTCCCACTCCGGAGGGGTGGGACTGAACTGAAGGAAAAGCTCTGAATAATCCTCTAAGGAATTGTTTGACCAATGAAGATTAACACAATGATGGTTTGTTGGAACTCTTTCTGAATCTGGAGATCGCCGCCAAATGTACCTTAAAGGACGAGAAAACCAGACCTGCTTTAGCTAAAGATAGTAAATAAGGAAGGATGGCCTCAGGTGGAGCCTGAAGTGGATGGATATTATTTTCTCCACACCAGGAACATAAACGCTTCCACTTAAAACGATATGTCCTGATGGTACTTTGCGCACGGGCTTGTGATAGAATCGCCCTGCAATCTGGGGAGATGTTAAGATCCTTGAACTCTAGGAAGTCAGGAGCCAGGCGTGCAAGTGCAGCGATTGAGGGTCCGGGTGTCGGATCTGGCCTCCCTCTCTCGTTAACATCGACACTGTCGGCTTGAGACGAAGTGGAGGCTGCTGGGAGAGCTGAAGGAGTTCCTGAAACCAATACTGTCTTGGCCAACGGGGAGCAATGAGGATGAGAGTGCAATGTTCCCTCTTCATCTTCTGCAGTATCCTCGGAATGAGTGGGATCGGAGGATAAGCGTATGCAAATATTCCGGACCATCTCATTAAAAGGGCATTTCCCCTTTGATCCCGGTTGAGGAAACCTGCTGGCGTAAAACAGGCATTTGCGGTTCTGCTGCGTAGCAAACAGATCCAGAGTTGGCGTGCCCCACGTTTGAAAGATTCTCGCCACCTGCTGAGGTTATCGGCTAGAGAGTTCTGGACACCTTGCACATGTTCTGCTCTGAGGGATATGCCGTGTTGTAGGACCCACTCCCACATTTGCTGAGCTTCCAGCGAGAGGGATAGATATTTTGTTCCCCCCTGCTTGTTTATATAGTACATGCTGTTGGTGTTGTCTGTGCGCAGCAGGACTGACGAATTCGCAATCCGCGGAAGGAAGGCTTGAAGGGACAGAAAAATGGCTCTCCGCTCCAGGCTGTTATGTTTCTGCTGATACTGATGAGACCACCGTCCTTGAATCTGAGATATGTTTCAGCTGATACTGATGAGACCACCGTCCTTGAATCTGACGGTCCTGGAGGTGACCTCCCCAACCTTCCATGGAAGCATCCGTTGTAAGGGTGAACTCTGGTATGTCGGCGAGAAATGTGAGACCTGGTGACAAATTGTGTTTCTGGGACCACCAAAGAAGGGCTTGCTTCATCTTGGATGTAACTTTTATGCGGTCGTCGAACGACCCGCCCACTTGCTTCCACTGCCGATGCAATTCCTCCTGCAGTGGCCTCATTCTGAGTCTTGCCATGGGGATGAGACTGGTTGCAGATGAGCACATCCCTAGAAGGGAAGCAAATGTTCGGACCGAAAGAGACCGTCTTGCAAATATCTGTTTTGCCAGGTTTAACAGTTTGGTTTGCCGCTCTTGAGTCAAGAACGCCTTGCACTGGCGTGTGTCCAACACCGCTCCCAGAAAAGTAAATTCCTGCCGGGGTTAGAGTCAGTCCCAGATTGGAGAACAGAGAAAGGGTACTCTTGACTGCTTCTTTTTTGGAGCTCTTTGATGGTCCTTTTAGGAGCCAGTCGTCGAGGTACGGGAATACCTACATTCCCCGAGACCTCAGCATGGCCGCTACTGGGGCTAAACACTTGGTAAAAATCCTCGGTGCTGATTTCAGGCCGAATGGTAGCATCTTGAATTGAAATCGGACGCCAGCCACTGCAAATCTCAGGTATTTGCGGTGTTTTGGATGGATAGGGATGTGGAAGTAGGCGTCTTCCAGGTCCAGAGAAGCCATAAAGTCCCCTTTCTTGAGACAATTCAGAATATCTGTTAGTGTTACCATGCGAAAACTCTGTTTCTTCAGATATTTGTTGAGCTTGCGTAGATCCAAAATTGGACGTCACTCTCCTGAACTTTTCTCTACGAGGAAGAAGCGAGAATAAAATCCCTTCCCTTTCTGAGTAGAGGGAACTCGTTCTATCGCGTTCTTGTGTAGCATCTTTAAGGCCTCTTTGAACAATAAGTGAAGACGAGGGGGACCCCTGGGCGGCACTGTTGGTGGCTTTTGCAAAAACTCCAGAGTGTGTCCATTCCTGACAAGATCCAGGACCCACTGATCCGAAGTTATGCTCCGCCATTGTTGAAAAAAGGCGGAAATCTTGGCGCCCACGGGTAGGGGAGAATGAATGTCTGACGTCCGGCAAAGCTCATTGGCGCTTGTTGGCATCACGCCCTTGATTGTTCGAGCGCCGTTTACCTCCCTGGCGAGAGAAACCACCCGAAGGAGGCTGACTGTAGGATGACTGATAGTGCGGCTGCTTATACTGTGACTGGTACTGTCGATTTTGCTGGTTGGAATAATTCCCTCTGGAGGAATAACCACGGCCTCGCGCTCCTCTAAAGGATCCCCTTCTGTACTGCAGGGTACCTAATGACTTGGCAGTGTCCGTATCTGTTTTGATAGCCAGCAAAGCATCATCAATATGTTTGCCAAAGAGTGAATCCCCATCATACGCCATGTTCAAAATCTTTGTTTGGACCTCAGGTCTGGAGGAGGTAGCCTTGAGCCAACCTTGATGTCTGAAGACTGCTTCTCCTGCTAATTATCGGAAATTGGTGTTAGATATATCAAGGGCACAATCAATGATCTCCGATGCCGCTCTTTCTCCCTCAAGTACAATTTTACGTGCCTCCTGTTGGCGATCTTCCGGAATCAGATCGAGGAATTCTGACAGATCTGACCACATTTGTCTGTCATAACGGGCCAGAATTGCTAACGAATTAGCTGCCTTAATGGAGGCTGCTGCATTTGCAGAGAACTTCTTTCCAATTGCATCCAATCTCCTGCCTTCTTTGTCAGGTGGCGTGGAAATTGGAGCTGAAGGGTTCTTGGATCTTTGCTGCGCCGCTTGAGAAATGACCGAGTCCGGCCGAGGGTGTCCTATTAAACAGGCTGGAGTATCAAGGGGCGCGCGATACTTCTTCTCAATTATTGGAAGGACTGCCGGAATGGAAGCGGGTGTCTTCATGATGTTGAGGCCCTCCTTCCATATGTAGTCAATTATTGGGATAGCCCTGGTCAATCTCCGATATCCTTCTTTAAAGTCGTGTAAAAAGCAGTCAGACTGGTCCACTGTGACAGGTAATTCAAACCTGGTAGCCGCACATTGCATAATGTTGTGAAAACCGCCAATATCCTCCGGCGGAGAATCCGACGGGTGCGGTGTAGGCGGTGAAGGCATGGGAATGACAATCATCCCACGGATCAGTAGGTGTAACATCTGGCAACTCGCCCTCTTCCCTGCCATCAGCCTCGTCAGAAGAAGAGGTATCTGTGTCACCTTAGGGAATGGGATTAGTGTCCTGCCTTGGCATCTCAACCGGCACAGGCGGCACAACCGGTGTTACTGGAGTTGGAGGAAATCTCTGGCGATAATCTGCCAGCATGGCTTGTAAGTCCTGTATCAAAGTAGGTGGCAGATGACCAGAGTCCTCCGAATGTGGAGGTCTTGAGCCATGCGAATGATGTTGCGTTGAGAAGTCTACATGGCCGTAAGGCTCTTGCTCATCGTCCTCCTCCTCTTCTTGATATTTAATGTGCAATTGTGAAGGGTGACGGGCAACCCCAAAAGGGCCTTTATCTTCTTCTTCGTCATCAGAATCATCCTCCACATATGTCTCCAAAATGTGAGAAGGTAAAAGTGGAAAAATGTGAGAGTAGTCCTGTCTCTGATAAGTTTTCATTTGGAAACGGGTGTAATGCACTCTCGTTGGCGGTGTATGAAGCGAAGGTGGTGTGACGACGAGCTTGTTATTGAATGTGGCGTCGTCACCGGAATTGCCGTCGATGGAATCGTCGATGGTGTTTCCGTCGACGGAGCAGTCGTCGAAGGTACTGCCGATACCAATGTCATCGTCGACGGGGCAGTCGATGGTATCTTCATTCGTCGACGAGGCCCTCGATGGTGTCTTCGTCGACGAGCCTCTTGTCAACGGGGCAGTCGATGGTGTCTTCGTCGATGAATCCCTCCTCAACGGGGCCGCCGATGGGGTCTTCGTCGACGAGGCCGTCGATGGTGTCTTCGTCGATGGAACAGTCATCGACGGGCTAGTCGTCTTCGTCGGCGGGGCTGAAGGGTTCTTCGTCGACGGGCTAGTCGACGAGGATGTCAACGGCAATAGGTTTTTCGTCGACGAAGTCTTTAAAGACGACGACGAAATTTTTGCAGACACCAAAGGAGAAGTAATAGCCGAAGTGGTGACCGTAACAGAAGAGTGTGAAGAAGCAGAAGTGAAAGTCGTAGTAGTTTTAGTCTGAGTTGTACTCACAGTGGACAGTCTTGATGGTGATGAGGTACTCCTTGAGGGTTCCGAGGGTCTCTGAGAGGGTTTAGATTTTTTTCTTTCCCTCAGGAGAAGAGCCCTCTCTGGATCTGGCTCTCTTGCTGGAGGTAGAGGCCTGGATCTGGCTCTGCTTGCTGGATGTAGAGGCCTTGTCGTCATCATCTGTAGAAGATGATTTCAACCATAAAAGAACCCTTGCCTCTCTATCCCTGATAGTTTTAGTAGGGAAGGTACGGCAAATTCTACAGTCCTTCACCACATGTGAGGGGTGTAGACAATAGATGCAGTTGGAGTGCTGGTCGTCCACATGGACCCTCTTCTTATTACAGGTTCCACAAGCCTTGAAAAGAGCCTTCTTTTCAGACATTTTTGAAGAAAAAAAGAGACAAAACTGAGTAGGCACTCAGGGAGACTCCCTTGCACACGAAGTGTGGTGAAAATCTGAGGAGAACTGCCTGGGCTGGGAAGGTTCTAGAGGGTGAGGACAGCTGATTGACTATTTTCAGGTCTTTTTAGGTTTCGCCTCGCCGAAAGGCTGCGTAGCAGACTTTCTGCGCAAGCGAAAAACTTTTGTTTACAAGTATGGGGCTTCGTTCCGCCCCTCTGTCCCATTGGCTAGCTCCATAAATGGAGGCTAGCCATTGGAACAGAGATGCGTCACTCATTCCCTGAGCAGATTCGTGGGCGTTCCCGCGATTTTTACTCATCCCGCCCATTTTCGTGCGTCATTGCGGCGGTGGGCGGATGTTATTTTTTTTTTGGTCTCGGCATGTTTTGGTCTTTTTCGAAGTGTCCTTTGCAGGAGTGGGCTGCGCGATTGAAGTTGCCAGGAAGGACTTTGTATTCAGGTATATATTAGGTAAGCAGCATTTTGTTTATATTTTCTTGCTACTTTGTACCTCTACCCCGTCTCATGTCGTCTCCCTGTTTGTTTTACGTGTTTGCGTGTCTCCCGGTCCCGTGTGGTCGTATCCTGCCCCCCTCCCGCTGTCCGTGTCTTTCAGGAGCTGCTTGTTCCTTCTGTTTCCTCTGAAGCGACCCGTCGTCTACGGGGCTGAACTCCATGTTGGCGTTGGGCGCAGTCCTTGCCTTGGAATCCCTGCTGCATTTCCTGCGACACATTGGTGGCCATTTTATGAGCGGTGTATAATCTAGGCTCAGTCATTTGCTGCTGTTGGTTTTAACGCTAACTATTGCTCATCACTCCCTGCACACACAGCATTCTCTGTGACATCCCCAGGGCTTTTCATACGTTGTGGAAAGGTTGCAGTCATTAGGTAAGATAAATGCTAGTTCCCTTAACACATTGTATGTCTCTCCGGAGTTTTAAGGTCAACACCGGTTTTCACGGTATCCATCGAGTAGACTGCTAATTGAAGTTAATGTTAGCGATGGGGCATTTCAACAGGGATGTACTCATTATGAAGTGGAATCTCGGAAAAGAAAAGTGCTTATAGTAGGTAATTGAAGTGATTAGCAGATCACAAAGCACACACCACAGGTTTCATTTTTGAAATCGTAACACATTTTATTATAGAAAACCTCGCAAATAGGAGGATTGGTTTTGACCAATAGTATTACGGCATGCGTATGATATTGTACAGTCTGACTTTGGTAGGTGTTTAGTTTTGTAATTTGAAAGTTTTTGTATAAAATTGCATTGTTTTATAGATTTTCTGAATTCCCTTTTTGAGTGCAGAGTGTGAGTGTGAGTGCAGAGTGCAAAGTGAGTGAGCAGGGTAGTGAGTGCAGGGTAGAGAGTGCAGGGTAGAGAGTGCAGGGTAGAGAGTGCAGGGTAGAGAGTGCAGGGTAGAGAGTGCAGGGTAGAGAGTGCAGGGTAGAGAGTGCAGGGTAGAGAGTGCAGGGTAGAGAGTGCAGGGTAGAGAGTGCAGGGTAGAGAGTGCAGGGTAGAGAGTGCAGAGTGCAAGGGAGTGCAGAGTGCAAGGGAGTGCAGAGTGCGCTAGGGAGTGCAGAGTGCGGTAGGGAGTGCAGAGTGCGCTAGGGAGTGCAGAGTGCGCTAGGGAGTGCAGAGTGCGCTAGGGAGTGCAGAGTGCGCTAGGGAGTGCAGAGTGCGCTAGGGAGTGCAGAGTGCGCTAGGGAGTGCAGAGTGCGCTAGGGAGTGCAGAGTGCGCTAGGGAGTGCAGAGTGCGCTAGGGAGTGCAGAGTGCGCTAGGGAGTGCAGAGTGCGCTAGGGAGTGCAGAGTGCGCTAGGGAGTGCAGAGTGCGCTAGGGAGTGCAGAGTGCGCTAGGGAGTGCAGAGTGCGCTAGGGAGTGCAGAGTGCGCTAGGGAGTGCAGAGTGCGCTAGGGAGTGCAGAGTGCGCTAGGGAGTGCAGAGTGCGCTAGGGAGTGCAGAGTGCGCTAGGGAGTGCAGAGTGCGCTAGGGAGTGCAGAGTGCGCATGGGAGTGCAGAGTGCGCATGGGAGTGCAGAGTGCGCATGGGAGTGCAGAGTGCGCATGGGAGTGCAGAGTGCGCATGGGAGTGCAGAGTGCGCATGGGAGTGCAGAGTGCGCATGGGAGTGCAGTGTGCGCATGGGAGTGCAGAGTGCGCTAGGGAGTGCAGTGTGCGCATGGGAGTGCAGAGTGCGCTAGGGAGTGCAGAGTGCGCTAGGGAGTGCAGAGTGCGCTAGGGAGTGCAGAGTGCGCTAGGGAGTGCAGAGTGCGCTAGGGAGTGCAGAGTGCGCTAGGGAGTGCAGAGTGCGCTAGGGAGTGCAGAGTGCGCTAGGGAGTGCAGAGTGCGCTAGGGAGTGCAGAGTGCGCTAGGGAGTGCAGAGTGCGCTAGGGAGTGCAGAGTGCGCTAGGGAGTGCAGAGTGCGCTAGGGAGTGCAGAGTGCGCTAGGGAGTGCAGAGTGCGCTAGGGAGTGCAGAGTGCGCTAGGGAGTGCAGAGTGCGCTAGGGAGTGCAGAGTGCCCTAGGGAGTGCAGAGTGCGCTAGGGAGTGCAGAGTGCGCTAGGGAGTGCAGAGTGCGCTAGGGAGTGCAGAGTGCTAGGGAGTGCAGAGTGCTAGGGAGTGCAGAGTGCTAGGGAGTGCAGAGTGCTAGGGAGTGCAGAGTGCTAGGGAGTGCAGAGTGCTAGGGAGTGCAGAGTGCTAGGGAGTGCAGAGTGCTAGGGAGTGCAGAGTGCTAGGGAGTGCAGAGTGCTAGGGAGTGCAGAGTGCTAGGGAGTGCAGAGTGCTGGGGTGTGCTAGGGAGTGCAGAGTGCTAGGGAGTGCAGAGTGACTGCAGAGATTAAGCTAATGGCAATGTAAATGACAAAGCCATTTATTTATCTGTTTTCAAAACCAACACATAAATACAAATTTTGTCATTTACAATGCCAATAGGTCTAACTTTTCCAAAGGCGAAACCATTGCATTGTAAATGCTGGTTACATAATGAGGTAGATAGGCTGCTAAGTTTTGGGCCTAGTTAGGCCTTTTAGTCTTTTCCAGCCTACTACAAAGGATTTTTAGGCACTGCTATGGTATATATTTTTACCGTGGGACTCCCGCCTCGACGACGGGGAATGATTCAGGCATGTGAATCTATGAAAGATACCCCAATACTGGATAATTAGGATTGTTGCAATAACTCTAACTGCAAACAACACAGAGGACAGGGCCTGCCTCAAGAGAAGACTATCAATGGTAATGCAGATATAGCCTATCCCAAAAGGAGGTTCCCTGTGTGGCAAGTGAAGTTAGTGAATGGATATATGTTTATGCATGCATAGATCTGCCCAAATCCAATAAATCCAAAAAAGTCTTGAGCCTTTGCAGAGTAAGGATATCAGTAATATTGTGTCATGTTTAACTGCATTTCAATAACAGTCCTTAAACAAAGAAACTTCCCACTGAAAGATTTTTGGCAACTTATCTGCAAAAGTGACAAAGGGATTACATATGGAAAGTTTCTCTGCCGTACAGTTAATGTATACTGCAAGTCACGGAAGTGTTCAGTGACCAGGTAGAGATTTCTATTTTCTTGAAAAAGTGCTCAGTTACTTAAAACCAATGCACATCCCCTACCAAGAAAAAAATGAATACAAAATTAAAAGCTAGTTGTTGGTCTTATACTCAAAATCAGCAAGATTTCATTTTAGCAATTCATAGTTACAGAATAGCTTAAAGTTCGATCAAAATAAACTCCATATTTTGACCAGTAGGCAAAATATCTCAAGAATATATGTAATGCACTAGAATACTTACTACTCTTAATACAGTTTTTCGATAGATGGCCACAAAGAGCGCATTTCGTCAGCTTTATGTTCTCTGCTATATCATCTCCTGACCGCTTTTGACAAACAGTCCAGACACATAACTTGCTCTGGACGTCTATCACATGCAGAAAATGATAGTTATGGTACCAAAGGGGTCGCCATACCTTGGTTTTATGTTACATTAGCACTGAAAGGGGTCAGAGCATTAAGAATCCAGCACCAAACGTGGTTATTAGTGAGAGCCTGTCAAATCTACACTGAATCACTGTGCATAGGGTCTAGAATGTAACCCACATACATTCCAAAAGAAGTAATTATAAACCACCACTGTCCAAAGCAAAAAAAGAATGACCCCGCACCAGAAAACAATAATTAAAGTTACGTATAAATGTCCTAGTACATCATATTAAAGCAAAAAACAACATATTAATAAATAGCTTCCCAGATGAATAAGACAGAAGGTCGCAATACTTGATTGTAGTAATTTAATTCCTTTTATCCAGAGGCACTTTAGTCTTTTCTTTAAAACATCACACAATTGCTTGCCGCCAACGCGTTTCATCCCTCGTGGGACTTCTTCAGGGCTTCAACAGAGTTTGTATCCATAGATGTTATTAATGAAGGTTCATGTCACATTTAAAAACAACACCGATGATGATACCATGTATTGATAAAAACATTTTTTATACCTTGGTTTATGTTCGCTACGTCAAGGGTTTTAATTACTTAGGTTGCTCCTTAGTAGTCGGGAATCTTTCTTCGAAGATAGTCAGCAGGTTTAACATCCTGACATTTATACGAGGGTGTACTGGGTCGAAAGCTATAAAAGTGCCTCTAAAAGGTCATAGAACTGCAATATGATTTGCATTACCCAAGGCAGAAACAATTTTATTCATTTGAATACACACATGGTCACACCATCAGCCATACCAAAAAACATTTAAATCATTGTGTTGCTCTTTCAAGTTCACTGCAGATCAGAAAAAACCCAACAGAATCTAATGCAAAAATAAACACACCCAAAAAGTAGGTTGTATTTTTTGCAAAAAGATATTAGAATCAGTTTAATAGAAGTCCAATTAAAAAAAAAGGTTGTGGCTCAGAATATGTAAAAATATGCAGCATGTCTTTTCTGTAATGACCTTAGTGTGAAACAAAATGAAGGAAAAAAACACGTTGGCATTAACATCTTTTTCTGCTGATCACTTTCTTTTTAGAAAAATTTATCAGAAGAACAAAAAGCCGGCTTTAGATGATGCACCTTATTTTTGAACTGTATGAGCAATGACTGCTGGTATTGAAGGGAGGCGTGGGGAAGAGGGGGGTGGCTGAAAAATAAAAATATATTAAGAAAACCTACCTGCCAGTCTCGTAGCCACCAGTGGCCACCACTTCTTATCGCAGGAAGCATCTGGGCTCCCAAGCTCCCTAAGCCAATGACAACGCTGCAATGCAGAGTTGGGATTGGTTCCCTAAAGCAGAAAATAAATATAGTTTCACCAGTTAAAATTCTATTTCAATTCTAGTTTATACAGGCATAAAAAGGGCGGTAAAGTAAAGTAAACATGGTCGACATGTTTCTGCATAAGTGGATAATGTGCCACTGCATTCGGCATCTCCCCAGATAGATAAAGTAATATACAGCACCACCCTTACCTTCTAGTTCTTCAAGTTCCTCATCTGGAACTGAAAATTCAACAGAGGGTGTGGTCTGTTGCCTACAATCACAAATGTACACATGTATGAATGAGACGATATGTTGTCTCAATCAAAAACCACTTGCTCACTTAAATGTCCCATATATTGTCTCAATCAAAAAGCCACTTGCTCGCTTGACTGTCCCGTATACTTCACATCGTATATATTGTCCCACTAGAGAAAGTTAATTATCCACAACAATATATATTCGCAAACGAGCTTATCCACTATATATTAATTTAAGCATTCCAAAAGTTGTTACTGTATTGGCTCCCCATCCTGTTTAACTCATCCGAGTCTATGCAAGTAGATCCTTGCCCCCATTGTAAATATATATACCTCTGTCCACGCGTACACAGTTGCCACGAGTGCATGCATTTTAAGAGAGTGCTGCCTAGTTGCACCCTCCGATCTACTTTTTATTTAAATATAATATATCTCTGTCTCGCATCGGGGACTCACCTCGATGAGCTCACGTTCTCTGCACCTCCGAGATTCGGCGTTGTACACATGTGGCATCAAGAATGGGTTTGTCATATTTATACTGCCCCACATTCCCGCGATATGCGGACACCGTATAAATTTAAATGTAACAGTGTCGTATTTTTTTTAAGAGTAGCATCCAAAATTTATTATAAACTGCCATTAATAATTTAAATTGAAAAACTAAACGTATTTGGTAATTTCTTAAAACTCTTCACGTTTCCTTACACAAGATGGCTGCCATATTACTTCATTTCCTGTATCATTATTGGCCGTATACGGGCTCAAGTTCAGGGTCTGTTTTCAACTTTAACTATAAAACTTTATCAATGAGAGACAATCGATGTATGGATAACATCGTATTATCTTATATTGTATACCTAATAAAAAAAGTGTACTACTTTTGTTCAAGTTCCGTCATTTTGGTCGGAATACCTACACTATTTAAAATCTGTTTACGAGTAATTGGACCCATACATTTCGTAGTTCTGAACCTAATTTTGGTTAACAATACATGATATCCTGAAAACCATTTCTAATTGAATCGGTGCTTGTTTGTAAAAGAACACCCAATGTTTGACTAACCACGTGTCCTGGAATGACGTACATCATGTCATTATTGACCCGAGATACAACCTACACTCATTTAGAACAAAGCGACCTTACTTTCCACACTAATCTCGTGGTAACAATACATCTGCAGATCTTATATTCCTATGGGTATATATAACTGTCAAAAATAAAATAAAACATTAAGTATCATACAGTACGTTACATTCTATACATTCCTTTCCATGTTCCATTCTATGATCAGTGGAATACAATATACAGTATGACAACCATATCTCGAAGGGAATACAATGGTTCCAGTTTCTCCATCTTATTGATACATGTTTAGGTTTCCATGACATATTTGTCCAGTTAGATCTTCAATTCAGACACTTAAAAAATATTGCATCTCATGATCCAAGTTCAGCCCCCTTCTTACTGAATCTAGCTTCATGATCCAACGTGCCTCATTTTGGCGCAACCTCAATTCTCTGTTGCCACCTCTTCTCCCAATCGGTGTTACCTGTAGTAGACCATGAAACCTGAAGTGTATATGTTCACTTTGAGCAGTGCATGTATTCATATGTTGAGCTAATGGGTACCTTGCCACTGTTCTGGGTTTCCCTTGTAATTAAGGCGTGCAGCACAGGGGTCCCCGAGTAAACCAAGAAAGATAGCATTAGATCACCATAATGAGTGTGAAACGCGACAGAGATAATGCAGCGGAGGATCTTTTCAAGGACTTAAGTGCCGGAGTGGCCATTAATAAAGCAGTCACGCAGGGAAATGTTGGTCAATGAAGGTTTGAAACAGAAGTGAATTCGCTTAGAAAGGTTAAAAAAGACGGAAGCATCTAAATGGTGGGACGGAGCCACGTTGAGACAATATCAGAGACTAGAGAGGGTACCACGTGGTCTCCTCTCACAGCTTTTCCCCCACATACGATGATCTAGAACCAGCTCTTTTTATGCAATGGGAGGAGGAATTGAACAGCAATTCAAACAACTGATGAACATTCTAATAGAAAATGCAAGTAGAAAGGTGAACAAGATAGCTAATGAAATAGATGTGCTAGAGAGGGAGATAGCTGATCTCAAATTGGATAAAGCGACTAAAAAGAACTATGAAATTTTGGAGACAATCCTCAATAAACACGAGGAAGACATTAAACATCGTAAAGCCCGAAAACTTAAAAGGGATGAGGCAGATTATCTGGGAGGCCGGGTATTTACGTTTGCCAAACGATTTGACTATTTAGTTAGACAAGATGATAGATACATCAGGGGCCAGTAGGGCCTCATCCATAAGTGACAAGAGCGTAACATCGAATAGTAGTGTCTCTGTCAGTGAAGATGAAGACCCGGGTCTGGGAACCTCCAATCAAACAAGCACTTTTTTAAGAGAAGTGTGGCGTATAAGAATGGAGAACAGAGAACAAAATATGAGACCAAAAGGAGGAGAGGACACAAAACCAGGAGAGGGCGTAGAGGGGGTCAATACACCAATAGAGAAATGAGGAATGCCGACCAGGTCATGGAGCAAACAGAAATAGACAGTGAAATGGGTATGGAGATGAAGGTCATTAATTTATCGGACAAGGTATTATCAGAAAACAGGATTACAGTTTTAAGTAGAGGAATGATATTTTGTCCTGTAAAAATGTATGATGTCGTGGATACCAAAAAAGATTTGTACCGATTTACCAGACAGTTGAAATTAAAGAAATTCTTTGCAAACACTAATCGTGTCAGTATAAGTACTACGGATGAAATTCCACAGGTTCAATACACTATATCAGATATTAAAAATACAGCCATGTTGTTGTCAATTGCTGAAGATGAGGAGGACCCTATTACTATGCACAAACTGTTAAAAGATCTAGAGTTACAGTATGATATGAGGGAGGGGAGCAGGCTCAGAACAAAATCAAGGTGGACCCCCCAATTATCAATGACAATAACATAGCCCTGTTTTATAAAGCAGTGTTAGCTGAAATTGACAATTGGAAAAGTAATGGTAATACAAATCATTGGTTCAAAGACAACTTGCTTAAATGTGAGCGGGATGCATTGCATGCTTTGGAAGATGATCATAAGATTATAATACGTGAGGCGGACAAAGGGGATGCATGGTTGTCATGAATCGAGTTGATCATGAAAATGAGATGCTGAACCAACTTGGTAATATAAAATGTTACATCAAACTGTCTGCTAATCCAAAATTTTAAATCACCCATATGATCAATGATCAATTGAAGATATGTCACGAACAGGGAAGGACTGGTGAGTGAGGATGAATACAGATTTCTACTGATAGATAGACCCAGGTACCCTTGTTTGTACACGGTGCCAAAGGTGCACAAAGGATTGAGTTTCCCCCCCGGAAGGACAATAATATCAGGGATAGGGGGTCCAACTGAAAAACTCTCCCTGTTTATTGATATATACCTACGACCTTTTGTCTCGAACTTACCATCATTTATAAGAGATACTAAACATCTATTGAATATGCTGTGTGATGTCAGATGGGAGACAGGAATGACCTTGGTATCATTTGATATAGTTGCACTTTATACCAACATAGAACACGAGAAAGGCTTGCATGCTCTTGAATACTTTTTGGACAAACGATCGATGGAATTATTTGATCATACTAACATGCTTATAGAGATGTCAAGACTAGTACTTAAGAACATTAATACACAACAAATATCTAGGAGTCAAAAAGAAAAGAACTCTATTCAAAGAAAACCAATGACATGACAAGTGTTAGTTTTTAGTAGGT
This sequence comes from Lissotriton helveticus, assembly GCF_964261635.1. Taxonomy (NCBI): domain Eukaryota; kingdom Metazoa; phylum Chordata; class Amphibia; order Caudata; family Salamandridae; genus Lissotriton; species Lissotriton helveticus. Next base: position 1,880,395,507 of record NC_136057.1, on the reverse strand, counting down.
GGGAACCACGAAGTCCATCAAGTGTAATTGAATTAAGTCTAATATACGTGGTCATGTAGATCTGGGAAAGAACAACCTCAAGGGTAGGTGAAATGTTCCCATCAGTTGCCGATCTGTTCCGCCATTCTTTACATTATGTGGGTTCTCCTTACCCAGGAGACAGGACTTTCACAGTCGAAGGGATATAGTGGGGACTGTGGGAACCCTGTGACTCAAATATCAGTAAATTGGTGGTACAGATAAAGAATAAAAGTAAGTAGGCAACTGAAAAAAGCAGTGCAAAAAGTGTAAGTGGTGATAAGATAAAATTGAATCAAGCTGAGTAGAGGTGTGATTTTTAATGTTTTCTCTCTGCTTCTCCAAGTCTAAAATGAAGTGAAATAGAAACAGATTTAACAAAATATCTGTTCAGCAATTAATGGTCGACATGTTTCTGCATAAGTGGATAATGTGCTACTGCATTCGTCAGGACCTAGATGTTGCTACTGCTGTTGAATGAGTGAAGAAGAATAAAAAAGGGTATTATATCACCTGCATTTCAGGATGAATATTCCACCAAACTCCCAATATTTGTGGAAGTGGCGCCTCACCCCACCTGGCTGCAGCTCAGGTAATGAGGAGCACCGCTCTATCCGTCGGTGTCTCCCGGCGTTCCTCTGCGCTATCTGGGGAGATGCCGAATGCAGTGGCACATTATCCACTTATGCAGAAACATGTCGACCATGTTTACTTTACTTTACCGCCCTTTTTATGCCTGTATAAACTAGAATTGAAATAGAATTTTAACTGGTGAAACTATATTTATTTTCACTCCAGTTGGATCCACTATATGAAATCACTTACTGGAATGTGGCACAGTCTCTAGATTACTTTGTCAAAGGATAGAGATCGGTGAGCTTGTTTCTTCTGGAATTTCCCTTTGGGTGGCTTTCTAGTGAACTTGGGGTGAAGGTTTTCTCACGAGCTGGACAGCTTTGAGTTTAACACAAGGTGACTTGCAGAACGTGTAGCATGAGGACTATGTACATTATTAGTCAACTATGATCATGAATTTGTTTTTCCCTGTTGTGCTGATGCACTAGCGATAAGAAAACAATTCAAGAATTATTTTGCATGCAGACCTCAGGAAGTCACTCAATGATCATCCTCTTTTCACTTGGGTGATTGGTGAAGATGATTTTGTTGTCTGAGGAATTGTGAAACATAGGAATATGTATATATTTTTTGTATCTATGTAGAGCCCGGAGGAAGTCAGAGATGCGGAGGCATCGTTAACCTGACGAAACACGTGTTGGCTAGGAAGTGTCAGAAGAGTCACATGTACTGAAGATTTTATAATACTGCAAGAATAAAATCTACATGAAAAAAATGAAGACTGGACTTCTTTTAGTTACACGAGGAGTGGTGCTCAGGACATTATCCCCCTGCTCATGTTAAGCGCTCTGATACCCGATGTCTTGGGTCTAGTTCGCAATATATAAAATTCTATTAAAAAAAAAGACATTACCGTAATCCAGTTTGGATAGAACTACGGCCTGGATCACGATCTTCTGAACGAATTGGGGGATCATCCAGAGGATCTTCCTCATCTATTTCAACACAGCGAAAGAGGCAGAGGTAACTTTAGACACCTGAGGTTTCATTGGTAATTTGTCATCAAGTACAAAACCAAAGTTCTTAACCTTGGAAGACAGAGTCGAAATAAGTCCCAAGAAGTCGTGCTAGTGTTAAGGGCCCAAAGCTGGACATGTTTATTTAGGATTATGACCTCCGTCTTATCACCATTCAGCCTTACAGAGTTAGCACTCATCCAGGTTGCCAATCAACTCAAGCCCACATTAAGGTCAGAGGGTCCATGATCCTGAGTAGATGACAAAGAATATAATTTGTTTGTCATCTGCGTATGAGAAAATAGTCAGTCACAATTCTCCACTATGTTTGCCGAAGGCCTGACAGATATTAAATAACAGAGGGCTTAGCACACAGCCTTGGGGGACACCAGAACTTAAAGCTTGAATTTCCGATCCAGCACTGGCTGAGCAGACTTGTAATGTATGGTCCTTACGAAAAGACGTCAGCCAGGCAAGGGCCTTTCCTTCCAGGCCCAAAGATGATAGGCGTTCAAGCAAGATGGAGTGACAGAGTATCAAAAGCTGCACCAAGGTCTAATAAGATCAGCACAGTGGTACCGCCCTCATCAGGGAGTCATCTAACATGTTCGGTGACTCCAAGGAGAGTGAATTTCATACGGTCTTGCCCTGAACCCAGACTGCGAAGGGTGAAAAAATTATTGGGCCTCTACGTAGGATGCGAGATGAACATCAACATGCTTCTCTAAAATTTTGAAAAGCACAGGTAGCCAAGACATTGGTCTGAAGTTTGAACAGATCGAAGCATCCAGATTTGGTTTTTTTTTTTTTTTTAGGAGTGGAAGCACAATTGCGTGCTTCCAACTCTGAGGGACAAGGCCCTCGTGTAATGAAGTGTTTAGTAGATCAACCATCATATGTAATAGTATTGGATCCAGTAGCCGAAGTTTGGACGGTGGTAGGGGATCCAATGAGGAGCCTGATTTGATAGCTTAGAGAATAGTGAGAAAGGTGAAGAGGTCAAAAGTGGGCCAAAGTGACATAGTGGGTGTTAAATTAAAACTATTTATACGGTTACAAAGTTCTTGTTGAGGCTAGTTCATTCGCTGATTAGGAAGGTCTAAAACCCCACGTGAGGAGTTGTTCTTGACGTCTTTGGACAGTTGGAGATAGATGTCAGGCATTTTTTAATAAAGAATTGGGGTCTGTTCTACAAAGTTTGATATTTTTTAATTGAGGTTTTATACTTCATTTAGGCATCTTCAGCATAAGACTTTTTCCACAGGCGCTCAAATCTCTTACAGTGTTTTTTTCCCACTTGAATTGATTAACTAAACCATGGAGCCGGTTGAATAGCTCTGGCTGGGTGGAATGAGGAGAGTGGCAAGATGGCATCCAGCGATTTAACAACCCAAATGTCAATAGGTTTCAGATTATGATCGGTCTTCTCCATTACAACAAGTTTCATGTGCAAAAGTTAGGAGTTTAGCATCGAAACATCCAGCTTAGGCCAAACCCTTGTCTTAATAGCGGTTTTATTAAGCACATGCACAGGGTTGGCAATCTGCTTGGTATACAGTTGCTTGTATGCTGGCCTGCTGAAAATTGTCAGGCTTGGGTTTGACGAGTATAGGCATCATCTCCTACTCTCAAGTAACTTCACATTTTCTGTATGACTGTTTGGAAGTAGATATAATGCAAATCTAGAGCTTGTAGACTACCTTCAGAATTAATGACAATTGGGCACGCACTGGCCTATCCGAATGCACCCGTGGCCCATTCTGATAAAAATTCCTAGAACCAGGACTGCATGAAGATATTCATTTTTTAAAATAAATAGAGTTTAAAAGGTAAAAAGGAATACATGTATATACCCAGCAAGAGAACATACTATCAAACAATCAGCAAAAAAAGCACAAAACGCATGTGCCAATCTAATTTCTGAGTACAATACAAATGTTCTGGAAATCGTGAACACACTTTTGACTTCTAAATGTACTTCTTTTTTAAATGAGCCATGTTTTGCATTCCTTGAAACAACATTCCTATATGTGGTACCCGCAGTGCAACATGCACAGAGCTAGTAGTGAGCTCTGGAACAGAACCCTAACGCATATCTTTCCTGGCACGTCCCGTCTCGACTTAACCCAGAACACATGGACCGGTCGCTTTGAGACGAACGTAAACAAGGGCTGCTTTAGATTAGGAATAGTGTCAGAAGGCAGAGCGACAACTCCCGTCAACATTTTGGGAACTGTATACGGCTTCCTTTTGAGCTCACTCCCCACTTTACCGGGTCAGAGGCGGTCCCTTTCATCCCATATCGAACCCCGGCAACAACTTTTTACTCCATAAAGGAGGTCTCTGTTGGGGACATAAAAGGTACCTTTAAGCGGGTGCGCCACATGTTGGTGCCTGGTGAACTTCTGGTGCACCAAGGGCCTCGACATGGCTGCCCCCACCCTCAACCTGCTGTCCACAATCTGGCTTTGTTGAAAAACTCGGCGACTTTCACCATCCCTTCCCCAGGACCGCCCTCCGGGGCCCACGGCCAGAAAGCGCCGAGGAGGAGCCGCGGTGACCTCACAGGTGGGCTGAACCTCTGCTCACTTGTGTGCGCACGGGAATTTAAACTCCGCTTAAGCGTGCTCGGCGTGCAGACTCAGCGCGCGCAGGACGGGACCGCCGTGGGCCCCACGCGCATGCATTCACCGAAGGCGACAAGGCAGTCACGTGCGGACGTTCCTACGCGCCACCCGCTCGACGTGTTAGAAGCATTGGCACAAGTCTGGCAGGCATTGGCTACAGCATGCAGATGCCGGGGTGTCTACAGAGGAGCACGGAGCCGTAACAGTCTGTTTCTGGGCTTTGCCAATACAAAGGAAGAACACGCCAGATAAGGTGCGTACTATGTGCATGTTTACAGCGTTAACACTGAAGCGCGAACAGACTGCTGAGACTACAAGTGTGTGGGGCTTTTAAGGGGTGCCCCCTGAGGTCTGCATAGAAGACCCATAAAAGTATAGGTACATTTCGGATCGATGGCATCAAAAGTCTTGAAAGTACTGTGTAAGGTGACTTGAGGGATGTGAGAAAAGACACTACCGACGTTAAATGAAAACTCCAAAATACAGACCAGGAAAACGGGTAAAATGCTCAGATAGCTGTAAACAGCCGAGCCCTGTCATGAAGCAATACCTCTGGTACCCAAAGATTAACAAGGCTGAACACCGCTAACAAACACTGCGGGCTCTTGTTGAGTGAGTTATAGCATCCGTCAATGATATTTAAATGCAAAATAGACTAACAAAATACAGTAATTACCTGTTAAGGCTATGTGGGACCCTAAAAACATGACAATTTAACTATTAAAATAAAGGCGCTTTTAAACCCCCCCTCAAGCCCCGTGGGCAAATGGCACACGTGCGCTATAACAGCACCATGAAAGAGGCCGGTGGGAGACACCGCTCCAGCGCGGACTCAGAAATACCCTATAAGGCCCCAGACACAGGCATCAGCCCCCGGAGCCAACATCCTAATCGTGTCTGTTCCGAAGAGCTGGACGGTTTTATGAGTGGTTTGATCACAATGTACACTGAAGATGCAGAGGGAAGGCTTCCAAGCGGATGCACCGAGCAGGAGGCAGAGGCTGGGTGCCTAATGCACTCGGGGCTCATTACTTTACGCACTTTCGCAGGGCTTCCTTGGTGGCTATGACAGAAAGCAGTATGTGGGCTTAGAGGCAAGCTGCCTCAAGTGGAAACCGTGGCACAGTACGGCGTACTTAAGGGAATCCTTGGGCAAGAGCAATATACGACAGTCTATGAACAGTTTCTGCAGTGGGTATTATCAAAGACCGTTTTGAAACACAGAATTAATATAGTGTACGTTAAGTAAAAAGCATTTATAGTCTGCCGTTCATGTTGTAGGTGCGAATGCTACCTCAGGGATATTTGGCAGACCACAGAGCCTTGAGGCAGAGAAATGCTAAGATCGTGTTCTGCATGCACGGGCACTATTTCCGTGTATCGTGTTTTAGATACATAGCAAAAATGTTTTGTATAGAAAAACACTGAAGGGAGGGATTTGTGATGCATAAGCACTTTATTTTGATGTGCATTGTAGAAGAGTTGTTCTACAAGCGAACACGGATTCTAGGATGTGCATGAACGGATATATGCCCTGCACAGAAAAAGACTGCTGCGGAACGAACATCAGCAGAAATATGTTCTCTACGAAAAGATGCGAGTGGGGGAGCGCGCTTTGTTCAAGTGTATTTTAAGGCTGTGTTTGACAAGCAAAGACTGTAGGTATGCATTCTAGCACATTAATGGCGCGTAGACACTGTGGTGTGAGTAAACAAACATAGAAAAAACGTGGACTGCTTTATATACACAATCCAGCAGGGGATTAGTGGACCGCAACTCTATGATGTGTGCTGCAGACCACAGCATATATGCTTGGTATAGTGGAGGAGTACTTATTGTATGATGCATGCAGTGTTATTGGATATTGGGTGTGTACCGTGTAGTATCTAGAAGTAATAGGCTCGAGATTGTTGTGCCAACATTAAGTCAGTTGTAGAGGTGACAGTATCTGTAGTTGTAAGTCAGTATCCTCAGTCACCTTCATAGATGTGACATGCTCTATGTCTGTGCCAATCTGCTTAGCCATAAATCTGTAGAGATGAAAGACTCAGTTTCATAGTGCCAAAAGCAGGTCTTGGAGGCAGCGGGCTCTATAATCTTGCACCAGTCATTTTACTACATCATTTCCTCCTGATCTCCAACCACCCGCTTCATTGTTCCTTAGAATACACAGGTTCCGCATCTCTGCACCATTCTCATGGTCATCGTGTTCTAGAGGTGCACAGCTATACATCAATGTGCCAACTCACTGAGCTATTGGGTGGTAGTGGTAAAAGACGGTGGACCCAGTGCAAATTAGCACAGCTCATCCCAACCTACATATAAAGAAATCTCTGAACGGCGCACCCCACCTACTGGCCCTACTCCTCTAATCCTATTAGACACTGTGCCAGTCCATTGAGTCAGGGAGACCCTGTAATAACATGCTGTGTACAGCCTATCTCTCACACTATTTGTGGTTATAGAAAGGCTTGAGGTTATTGTGCAAATCTCCAAAGCTGTTCAGTCATTGAGATGAAACGATCTACCGGTCAGTGGCAGTCATTTGAACCATGTAATCGTAGAGGTGAAAGCGTCTACTTCCTGGAGAAATTCCCTTAGGCTCATCGTCCGTGTACAAGTAACAGGCTCTGTATGACAGTGCCAATCTGACCTCGAGTTAACAAGACTGAAAAGCGTCCAACCAGAACACCATAGGCAACTTAGTCATGTTTGCAGTATAACCTCCGTTTCCCATTTAGACTACTTGTATGAAAACATCCTGGGACACACAGGAAAAGAGAAGGCCGGCCACTCATCCTCTACTCGCCAGATCATTCTTTGCTCCTGCACTATTGTTAATGCTCCCTCATGCCCTAACACAAACACCCTCTTCTAGCCTCAGTACACTGCTCTGAACTAATACTGGTGATTTTGTATTTTGGTAATTGACAACACTAATTCTAATATTTTAACTCTTCTTCCTGCACACCTCGCCCATTGATCTTCTAAAAGGCATGAGCCCGAATTTTCACTTCAACATGGAGACATATACTTGGACTTTGGGACTGTTCTGTGTGCTTTTTGCCACAGGACAATGCACGGCAGGACAACTAAAAAGCAGCAAGCCCTCTTCACGGCACCCTCGTTCAACAGACAATGGAGAATCAAACAGAAAGTGTGGCTACACGTTCCTGGTCCCAGAGCAGAAAATAACGGGACCCATCTGCATCCACACAAAGGGACCGGTGGCTGAGAAAGCTCAGCTTACACGGATGGACTTAGAAGATCTGAAGGATGTGCTGTCAAAGCAAAAGAGGGACATTGAGACTCTTCAGGTGGTGGTGGATGTGGATGGCAACATAGTGAATGAGGTGAAACTCTTGCGGAAGGAGAGCCGTAACATGAACTCCAGGGTCACACAGCTCTATATGCAACTTCTGCATGAGATTATCCGAAAGCGAGACAACCTACTTGAGCTTTCCCAGATTGAGAACAAGATACTCAATGTCACAGCACAGATGCACAAGATTGTAGCCAGGTCTAGGGACCTGGAGGTGAAGTATGCCTCGCTGATTGATGTGGTCAACAACCAGTCTGTGCTGATCTCTATGCTAGAGGACCAGTGCCTAAAGGTCTTCTCTCGTCGGGACCGCCATGGTTCTCCTCCACTTGTTCAGGTTGTGCCTCAACACATTCCAGAGCGGCAGCAACACAGTCCTAATGTGCTGGGTGGAAATGAGATCCAGAGAGACCCAGGGTATCCAAGGGATGGTGTCAGTCGTCTGCAACCCCCACTGGCTCCTTCTCCAACCAGAAGTCCCTTCAGAGCGCCCCCTGTGGCCGTCATCAATGAAGGTAAGCATATATGTTTGATGCACTGCACCTAGTCACACAAAAAAATGTATCCTTGGAGGAGGTTATTCTGTAGTTATATCACTTTCACGAACTATTACAAAAGGTCAGTTCCAATGAAGAACTCTGCCCATCTAATATTTTCAAACTAATTATTGAAGAATGTCGCTGCAACAAAACATATGATCCAGTCTCTTCAAGTCCCTCTGAAAAATGCATTGAAACAGGCAATTGTTAAGCTACCATGGAGACACTTTGGGTGAGGTTTATCACATTTATAATACACAATAGTGTAGGTTAAGCTCTCGGTGCCCACCAACAGGGTTCCACAGTGGTAGGTCAAGAGTCTTTGAGAAACTACAGCTTTGTCACGGAATGTTCACACACCATATGGCAGGTGTTTACATGATATATTTTCAGAAGAGTAACTTCACAATTATTAGGGCACGACGTTTGAAATAGCAAATACGTTACTAAACTACTTCAGTAGCAAATACGTTCCAGAAAATCACAGGACATCATTAAGGAAAAGGTGAAATCATAACAGTGATCTTACTGCAGGGACGGCTTTTCTTGAGAACCTAGTAAATACATTTTCATTTACATTCTGTTTTGTGAGGCTCCCAATGGTGATACTACTAGAGCATACTACTGGGGCCACAGCCAGGGTGGGTAAGTGGAGGGGGGGGGGGGGGGCACGAGGCCCAAGTTGCCTCCTCCTATGCAGCAGGGCTGGCCTAAGGAACCTTCAACTGTCCATTGGGGCTACAGCCAGCTTTAAGTACTTTTTAATGTGACCATAACTGGCCTAAGGGGCCCCCAATAAGGCCACAGTCAGCTTAAGGAGTCTACTAATCGGGCCAAGCCTCGTCTTGTAAGCCCCTAAAGGAGGCCACACACTGTTCAGAAAACCCTCAAAGAATCTACATTTTGGTTGGGCGCCACTCTGACATGGCCATATATTTATGCAATTTCCTAACACGGCCACGTCCTGCGTAGGAGTCTGTTAGAATATTGTGTGTTCTTGTCAGTAGATGCCTAAATACAGGGACCCCAATGAAACTTCGAACTATCATAGAGGTCAACAAAATTAAAAAGAAAAGCAAAGCTCAAGAGGCCATATCTGGTGAACGTTTCCCAAAAAGGAAAGCATGCTTCCCCTTTGTTTGAGAATATCCCACTTCATCTGGTTATGAAAATATATTTTATCACTTATACATTCAATGGAGAGCTTTGATGCAACTTGATCCAGATTTGCAGGACCTTACAGTAAGTTCTGTACCACTGCAGGTAACTCCCTAGTACAGTCTACCTCACTAATGCATTTCACTTAGGTTAATCCTACATCACTGCAGAGAACTGCAGGTGCAGTCTCACCAATTATTGCAGAAAACATCCGACACTACTTCGCATAACCCCCTACACCCGTCAATAATCCAGTATAGCCTGCACTACTTCGAGAGATTATAATAGTCTCATCCAGTAATAAAGAAAGAATTATCCACACCAATTTAGACAACTCCTTGTTCAATTGTGCCTCCTGCTGCAAGATAGTAAGTTATGTTCTACACTACACACAGCTCCATGTACAACTTCATCCAAAAATACACTTGCCAATTTCCACATTACTAAATGAACCCTCTACGTCACACCCAGAATCGAACACTACAAGATCTTCAACACTGCTTCAAAACACACACATTTAAACGAGAAATACAGAATACAGGAGAGCATTCCAGACTCCTTGTGAGAAATCCAAATAGTCTTACTTAGCACTGTAGAATATTACAGCAAATTTCACATTACTATAAAATGTCACGTGAAGTTTTACAGAACACTACAACAAACTTTACTCTACTTCAGAGAACTCACTATGGTCTGACCCAGAAATGGATAATTTAACAGTGTTTTCTAAACTACTTGAGAAATCCGAATAGAATCTCCCTTATAAATTGAGAAAATCACAGGAAATTGTATATCACTATAGAATGTCCTCTAAAGTATCACATAATACTGCAAAATAGTACAGTACTTTAGAGACCTCCCGATACAGATCCAGGAAGTAAAGTAGAATATTAGAGTAAACTCTTTATTATTTGATAACTCACAATACACTATTGACTGGTCACGGTAAATTATGGCATATCTTATTCTAGAAACATCTTGGTACAGTTTTGTAAAGGGACTCACTGATGCAAAGACACCTTGTTATATAGACTCCTTGCTGCGGACAAATCCTACCGCAGAAACTTCTTGATGCAGGCACTGTAGTAGAAATAATGAAATGCATTCACACTATGGCATTGTGGCCGCCATGCTGCACAGCCTGGTATAGAGATTCCCTGAAGCAGACATCATAATACTGAGACACCACGATACAAACACATACTGGTGTAGACAATCCCTAATGTAAATATACCTTGCGATAGACACTCCTAGTGCAAACACACGTTATAGACTAGAGACACCCTGATGCTGAATCTTCCAAGGATAGGAACCGCTTGATAAAGACACACTTTGGAACAGATATTCATTGACAAGGATACTCTGTGAAATATGGACTCCCATGTTCAGACAGGTCTAGGCGTCAGGCCTCCTGAATGCAAATAAGCATCCTGGTATGGAAATGCAGTTATATCCTTGTACACAAATCTCGACGCAAACAATCAGTGGTATAGACTTTCTAGTGCAGCTGGGTCGTAGTATAGAGACTTCCTTGTGAGAATCTGGTGCTGATACACCAGATCTGTTGCACACCCAGGCGCAGAGATTCCTAGAAGAAGACTCCATGTTATTGAGGATACCCGATTCAAACGCACAAGTAGCCTCCCTCGTACTAATCCCTTCATGAAGAGACTGTGTGATGCAAACACACACCTTTGTATTGAAACTGATGCAGAAACATTCCAGTATAGCAACTACTTGATAAAGACACTCCTTGGTTCAGAGATTCACTGATACCCTGGCATTGTAACTGTAGTTATATGGTGTTTACTACCCCTGATGAGGCATTGAAACGCTTTACAGCGAGTATCAAGCTACTCCGGAACCTACATTTAGTGGTTAATCCAGTTGTTCAATGTTGGTTATTGGGATTAGTCATGTGCTCTCAAGAAAAATAACATTGCATACATTTACTCCAGTTACTCTGTGATAGAGAATATTAATACCAGTTAGGTGTAATCATTAGTGGGGGGCTATGTGGTTTCAGGTGAATTGTTGGTGGAATAGGCTAGCAGAGTTTAGGTAAAGTTAGGTTGCAGGGATAGCGTTTCAAGGCAAGAGAGGTTCTCATCTAAGAAGAAAGATGAGAGATTAAGGAAGACATACATGAGACGAAGAGGAGACTATACTCCGAAATGGAAAGCCTACGGAGGATGGGAGTTAAGGTGGCTGCTCTGAAGAAGGAAAGTAGAGGAATCAAGCAGAAGTCAGTCAAGTTCAATCAGGTTTCTGAGATGACCAGCAATCTTAAGGATGTAAGCTGTAAAAAGCAATCTGAGGATGTAAGCTGTAAAAAGCAAAAACATTACACAAAGTGCTCCTTATCCGGGGTAGACATGTGAGTTCTAGTACACTTCACTTAAACATAAAAGAGTCTAGCCTGCTGTATGCCAACCCTAGGACAGCCCTTTTAAACAAAGTCGGAACTATACCAACCTTGGTATGGGATCCATACACTGCACAAGGGGAGTTGGTGATTAATGAAATACCCTAACCTGTATTGAAGGTATTTTTTCTTTTTCGTGTTCTTTTTTACTCACTCACTAAATAGAATTATGAAATTGGCTGAGAGCGTCTCATTAATACGAAGACATATTACAGTTGTTTTGTTACCTACACCCATTCTAGGTTATTTCTACGGCACAGCAGAGTAACTGCTGATATGAAAGGGACTTGAAGCTAACATCCCAAGTGTATGTTATACGCACGTGTATGTATGTGGCCAGTGTATTATATGCATTTTACGAATACAGGATACAAAGTAATGGAGGCCTGTGGGTTTCATTTGGAATGCCGCTGGCCTGTCCCTGTGCACAAGATGGAGGTGCTTTTGTTTTCCCAGACCGTAGAAGTATACTGCTGACAGTCCTGAAGCAGGAGAAAGGAGACCTAGTCACTGAAGTGGGGACCAAGGAGACAGGGCTCCTATGGAAAGGCGATAAGGCCTTTTTGCTGACAGAAGTTCTAAATAATCTTCCCGTACCTCTCGCAATTGGTAGATGGGTGAAGGAGGAGTGCAGGGGTGGGATTAAGTCTCTGTTGTTCAGAGTGTTAAGGATACTTTAGGAGAGAACATCATATTTCCTCTTTCCTGATCACAGTCTTCTTGGCTGCTCCCCTACTACATGTAAGGACATTTTGCAGTCATAAGGATCTTATTGTGTGCTTTTACCCATTCTGCATGGTACAGCTTGGAAAAATATAATAATGTATGGATCACATTAGTCTTCCCTTGCTTAGAGGTGAGGGAAAGCTTCTCAATACTTTTAGAACTACAGATAAAAGTACAATTTCTAAGCCGGCACAATGGATCTCTCGGAAAAAGGTCAAACAATGTACACTCGCCTAGTTTCTCACTAGTTTTTGGGGAGGTTGTGATAGGCTTGCTCATAGTTATAGCTGTATAGCAAGTAGGATTTGGGAAACAGATGTATTATGTTGAAAGTGGGATCAAACATGGATCATTTTTACACAGTAAGTACATAAAAATGAAAAATTGACCAAAATGTCTCAGCTTACACATGTTTCTTCAGTACCCAGACAGAATACGGCATGAGATGAAGTCAACAAAAAAGTGAAAAGTTAAAAAGCATGTTTCTTACATCCAGCTGCCATAGGGCGGGAACACTGCCAACCATGATCATTCTTTTCCTGCCAGCTCCCATCCTCAAAATGAATTCAGAATTTAGCATTTAGCTAAAGGCACTGCCGAGAATGGAAAGCCACAGAAAAACAATGTTTGGAGGCAGTAGAAGGATTATCGTTCCAGTACAGGGTGCATAATGCCACTGCTTACAAATTAATACAACTGAGTAAATTAATCACTATATGTTTAATCTTGAGCAGGAATTCGGTATTCGAGTGGCGTCCACAGAACAGAAGGCTGGATATGATGTTATGGTTAGGCAAGATTAACCAATACATATTCAGAACTAAATTAATGAGCTTAAACTGTCATGAAACGGACCAGCTGGTTCATTCATGACAGAGGAGGTACGCAAAAGTCTGAGAACTACTCCTCCACGAAAATTCTGTGATGTGTTTGAGTATATTGGCTACAAGGAAATGGTTTGAATTCAGCATGGTGGCAAGGAGTCACTCTAATCAACACATGGAAACACCCCCTTGTCACTGGCCATCTATAGCTACATCCTACACAATTAATGGATCCTTGAACGACAATCACACATTCCTCAAAAAACCTTAAACCTTAAAACACTCACTGCCTCAAGTTTCAAAAGGCACCACGAAGGTTGACCAGTTGGGAGAGATGCTTGACGGAGAAGCTTGGCAACTCTGACATAGGCAGCATGAGGTTACCCAGGTCACTCAGTGGTGAGGAGCAGTACCGGACACTAGGTTGGTAAGTAGTGGGCTCTGTGTAAAACACAAAGCTATCAATATAACTCTAGTCTAGAAACCCATCCGTCCGAGGGTTTATGAGAGCTCTTTGTCACTTTTCAATATAGAAGTTGTCTGCCCAGCGCAACGGAAGCTACAAAGGTGTCTGAAACGGAGGCAGCCTTTCTGAATTGGGCATATCCACAAAACAAGAGACATGGTTAGCAGTCACTTTAAAGCTAAAAACAGACAGTGGCCATGTTGGATGGGTTCCAACCAAAACGTAATCTTTGAGTAGGGAGGATGTTCGCAGGAGAGAATAGGAAGGGTGGGGCAAAGCCCTTACCGATCAACTGCATGACCCCGCTGTCAATCCTGGCTGATTGCCAATTGGTGGAAAAGTGGTAGACACTTAGCCCACTGAAAGATGGAAGGAGAGGGCAACTTTTTGATCCACCCCTGCTTTGAAAGTGTGGTACATTTGTTTAAGTGTTTGGACTGGGTGGGAGTATTGCCTCTACAAAGACTGCTGAGCTCCCGAACGTTCTACATTGCTGAAGGAACTCCCACGCAAGTGAAGCTAGGTCCAGTCCTGCTATTTGTGAAGCACTACAGGGACAAGTCTACCTTTTCACGAAAAATCTGCAAGCCACAGCAAAGCAAGTGGACTGGACATACTCTAAAAACCTGGTAGAATGCATAAAGGCATGTTTGTGTAATATGACAGTCAAGTCCATGGACTGGGTCACTGTACCAGCAGAACACATGCTGTACTTCAGGATCTGTTTGGAGTATCCAAGAAATCACTTAACAATTCAGATTTTTTTTTCTTTAGGTGCTCTGGAAACACTGACTGCCAATTTTGAAAATATCTTTTGTTCTGATTCATCAACAGTCAAAGATAGCCACCCACTGGTTTTTAGACCATTTAATTGGGGGAAACTTTAGAACAGACTGTTACACTGGCGACTTTCTCGCAAAGGGATTGGCATTTCCTTTGCTCTTCGCAGTCCCTGCTTAAAATCAAATCCTCCCATCTGCTAGTCAAAGAGTGACAGCCAAAGTTCTTTCCAACACGTGCGCCAGACATTAATGGCTTAGTGAATGCCTCCACCACCAAAAGCAGTGAAACCGAATCACTGCAACTAATTCTAATAACTATTCTATGTTGAAGAAATGCAATGCCAACTCAGACATCTTAGCTAACCACAAATCAATCACAAGCCTCCAGCATCCAAACAAAATCTTGGAATGAGAGGACTTGGCCGGTATAATAGCGCAGCCACCTACAAGATCACGTAACCGGAATCTAAGCAACAAGAGAAACCAAAACATCAGTGGTTAGCATGAGTGGGTCTAACAATGCACTATCATGCTCATGAACTATTAGCAGCACTTGACACCACTGACCATTACAATCTAACTGAATGTCTAAAGGAATGAACTGGAACTTTAGACTTTGGTCTAGAGGCAATATCATTTTTCTTCTAAGATCTTAAAAAACAACTAACAAACAGGTCATCCTATTCCCATCATAAGGTGTGCTTTGTTTACCACAGAGGTCTGTTTTCTCTCCCCTTCTGTTGAGAGTTTATCTCTAGCTCATGGAATCAAACTCCACAGCCTTCAGTTTCAGATATATGCAGTCACTCAGAGCTGCAGACATCTAGAAAAGGAAATTAAACAAATGTGGAATTTATCTGTTAAGTGAATTCATGCAAAAGGAGCAGGCGCCTTTGAAATATTTCTCACAAGTGACAGTGAAACCCTGGCCACTTTGAAGATTATAATCACCGAGACCTGATGAGTTTGGTTAAGGATTCAGAAATGTACTTCTGCCTCGTTAATACAGAATTTGAAAGGCTGACAGAGTATCGTGCTCCTCTCCCAGAAGCTCCTGGACTTTCAAGACGTAAATACACCAACAAGTTGTGCAAGTTAAGGTGAGACAGATACTGACATTAAAAGGTTTTAATGCACTGTGTTGTTACTAATGTACCAGTCACAGCCAAAATACTAGTAGTCTAACAATTGGGTTTTTAAAAAGTGTCTGAAGAGTGAATGTTAGTGCTGCCTATGTATAGAGATTTAATGTCGGGAATATCAAGGTTGGTAATAACGACTACCAAACAGTGACTAGGATCTTTATTGAAAACCTTGGGCTCTTGGCCTAATAACTGAACCAGGATCTCTGAACAAGGATTGGATTTGCTACCCCTATGAGAAAAAAGTGGGCAAGGCCTGACTAATCAAACAGCGAGCGGATGTTCATTTGTGACCAGCAGCACGCATACCTATTTATAGTAGGCTTTGAAGACGGTGTATTGAAGTCTTCTTCTGAAATTAGAAAACAGAGGGTTTTGGACTCTGGGCATAATTTCAAATAAAATAACTAAGCACATTCGACAGAAGACCCTTTAGCAGGGCTCAAGCTAAGACACAATTCTCGCCCATTTTCATTGGTCTTTTGCAATCTTGACACGGTTCCTAGTGATTACTTATTGGGTTCTGAGGGGATTTAAGAATAAAGTCTGCTTGGCTCACTTTGCATTGGACCTCAGGTTTGCATCTTCTTGAAGCCATTTCTCTAGAAACATCCAGATGTTACTGTGCACAGGAGATGGTGGCAGGCAGAGTGCAACATTTCCAACTAGAAGATGCAAGCCTAACTAGAAATCTGCTGTAAAGAGCTGCCACCACAAACTTCCCAGAAACATGCTGTATTGACTTCAGGCAGATAAGAAAGAAGGCGGATCACAGAGAACAGCACTGAAAAGAAAAACACTACACCCAAAGTTAATCCTTTATATGTGGAAGAACTGAAAAAGGAAGGTCACAAGCAGTAGCACACTAAAAATAGGACAAATGGAGGAGGACAATGGCTTTACCTAGTGTGCTGTAAATTAGCAGGTAAAATCTATAAAAATATGTATTCTCAACTTTAGGAGTAGGTCTACCTTTATTTAGCTGCAGTAGAAAATATTCTCTGAATCTGCGATCTTACATTCGCTGCCAAAGTCGCTCATTGGTAGCACAATGGTGTGCAAAATCTGCACACTTATGCTCCCATTACACCATTATAGCCACATCAGTTTATGGAGTCGTGTCAAGTGATCAAAACCTGCAAACCTGTTTCATATGATCCCAGTGGAATGCAGTATCCAAAACATTTACACATTGTGATCGAACCCTCCACCTCCTCATTCCGCCGACGATCATCACTCCTGTCATGGTAGCCTACTTCAGAAACACCTCCTGCTCCACACGGCCTTATCCTGGTGTGCATGCAGCATACACAGTTAACGTCCCTCACTGTCAGGGAAAACCCCCTGGTTATAACCTCCACCCAAACAAAATCTCTAGCTACTTAATGGAGAACATCACAATTAAAGCCTAACAGTCATCTTTATCCTGTTAAAAGTACTTTAAAAAACAAACAAAAAAATAACGCATTTCTATATTCAAGCATGAACGAATTCATGATACGGGCAGCATGGAATGAAACAAAAATAGGACCATAGCAATAACCGTGTGTCATTGATAGTTCACCACAATACAAATCGTTCAACTACAATACTACTTTCCCGCTAGTTCCCATCCACGTTCTCCGATAGCAACATATTAAATATTGCAGATCATAATTCTAAACATTCTAGGACTTCAACATCTGTTTTAACTGTTTTCCTCTGAATTTCCTCTGCAATAGCCCACTCTAATACATCTCTATCTCAGGTCTTTGGGGAGGGAACACGTGATCTCATCCATCGAATAGCAATACAGCATTTTGCCAATACTAACCCAGATGAAGCAAATTTATATTTGGCCTTCAGCCCCTGGGTATAAGATTAAAGCAGAAAGTGTTGCACTGTGAGTTGGATTCAGGTCTTTAAGCATCAGACATTCCCCTTCTTCCTATTGGTCAATAGCCATATCTCTGCTAATGTTGCAGAAGGCCTGCAACCACAAGATTTCCAAGGATCTATAACAAGCATTTACAATGCAACGGTTTCGCCTTTGGAAAAGTTTAAGCTATTGGCATTGTAAATGACAAAATTAGTATTTATGTGTTGGTTTTGAAAACAGATAAATAAATGGCATTGTCATTTACATTGCAAATAGCTAACTTTTCCAAAAGGCGAAACCGTTGCATTGTAAATGCTTGTTTAAATCTGGTCACCCTATCTTATATACATTGGACACAATCTGTTTACTGAGCTGGCCAATAGGGCAGAGCTTAGAAGACTGCCGAAGAGCAGGGTTTACAAAATCCCACGTGGATACCAAATATCACACAACACGGGCAACTCACATGTTGCTGGCAACCCCTCAAGTGACACGCCCCTCCCGCGCCTGACAAACGAGCACTGCTGACAGTGACAGGGCAGCGGGTGGCTCGCACTGCGCTGCTCTTGTTGAAGAATAGCGCCCTGTCCCAGAGTCCGTGTCTGCCCGGGACAGACTCCCAACGGCAGACGGCTGACTACGCCACGCTCTACCTCCGAGAGCCACGAGCAGCCATTTCCGGTTCTGCAGCAGCAACAGAAGCGACGGTTTCAGTTTTTCTTGGGCAATGGGCGTGCCCTCTTTTTTTCGGGGCCTGGTCAGTTATTCTAACCAATAGAAGGGTTCCTTGAAACTTCAACCAACAAATGACCTCTCGCACGCTTGTCAATCCGTCCCAAACCTGCAATTGGTTGCCTCACTGGAATGGTATCTCTTTTTGTGCTGCTTATGCTTTGAAGCAAAGGAGAGGTAGTCGGATATTTGAAGTCTTTTGCCCGGGGCGGAAGGTAAGACTCACGTTTGGATTTCTCATATTTCTGACTCAGGGTTTTTTGCATGTAATTGCCAAAGAGGGATAGCGTGACAAAATAAGTTATATTTAGGTGCTGATATGGGGAGCGGGTTACTTATTCACGAGAAGCAGAGTCAGCGCCCCTACGAACAGCCCGTTCCACATTCAGTATTTAACAAGCTACTGCCCGGCCGCCATCTTCGCCGAAATGGCGAAAACAAACATTGAGAGAAAAAAAAAGTAAACCCGCCCACCGCCGCAATGATGTTCTTAAAGGGGCGGGATGAGTAAAAAATCCCCGGAACGCCCACGAATCTGGTCCGGCCATGACGGACAGATCTCTGTTCTAATGGCTAGCCTCCATTTATGGAGCTAGCCAATGGAACAGAGGGCGGGACTAAGCCCTACACTGTAGGGACATAAGATTTCTCCTGGGCGGAGCTAGGAGCTCCGACGCCAGGCGAAACCTAAAAAGGGGAATGCTTCAGAACCTGATGAATGGTCCGTGAGTGAGCTCATCCCCACCCCTCATTAATGTAACGAGAAGGTGTTACTCATCCCAGCAAGCCTTTAGTCGCTGCTTTTTACAATTGTCCTCATCCGCTCACAAAGAAGCGCATGTAAGCTGAGCCACAATATGGTGTAATATTAGAGCAGGAAGACCTAATCCACCCTCCGCTCTATCTAACTCAAGAAAAAAGTAATCATACCGTGCTCCTCTTGCCCACCCAAACCAGAGAAATCAAAAGCAGATCTATTTAGCTAAATGTGGACTGGGAAATTTTGCATAGTGCATTTTGGAAATGATATAGGCAGTCGAGCGAGAACACCATCTTCGCAAGTGCGATATAACCCATTATGGAAAGAGGGGAGAATATTCCATAAAGTGGTGGCATTTCAGATTCCCTCAGGACTCTGCCTAAATTATAGGCATATAGTTTATCTGGAGTAAAGGCTATCTGTTTGCATAAGTATCTAAATCGGTCCACCTCCCAGTGTACAGACACATTCAGTAGGTTTTCAGGTGTGACTCCCACCAACCTGCCCATGGGGCAAATCCACCGTCTTATCCCAATTGACTCTAAGACCAGATGCTAACCCAAATTGCTCTAATTTTGTGAAGAATATCTATAGCGATGCGTGGAGGTCTCCGAGACAAACCAGAATATCATCTGCATACATGGATACTGTATGTGTTACATTTGCAATCCTCGTTCCCCAATCCCACAGCATATCACTAAGCCTAATCACCAAAGGTTCTAGCCCTAAGTTAAACAATAAGGGAGACAAGAAACATCTCTGACGAGTGTCATGTTTGATCACAAATCTGTTTCATACCATACCACTCAATCTCATCCTAGCCGTGGGCTCAGTATACAGCAACCCAACCAAACCCCGAAGAATTGGATCAAAGCCCAGCCCAGGCATCACTACGAACATGTGAGACCACCTAATAGTGCCAAAACCTTTTTCAATACTTTGTTAGAGACATTAATGCTGTTGTAGGATTACAGATATCCCTGCCGTCGATTCACACACAATGCCTACTTTTTATTATTTTTATAAAGCACAGACATGACCAGAACAAGCATGTCAGACCCCAAGATAGGAAACTATATAAGTTGAGCAGGAGAACATGCCAGTGTGAAATGATGGCATCCAGACCAAATGCACGACAGAAGACCTGGGTCTTAAAGCATTTGTTGTATTGTCTGTAGTCTCTCCGGGCATAAGGGTAGGAGCAGTCAGTTCCAAAAATAGGAGCCAATCTACACCCTTATCACTTGTATCTTGCTGGGAACAGGGCTAAACTATTCTGGATAGCTGACAAAGTATCTGACAAAGTATCAGAACAGGTTATTACAAAGCATACATTTCCATAGCGAAATATATTTAACTGGAGTTCCAGACTGACTTGCTCACAGTGGAAATAAATAATTGCAGGAGAGATGTAAGCAGCCTTTCTCTAGTTGAAGATGCGGCGGAAAGCACATTTTGCAATCTTTGGAGCATGTACAGCAATTTGCTGGGAGTGCATACAAGGTACTGTCACATTACCTATTAGAAAAGAGGTACTGCAAAGACAAATGCAACACAGTGGCAAGCCTGAACAAGACTAAGTACGCTTCAAATGCGTCCGATATTACAAGAAATATGTTTACTGTTTTTGAAGATCTATCGGAATCAAAGAGCATTTCTGAGATTGCTGGATTAACATTATTGGAGTTATTCCCTTATTCGAAGGCCACTTATACTACACACTGTACTTGGGGGTGCCAAATAGACTCAGGCGTTGTACTCAACCTGCTTTTGTATACTTCTAGACTACCACTCTAAGGAGGTGGTAGTGTCTGCCGCTCCCGAGTGCATAATCTTAATTTTTACCTCCATTAATGCAAAGCAAATGTTGGCCTATCAATGGATGTGCATGTGAAAGTGTTTGATGGTGCAGCTGTTGCCCAGTGCCTATGGAATCTTGATGTGCTACTGGCTGTTGTCCACATACAAGTAAAACCCTAAATCGCATTTGCTGATGCTTGCTAAGAGAAACATAGGAGTTCTAATACACGCAGCAGATATACTTTTTTAGAATTGTGTTTCTCAAACAGTTACCATAGTCTTACCATCAAGTTCATCGTGCTTTTTAAATCAAATTGTGCTCCCTCTAGAAAAAGGCTGCACAAAGCTGAAGGAGAACATAGGAAGTACCAGAGGCAAAAAGTTGCATGAAGGTCAATTCTAATGAATTCATACTAGACCTGACCCCAAAACGAGCCTGCCACCTTCATACACCTCAATTCCACAGCAACTATACTCAGGAGTTAAGCCATTTAGCCCTCTTGTGCAGATGTTTTTGTAAACGTATAGAACATGGTTAATTGCATCCCTTATTAACTGTCTGAGAGGAAACCGCTAATCACATTAACTACACTTTGTCCAGTTAGGCAGGCAGCAGTAGATGCCAGCTCCACTACCATCTTCCTTATTACATAATCTCAATCCAATTTATTTTTTTATATGAAAACACACATTGTCACTTCCTCCTCCATGTTAGTTCACACACAAGTGCTCAAGAGCCGATCCAAAATTACACACCCAGTGAGTTAAGTGCTTCAAATCCAGTCACCTACATGTTGCACTTCTTGTAGATTTGGCACGTTTAACCTAGATGCTTGGTACCATCATCGCAGGAAAATCTTCGCCTCCTCAACCTCTTTCTTCTTTCTGCTCTTCGACAGTACTGGGTCAGCTCCAGCTGTTTCATCCAATTGCGTCTCTGGCAAAGAAGATCCCTGCGGCTCCTTTAGCTACTGACCGATTGAAAGGAAGCTGCTGAAATGAATCTTGAACTCTGTATGTCTAATTAGACTACTTTTTAGACAGTATAATAACTAGCATTGGCGTACTTTCTAATAGCTATTGCATGTGTTTCCAAGATCTCCAGCTCCTTGGGCCAGCGTGTGGAGGGACAGCTGCCGTATGTCCAAAATGTAGCACTGTGGGTCACTATTGTGGGGTGCCAGAAAGGATTAGAAATTGTGCTCAGATTGCTTTTGGGGTTGCCTAGTCTCCCAAATCGAAAAAAGAGCCGGATCTTCGTTGCCATTCAGAAATCCACTGGCAAGGTGACAATTATGTGCTCACTTAAAAATCAAGTGCGTTGTCTTTAGGCATATTAAAATTATCATCTCTTGCAAAGGGCATACATTTATTGGGGTGGCTTATGGTGGATACCCATGTGTATCTTTCCATGCACTGCTACACGGGCACACATTCATAACAGCATGCCATGTAAAAACGCAAGCAGGCCTCCAAGCTACGCTGCCACGGGCATACATAGACAACAGTGCTCCATGTAACGACATACACGTTTCCGGGCCGGCACACATCCTAAGGGATGCCAAGGGTGTGCTAATCACACAGCAATCACAAAGTAGGTCCCACTCTCAGGTCACAGTTCAACTGGCCTGGCCACGCTACTGAGTACTCATTAAAGAAACTGTAAGTGCCACCACCATGCTCGGGCTCCCTAGCTCTAGGTAAGGGCGCTATGCTTCACCACTATGAGGATAGCTCTTTGTGCACCTGTCCCGTTCGAACCAGACCGCATCCATGAGACAGGCCTACTAGGTCATGGCACACGCATGATCTGTGTCCACCCAGGACCACAGTTAATCACGGAGGATCCAGATATCACCGCAGCTGGGCCACTCCGAGCATGAGTACACGTCTTTTACCATGCGAGTGACTTTTTCATCCCAACATAAATGTTTTCCTTTTTCTCACCCTTATAATTCATCTAATGTCAAAACCTCAAAATTGCAATTACACCAATCACTTACACCATCATGACCCTACTGAAGTTTCTAAATACCATAACCAACTTTGAGGCGCATTTCATCTTATGCTAACCATTGCATATGTCATTGTACTGTGTGATTTTGAACACCAATAGCAGGTCACTAACCCTTTTGTACATTCCATCTGCCACTGCTTTAAGCCCCTTTCCCATCCTCAGATTATTAAGGCATCAGTTTACATGAACGCAGACACTATAGACCTGGCCCTTCACACCAGTTTAAACAACATTACAACAGATCAGCTAGACATGACAGATCATTACCTCATGACAACCGACCAAACAGATCCTAATAAAGAGCGTCTTTCAATTCCTACATCGTGACAGGTCAATGAAGCTCCTCCCTAGAGTCCATTTAAAAGCATCATTCGAACTCCTATAGACTCTGCAAAACATGTTCTCGAGGCAAACCTAGACAGCCCAGCTGACACTGCTAGTGGCATCAAAATGAAGTGAGGTTCTGTTTTGAGTTACACCCAGGTAGCAAGCATAACATGTTTGTCCATTTCATAAGTCTGTTACAACTTCCACTCCTGCGGTTAAACTCGTACACTACTATTTCCAGACTTCACAAGAGGGCTTGATAAGGATAACTTGATATTGATCACTATTTCACATTCAATCAGATGGCGAACGTATATAAGCAGACTGTGCTTCAATGTCTCCAAATCTGGCCCGCTACCGGCAGGCAGACATTACCTGTATTAATATAGGTTGTGGCTATGTGTGTGGGGAGGGAGGAGGGGTTGTGAGAATGTGCGTGTGTACGGGCAAGATATCACCTGAGCAACTGCAGATATAGGCAGGGATCCAAGAAGGACTAACTCAGGACATATCCCCCTGTTTAAAGGAACACCAGCAACCCAGATGGGTTTCAGTCTTTTTGGGTCCAAAGAGTAAGTTGCAGTTTTTTTTTAATGGACACATCTGGGGATATCTATTGCAGAGTTATTCTGCATGCTCAACTCCAGATTTCTGGCATGGAGATAGATTGAAGCTGGTAGAGAGTTTCTGGAAGCTTCACATTTTGTATCTGGATCTTCATACAGCTCCAGCCTGTCCCGATGAGGTACACCCAGACTATAACATCCTGGGCAATCCTTGGCTTAAACATTCACTCCGGGTGCAGATCTACAGAAGTTCAGTATAAATTAGCAGGGAATCTGTAGGCTGCACACACATTCTTGTACTTGCCTAAGTTAAGCAGGTTTGCTGGCTTTAGTGAAGGCCAACTCAGACGATAAATATATTTGCAATACATCATCAATTACTCTCAGAAGAGACAGTCCTGAATAAAGGACTAAAGACTAATGCACTGTCCTTTGCCAAGACTATACTCGAAGTAGATATCTACTCTACCCTGATCTGTTCTGAACCCAACCACAGCTGCCAGTTTTGCATTCAATAGCTCCACAAACTAGCGCCAAGATGCCCTTATGGTCATCTCAAAAGTTTGCTATACAGCTGCATCATAGTAGTATCGCAGGAAGTCAAAATGCTTATAGTATTAGGACCGGTGCCAAACAAAACTGAAATCAACATACAAGTTAAAAAAAACACAGAAACTCGGACTCATACCTTTGACAGTATTGCTGAAAGGTGAAAAGCACTTGGGGTATACAGAGTGATGCAAAAATGAAATATGTTGCGACTGACAAATTCCACCGATTACCAGTGAAAGAAATATTAACATGTCCGCAGCTTTGGATACTAATATCAGGTACGTGGGTGGAAACCATTTTCAGTTTCTAGGAATAGGGTCACTTTGAAGCTACACACATTTTAGATGGTATGCAAAATGCAACAATATAAAATAAAATGCGAATCACTGACAGGAAAAATCATCAATTATATTGGCAACACAAAAAAACTTAACTCGTAGTGACCTTCAATGTAGAAAAACAGAAAAAGGCACACAGGAAAAAACGTAAAGTAGATGAGAATGAGGTCATCTGTGGGAAGATGAATATCTCTAAGAACATATGCAGCCTGTCTCTATCCTATACATCATCGCTTGCGGACATCTTGAGGCAATTACCATTGCCTGCTCAGTCCCTGTGGGGAGGAGAGAACAAAACATAACAATAAGAGCTCTTTACTCCATGTGTTGAGCCCACTGAGGCAAGGCTGGTTAAAGTAACACAATTCAGCCAACTGGTGATCCAAAAGTTTGATTAGGATTTAGAGACTGGCAACAACTTTGTTGAGGTATTGCGGCTCACATGCCTTTGACCTGAGCTACGCACGCCAACAGCATATTTAAGATATCCAAATACAACTGAAAGACAACAAAAATGTGTTCTCTAAAATAGATCAACCCTCAACATAGAAATCAACTTAAAGGAGGCAATTTAATACGGAATAGTCGTCACACCTAAAAACTATTCCCAGTGGTGGTAGCAATATCTCTATTCGAGTAACCATTCTGTTTCGTGAAGCATTTACCCGCTGACAGTCTGAAAGACGGTCAATTAAATAAGAGTAAGGAGATATATAAAAATATATTTATATATTGCAAAACACCAATGTTCCAAATCATGTTTAGTACAAATTCACACAATAGCTGACTTTACAATTGTTTAATCTGGAACAAGCTTTTTAGAAAACAGCAAAAGACCAATGTGAAAGGGGAACCGCGCTTGAGTTTTTCTAAAAGGAAAGACGAGCTACCAAAATTAACACATGAGCAACACAAACAAGCTACTAGTTCTTGGGAAAGTGGGGACTATCTGAGAAGCAGGATTTTGAAGATGCAGCCAGGCCAAGATTCCCACTAGAAGATCTGGAAGTTATCTTTATGGATTGAATGGCTAGCCTGCTTCCATAATCAAGGAGTTGCAAAGTCAACCAATTGACTTCTTCACAGTGGGCACTTAAGACATGTGCATGCCGCAAAAATATCTGAAAAATGGACGCTACAGAAATAACCATTGGCAAAAGCCTATTAGTCTCACCTATGCCAAAGCTATTGGCTTTGTCAATGTTTAGCCAATATTTAGTCATATTGTACAACAGCGTGGATGTGCAGCATCGCTGAAAGTACAGCTAGAAAAAAAGTGCTGTGACTTGGCATGTCATAGCGTTTCTTTCCCTTAAGGCAGGCAACACAGACAATGGAAATGTGGGGGGTGGAAGGGAAATAGCACCCAGGAGGGTGGGAGAGAAGAAGCACTAGCGACATTTGGAGGGGGGCGGGGGCAGGAGTGGTGGGGTGGCTAGGGGAATAAGTAACAGACAGGGGGAGGGTGGGAAGGAGGGAAATAAGTAACACGGACAAGGGGTGGGCGGGAGGATGGGAAATAAGTAACACGGACAAGGGGAGGGCGGGAGGGAAATAAGTAACACGGACAAGGGGAGGGCGGGAGGGAAATAAGTAACACGGACAAGGGGAGGGCGGGAGGGAAATAAGTAACACGGACAAGGGGAGGGCGGGAGGGAAATAAGTAACACGGACAAGGGGAGGGCGGGAGGGAAATAAGTAACACGGACAAGGGGAGGGCGGGAGGGAAATAAGTAACACGGAAAAGGGGAGGGCGGGAGGGAAATAAGTAACACGGACAAGGGGAGGGCGGGAGGGAAATAAGTAACACGGACAAGGGGAGGGCGGGAGGGAAATAAGTAACACGGACAAGGGGAGGGCGGGAGGGAAATAAGTAACACGGACAAGGGGAGGGCGGGAGGGAAATAAGTAACTCGGACAAGGGGAGGGCGGGAAATAAGTAACAGACAAGGGGAGGGAGGGAAATAAGTAACAGACAAGGGGAGGGCGGGAAATAAGTAACACGGACAAGGGGAGGGCGGGAGGGAAATATAACACGGACAAGGGGAGGACGGGAGGGAAATAAGTAACACGGACAAGGGGAGGGCGGGAGGGAAATAAGTAACAAGGACAAGGGGAGGGCGGGAGGGAAATAAGTAACACGGACAAGGGGAGGGCGGGAGGGAAATAAGTAACACGGACAAGGGGAGGGCGGGAGGGAAATAAGTAACACGGACAAGGGGAGGGCGGGAGGGAAATAAGTAACACGGACAAGGGGAGGGCGGGAGGGAAATAAGTAACACGGACAAGGGGTGGGCAGGAGGGAAATAAGTAACACAGACAAGGGGAGGGCGGGAGGGAAATAAGTAACACGGACAAGGAGAGGGCGGGAGGGAACTCAGTAACACGGACAAGGGGAGGGCGGGAGGGAAATCAGTAACACGGACAAGGGGAGGGAGGGAGGGAAATCAGTAACACGGACAAGGGGAGGGCAGAAGGGAAATCAGTAACACTGACATGGGGAGGGCGGGAAGGAAATAAGTAAAGTTAACTTTAGAAAGTTGCCATCCATTCTGTTGCCTTAAGTATCCAGTGGCCATTTACAGTTGCTCACCACAAGACAGCCTTCTGCCCTCCAGCGGATACGTGTGAATAACTCCCAGAAAAGGTCACAATAGAGGCCTGCAGTTGAAAGAGGTGTTCTCTCTCCCTGGCAGGATACCACACAGGGTGCGAGCCCAAAAGGAGAGCTTTAAAGAGGACGCCATCTTTGAAGGGCAAATCGTGGACACACACAAGAGGGGCTGCTCTTTTGTCCCGATAGACAGACTAGCATCTGGAAAAGAAAGGGGGAAATGGTTGGCAAACTGTTTTTTCCATGGGCATGTAGCCCTCAGGTAGCCACGACTCTAGAGCGGGCTACCATGCGCTGCACTGAGAGAGGGGTTCTGCTATCTTGGAAGAAGGGCAGAATGTTGCACTCCGAGATAGCTAGATGCTACACTTTGCAGTAAGTCGTCATCAGGAGGGAAGGGGACCTGGTAGCCTATTGGCTAGTAGAAGTCGCATCCCCCAAAGGCAAGTTGTGAACATAAAAGTGGCACCCAAAGATCAGATTAGGTCTGTAGTGGAAAGGGGACTGAAGAAGGACTGACCTGCTGTTTTCTAGACCTAGCAAAGAGAGGCTGCTACAACGGCTTCACTGCACCTGCTGATCCTGGACTATCAAAGAAAAGACAATGTCATTGGTGCCCTGCTAGAGGAAAGATCATCCCCAGGTCCTCTTATGGAAAAGATGAACACCTAGAGTCAGTTGGTTGACTTCCTGTTATAGCTCCAGGGCCACAAAAGCTGAAGAAGCTGCCTTGGCAAGTTGGTAGCCACAACCGTTTGATCGCTTCGGAGTCCTGTAACGGAGCTCTGACACTCAAATATTGCAGTCTGCTGGACCCAGGAGTCTAGTCAGAGTGCAGTTTGGTTGCACAAGACAGATACCAGCTGCAGTTAATGGGAACCACTGGTTTTGCTTTGACCGGAGACAAGTAGACCAATGGATACTTGTTTTTGGCTGGACTTCGAAGGACATCAACCTCTGTAGTTAGTCACCCCACTTTATTCGTGGACTGAGGAGTGGCCCCAGGAAGACACCCATCGACCGGATCGACATCTTCAGCATCCTGTATGCTTTGCATCAGGACCACTTCATTGATGTCTATGCTGGTTGGTCCAGAGGGGCTGGAAATAGACTGGATACTCCTTTTACTGTCCTGCTAAGCCTTACTGGTTCCACTGATTTGTTCCTTGTCCCGAGTTGTTCACCTAAAGACGCCAGAGTACCCAAACACAACTTTGTAAAAGTTTTCAAAAGAGATCACTAATTGTGGTAGTTGCAAGCGCTTGTTTGCATTCGATCGAAAAGCAGTCATTTAAGTTTTGCTAAAATTTTTTATCTCCGGAACCCTCCAGTAAATTTTGTTAATTTTAGTGTCTAAAAATTCATACACATATTATAAATTTTTATAAATTGGTGTCAGATTTCCTCTGTCTAGTATTTCTTTTGTATTAATTTATTTTGGTACTTCTAAATGCTTTGCACTTGTTCCTTTATTAAAGCCTGACTGCTCGAAGCCACAGCTACCCAGGGTTGAGCTAAGGTTTTACCAACAAGCCTGACTGGACACAAAATGGTTTAGTCCGTTGATTACACTGTTAGGTCTCACAATCACACCATATATTAGAACATTGGAATGTAGGGAGCTCCATTGAAAACAATGGAGTGCTCTGGGCTTATAATGGCTGGTATAAGCCCGGAGCTCCAACATTCAAATGTTTCATTGTTCACAGCTCTGGCTCTGAACAAAGGCTTCAGGTAGCCTGAGGGGATTTTGATCCCCTTGCGCTCCCTGAAGGCTTTATTTTATTTGTTAGAACATTCTGCCCTCTACTGGCAGAATGTTCTAATAGCCTTATAGCCCTTTGAAGCAGGGCTATACAGGCTATTAAAGTCCCGCTGCCTTGTTAAAAGTCCCCGGCTTGGGCCTTTAACAATGAAGGGGCCTTTAATAGCCGGTACAGCCCGGTACGGCGGGCTATAAGGCTATATAATTAACCGCTTTTCTGACAAGTGGCATTGTGGGTTCTTTTCAAAGAATTTGACTGAATTTTCCTTTGCGGACAGGAGCACATGGATTTTTTCCTGCCCTATTCCAAGATCCTGCATAAAAATGCAGTTTTCACAATAGTGAAAGCACCCAACCTTGTTGGATAGTTCCCTTTACAATCGTAGCAATATTTTCTGTTGTATGCCACAATACGGAAGACTGATTCAGAAAGGGGGTGGTGATGAACAGGGTGCCTGAATTAAGCAGACCACTCTTACCCAGTCCAAAGATCAGGGCTTGATCCATCACCGTTTTTTAGCTCACTGCACCATCCCAGCTCAGAACTTGGCTATATGCAAATTAGTCTGTTCCTGTCCCAGTGCATGATGGGAACAAGGCAAACCAAACTACCAAGCCAATTCTTATACTGGGAAGGAAACAAGCTTCCGGGGACCGGTTTCTGCCATTTCAGGCGTCGTCGGCCCGGCTTGCTTGAATCCTGATGGTGCAATGAGCAAGGGACTCACATCTGAGTATACCCTTCCACGCTTATGGTGGACAAAATGATTCAGAAAGGGGGTGGTGATGAACAGGGTGCCTGAATTAAGCAGACCACTCTTACCCAGTCCAAAGATCAGGGCTTGATCCATCACCGTTTTTTAGCTCACTGCACCATCCCAGCTCAGAACTTGGCTATATGCAAATTAGTCTGTTCCTGTCCCAGTGCATGATGGGAACAGGGCAAACCAAACTACCAAGCCAATTCTTATACTGGGAAGGAAACAAGCTTCCGGGGACCGGTTTCTGCCATTTCAGGCGTCGTCGGCCCGGCTTGCTTGAATCCTGATGGTGCAATGAGCAAGGGACTCACATCTGAGTATACCCTTCCACGCTTATGGTGGACAAAATGATTCGGAAAGGGGGTGGTGATGAACAGGGTGCCTGAATTAAGCAGACCACTCTTACCCAGTCCAAAGATCAGGGCTTGATCCATCACCGTTTTTTAGCTCACTGCACCATCCCAGCTCAGAACTTGGCTATATGCAAATTAGTCTGTTCCTGTCCCAGTGCATGATGGGAACAGGGCAAACCAAACTACCAAGCCAATTCTTATACTGGGAAGGAAACAAGCTTCCGGGGACCGGTTTCTGCCATTTCAGGCATCGTCGGCCCGGCTTGCTTGAATCCTGATGGTGCAATGAGCAAGGGACTCACATCTGAGTATACCCTTCCACGCTTATGGTGGACAAAATGATTCAGAAAGGGGGTGGTGATGAACAGGGTGCCTGAATTAAGCAGACCACTCTTACCCAGTCCAAAGATCAGGGCTTGATCCATCACCGTTTTTTAACTCACTGCACCATCCCAGCTCAGAACTTGGCTATATGCAAATTAGTCTGTTCCTGTCCCAGTGCATGATGGGAACAGGGCAAACCAAACTACCAAGCCAATTCTTATACTGGGAAGGAAACAAGCTTCCGGGGACCGGTTTCTGCCATTTCAGGCGTCGTCGGCCCGGCTTGCTTGAATCCTGATGGTGCAATGGCAAGGGACTCACATCTGAGTATACCCTTCCACGCTGCTGGTGGTGCCCTGTTCCCATGATGCACTGGGCCAGGGACAGACTAATTTGCATATAGCCAGGTTCTGAGCTGGGATGGGGCAGTGAGCTAAATAACGGTGATGGATCAAGCCCTGATCTTTGGACTGGGTAAGAGTGGTCTGCTTAATTCAGACACTCTGTTCATCACCACCCCCTTTTCTGAATCACAATACGGAAGACAGCAACATCAACCTGTGCAAATATAGAGTTCACAATATTGGCCACCACTTCATTACCGGTCCCCAAGAATGCTATTTCTCAAGCGTGTGCATGAGGAAGAAGGAACAGGAAGGCAGGTCTTACCTTCTTCAGCTTTTCTGAGTTGGACTAAACACCACTACCAGATGGAGTCCGAGACTACCTGTAGATGCTAGTCTGGAGGCTCTACAATCAGCCTGACAGATGGTAACATGCAGACAGTCCCAGAATCTGAGCAACAGTCTTTCATTTATTTGAATTGAGGTTTTGGGGAAGGAAGGCCTGCCAAACCAGTGAAGCGATCACTGTATTGGCTTCCCTTTAGCTTCCATGAACCTTTGTGAAAATAACAGCTGGAGTGCTGACTGGAAGAGTGCTGGAGGTGGCAGGGTGTCCCTGGTCTCACAACTTAGCACTACTCCCCACCAGCAACCACAGGCACAAATTAGGCACTGCCTAACCCTTACTAATGATCACACCACAATTCTCTTCATTTAATCTACCACAAAGAAATTGGAGTTAATGCATGGAATGGTTTTCCTGATAGGACGATTAATCCCAATAACTAACAATAACCAATGAGCACTACACTTGTGTTATGGAGTACAATGTTATTTGCCGTTAATCTCTTCAATGTCTCATAAGGGGTAGTAAGTTCTATGTAAATGCTAGTACAACACAATATATCATCAAGATAAGTTGGCTGGTTTAAGGCTCCCTAGTTCTTGGTCTACAAGCCGGATGCCAGACAGATTAAATAATGATACAAAATAAGAACTGCTGGGGTGAAGACCTTGAAGAACTTACTGTTGCATGATCTAGTCCCCAAAAAGAATACGGACCTGAAGTGGACAATGCACATGCAAACTGCCCTCAACAGCCTAGAAACGTAGAGCAGACTGGTTAGATTCCCCCACTTCAAAGAAATAAGGGGGAAAATGAGAGAACTATACTAGATGGAGATTTTGAAAGATTCCGTGTATTAAAATGAGCTAAATTCTTGCAGGAAAGCCATACATCTCAAAAGCCTCAACTATACCTGCTGGACACCATGACAAGTACATTATGCTTGAAGGTCTTAACACACTCTTTTTTATCCATATATTAGATCTTATAATGGATATAAGAGAAGTAATATCACAAGACTGCAGGTGCTACCATCTTTGTGGTGATGATGTGGAAACACTACTCAACCGTATCTATATCTGCCCGGTTATCAAGGAAGAGCAAGTTAAACTTCTGAAACCACTTTTGCCAAAATAGACAACAGACACAGTAACACTATGCTTGGCTGCAGACAAGCAACAGATGACAGAACCACCGAATTTATGTGCAAGACTTAGAGCATATTAAAGAATAGGGTGATTTTCATTCAACACACAAATTGTCACAGGAAGGCCCGGACAATATAAGCAGTTGGGAACATCAAGGATCTATGAGATCTCCCGAAAGGATCAGAGTAGTGGGAGCGGTTGAGACACTCAACTGGAGTGTAGTATGGATACACGTAGATGCTATTTCTAGTAAAAACTGAAAGTGATCCATATGAGTTTCGAAGTGCCACTATTCTATGGAAAAACTATTGCTAAACAGACTTGTGGTGATTTTTTAAAGACTGAATCAATAACTTGAAAAGGTTCATGTGAATAATGATTTTGAAAACAGATTTTGTATTTTAAAATGTTATTGTAATTATTTAATAAACAAACAACACATTTCTATTTCTGACTTACTAATCTATCACAAAGAAGCTGGAGCAAATGCACAAATTGTTACCTAGAGATACCAAGACCCCATGACATCCACTTGACTAGCTACTAACCATGGCTTATGAAACAGAATGCTATTTGTTGTAAATTGCTTCCATGCTTTGTGGGGGGTAGTAAGCACTATGTAAATGCAATTACAATACTTTGTTAGGTGAGTGCAGATAGTGAAGTATGGATTTACTATTCTAATTCCATAATCTACTTATCTTGAAGATACGCCACAAGTCGATACTGTAGTGGTCAATATTTGTTCAAATCTATTGTGCCTCCAAAAGGCAGCGAGTGTGTGCCACATACTATTACTGGTTCCGGGCAGGAATGGGTCGTGGCATCTCTTTACAAGATCCCTGTGTGAGGGGTAGGCAGCTAACTTCAGAGCAAAATAAAGTCCCTGAAAGCGATGGATTGCTCTCTTAAGGGCTGTCCCAGGCCCCACATAACTTGTGGTTTCTGAATCTGCATCAGTATTGGGCTCTTGCCAAGCACAGCTTTCCCTTCAGAGTGGCGTGTTAAACCGATTGCTGAAAAGCATCTGCCATCGCTTAGTTGGAATGGAAACCGAGCCAGATCTCAGGGGCTGTGTTTCTTTTAGAATATTAATCAGTGGGGGAATTAAGTCTTGATGTCAGCGCGCCTGACGACGGTTTAACTGGTTGGGGATGCTGTGCAGAAGTACCAAGGCACACATCTGTGCCCTGATAGTAATGACAATTAGAAACAAGAATGACTGGTGTGTGAATGAATGGATGGAGATACAATGGATAATTGATACATTCATTGATGAATTCACAAACTCGTGGAAATGAGAGATGGATGAAGGTGAAATACAATGTGATTAACATATTGATGCAGAGTTTTAACCAGCAGGAAGGAGACATGAATTTGAATTTGAAGGGATTTATATAGCGCTCGTACACCTGGCGGTTTCTTGGCGCTCACTGGCAACAGCTACTCAGCGAAGCGGAAAGGGGAAAAAGGTAAACATGGGTATTCAATGCATGTGTGGTCGCACAGAAGAGAAATTCAAGTACACAGCCTCAGTGCTGCCAAAGATTGTCATATTTTTTAACTATTTCTGAGCACAGTGTTTTGTTTTCCGAAACGCTGTAGCTACAAAACAGAAGTTGAATTTCGTCTCCATGCTCTGCAAAACAGAAGAAAAAGCTGCAAAGTGAAAAGCTGTAAAACACAACAGTGGACTACGAACGCTATTGTAACACATGACAGAATGACTCAAAACTTGAAAACTTTTTTTTTTAAAATTAGGTTTCCTCTTACTGTAGATTAAGCGCCAAGAACCAAGATTAAAATAAAGATTAAAATAAAACGTAAGGTCCATTGGAGCTGTATGGCCTCTGTGTGCAAGTTGATTCAATAAGGAAGGCATGTTCTGAAGAGGACAAGCCACTAAAGGGGCTTCTGGGCGCTAGCGTGGCCAAACCAGTGTGGCCAAACCAGTGTGGCTGTGGGCGTTTCTGCTGTGGAGTCTTTACTCAGAAATCTTGTTTTTGGGTAAGAAAAAGGCAAAAGATGTACATTTACAAGTATATTGACTTTCTCTTAAAAGTTAATCGGTTATAGGAAGCATGATAGGCAACTAGCGCTTGGGGCGAAGGGGTAAGGCGAGGGCCCCAGATGTTTGGGGGGAGGGGGAGAAGATGAAAACCAGATATGGGGCAAGTCGCCAGAGGAGCTTAAAATTCACAGACAGTAGTGTCTGATAGATAGCTCTCATAAAGTCCTGCTTCACAAAGCTTTTTCAATTCAAACAAAGGATCTGACCCTATAGAAAGGCAGAAAAGGTGCTGAATGAGGGCTATTCACAAAAGGTAAGAAAGTCTGCATGTGCACGAGCACGGAAGACAGGAAGAATTGTATTGCGCACTGTGCCCCCGTGCTCAGCATCTTGTTTTGCGCTCATCTACTCACAGCAGCAGCATTTGTGATGACAGAAGAGCAAGATTTACATCCCTGTTTACAGTGGAGCTCAGAGCAAGTTACACACGATTTAAATAGGCACGGAAGACAGGAAGCATTGTATCGCTCAATGTGCCCCCGAGCTCAAAGGGAAGACTGAAAACATCGAGTGCTTGTGTTAGGTGCTCTTAGACAAACGAAAAAAATCCCTTTTAAATTTGCTAAAATGGGAAAAGTTTAAGGCTACAAGTATTGGGGCAGTGATCTGTGGGAGAGAACAACCCACGAAAAGGAGGGGCAAATAGGAAAGATTAACCACTTGGAAGCAAGGATTTTTAAAGGACACTGAAAGAAACAAAGAAAAAACAATGGGCGGGCTGTAAGCCCCCAAAGTATATACAACATGTTTCAAAGAGACAGTGCAAGCGCTGTCTAGGCCTGACCTTAAAAAAACACAGAACCATCACACTTCCATCTTGTTTCGGGGTGAAGGATGGTTGAACAACTTCAGCACAGTTCGAGACTCATAAACCTCTAGATCCCATGTCAAGTCCAGGCCAGTGGAGAATAAAATCATTAGCCAACTGCTTGCTTCTCGATGGATGATGTGTTTCAACCCACCCACACACACCAAACCCCCTTTCATCACAAATCGGCACTAACTGGCATGGTTTCACTGGCCAAAGATGCGGATGACTCAGTACTCTGGGATCTGAGATACCACTCTATTACAAGGTGCGGTTAATTTATGAGTGGTGTACAGCACAGACTTCAAAACATGGGTTGTGGAGCCCTTTAGAAACAAGCATTAGCAAAAACCAAAAGGTCTTACCTATGCGTGATTTATTTGTTTTGTCAATGTTTTTTCTGGTCATGTATAGCTGCCCAACTGCTGTGTAGCATGGCTAAAAGTATAAAAAAAGGGATACGACGCAATCAACACTATCTGCATCATAGCGCTTTTATTGTTTTACTTTCAACCATGCTGCAGAGCAGGCCAGCAGCTGTACAACATAGCTTAAAAAACATTGAAAGGCCAAACAGTAATGCTATTTGGCTCTGCCAATGTTTTTGTGCCATATTGTACAGCAGCATGGCTGTTGTACACCATGGTTGAAGGTAGAAAAGACAAAAAAGCGCTATAAAGCAGCCAGCATTGACAGTGTAATAGTACTTTTTTTCTTTTACTTTTAGCCATGCTGCACAGCAGCTCCACTGCTGTACAACATGACTAAAAACACAACACTGAAAGCCAATGGACCTCACATAGGCGAGTGCTCGTTATGCCACAGAGGAATGAGCTCAACACTGGATAAAAGATCTTGTCCCAGAAGTGACCTCCAGAACTGGGCACAATTGCTACCGCACAGCCCGCATACACTGTCAATATTATACCTATTAGTGAAGAACAGGTTTCTCATTGGCTCGACACCCCACCCTTGGTTGATAATGGAGAAGTGTGATGGGTAGTAGATGGTGGGAGTATTGGACAATAAGGGTAGTGAAGGATTGGGGGGGGGGCAGGGCACTCACTTGAGCCTACACTTCATGCAAACAGATTATAGTGCCGCATCGCCAACATTGTGGCATTTCACTCAAACTTTTGTCAAAGGAAGGGTGTCCAACTTGTGCCCAAGGCGGGCTGACTCCTTGCTACTGTTTCAGGATAGCCACTAGCTCTATAAATGAGTTATACTTAGAGTAGCTGTACACATTCCTGTAGATTCCTGAAAATCTGGCCTGGACCCAGCTCCCTCTGGTGGACCTGTCCTGGATAGACCTGAAAAGTGCCGTAATACCTGTACATCACTTGACCAGTCTAATGTAGGGAACCGCATGCAATTCACTGGTTTACTTTGAATTAAAGCATTGTAACTGCTCAGTACATGCTATGGCCACATTATACACATTACTCCATTGTGTCCCAT
This sequence comes from Lissotriton helveticus, assembly GCF_964261635.1. Lineage (NCBI taxonomy): Eukaryota > Metazoa > Chordata > Amphibia > Caudata > Salamandridae > Lissotriton > Lissotriton helveticus. Next base: position 1,880,358,941 of record NC_136057.1, on the reverse strand, counting down.
CTACAATAATACATGGGGTGACTCCGGGTGTACGCATTCCTCATTGAACACATATATCATTAAAAAAAGTCACGAAACGACTAACAAGATATTTAGTTCTCAATCCTGTGATGCAGACCACAGAAGAGATGTTTTGTTTATTATGTTTTACAGAGTGACTCAAAGCACTTGTATTTTGAGAGGATTAAGTTGCATTCATTAATGTGGGTGAACGCAACAACCAGCAAACTAGGAAGTTGTGTTTTGGGGAAAACCGAGAAGTTCGGCACCAAGAAGCCCTCTTTCTATTTATGTGCTAGAAGAAAAAATCCTTCCCAGCATCCCCAAGATTGTCACACATACTCTCACTTTAAAGTCAGGGAAAGAAACGTAAAAACCAAGCTTGCTTGGAAGAGAGAGCTTGACATTTGATCTCTCTCTTTGAATGCAAAGCAAATGTAACAAGATAAGAACAAGATTAATGCCTTTATACAGAAATCTGGTACACGAATACCGCGTTTGGGCAAAGGAAGAGACAAACTCATGCTGGACAGCCTAAAACAAATAGAGCCAACAAACAGAAAGCAAGCAAATGTGAGATACAAACTACAAAGCCAATGGTAAGCAACGGGCGGAATGCATTCTAAGGGAAACACTCCGAATATTCGGAAATGTCATTAGCAAACCTGACAGCTGTGCGGTCTGGTAAGCTACGACCGAAAAAGTGAACTTTGAAGTACTCCCACACCACATTGTGCAGTGACTTACGGTATGATTATGCCATGAGTTCGGTCACTGATTGGTGGAGTGGCACACAAAAGTGAGGATGCAGGTAAGTGGAGTTTTTTAATGGCAGGTGAAAAGGGGGGTGACAAGGACAGTAAATGGCCCTGGAAGGTTCTGCAGTGACAACGCCCTGAAACTTAGAGGGGAAAAACATGGCTAAATGCACCTCAGACAAAGCAAACATGGCTGAATGCAAATCAGACAACAAAGTTCTTTCTTAGAGTACACACACAAGGGGGAGTAAAGAAAACAGTGAGCTGAAACTTAAAACAGCCAACACAGTGATGGGAGGTCACCACAAAGGTTAATTTCGTTTAAAATCAAATACTTGCCCCAGAAGCCCTTCACATGAGTCACCATTCCTTCCAAGCTCACAGGTCACCCTGATGCCCTCATTATTTACACATCATTTGAAGTAGTAATTTGGAAATGTACAGAAATCCAAAACAATATTTGTTCTCAAAGTCCAAATTGGGACAGGCCAAAAACTCTGAAGCTGACCACTTTGGGAAGCCATGCAAAACAGGATTGGTTCTTTGCTACTTCTAAAGTAGGCAAGATTTACCGGAGCTAAAAAGGGCTCGTCTGTAATGTCCACTCTGTGCTCCTGCCAGTTGACACTAAAAACCTGTTATATCTCAAATATTGTCTTCTTTCCTTTGGCCAGGTCCGTTTCGTGACTGCAAGCAGGCAAAGACAGCCGGTTTCTCCAACAGTGGCATATACCTCATTAAACCCAATAATAGCCAAGGGCCCACGCAACTGTGGTGTGAGAACAACCTGGACCCCGGCGGCTGGGCTGTGATCCAGAGGAGAACAGACGGGTCTGTCAACTTCTTTCGCAACTGGGATACCTACAAGGTGAGTCCCTGTGAAGGGTCAATTCTCCACTGATGTTTTGGCAAGTGAGAGCACCTCACCTAAAATTGGCTATAGGTTTTGTAAGGGTTCAGAGCCCTCTATCGCTAGCTGTGCAATGTATGTTTTAAACAGGAGCTGGAGATTGTATTTGTTTTATAGTTCTATATAGCTTAAGCAGGGCCCCAAGGATGACAAAGTGAACCACAGACGGTGCACAAGTAATGGATTCAGCAGTATAAAATATTCAAATCTACAGTACAGAATCAACAGAGGGACTTTGGGATTTTGAGGAAGCGCAGAGGGCACAATGAGGGTCACAAATCAAAGCAGCAATACAAAAAGAGGCAAAAGATTTAGATTACAAAGTGTAAATCAGCAGAACATCGAGCAAAAGGTTGGTATCAGTAAGCACCAGGGCTTCAAAAGTTCTCACAGACGTTCAACCTTTACTAGCAAGGACAGGAATCTAATCACATACGTGGCTAATGGTTTAAATGTGACAATGACATTTTTAGGGATGTTTTGAGACTTTCTGCCAATTAATAAGACACGTGGTTCTTGGGCAGAGTAACTATGATAGAAGTGTGGGATGCACAGTATGATTTTGTTTTCATTTTGAGACAAAATTTAACAATTTGAGACATTTCTCTGTTGAAAGCAGAATTGTTTTCAAGTTAAAGGGTTTGAGGCTCGTCTTCGAGGAGCAGGTCCCTCGTCCAGCTCCCCACTGCTGCTGCCAGCTCGAGTGCCGCCGCTTGAACCGCCTTGAACTGTGATTTACTGTATTTTACTTTAACCCCACTGCTTGTTTTTCCCCCAACATAACCTTCACCTTTCTCCCCCTCCTAACCTCGTTTTCCTCCTAACCACAGCTTTCCTCCTCTTACCCGCATTTTTTCCTCCTCCTTAACTTGTTTTAGGTCTCGCTGAGTCAGCGCATGCGCTGCAAGAAATGTTGTCAGTGGCTTTTGGAAATGCTTCCAAAGGCTGTTCCCGGCCACCAGCTTTCGGTTACGCGCAAAGCGCGCGCGCCTGCCTTGCTCCGCCTCTGCAATCAACGCTGCTGTGCGTGCATCCCTCGCGTGCTGAGCACAGAGCGCGCCATCGCGATGACTTTCGCTTTCACCGCTATCGCGGTGACGTTCGCTTGCACAGCCGCAAGGCGTTTTTTTTTCCAGCACGTTTACAGTACTTCAAGGAGCTCAGAGTGTCCACTATTCCATATGCTGAAGCCATAAATATCAAAACGAGTAGGTTTCCTTGAAAACTTTCACCGAAGACCATCCATCTGCTATTTCTGCTTTCATTTCCAGACACTCCTCTGTCCCCTCTCCCTGTCCTTACACTATTCTTTACCCTATACTCCTTAATAGTAAGGTTTACATCTGCTTCTTTTCCTCTCCTTCCCAAATTTCGTTATCTTGGTGTACGTTCTTCTAATAATCGCGAAGCATTCAAGGGGCCGAAAGACAGAATTCTGATTCTAGACAAAAAATTCCAAAAATAAATATGTGACGTGCTTTTTTAGTAATCATGCCTTGATTTATTATCAAAATATACGCAATCAACGATTTACATGTCATTGAATAGATCATCTGGATCTTCAGTGCTTTCCATTACCTCCAAGGACTTTTTTTCCCGAGGAGGGTTTTCTGATGGCTTTCTCTGGCGGAACTGGAGTGCTCCTTTGCTTCTGTTGAACAGCAATTTTTTGTGTGGCACACGCAGCTTCTTGGCCAAGATTCGTTTTAACGCGATTTCTCAGTTTTCTGGTTAGAGCAACATCTGGAACATCATCTGTGCTGCTGAGAAGGGAATGGCGTCTTGACAAAGTATTCTTTGCCACAGTTTCTACTGCGGAGCGTTGAGTCTCGCTCTGGTTTTCCTCATCGGTGCTCATGTCATAATCTTCCTTATTTTTTTTTGTGGTTACAGTGGCTTCTGAAACATTCCTATCAAGTTTTCAGATGTGCTGCATTTGCCACACAATTTATAATCCGCCACATAATCTCCATATTTTAACAAAAATCTAATTTTGTGTCCAACTCAAATGGGTAAAAAGTTGCTAAAAATGCAGCAACGTGTTGCCGTGCATTGGAACACCCTTTGCAAATCTGGACTGGTCGCCTTTTTGTTGCTTAATGATATATCTGGGTGTTAAACTGGTACTAATGAGGTTGAACCAATGCCCATACAGTGCTACCAAGTTTAACAAGCATTGGTATTGCCAATAGGTCTCGCCTTTGGGATCTTATAAGTGTTTAGCCAAGCAACACTTGATGTTGTTGCATCAATGATATTGTGATGCAACACTTATAAGGTCCCAAAGGTGAGGCCTATTGGCTATGCCAATGCTTGTTCCTCTTCTTAACCGCACTTTTTGCTCCTACTCAACTTGTTTTGCCTCCCATTTCTTCCCCTACATAACCACCTTTTTCCTTAACTTCGTTTTCCCCCATTCATTTTTCCACCTAACACTCTTATATATCTACCATTTTCCCCCACGCCAACAGTGCTTCTCTCTGCCGCTCGTTTTCCTGCCTTCGACCGCTCGCTGACCTCACCCACCAGCCCTGCCAGGAACCTACTTAATGGAGGCCGCAGAGTGACCCCATTGAGTTCGTCCCCAGGCCAGCTCCCCGCTGCTGCTACCAGCTCGACTACTCCACTCGAGCGCCACTGCTTGAACCGCCTTGAAGTGTGATCCACTGTATTTCACTTGGAACTGTAATCCACTGTATTTTACTTTAACCCCACTGATTGTCCTCCACAGAACCCTTGCTTTTCTTCCTATAACCATCATCTTTCTCCTCCTAACCATATCTTTCCTCCTCTTAACCTCATCCGCTTAACCTTGTTTTTCCAACCAAACGCACTTTCCCACACATATCTATTGTTTTTCCCTATGCAAAATTGCCTCTCTTGTTCACTCATTTTTCCACCTTCACCGCCGCTCTCCGTTCCACTTATCGCCTCATGCTGATCCCGACCAGCACTCTACCCAGGAACCTACTTAATGGAGGCCGCAGAGTCCATATGGACCTTACCTTGCCTGGACAACGCCCAGCAACAGAGTCAGGTCCAGCTATGTCACCGGGCTCACCTAGTCGGTCCACTCAATCGTCCACTTCACAATCACAGCAGCCCTATCACCTCTACCAAAATGCCCGCACCATTCACAGGAGCTGGAGCAAAATACCCGAAAACCAGTGGACCAACGCCCTCAAATCCTGCCTTCCTGACACCACTTCCAACCTCAAAGAGGCTGTCAAGAACTTCAATGCTAGGCTCACCAACTGCGACGACAATCGCTCCCATTAAACCAAGCAGATGCACCAAGCATACCAGCTGGTACACCACAGAATGAAGAACCACCAAATGCAACTGCAAATGACTGGAAAGAATTTGGAGCTCTAGCAATGAGCCAATTGACCGCACCACCTTCAGGCTAGCACTCAACTACCACCAGCGCCTGAAAGATAGGAAAAGGAATGCCCTGGCTGACCGCCTCGAAGCCAGTTCTAAATGCAGCAAAGACCTCTTCAACATCGTCATGGAGTTCTCCAACTCCTCAGCAACCGGAAATATAGTCGCCCCTTCCCAAGATCTCGGCAACACTCTAGTAGACTTCTTCCATAACAAGATCTTCCCCCTTTTGGCCTGTATACTGCGGTATGATAAAAGCAGGAAAGTAGAATCTTGTGACGCAGACATACAGAACCATCTAAAAGATGAGGTAGACAATCGTATTGAAACTGATTACAGACCAGACTGCAGCTGGTCCTAAGAAGTTCCATATAAATTAAGTATGGTATATTTATATATTTTTTCACATTACCAGCAGAGGGACATGATTTTGGTCCTGATGAATGCCTAAGAACTCAGTCACCAAGGCAGAAACAGGTTGACCTACTCAAATAGGGAACATCTATATCCCTATTCCTCACACTGTTTTTTAACTCTATCCGCTTAGGACAAATTAAACAAATTGTGTCCATTGATGAGATAGTTTTAATTCACATTTTTTTGGTATAACTTTTGCACCCTGCCCCTCACTCGTATGTACATTGGATGATAAACACCTCCCGCACCTCTCCTGCAGAAGAGTTGTAGCCCACACTGTGTACCTTGCGGACACAGTGTGCAAGAGGGAATGATGAAGCATGTCACCTCTGGTGAGTGAGCGTTCTCGTCTTTACAAATGTAATTTTCTTCCCACCATGTTAATCATTTTTTCACCATTGTTTTGCACTTACATTTAGGTATAGTGGATACACCATCCGGTTACTTTTTGTGAGATTGATGGCCAGGTCTTCACCATCTACAAACACTTTGACCCCCCCCCCCCCCCCCCAAACCTCCAAAGCCAGCATCCCCAGCCTCATCGACCACAACTCCCACCTGAACCTCCGGATCACCGCATGGGACCAACTCACCATGCAGAGCACCTCAGCCACCATGAGCTCCATCTACGCACCTGTCGCCATCACATGTTCAACCTGGGGAACAAAACTATCAGTAACAAACTCACGACTAAGCCTGGGCGGAGTTCGCAGACTTCCGGTGACCAAAAACTTCGCCACGCTACGCAAAGTTTCACAAAGCGCCGGAGTGCGTTAGGTCGCACCGTTCACTTTGATTTTTAGTGCCAGGTGTTTGTCCCATGCTTGGAAATCAGCACGAACGGCATCATGCGCAGCGCAAGAGCACTGCTTCTTTCTGCTGCTCAAGTACATTTTCTACTTGAGTGGCAGCTTCCTCAACGCGAACGGATGGTTTCTCAACGTATGAGGTTGCAACCATCTGTGACTGCCTGCATTGAGAAATCTCGCTGGGAGGTGGTCTAGTGTTGGATTTCTTCTCTAGCCAACTTACTGTTGACCAGTGCGGAAAAAACTTTTTAGAACTTCTCATTCTCCATGGAGTGCAGCGAACGGAGCAGAATTCACCCACCAGGCCTACTCGCAACCATTTTTAATGCATCCATCACCTCATCCACATTCCAAGAAGAATGGAAACATGCGGAAGTCAAAACACTCCTCAAAAAAGCATCCACACACCCTAACAATCTGAAGAACTACCAGCTCATCTCTCTGCTTCTGTTCCCTAACAAGGTCCTGGAAAAGGCCAATAACCACCAAATCACAGACTACCTAGAGAACAACGACCTCCTGGACCCATATCAAGCTGGGTTCCGCTCAAACCATAGGACAGAAACTGCCCTAATCACAGCCACCTACATCAGTACCCTAGACCAGGGAGAAAACTGCCGCCCTGATCCTCCTCGACCCTTCAGCGGCTTTCAACATGTGTTCCACTACTCCCCATAAAAGACTCCATCTGATCAGGATCCAAGGGGACGCCCTCAAGTGGATTGCATCCTTCCTCACTGGAAGAACCCTGAAAGTCCACCTTCTACCTCAGATCCCAAGAAAATATTCTGCGGGTACTACTAAGGCCCTTTCCTCAGCCCTACCCTATTCAACACCTACATGACCCCCTTGGCAAACATCGCCATGACCCATCTACTAAACATCATATCATATACATACCACACCCAGTTTATCCACTCTCTTTCCGCGGACCCCTCAACCACTAAGGTCATCTTCCACCTGTGTATAACCAGCATCACCTTCTGAAGGCAAAACAACTCTGGTGACCTGTAGAATTAGGAGCCTCACACACTCCTACAAAACACACCAGAAACCTAGGTATCATACTGGAGAGCAAACACCATGAAAATAAAGATCAACACAGTATCCTCAGCCTGCTTCCTCACTCAAACATGCTCCGTAAAGTCTTTAAGTGGGTCCCAGCCATCACTAGACGCACCATCACCCAGGCCCTCGCAACAGCGGCCTGGACTACGGCAACACACTATACGTAGAAATTACCTTGCACCTACTGAAGAGACTATACACCACACAGAACTCAGCAGCCATACAAGTCCTGGATCTCCCCAGACGGACCCACAGAACCCTACTCCTCAGGAAATTCCACTGGCTCCCCATCCACAAGAGGTGCAATTTCAAGATGTTGGCCCACGCCTACCGGGCCCTGCATAATCAGGGACTAGCCTACATCAAACACCATTTGAACTTCCAGCAGCCCTCCAGATACCTATGCTTGGCCTCCCTCTCTCTCGCCCAGACCCCCACATCCATTAAAGCCAGATCGGTGGACGCTTACTCCTAACTAGCCGCCAAGACCTGGAACAGCCACCACCTCCAGAGCTCCCCTCCAGGAAGGATCTAAACGCCCGACTGTTCAACTGATTCCACCCAGTAGCAGAAACTCCCAGCGCCTGGATACCTTCGCGAGTGATTAGCAGTGCTCTACAAATCCAGTTTGACTGATTGATTTGAGGAGTACATTTGGTTTACATATCTGGTCAGTTTTTCACTAAGTCGATCCTTGGGATAAGCAATTTCAACATCAATGTAAATATCCTTGTACTTGTTCCTGGCAACCCAGTGCTTTGTATGACAAATTGTCATAATTTTCTTTCGGGGTGTAAGACCGCTGAACTATGTGAGGTATTGCTTTAGTTTCTGACTTTACATTAGAAGGATGCAAATTCATTTATGTTATATTGCAGGAGAAAAACAATCCAAATAATATCTTCAGCTTCTTCTTAGAGCTCGGCATGACAAACCCAGTTGGTCAGACTTGTAAATGGTCATTATTTTTAAGTTTCTGCTCACAATTTTCTGATTCTTCTGCTGCCGGTACATGCCAATTGGAGCGAGTGTAGAAATATTGGTCTTTAACATGGGAGTTCAGGGGCAACTCTTGGGGTTATGTTACTAGTTGGTCTGTTCTGAACATGGGGTAAGGGGAAAAGGAATTGGAAAGTGTGTTTAAACATGGGTGGGGACCATGACCGGGTATTTTGTTAAAAAGTAAAGCTCCATCAGTGACTATGTGAGTGGCTTCTCTCATGATGGAGTGGTCTATCCTTGGGATGTGAGACACTTTCAAGTAAGTTGAAGCTTCCCCATCAGGTAAGAAGTCAGAGGGGGTGACTTTCACAGACTGTCACCGTAGGGAACTCGGATCTTGAAAGCATTTATGACTTTCTTTTAGTGGATATTTTCAGATCACATCAATTCCCATTTGACTGTGGTGGCGAGTTCTTTAGTGCTTGAGACTGTTTTGGGATTTGACTGGCTCCATAAACCCTCACAAATGACAATTCGGTTGAAGTGATAGGGCATACTAGATGCAATTTGAATGTGCGAGCATGCTTGACTGAGGACATGCATTGTATTGTGGTTTCAGGCATTAGTTATGGAAGAGTTAGAGACAAGACTTGAGGGTAGATTGTGGCTTTGGAATGGAAAGTGAGACATGCCATGCCTTGGATGACAGCCCAGTTTGTGATTCATAAAAGCTGTTGGATTCTTCCGTAAGGCATGAGAATATAGTGCCTCATAGGAGGGTCTAATTCTGATGTCTGATCATTGCTCAGATTCTGATTTTGAAAGTGACACTTCTTATCAGGATTCACATTATCTGGATATTATGAAAAGGCTGAATTTTGGTGAGTCAGGATATGCTACACCATGTAGCCCCTTCAGGTCTTTTCACAGAGCATAAGTAAAAGAATAGCTTTAGGATAAACAAGACAATTGGTGAAAGGTTGTTTTTGAAGTCTTGCTCTGCCGTGGCTGGGCAGTCACTTTCTAACCATTGGAAGATCAAGCAGCACCAAATAATTGAAACAGGGTAATGTTTAAATATTTCTTGATCAATCGTACACCCTCTAGAAGATCTTGTAGCACCCGCAGACCTTTCAAACATAAAACACTGGATCACTAGGAGGGATAAGCTTTTTAAGGAAAAGTTACTTACCTTTAGTAACAATGTTTTGGTGGATAATCTATCCACCTGCAGATTCTTCACCTTTGAATATCCTGGTACATACTGGATACTGAAAACCTGTGCAATAGCTCTCAGGCAACTGCAAGTGACGTCAACTTCATCGCAACATCAGATATGGAGTTGTGCTTACGTCATAAGAGTCATAAAGCCCAAGGAACCAATGACAGTTGTGCTTTAATTTGGCACCGACTTTCGAGGCATAATCGTAAAGAATGAAAATTGTATGTTGGTACAGCGCATAACTAGGTATCTTCTTTAAAAAAAAAGTAGTAACTTCATAAAGGTTTTCGGCAGAAGAGGGGTGGTGGGAGGGCAGTGAGAAATCTACAGTTAGATAGAGTTTCCACTAGAAACATGGTTAACAAAGGAAAGTAACAAACTTCTAATGGATACGTCTACCTGCACGTTCCTCACATCTGAACAGATTTCCAAGCAATAATCTGTGGTAGGAGGAAGTAGAGAAAACCTATTTAGATTAGAAAAATACAGTGCGGGCAAAGTCACTGTTTCGTCTTAGTTTAGAATCTAAACAGTAATGTTATGTGAAGGTGTGGAGAACTGCTTTGAGGTTATCTGCCTCAACTGACAACTATACAGGGGCACAAATGGAGTCCTCATAAGAAATGTTAAAATCAGATCCTATTCTGGCATATTGATTGGCCTCAGGAGATACATGTTTGTAAATCTTTTCTGAAATCTCAATACCATGGGAGATTTGAACAGGGGTTATTGGTCTGAGACAAAAAAAATGTGACTATCACTTCCCCTTAGCTACTGCACTGCCTTGCTGAGCCCAAGACCGAGCAAATTGGAAAACACTGGAGAGGGATGTTTAAAGATTATCTAATCCTAATGCGGCACTCCTGGAAACAAATTTGTTTCCCCTCCCTAAACAGACAGACTTGGTAGAAGGGCAATGTGCAGAAAGGATCACGTCCACCACTTCTGATGGGAGCTGAAGGGTGCTCGGATTGCATCACTCAATCTACACTACACGAGCGAAGATGTAGGCCTTGAAGATTAGGGCGCAGAATCTGTCGTCCTAATTGAAAAAACAGATCCAGTCTGAGCAGAAGAGGAAGAGAGACTGCTACAGTGAGGTGTCTTAGGTCTGTGTTCCAAAGTCTTCTCGGCCAGACCCATTCAGGTTATTCTCATTGCCCCAGACTTGTTAGAAGGGTGTGGTACAAAGACCTGAATGGCTTGGGCCCAGTTTAAGCAAATCTTCCTCAGACCTCTAGCAATCAAGGGCATAGGAGGAAACACGTCATGAAGTGGAAATTTCCACATCAAGTGAAAGGCATCCCCCATAGCTCCCTGCAACAGATGTTAGAGGGTGAAGAATTTTGGGAAATGAGAGCTGCTCTGACTTGCTTACAGTCCTAACCTGAGGTATGCCCAAAAGAGTGAAAAAATCTTACAATAACTCTGGATGAAGACTCCTCATGATTGGCAGAATGACACTGACGGCTCTGAAGTTAAAATACCTGACAAGTGACCGGCTATCAGCCACGGCCATGTTCAGGTGCCCAGGTACAGAGCCTCAGGGCTTTTTGTCAGAGAGCCCGAGACCCCACTTCCTCTGCTTTGTTCAAGTACCACATTGCTGTAATGTTGTTGGTTAAAATCTGGGCCAACTACCCTTGAATGTTGCGGAAGAAAACCTTTAGCGCCAAGTGAACAACTCTCAATTCCAACAGATTGATGTGTAAACTCTGCTCTTCTGGAGACCAAAGAAACCCAAAAGGAAGTACTGTAAACTGGTAACCGGTAGAACCCACTACAAAGTGCAACTACGACCTGAAGGGTCAGATAGTGGAAGTACGAATCCTGCAGGTCTACGGACACAATCTATACTTCGGAGTCCTATACCAGTAAAACCTGTACCAGGGACAGCATCCCGAACTTGTCCTTCCATAGGAAACAATTCAGGAACCTAAGGTTGAGGATCAGTCCAAGGTTACTGTCCTTCTTGTGATCAGGAAAGTACTGAGGGTAGTTTTCCTTCCCAATTTCTAGCTCTGGCACTGTCTCCAATACACTATTCCGTAGCATGACTTCCACTGCAGGATCCGCTGATGTTCCTCAGAATTGTGGGAAGAAAGAAGGGAGCAACAGGGTGGGCTCTGGCTTAAGGATAAATCTGAAGCATACACACTCCAAAGTAATGGTCTTCCGGCCACTGCTCATGAATCAATCTGCGGATACCAACTTAATTTTCAGCCTTCAATTTCAAATTCCTTCACATTAACTGAACGTTTTAAAATGTATATCTTACATTGTGCTTCTTTATTTATATACACTTTACTAGTTTGTTCATATTTTATTCTGTAAGCAGTAGCGGATCCCCAGAGGTACTCAGACCACAGGTTAGGAACCACTGGTATAGTGTATACCCCGAAAGGAGAGCACCCTTTCAGAGTGGAATGCCCCATCCAGTGAAACGTAAAACCTACAATAACAATAAACAATGTAGAAACCGGCTTAAAGCACACCTCTTCTTTGTACCACACGGGGTATGAAGGGTGGAAGTTAGCTCACTACCATACTCCGGTTTACCAGTGGGCGGCCCCCCAGAGGTCACAAATGATTGGACATACACCCAGCTGTAGGACCTGCCTTGTGAAGGAATAGATGAGCCCTACGAGTTCTGACGTAAATTCATTACCTCTAGAAAGGGTGCAGCGCTTAATCTACAGGGTCACTTCTATATCAAAGTTAGTTGACAGGAAGACTCACTATTTAGAGGGCTCATCTCTATCATTTGCTGGGCAAGTTTCTGGAATTACGGGGCAGGTGATTTGCACCAGACTGCAAACGAGGACAGGGAAGTCTCGACCATGTTAGGAAGGGGTCTACTCAATCTGAATTCAGGCTAATTAAGCTTGAAATCGTGCAAAATGTACTTCCACAGGTCAAAACTATTCGCCATGTGGTTGATTGTTAGTACTGTTTGTTTATGTTGGAACAGCAATACAGGCCCTTTTTAACCCCTTCCATGCTCATGACGAGCTCAGCTCGTCATGCAGCACAGTGCTCATGTGCTTATGACGAGCTGGGCTCGTCATGACCACATCCGTTTTTATTGCTGTCCAGCACAGCAGGGGAAACTCTCAAGCAGCGATGAGGTTATTACACGATCTAGGACTTTAGCATAATTCGACAATACTGGGAGGACGTGCCTAGGGAACCAATGACTGCTAAGGATGTCAATATTGCACGGGCTCTTCATATAGCACTTTTGAGGCCTGTAGGACCATTAGCCATTGCCAAATATAAATCAATCTTCTACACTCTCACACTGGTACTGGCCCGAAAGGACATTGCCCATGAATAGGGTGCTACCAAACCCAGCATTAATGGAGGTGGACTGTCGAATAACTGCGGAGGAATCTGCATATTAAGGTTATTGTGTCCTAAACAACGGGGAAAAAAATCTGATCCCACAGAGAGTCGCAGGACTCTGCTTTAATATGACGGGTTACAATGCGGATTGGATTGATAATTGAGGGCCTGGACGGTCTAATAGCATAGTGGAATTAGGTATGTCTGTATGTGTAGGTCAGAATGCACTGACACTCACCCTTGGTGAAGAAGTTCACGTTGCTAGAATATGTTTGTGTTATGTTCAGTCATACTTCTCATAATTCTAGATGCAAAGCAAAACAATAAAATGTGTTTTAAAAAGTGCACTGTATCCAATGCCATTCTCCAGTGTGTGGCAGGTTGAAACGCCTCAGCCCGGAGTGGCATTTTGATGGTCAGCGCTGTGTTACACAAGAAACTTAACCCATTATTTAGCTGTTAGTGGGGAGTCAGTGGAGAAGACCATGCATTGGGAAAAGGGGCAGAGGGAATGCAAACGCAGGAGTAATGTATCTGAAATGTCAGAGTTTTATAAATGCATCTTTTAATAGTGTGTGCACAATCTATTTTCGATTATTTTGTTTTGCTATTCCTTCGTTGCTTTGTTCCTTTTTTGCTTCATTACCCATAATCAATCTATCAATCATATAATTTGTAAAGCGCACCACTCACCCGTGAGGGTCTGAAGGCGCTGAAGGGTAGAGTGTGAAAACTTTAAAATAAATATGAGTGCCCAAATTATAAATGCCATTTAAAAAGAAATGGCGACTGCGAACAGAATTGTAGATAAATATTAGACATACAATATTTATGTGTAGTGTGCCAATGCTTACCGACGAGATTTGTAATGTGCAGAATTAGTTGCCAAATACAGATGTATACTTGCCACAGAAATAACAGATGCTTGTAAAATACCTTTATAGAGATACAAGCAAGGAGCCACTGTCACTGTTCTGATTGCAACAAAACAATCAGCTACTATTTCAGTGTATAGGGCTTCCAACCACCACAACTCGCCCAACTTAACATTAAGCTATACAACAGCCAGGCCACTCTTAGCAAGGACACAGTGAGATTGACCAACATCAGGGTATCTGTTAGATAAAAGTAGACTTGTGTAACCATTGTGTGGCTTCTACTTGCAGAAAGGATTCGGAAACATCGATGGCGAGTACTGGCTGGGTCTGGAAAACATCTACAAGCTGGCGAAGCAGAGCAACTATCGCCTTTTGGTTGAACTAGAAGACTGGAATGATAAAAAGGTCTATGCAACATACAGCAGCTTCCGCCTGGAGTCAGAGAGTGAATTCTACCGCCTGCGGCTAGGAACCTACCAGGGCAATGCCGGAGACTCACTAGCGTCACACAATGGCAAGCAGTTCACCACATTGGACAGGGACAGAGACTCTTTTTCAGGTGAGTACATAATACCTGGCCTCGAAACGTCTATAACGTGGTTTGTCAGCAGTACAATCTCATTGCTCAATTTTTCAAGAGGACTAGCTATATTTCTGTAATCTGATAGGAGTACCATTGCCTGGAAACAAGAGTCATTTCAGCATCTCACGGTTTGCCCTTCTCTTTTCAGGAAACTGTGCTCACTTCCACAAAGGAGGCTGGTGGTATAATGCCTGTGCAAACTCAAACCTCAATGGAGTGTGGTACAGGGGTGGACATTACCGAAGTAAGCACCAGGACGGAATCTACTGGTCCGAGTACAAAGGAGGTTCATACTCCCTCAAGTCTGTCCGGATGATGATTAGACCGATAGACTGAACATTAGAAGCCGCGAAGGTGAGAGTGGCAACTGCAAATCACAGCTGACAAAGAAACCCTGGCACTGGGAAAATCATTTGTATGAGACGACTCTGGAACTTGAGATCCTTTGCACTGGGCTATGCCCAAACTCTCAAAAGCATATTTTTAGGAGTGATCGGATTGCAGGTTTAGAAGAAGCGAAGGGTCTCAATTACACCGTTTGCTGACGCATGTGGCAAATCCCACCAGTAGACCCAGGAAGCCATCACAATGCACTCCACAGGAAACGTGTGCACTAACATCGACTCCACTGACTGCTCCCAGGCGAAAATGGAACATAAGCTTCACAAGAAACTGAATAGATACCATGCGACTGAGACAAACTATACCTATTCCTAGTGATCCTGCCGAGAGGGGATTCAAAACGTGACTTTAAAACCTCTTCTGTAACGGAGCTTAAATGGGCAGGGATTGAGGATATCGACCAGCTGCTCCCCTTGGAAGTACTAGGGCATCATCTTCATCAGCAGCCTTCCATCTGCCTCAGATATCAACTGGCTCAAAAGCGGGAAATAAATAGAAGCGGGAAATAAATAGATACCAGTAGGGATTTGCTTTTATATTTAGCATTTGAAATGTTTAGCTTCTAGACCTGATACCCACATTGGTGGAACGATGATGCTAGGGATAATTTGTAACATCCAGCTCTAGATCCAGGCCTACTATGTGATGGGCGCCTGATAACACAGTGTTCAATGGACAGGCAGTGTTTAATCCATAGAAGTCCGCATCAATCTCCGAGGAAAATACTTATCACTTCCCAAATAGAGTTTGATACTTCTTTTGAAAACTCTATCACGCTACCACACGGAGGAGCAATGCCACCCTGTGCATTCTACGATTATCTCTCTGCCTCTCGCTTAATTTCACACAGTAGGATTCCTGAATGGCTTTCACTGCGCTTTGGGCACCTACCTCTCAGGTCAAGAGACAAGGAGGGACCTGTTCCTGGTCCTAAAGCTTATTTGTGCGTTGTCTCGACTATTTTATATAAACTTCATATATTTAATGATTGCAGCCCAAAGCACAACCCTGCTATGCTTGCAACAGGAGTGAAGCATTAAATTAAATGTTCTGCATGACTGCAGAGGATGGAGACTCATTGTGAACGCGACACTGCTTCTGATGTCACATTCTCACTGCATGTCTCTCCACAGCAGTTTGTGCTGAACTTGCAGATCACGAAATATGTACACACCTCTACTGCTTTAGCTCTTAAAATACGAGCCATGTATAACATGCCTACAGCCCTACACTAAGATATGTACTTCGGGTGGAAAATAATTTTGCACTCGCCACGTTAATCCGATGTCTATGACCCAGCATGGTGGACAACTGGAGCCTGGGGGTAAATCCATGTGTGTGAAATAAAACATACAACTGATTTCCAAAAGGCATGCCATCATTTCTTTTCAAGAAAACCAACACTAAAAATATAAATATATGCTCTGTGAGGCGAAAAAAGGGGTGAGATGGGGCGAGGGTGGCTGTAATATTAATTCAAACAGAAATTACACATCAGTAGACAAGCAGACACTGACGCTGCTCTGTGCCTTCAAGAACATAATTAAAATTATTGTGAAACACCGCTTTTATTAATTAATGTCTACAAATTGCAAACCTTTTATTGCAGGTTTGAAGCGTAACAGTTGGTACAGGGAAAACGGAGGAAAAACTCACACGTGTGCATTTATATCCGATGATACCAGGTGCCTCTGCAAACCAAAGGCTCACTCAAAGGACCCCATCCCGAACTGTCACTGCCTGGTATATCCTCCGGGTGTGCCACAGCCGCAGCAGGATTTACCACCAAAAGGGGCCTGCTAATTTTACAAGCTGGGGGCGGCTCATACAGAAGAAAGTCCCCTACGGTGCCATAAGTGGCGCTGTGCATTACTTTGTGTTTTTATTTCATACATGTTCAGCGTAATGTCTCGCAGGTTTGTTTTTTTGCATTGGAGGTCAAATATATTTTGGAATACTGGTAAT
This sequence comes from Lissotriton helveticus, assembly GCF_964261635.1. Classification (NCBI taxonomy): domain Eukaryota; kingdom Metazoa; phylum Chordata; class Amphibia; order Caudata; family Salamandridae; genus Lissotriton; species Lissotriton helveticus. Next base: position 1,880,342,258 of record NC_136057.1, on the reverse strand, counting down.
GCCGGCATGCTTACAAATGGAGTATTTGTTTTTGTATGCACAAAACACTCTTGGGGCATCGGATGAGTTTTACACCATGGGGGCATTCAGAAAACTCGCACACACACAGATCCTGAAAGATCAATAGGATTTGCGCAGACAACACAGCAATATGCTGGAGGAGGTACAGAAATTAGACTTTGTTGCCACTTTAGGGAAACTCGACATTGCTATTTGCACAAGTTTGAGAGTACACTTGGTAATGTTTGGGTTGAATGGTCGGCATGCAGCGGACCCTATTAATCATTTGTGCTACGAGATTATGAGAACGAAGATCTTAATTTTTCGTTAAGCGTCAATATGAATAAAGCAGGATCAGTGTATGATGCTTACACCAGAGTCTATGGATGTTTAAGGCTCTGTTTTACGGAAGCAAAACATCTGAAGCAAAATATTGCTTTCTGCTCCCTTTCACACTCCAAAAACAAAACAATTTGCACCTAAATAGCAAATCCATACGCAATGTTTTTTTCCAAACAACTTAAGTGCTTACAATTACAGGCACAGCTCTGGCGACAGGTATGCCAGACTGAATGAAGGTTAAGAGACTGAGGGCTTTCCCCGTATTCTTTTTATGTAGAACCATGACGACGAGTGGGCAAAAACAGTAGCATCTGGGTTCATCTAGCCCCCTTTGGGCACTTTTCTCGCCAACACTTCTCAAGTACCTGGCCTGGCAGTTCGGGCTGGACTTTTCCCATTGGAGCAAAGTCAATACTGATTTGCATATGGCTGGGTCCAAACTGTGGTGGCCTAGTGTGCAAAATAACGATGGACTGGGATGCAGACCCAAGTAATTACCAGTGGCCGATATCAATACGAGCATTTCATCAATCACCTTTTTGTATACTTTAGAATCGAGCAAAAGGTCTTATACTGAGCCAAGACCTACCAGTGCCTTTTGTCCTGTTAATAGCGATAAATTGTTTTGGACTGTGCTACATAAAAGCCATAGAAGACGTTCAACAGGGATGTGCAGAAAACATTACCCACATAAGTGCGTAGCCAGACTTTGTAATAAAAATGAAAATACTTTTCCGCGGACTTAACACGCAAATAAAATGCACATTCACCATGGCTCCAATTTGGCCTTTAAACAGACACCCCTTAGGTCAACAAGCGCCCATGATATCGCCTTGTACAAGAGAGTGACAGTGGGCCAAGAGGCCAGTAAGGGGGATGTTTTATGTAGAATGCTTTGTTTTTCAAAGGGCACCTACAAAAATGTTACCCACTAGCCAACTATAAGCAGTCTTTCGACATCCACGGCTCAAAGGTGTGAAGCACCTGGATAGACTTTTTTGCTGGCCTGGTGCAATGTCACTTATCCACACTGACACAAATCCGTGTATTGTCAATGCATAATATGGCAAAACTTCACAAGTAAGGAGATCATAAGTAGAAGGATGACAAAATACTTGAAACATTATTTTTGAAAGCAAGGATTTTGGTGAGAAACCCTCAGCCAATCTTGCTGAGAGTATCTTAATTCCCCAATCCCACAGAATGCACTCAGGCAACTAACAAAACGGAGGGAAACAGGAAAGCAGTGAATCCGACTGCAGCTACCTCTGATAAGGGAAGACAAAAGCACAGCATAACCATCAGTACTTAAGGCCATAAACAATCTGCATTACAAACGCAAATAAAAAGAACAGTATGTCATCCTGAGAGCTGGACTGCGCATCAAAGTCCAAGGTACCAGTGGGCCAGCACCCACCACAAAGCTCCAGTGGTTCCAAAAGTCTCCAGGAGCCTATATCACATAAACCTCTAGCAGTGGCCACACACCTCCAACAGCTGGGACACCAATGGTACTGATGAGTGTGCTACAGTCTGTGCCATGCCAAGTGATCTTCGTATTTTATCAGATTGCACGAACCAGTTGATCATGAATCAACACCTGAAGACTTCTAAAGTCGTTGTCTTGAATAGAGGGATATTTGAGCACAGCTGTGCGGGAGAACATATTTGGACAGCTTTATAGATGGTATTGGATTTAGCAGGGAGTCTGAATTTCATAAAAGCACCAGTCATGCAATTTAACATTTTCCATGGATCCCCCTTATGTTGTCCTGGATTTTCATAATTTGCTCCCCGTAAGTTAACCGTGGAGTAGCGGTCAAGTGAGCAGCTGCAGTCAGAGGGTATTTCCACATTTTTTGCAAAATGGCTTTTCTGGAGTTCACACAGCCTTTGCACAAGGGGTGGGGTTACCACTTCTAGTCAAGGTAAGCACTTATTAATCAAACTCTGACAAATTCAGAAATACCAGATCAGGATTTCCTAACATCCTTCGAGGCTAAGTATGTGTATCATGGATTAATATTAGCAGATTTTGTTATAGAGAACAAACTTCACTAAAAACAAGCATTGTCAAAGCCATTACATCAGCCAACAGCTGCAAACATTTGCCAATGCTTGTTTTTTGTAAAGGTTTTAGCAAAAATGTCACAAAAAGAATAACAGAGGGCTCCCTGTGGGTGCGTTACCAGACATCATGAAAGGACGTTTGTAATAAAGTACTTTCAACGTTTTCTGACAATTTGTGGGCGTACACACTCCTAAGCGCCCATCTTTGAATAGTTTTAAAGCTCATCCAAAGATAACGATGCACTGCCCGTGCAGAAGCTATGGTGGTAGTGTCTGGGGAGCTGCTAAGGCTTATCTGTGTGGGTGCCTGGGCAGAACACAGTCACTTACAAAGAACGGAACGGAACCAATGGCTAAAGTGGACTTACTTACGGCCCCATGCTATATGCTGGGGTGGGTGTAAAGATGTGATTGATAAAACAACAGACCAATGAACGAAGAGGACTGACTGAAGGCCGTTGTATAGAAGTATGTATGCGTGTGTATATTTTTATTAAAATCAAATCATCTGGCAAATGCCAGGCCTAACAAGGGAAAAATCGATGATAGAACTGTAAATGTGATTGGTAAAGAAGTTCTGTTTTGAAGAACACTGACACTGTGCGAAGGATCTAACTTTTTGAGCATAGGAATACTTAAAACACAAAACGGCCATCGTAAAACAAGGCTAAGATGAGAGAATCAGAATGAGATGAGAGGTAGAAGCCTAGAGGAGACTAAAAGACTAATACTTAAGGAAACAAGAAGAACAAGCATTGGCAAAGCCAATAGGTCTAGCCTATATAAGAGCTATTGGCTTTAGCAAAGTGTTTTGCCATGTTGTACACCAGTCTGGCTGCTGTCCCGCATCGCTTAAAGTTAGTAGCATGGAGTGGGGGGGGGGGAGCAGAGTGTTGTTGAGTAAAGTTCAGTGGCAGAGTGCAGTGTCGTACAGTGGAGTGTCGTAGACTGGAGAAGCATTGCGTAGAATAGGGTGGAGTGGGTTGAGGTAGTGGGGTGGATTGGAGTAGACTGGGGGTGTTGGATTGTGGTAGTGTGGGCTGGAGTGTGTGTAGTGGATTGGAGTAGGGTGAATTGAAATGGGGTGAGGTGGACTGATTGGGGTGAGGTGGACTGATTGTGGTGAAATGGAGTCTGTGGATTAGATTGGTTTGGGTGAGGTGGACTGGATTAGAGTAAAGAGTAAAGTGATTTGGAGTGGGGTAAATTAGAGTGGAGGGGTGGATTGGACAGGAGGGGGGTGGCTTGGACTGGAGGGGGGTGGCTTGGACTGGAGGGGGGGGTGGCTTGGACTGGAGGGGGGTGGCTTGGACTGGAGGGGGGTGGCTTGGACTGGAGTGTTACGGGCTGAATGGATTGTATTGAGGGGTCATGACCAAACTGGGTGGGGTGGATTAGATTGGTGTAGAGTGGAGGGAATTGGAGTAGAGTGAGGTGGGGTGGATTGGAATGCAGTGGGGTGGACTGATGGGGTGGATTCGATAGGGGTAGGGTAGATTAGATTGGGGTGGGTGGATTGGAATGGGGTGGGATGTACTAGATTGGGTTTCAGTGAGCTGGAATGAAGTGGGTGGATTGGCGTGGGGTGGGTGGATAGGAGTGGAAAAGATTGGAGTGCAGCAGGGTGGACTGGAGTGAGGTGGATTAGAATTAGTGGAGTGGATTGAGTGGGTGGATTAGATTGAGGTGGATTGGGTGGGTTGGACTGGGATGGGGTGAACGGGATTAGGGTGGGGTAGATTGGATTGAATTGGGCTGGGGCGGATTGGAGGGGGTAGACTGGTTTTGACTGGATTTGATTGGGGCGAGGTGGATTCGATTGGGGCGCGGTGAATCGGGGTGGGGGCACACTGTTTTGGATTGAGTGGAGCAGATTGTTTTGGACTGAGTGGGACAGATTGATTTGGATTGGGGCAGATTGTTTTGGACTGGAGTTTGGTGGATTGGGGAGGAAGTGGGGTGGGTTTAAAGTGAATTGGAGTAGGGTAGATTGAATAGGACAGACAGGGATGTGGAATTCCTATAGTCCAAAGCCCAGGACATATAGTTTGGGGTCAAGGGCAACAAGTTGTCATGTGTATTTTGTCGTTGAGGCAAGTAGGCCCAACCCCATGCAGCACAAACCATTTTGCTGTCAGTTTGCAGTACCACATTATGGATCAGGAAAGGGTCCCTGCACTGTTTGCAGTTAAGGTAACATATGTGCCCATATGTTAATGCTGTTCAAACTTGTATTTATGGTTCATCAATTGAAAACCTTTATTATTAGGGTGAGCGCTTAAGTAAATGTTGCAATGTCCAATTGCACTACTGACAGCGGTTCCACTATAAAAATGTGTACATATGTTTTCAAAGTTTAGCAACATGAGGCTATGTATAATGCTCCCAGAATGCTCTCTGATTTGATGCAAATATTTGAAGGAGCTTGAAAGCAAGATTGAGGATTCTTTGCCTTCAAAATAAAATGTTCATAAAAAATGAAAGCAGGAAAAAAAACATTTTGTTGAACTACTGTAAAATGTCAGGTACCATTTATTTGCAGCATCATTTAGTAATATGTGTAGATGCATGCTAGTATTTCCCCACAAATATTCATAATGGAAAATAGGTGCAACCAGTTTCAATAAGATTATGGGAAACAACAAGCGGATTTTGTTACAGGACAAGTAGATTCATGAAGCAACCTGCCCCATGGACAAGTAGATATTGTATTAAATTCCACGCCCCTGGCAGGATTTAATTGGTGTGGGGTGGATTGGGGTGAGGGGAGGTGGATTTTGTGGTAGGGTGCGGTGGACTGGATTGGAGCGAGGCGAATTGGAGTGGGGAAATGAAGTGAGGCAGATTGCTTTGAATTGTGTGGGGCAGATTGTTTTGGATTGAGTGGGGCACATTGGAGTGGGGCAGATTGTTTTGGAATGGGGCAGATTGTTTTAGATTGGAGTGAGGCAGGTTGTTTTGGATAGGCGTGGCGAAGATTGTTTTGGATTGGAGTGAGGCAGATTGTAGTAGGGCAGATTGTTTTAGATTGGAGTGGGATTGATTGTTTTGGATTGGGTCAGATTGTTTTGGGTTGGAGTGAGGCAGATTGTTTTGGATCGGAAAAGGTCGAATTGGAATGGGGTAGGTTTGGAGGATTGAAGTGTAGTGTAATGGAGCTGACTGGGTTGAGTGGTTTGGATTGGAGTGGAGGACTTGATTGGTCTGGGATGGACTACATTGAGTGGGGGGGATTTGGTGTGAAGTGGGATTGAGTGGGGTGAATTGAGGTGTACTGTTCGATTATGTGTTTAGCATTATTCGCGAAATCACATATTACATATTAGTAAGAAACAATGACGCCTTGCAAGAAGGTAATCCTCATCTTTTGAGAACAGTGCCCATGAGCAAAAACAAAAGAAAACAGGAGTGCAACGTGAGAAAAGAAGATTTGGCAAAATAAAATAAATTTTACTGTAGAAAATAAATCTTTGGAATTGTGTTTGTCCTGCTGGGCACATTTTTGCTAGTCGCACACCTCCTGTTTGAGGGGCACTAAAAGTTTTAAAAAAACAAAAAGTATCTCAATCACATATCGAAAGCAGACGGGTACTGATTAAGTTGAATTAATCAGTATTTGGTCACAGCTCCACAGAGAGTAGCAGAAATGATGTTAGGCCTGTCTTGACAAATTACAAGGCTGTAATGAAGAGTGCCACGCAAGCCAATAAATGGTGAGCAACGGGCGCGCTCCAAGAACTTTTGTTAATAACAGTATCTCGCAAGCGAAACGCATGCGCTAGCGTGTCTTAGGGAATGCTTTTGCAGGCTCGACCCTGAAAATAGGTATGAAGAACAAGACAAACACAGACAGAAAAGGGGCGAGGGGAAAGCAGAAGTCGAAAGTGCAAGTAGAAGATTGACAAATGAGGTGAAGCCTCAGAGGTGGGGAGAGGAAGACCCAGGGGGTGGTTTATAAATGGTTTTCCAACCAGATTGTATTGGTTTTCATGACAAACAGTATACATTTACACACTGTTCAATGTTTCTGTCACACCCAGCAGGTGTTGCATGTATTACACACGATCATCACCCTCTGGCATGCTTAACGTAACATTCCCATGTGATAAAACGTCCCCCTCGAGTTGCGCTGGAGTAGATATTTGCAATCTCTGCATATTATTGGGTTCCTGTGGGTCGGGCTTCCGGCTTCAGTGTGTGTGTGTGTCAGTGTTAATCAAAGTCCCATTAGGCGTTCTCTTCATCCGCCCCCTTGTTCTAGTGCCGCTGGCTGTGGAGTGCTTGCCCCACTACCAGTGTCCTGCCTGTTGGCTATCAGCTCGCTCACCAGTCCTTCCCACGTTCTGGCCCGGTCTATTGTACCTATCCCCCTGCTGGCTTTCCTGAGCAATAAACCCAGGAGGTGGTTTATGAGAGGAAATGTATGAGAGAGGAAGTAAAGAATGGAAGCTTGGGGAGAGAAGAGAAGGACACAAGGAGAGGAATTGGGAGCAGAGGAGAAGAAGAAAAAGAGGAAAGTAGTGCGTAAGGAGGAGGAGACTGGACACGAAAAAGGGGGAGAAGAATAGAATATGGAGAAGAGGAGAATGAGAAGAGATGAGGGGAAGGTAGGTCTGAAGGGTATATGGAATGAAACGGGGCAGAATAATGGGAAAATCATGAGTTGACGGTAGGAAGGTCATCCTTTCCCTGCCTTAATTTACACTGTTGACTCAACTGTGGGCAACAGAAGGGCAGAGATTAGTATGTTGTGCATTAAACAAGCAACAAACACAGTAAAATACTTAGTTCAGCAATGCACTGGCGCTTCAGCAGAGTATGTGTTAGAACATTCACATAAGGACTTGGCCACAAAGTCTCACAGTGAGATGCCATTTGACGCTCAAAAATAAGCATTCCGTAGCACGTGTCAATGGTATTAAAACATGACTGTGTTTCAAGTGGCAAACTTGTCTGCATGTCCAGTGCGGTGAAAATTCAACTTGACGCAATTGAACATCAACGCCAAACGCGCATCCCTCAGAAGCCCACACAAAGGAGTCTTTAGAAAATCAGCACAGCCCGAAAGCTTCCTCCGACCGAGCAACACGTCCAACATTTCAATCATGCATCGGTCCTTCGCATGAGGACTTAACCGCTGATATTTTAAGAAAAACAACTTATTTTGCCGCAGCTCCACTGGGAGTAACACCGCAAAATAGCCTGGAAGCCTTCCAAGGTGTGTGGGTGAGACATGGGTAGTTCAAAGCTGCACATGCCAATCATGGCCATACCTGCGTGCTGATCAGGTAAACCCTCATTCCTCCCAGACCACAGGCATGCATTAAATCCTCTGGAGAAATGCAGCCGCACGCTTCTGCCTGTATACTTTCTATTTCCGCTCTGTGAAAGAAGACGTCAAACTCAAGACCATTTTATACATAAGAAACCTCAAAATCAGGCTGTGAACATGGTACAGAGAAACCAGCACAAGCATTTACGCAAGCTGGAGTTCAAGAAAGTAAATGTTGCGAAAAGAAATGGTGGATCGGTCACTGAATCATTACTGACATGGGGATGTAAACGCTGCCATGACATAGCTCACTGAACCCATCTGAACGCGAGAGTGAGATCAAAACACGCTGCAAGTACACTCTCCAAGAAACACGTCTCATTTCAACGAATAAAACTCATCTACATATAAAGATGGGCAAATATACCGTCCCCTGCCACCTGTGAATTGTAGCTACTAATTTTCCCATTTTTCCGACCCACAATCCGCATATGAGCTCTCAACTTAACTCTCCATCTGCTTCATTTTGAGGGACCTTTTGGTAGATTCGTCCTCTCAACGAGACTTTGTCGACCAAGACCGTGCTCAGTTTTTGAATTATAAAAAAACGTATTTCCTTTCCATCAATTTTATGTACTTTTAGGCAACCTTCAATACCTTCTATGGCAACGTAACGTATATCTAACCATCATTTCGGACAAATCAAGTTGCTGAATTGCATTTTGTAATTTGGAAAAAAGTAAAGTTTAATATTTTTACCTGTAACTTCAAATAAGGGGCATGTATGAACGTTAACAGTGAGGATTCCATTCGTTTGGTAACCTCTGGTAGGTGATTTCATTTTTGATCTAGATACAGTATTACTAATCACAAGCAATAAATGAACATGTCAAGCCAGTGATATGTATTTTTAAAAGGAATATCGCTATTTACAACCAGAACATGCACTGCCAAAGCCAGTAGTTATGGATTTAATGTGTATGGGTTAGAGTAAGACACAAGAGCCAGCAGGAGTGGACAGGAAGGGCTATAATTATAAAGTAATACCTAATGAAGTTCAATGTAAGCTCTCAACTAAGGCAGAAGGAAAGACCCAAGAAGAAAAATAGCATACGGTGAGAGATGAATACTCCACTGGGTTGAGCTAACACATAACTGCAAAGTCTCAAGCTAATGCCTGAAAGAGACTGGTCAGAGAAAGCCAATGGCTGAAAAGGGAGGACCCAAAGCCCACTCTATTATGAATGCAGTTAGCAATTTGTCTGTTTGACAGCTCTGCTGTCGATAATCAGACATAAAAAGGAAGAGCAAAACCAGCTGAAAGACCCTAGCACCATAGGGATATGAGACATGAATCCGAACGCGTTTCCACAGCATGGCGGTAACTCTCAATATATAGTTTCTTGATTCTCCAAAGCAGTGCTTCCCAAACTGTAGGTTGCAAGCCGATTTTTGGCGTGCCACAAACGTCAAAGTACTAAATAAAGATGCCTTTAAATTCTGCATTTAGCTTTTCACATTTGCTGCGCTTTAAAGACCGAAGTCAAATGTCAGGCCACGTTTGCTGCTGATTTGTGTATTTATTTTTTAACATGGAGACGGGTGTTTAGAACCTTCTCTCCCTTTGCAGATAGAGGAAGTAAAGTAAATCATGTGACAATCTTGCTGGGGTGCATGAAGTGCGAAAAGGAAGGCTGTATGTCATTTTTTCATAAAACAATAAAAAAAAAAAAAATACCAGTAAGTGAACTGTACACAATTCGCAGGATAGAAAGAAAAAAATTGAGCAAATCTTTTTTGTAATTAGGAAGTGTGAATGAAACAAAGATTTCAATAGGATCAGAATAAATCATGACCCCTTGGTGATGCACAAATATTCACTGAAACCAAATTCCACACATTATCATTTATGTGCAATATAGTTTGATCAGTAAAAACTATATCTGAGCAAATGTAGTGGTCATTTCAATGGAAAATGTGCTGTCTACAAATGAAAATGCACTACCACATGATGTTTTATTTATATTTAAAAAAATCTCCTGCCTCATGTCCATTTAAAACTAGTTGGATGGCAAAATATTGCTGTACTCAAGAGTGGGCCATATTACGAAAACGTTTGGGAAGCACTGCTCTAGTGTACTTGAAGTCTCACTACACGTCAAAGAATATAACGTTAATGAACATCAGAGAAGAGAAGGGACCTGCAACAATTTATCACTACCAATCTGACTCTCAATACCACAAAACCGATGCCACACACCCACATACACGGATTCAAACTAACAAAAAAAATAGTTTTACTTGTTGATCAGGAAATGAAAAATTTGTTTTTTTAACAGACCCTTTGGATTCCCAGCACCAATATCATCAAGTTATGTAAGCACCCTTAGGCCTTCCTCTTCCTTTCTCATTCCCTCACAACTGGCTGGGATCCCTTATGCTCAGCAGAACTGGAAAACAACTTATTTTAAAAAAGAAATATCAAATTTGTATAAAATCATTCCTCTGACCGCCAGACTTTGTCCTATTAGCAAATGTCACACATAAGCTTCCTAACTTCCAGTCGTTTTTATACGATCAGAGCATGGCATATGCCAGTGGGATTTGCTAGCCAAGTGTTTCAAAGGACTGATTGCCAGGTCTATCAGAACCACCCCAGTTCTCTCCTATATTTCCAACTGGTGAGGTAGAGTACAAAATTGATTCAAATAAGTTACAAGCCTCATAGGACTTTGGACCAGAAGATGAATCATTGCTGCATGAAGCATCCGTGGAACATGAATATACAGAATACAAGAAAACATACAGAATACAAGAAGTCAGCCTTGAAAGTCTATGGTTAGCCACAGAGGTCGCCTTGGCTCTGGTGAAATGAATCGAGAACTTGACTGACAAGCAGGCACCAGAAATAAGTGTTGTCTGAAAACAGGGAGCATGATCGTGGCAGTTTGTGGTCAATTGCTGCAACAACAAGGTGATGGATGGAATGCTTAAATTATCCTCAGCCACTGATGAGCCCTAATTAGAGCGTAATCAGTCCTGGGTTGCTTGCGTTTCTGATTTTGGGAGGGCTTGACCTGGCAGTTCAGGTTTGGATGTTCCTATTGGAGCAGGGTCATGACTGATTTGCATACGACTGGGTCTAAACTGAGGTGACACGATGAGTAAAATAAAGATGAACAGAGGCCGAGATTAATTCAAGCATTCCATCCATCACTTTTGTGTATACTTTGGTGGCTCATGGTCACAGGTTGGATTAGTAAGAACATTGAAAATAGGGCACTTGATAGTGGCACTTACAAGTCACCAGAGGAAGTAGAAAGATCTTTCAATCAATCAATCAATCAATCAGGGAATTACAAGTGCACTACTCACCCGTGAGTGTCTCAAGGCGCTTGGGTGAGGGGTGAGGGGTGAGGGGGGAGAGGGGGATGAGGGGGGAGAGGAAGAGAGAATAAACAGCAGTTCCGTTTAGTCGAAGAGCCAGGTCTTGAGCGCCTTCCTGAAGGAGTTCAGGGAGGGGGGCATATAATGTCGATAGGGTGCTTGTTCCAGGTCCTAGCTACGATGTAGGAGAAGGCCCTTCCGCCTTTTCTGTCTCAGCAGATGAGCAGGGTTTTGGTGAGGGCGAGGTTGGTGGAGCGGAGGTTTTGTTTCGCTACGTGGAAGGAGATTCTCTCCTTGAAACAGGAAGCATGGTAGTGACATTTACAAGACGAAGGTTGGGCCACCAAGAAACTTTATACGGGGGGCACACAGCAGTGGCATTTACAGGCCACTGGCTGCACTATCAAATGCACTGAAAGCAGGGAGCATGATAGCGCAGTTTACCAGTTACTGTATGGGCTAGAGAGAACCTTGAAAACAGGGACCACAATCGCGACATACTGGACCCTGGCTGGCCTAAAAAGTGCCTTAAAAAGAGGAGGCACGAAGGGGCGTGGCTAGCAGCCAACATGGCGACAGCTTAATTCGAGAGCTCCTTCAGGCACTTTGGCCTAATCATCAATCCGACACATATATCCGGGACATCACCCGCCCGAAGCGGCGGCGATCGGGTCCGGGGTCGGAGCGGTCCCACCAGGTGAAATTCTGGTTGCCGCCGAGGTCCGGAACCCGCCGAACCAGACACTGAAGTGTAGGGGCCTGTTGCTGGAGGAGTGACACCGGACTTGCGTGCCCCACGAGCCCCGGCGGAAGTGAGACCGGACCGGCCTGAGGAAGGTGACGCTGCCCGGAGCCCCGCTGGGAGCTCACACTCGGCAAAAACACCGGAACAGCGAAGGTACCGTCTGCCCAGCAGCAGGATACATTAAACCCCACTCCGCCTGCTGGTGTCGGTGTGGGGGGGCGGCGGAGAGGAGAAGAACGCGGGGGAGAAGGAGAGACGAGGTGGCCGCGGGACGCGAAGAGGCGGTGAGCCCGCCCCCCCCCCCCCTCCGGCCGCATCGTGCGGGACGTCTGCAGGAGCCGACAGGAGGACCTCACCTGCTTTGGCCTCCCGGGGTGAGTGCATCCAAGTGTGCGGGTAGTAAGCCGACGGCAGGGAAGTCTGGTGCCCCCGGGGGACGGCGCAGGGAAATATTATACCGCGTATGACCACAGAGACAACCGACAGCGCCCGACCACCCTGGCACACTGGCAGCTGACCTGGCGGTCCTGACCCGCTCCTGAAATTGCAGCCACACGGTGGGGGACACCCTGCCGGGTCCTTGACCTCCTCTTTGACCACGAAGCCATAATCGCGCGCTGAAGAGACTGAACACGTCTGGTGTGGTGCTCCGCCTGGCTACGTGCGGCCTGGGCCTTGGCCGGCTCTACCAACGTGCTTCCCTCCTATCCACGGCACGACCACTGCCTGCCAGCGACGCGGTGCTTTGCCCGCCAGACATAGTGGATGGGGACATCAAAGCCTTCCGGACGGCGACAACACTTGGGCGCGTGAGTGCCCGCCGGTGGTATCCTGCACTAAAGTCGAGGTGCCTGCGCTGAGGGGACTGAAATATATAGTCGGACTACACCCCCGCCAGCGGCCCCCTGGCATACGTATCGAGAGGAAAAGTGCTAACCTGCAGTGACCCGCGGCGGGCGAGGAGGAGGACCCGATATCCACGAGACTCAACGCCATGGCGGGCAGGGGCACCAGAAGTGGGTCTACACAGGTCAGACTGGACAAATTTGCCTACAGCCAGCACGGGCAGGCGCAACACAATGGACGCAACTCCACAGGTGCCACCCCGGCGACGGAAGGGACCGCAAAAATAACATTGGAGGACATTATGAACACCCTCACGGAGGTCAAGGCAACTGTGGGCTCCATTTCCTCTGAAGTCACGCTCCTACGTGCAGACTTTCACAAAATGGCTGAAAGAGTGTCCCAGGTGGAAGTAGTCACAAAATCGCTAATAGAAGACACGTCCGAACTTCAGATTGCCATGGAACGCATGGACAAAGTCACTAAACTCCTGCAAGACAAGTTAGACGACCAAGAAGGGCGTTCACGAAGAAACAACGTACGTATCCTTGGTCTTCCGGAATCAGAAGGGAAGGGGGCCATGGACCTCTACGTCGAAGACCTCATCACAAACAAGCTGAAACCTAAAGGACTATCCCACTTCTTTTCGGTGGAAAGGGCACACAGGGTTCCGGGCGGGCCCCCTAAACAGGGGGCGGCGCCGAGGCCTGTGTTGGCGAGACTCTTCAATTTTAGAGACAGGGATGCAGTCCTGCAAGCGGCAAGGGTCTCCCCACCTGTCAAGATTCAAAATGCGACCTTATCCTTCTTCCCAGACTACACGGCTGAAGTGGCCAGACGCCGCAAATCGTTCACGGAGGTGAAGAAAGCACTGCGAGACAAGGAATTGCCGTATTCCATGTTGTTTCCCGCCAAGCTACGGGTAGTGGCTGATGGAAAGACGTGGTTCTTCGATAGGCCGGAGACTGCTCACGACTGGCTGGAGGGCTGGCGACAGGTGGGACAACGTCAACGTCCACGCAAAGATCGGACTAATCACCGCAACAACACACCATTGGCCGACCTGACTGATCCCCCACCTCACCGCGAGGACACGGCGGCGACGGCATCCGACTCGACACAAGAGCCGCTAACACAGGGCGACCAACACTGATCTGAAGATTGACTGTGCCGGAGATGGCCTGGGGGTGCCGCGCCGGACCTTGGACTTGGTGCCGCTGAGTAGGGTGGGCACATTTAGTGCCTGAGGGGGCCTCACCAACCCCACGAGCAAGTAAGATAGTTGGGGAAGGACTAAAGCACTCTGCGAAGTTGGGGAGACGGGCGGGTTTCAGTCCGTGGAGCAGGGGAGCAGGGAGGGGGGATGGGGTTGAAGTTTTACTGTTTGCATTTTTTGTATTGATCATCACTCACTTCACACGTTCTGAAGACACCCTAGACCATGACTTACTCCTCGTTCTCATCACGCCAGTCACAGTCACATTGCTAACGACACTCTCAAAACGGTCTCATGGCTAACTTACCTCAGACTCCACCCGCTGGAAATGCCACGGTAACGGTGGGAGTGCCCCCTCTGCGCATGCTCACATGGAACGTCAGGGGGTTGGGTGACAAAATAAAGAGGGGCCTGGTGCTGCAGGCTATTAAACGACAAAGCCCAGATGTGGTTCTGCTCCAAGAAACGCACCTTACGGGGACGACATGCAAAGCGCTTGATCGACGCGGATACAAGATGGCGACACATGCAGATTTCACTTCGGGGTCCAGGGGGACGGGGATACTATTGAAAAAGTCGTCACCCTTTCTACTCACACACCATACAACAGACGACCAGGGATGCTTCGCGGCGATACATGGTCAATGGGAGGGTAGACCGCTTAATGTGGTATCGGTGTACATTCCCCCAGCACTACACTCCGTGACACTACCTGCATTGGGTAAATTCCTGCTGGACCTCCCTGAGGGTGACACAGTCATTGGGGGGGACCTGAATGCCATCATAGACTCTGCGTTAGACGCCTTTTCCACTAGGGCCCGCTCAAGAGGGCCTTCACCTCTTCCTGAATTTTTAGATGCATTGGGCATTGTAGATATATGGCGACATTTACACCCCGCAGCGACCCAGTACACCTTTTACTCCGCAGTCCACAATAGCCTATCTCGCATTGACTACTTTTTGTTCCTGGGGGGGGATTGGGCACGGTTGACACGATCGACATTCTACCTAGGGGCATATCTGACCACTCACCAGTCACTCTCACCCTTACTACTAGAGAACAGAAATGCGCGAGGATCTACCCCATTTATCCAAATTATCTGAAGGTCCCTAAATTGAGACGGAAATTGAAACTGGCGACGACACAATACTTTGCGGAGAATAGTGGCTCGGTGACCTCCCCATCGATTCTGTGGGAGGCCTACAAGGCCGTCCTGCGAGGGGCGGCGATAGCGGCCATTACGGGACACAAGCGTGATTCCCGGAAGGAGCTCACAGAGCTAGAATTGGCACTCCACGATGCCAACACGGCGCACATGGCGGACCCTTCCCCGGCTAAGACACACGCGCTAAAGTTGCGACAGCAGCAGTACCAGACACACCTGAGAACGACCGAGAAGGGCTACATAGCAAACACTAAACATAGAATTTATGACGTAGGCGACAAGGCAGGGAAAATGCTGGCGTGGTTAGATAGGAGGGAGGGAGGCGCGAGAGGAATTCAGAGACTCATTAATACTGACGGCCGTGTAATAACACACCCAGAGGGCATAGTGCACGCTTTGGCACGTCATTTTCACACCATATATACACCGGAGCATGTCATCACTGCTCAAATGGCAGCAGCGTCACTGGCGGACATTGTCCTCCCCGGCATCCTGCCGGAGGCAGCGCAAGAGTTAGAGGCAGACCCTTCGGAAGAGGAAATCCAATTGGCGATACATTCACTGCAATCAGGTAAAGCACTGCGACCTAATGGGCTCCCGGTGGAATGGTATAAATCGATGGCCTCCGAACTTAGTGGTCCCCTGCTGGACATGTATCTAGACAGTAGGGAACGGGCCGAACTGCCACTGGATCAACGCGCGGCCACGATCGTAGCCATACCTAAACCAGGTAAACCCCCAGAAGAATGTACCTCATATCGCCCGATATCATTATTAAATGTGGAAGCCAAAATACTGGCTAAACTTCTGGCCAACCGCCTGATGCCACACCTGAGTACCCTGATCCACCCCGACCAATCAGGCTTTCTGCCCCATAGGAGCACGGCACTGAACCTCAGGAGAGTTCATGGGGTGATGGCTAGGTCACACCTTCTCACTGAGAGGGCAGTGATCCTTTCCCTAGATGCAAAAATGGCTTTCGACCTAGTAGAATGGGAGTACCTCTTCGAGGTGCTCGCACGTATGGGCTTTGGGTCGAAATATATCACCTGGATACGGCTACTTTATACTAATCCAGTGGCGCAGGTGGTGTCTAATGGCCACCTCTCACCGGCGTTCCCGTTGAGCAGGGGTACCAGACAGGGGTGCCCTCTATCACCCCTGCTTTTCGCATTGGTACTCGAGCCTTTAGCCATCCTGCTCAGACGCACACCCTTGTTTAGAGGCATTCAGTGGGAGGAGGGGTGGGAAGACAAGGTCTCCCTATATGCCGATGATATGCTCATTTACATGGTCGACCCTGATGACGGCATCCCAGCCCTTCTGAACATCTGTAATACGCATGGGGCGACTTCGGGCTATACCCTTAACTGGTCAAAATCAATGATCTACACGTTGAGGGGTCCGGCGCCGAGACTGCCGGTTGATTGCCCTCTCTCGGCGCCGGTGACTTCCTTCAGGTACCTGGGCATTATCATTGTGCATTCTGAAACAGATTTCTTCACTAGCAACCTAAAACCACCTCTGGACCGCCTACGTGCTGACGTTAAGCACTGGGCGACCCTGCCCCTCACCCTCTTGGGGCGCGCAGCCCTATTCAAGATGATGGCACTCCCCAGATTTCTGTATGTACTGGAAAACACCCCGCATCTTGTCCCTCCGCGATACTTTACACAGATTGCGGCGTTGGTCTCCAATCTCCTCTGGAGCAATGGTACAGCGCGAATAGCGTACGACAAATTGGTAAAAAGTTGGTATGAGGGGGGTATCGCACTTCCCAACATTCAGATGTATTACTGGGCGGCTCAGCTTAAAATAATTAACCAATGGGTTCACGCCCCGAGAAACGACCCAGCGTACAGGGCTGATTGGGCGCAATTAGGGACGGACTCCATGCTGTCGGTACTGTATAATAAACCGCGGCTTAAACACATGCACGGCCCGACACGACACACGGCGGCCCTTTGGCATACAGCACAGGCTCGACTGGGCTGGACAGGCAGAATTACCAAAATGACACCACTGTGGGACACGAAGTCACTGGGAAACCTTAGAACATGCAAGGGATTCACACAGTGGGACCTAATAGGTATCTCCACGGTGGGGGACCTTTGGGACAATGACACAGTGATAACATTCTCGCAACTCCAACAGCAATATGACCTCAGACCCACTGAAACGTTTCGTTATGTCCAGATTCGACACGCACTGCTACAAGCGGTCCCACAGGGCACTGCTCTGCCGGACTCCTCGCCGCTTGAGGACAGGCTATTAACAGAGTATATGCAGCAGAGCGCCACGTCCCTCACTTACAAAAAACTAATCAACAATTTAAAAGACCCCACGACAAAACTTAAGGAACGATGGGAGGGGGAGATAGGTGTGATGGATGAATCGGAGTGGAATGAGGCCTTGGCATCTCCAAGGGAAATAGGCATTTCGGCCAAATTTAGACTGGTGCAACTAAAAATCTTACATCGCATCTACTACACTAGGACGCTACTCCACAAAATACATAGAGCACCCACTCCCTTTTGCTTGAGAGGTTGCGGGGAGGAAGGAACACTGTTCCACACACTCTGGGATTGCCCAAAAATACAGGGATACTGGACACGGGTAATGCGCACCATATCCCAGACACTTAGGGTTTCCACTATGCCAGACCCGCGTAAATGCCTTCTAAACATTTGGGACCCCAATGACCTGAACAGATACGGTATCATCTGGGCCACACTTGCCATGACAGTAGCGAAACGTGATATTGCACAGAAATGGGGGGCTCCGGACGTGCCCACTGTGGACAGATGGGCTGAGCACATGGACATCCTAATGGTCACGGAAAGAGCTGTGTATGTCCTTCGAGCAGCCCCCAGGAAATGGAACAAGGTGTGGAAAGATTGGAATGTTTACAGGGGGGAAATCTGTGAGCCCTTACCGGAGGGTGATGACCTAGATTCTGAGGAGGAGGAAGAGTGATGGATGAGACTCAGAGGTTATGCTTTTCAGTACTAATTGTGGCAGCGTGATGAGATGATAGCAATGAGTTCAGACACTAGGGCAAAGAAGCATGGTTGGGTACGGAGAAATATGCGACCTAATTAGAAGTGATGGCACTAAGTTGGGATATGGGGAGGGAATGTTTCTTAAAAGTTCCAAGACAGTTTCACAGGTTGGGCATCGTGACACTACTACTTGACATGTTAAACACTATTGGTATTATATAGTTGTTGTACGAAACTACATATGCAGGGTTTAGACAGGCAGATTGAAATTGCATTGTAACAAGATCGCTACCACTTATGATTCTAGTTTGATGTTATGTAATCATAAATGTGCCAAGTGTATGTATCATTCTCACTGATTGCACCGCCTTTGTATCAATAAAAGAATTAAAAAAAAAAAAAAAAAAAAAAAAGAGGAGGCACAATAGTTGTATTTACTAGTCACTGGATGGACTAGAAATAACCTTCAAAACAGGGAGCACTACAGTGGCACTAAACGATTGCGGGGCTAAGAAGTGCCTTAATAACCTGTAGCACAAGATTGGTATTCACTAGTCACTGGCTGGACTAGCAAAAACCTATGAAGCAGTGATCTTTATTTTAGAACTTTCAAGTCACAAGGTGTTGGCGCTGGTGGAGTCCGGGAATGTGGGGACTGTTGAGAGGGAAAAGAATCCTAGGGCTGCAGTTGCTGCTAAGACCTAGGGACTGACGGGCTGGAAATAAAGTACTTACCTTTTCCACTTGCCTGACGGAGTTGCCTCATTTTACAAGGCGGGACTACTGGCAGCCTTGAAAACCGGAAGCATCTAAGTATCCATTACCAGTCGCTAGTAGGCTTGAAAACAGGGAGTATGATGGTGAATTCTACTAACCACTGGCTGGGCATGCCAATGTTGTGAAAGACAGCAGGGAGCAAAAACACGATGCAGCAAATTTTATATGTATGTTACAGTAACATACATATAAATGTTACACCCTCGAGCTGCAGACCAAAAAGCACTTCTACAAGGTAGAAGAACAACAAATATGCCGTACAGGGCCCAAGAGACTCCGCAACACAATGAAGGGTGAAATGGCCAAAACACATGGCGCGTTACTTTTGCAAAATCAGGGCAAATGCAGCACCATGAGGAAGGACTGATATGAATGATGGAGAGGGGGGTGTACTAAACACTGACTGAGTGAGAAGCGGTTCTTCGCTGCTACATTTAGGCGGCCTGTGTTGACAAGGCAGTGAGGGCCCCTCCTGAGCCAAGGTTCTGTCTCCGGAAGGTTTTATCTGCTCTCCCTGGAGTACCGTCCTGATTAGTCGGAGTGGTCCTAGTCTCAGCTGATGTCCGTGACTGCCAGTGCAGGAGCCGCATTTACCACAGCGTAGGGCTCAGAGGCTTTCACTCTTCTCGTGTTCCATCTCACGAAGCAGGATTTGCCAAATACTTCCAAGGTCTCTCAGGAAGACGTTGTAATTTACGACCATAACAAATTAACTTTATAAAAAAAATTAAAAAAAGAGGGGAAGCCTAATTATTTTCACATTTGAGGCAGTAGCGTGCAGCTATTTTTCCTAGAGGCCTGCCAAACCCAAGACAGTGCGTTTAAATAAAGGTGGAGGGAATTACGTCAGACGCTGGCAGGAGCGTTACCCAGGAGCCTGCTCTTTCTCCGCTTTCGGGATTCCACGGATTTGGACGTCTCCAACAGGAAGAGCCGCGAACCCAGGTGTCCTGGCCATACTCCAATAACCATCATACGCTTGGCTTTGACCTACCCGCCCGTGTGAGAAAAACGGTAAAGCAGCCTCAAAGGTGCCATGCAGTGACAATTTACCGTCTCTAAGCGTGTGCGCGAGCATGTCCCGATCAGTACCGTCCGCCCCAGGGGCGCGCAAGCAATGCCCCATCAGTAGCGTCCGCCCCAGGGGCGCACGAGCATGTCCCTATCAGTGCCAGTACTCTACGTCCCCAAGGGGACGGGCGAGCATGTCTCTAGCTAGCAGTCCCAAGCATGCTTGGCGGACATCAAGGCATCACTCCCGCGTCTCTCGTGAGGCAGCTGAAAGGGTGCCCCCCCCCAGCAAGTAAGAAGAGCCAAGCCACGGGAGCGAGTCTCGAAAGGCAGCTGGCCCTCGCACGCACAAAGCAATTGCTTTGCTGACTATTTATCATTCCCAAGTAGGAAGAGAAAACGTGCACCAGACCTCAAAGAAATAGATGGCCGTAGGGAAGGGGTGGAGGCCGTTCACTTTTTCTGAAGGTTCCTTGAAAAGCGCTTCCTAAATTGCGTTACCTAATCGAATCAAGATGGATGCACAGATCAGGCTCCTGATTGCACTGGTAATCCGGTGTTCCGCTGTGAACACTAGCACGGTAACACAGTGGGTTAAACACATCTGCCGTTCCCCGTTATTATGACGAACAGCTGGATTTACCAACACACCAATATCGGGTGGGCCGGCTACGTCACAGGGAGCAGACGCAAAGGCTCACCCTCGGATCATTAAACACATCGACAGGACCTGTGGAAATACCACCGCTAGGAAAAACGACAGCTCAAGCAGACAGGCAAAAATAAATTTTAACAGATGGTAAAAAATAGATTCCCATTCTGGAAACATTGGTGTCAACTATAATGTTGCAGATAGAGTTTACTGGACAGGCAACTTGCCTGAGGAGGAAATTCCAGACACACAAATGCTGCTTCAAAGTCGGTGCTGAAAAAACTCATAGTGCGTAAATGACATTTTAATGCATTAGAATTCAATCAGCCAAGTGGCTTGGCCCAAACCGCTCGCTAGGGGACACTCTGCTTCGTTAACATTAGCATATAATGCCCCCCATTGGCTGACCAGGGAACTCTAACACACTGCACTGAAAGACATACCAACATTATTACAAGGTTCGTGTAAAACACAGAAGCAGCAGTTTACACCTAGTCCTGCTGAACGCGCTCATGGCATTTAATCCTAATTTACCTTGAATCAAGGGAGGTAATGGCGGAACCCACCAATCTGGTCCTCGGTGCTCATATCCACACATTCTGGAAAACTCAAAGAACACAATTGGTCCTGGGCTTCCTGTTCTTACAGCCTCTTGTATGAGAGCTTTTGTTCCTATGTTGCCTATCACATCATTCTCCATTATTTCAAACTGACAACAACCACTAGAAAGTGAACCCAAAGTGACTTCAAGAAAGCAGCAACTTTCTTAAACCCACCACTGCTTCCAAGTTGTCATTCACCCTATCGGATCTCCCTGTAGAACTATGCTTTGAGAAGGACATTCTATTCAGGAGTCCCTTTTGTATCTTCGTCATTCTCTGAGACATATAAAGCGCTATACAAATGCAATTACAATACAATACAACATGTGGGACTTAGAAATACTACACCATTAACAGATGTATATTTTGTGCACTACTTGCCTTCGTGGGATATATGTCTATGTATGAGCTCCATCTGCCTTGCACTCTGACACGAGCATGATTATGTGAAGCATCTGTGTAAAAGACTCCGAAATCACGTGCTTCAAACACCATAGGTAGTACTCAATTTGCTGGAAAAATAGTAGACAGGGTCCAGGGTACTTTACACGAAGCCACTGCAGATTTCACCACCCACTTCCCCTGCCAGCACAGCCAAATGCCATCATATTCCAACAAATGTGACCATTTGAACGATTTCAGGTCACAAAGTTGTCCTGCGTGCACTGGCATTGTATTGATAACCGCTGTGCTCATGTCCTGTGTTTCAAAATAGCCAGACTGCGCCACCATGTGGTAGAGTGCCCTAAACAAGTGCCACTGTTGAGTTAGGTGCCGGTGCAGAGCACTGGAAAATACAGACACAAATTAACCACTTAGTCGAACAGGTGTTTCTCAATTAGGAAACACTACAACTACACACTCTCCCAAGCATGCATGCAACTGCCTGAAACCAGGACGGACAAGGCAGCAATAATACTTCAAGTTCACTAGTGGTAGAACAGGGCTATACAAACGTAAATAAAGATAACCAGTATTTTCACGCAGAACGACAAATGTACTCCTGGCTTGTGCACAAAAAGGAATCCAAAAGTTGGTTTCCGAGACCTAGCTCGTGTCAAGGTAAATGACCTGATTGGTCACTGGTACCTTTCAAGAAAGAAAAATTTCTTTCTAGTGTCCCCTCACTCACCGGGGTTGCCCCACGGTGACATGCTTCATCATTGGGGTCCTCCCAATTCTCTACGAAAAGACTATGTGTATTGCAAAGCAAGTGGTGGAGTGGGTGTAGGTGAGTTAAAAATACCATGCTTAGTGGGCCTCAACAAATTTATTATGCTCCTATGCTCCTAGGCAGGTATATTAAAAATGGGGTGGGATCACTGTTATTCAACCTGTAATGAGGATTGATTCAGTGAAAGGTCGACATGTTTCATGCTACCCCTAGCATTTCTTCAGAACCATGCAGGGACCAGCCCTGCATTTGCCATGATATTTTTAACTCACCTACACCCACTCCACCACTTGCTTTGCAATACACATAGTCTTTTCACTTCAAAGTGCTCCTGCGTAGTCCGTGAGTCGCAGCACGCCCCTTTTCGTAGAGAATTGGGAGGACCCCAATGATGAAGCATGTCACCGTGGGGCAACCCCGGTGAGTGAGGGGACACTAGAAAGAAATTCTTCTTTCTTGAAAGGTACCAGTGACCAATCAGGTCATTTACCTTGACACAAGCTAGGTCTCGGAAACCAACTTTTGGATTCCTTTTTGTGCACCTAATGTTTATAGGACGACCTAGTCTCCTATTCCTCCTTCTCCCCCGGTCTTATATATCTCCTGGCTTGTGCTTCATACCTCAGACGGTTACCCTGCATATGCAGAGATCAGCACTGTCAGACCATGGTGATGGTAATGTTAATGTTTGAAGTGGTAATATGGCGGTGGTTATGGTGCTGGTAGTTTAAGTTGTAGAGGTAATGATTCAACTCAGGTTGTGTCAGAAATATTAAAAGAAAACCTAATGCACTAACAAAAACCAAAAAAATAGATGTTGTATAATACTCATATAGGAAATCAATATACGGTGATCAAGTGCACATTTCAAACGTAAAGCAGTCCTGCAAACATCGCAATGAAGGTGCTTCCAATGGCAATGGAAATGATACAACAATCTTGTGTCATTTGTAGGTGAATCATGCGATTATTCATGTTTTGTATTATTACTTGATGTTGATATTGTGTTTTGACCTTCCTTCCACCCTTTTGGAAAGCGCTCTGATATCCTGCGGGATCTTGTTCGCGCTATATAAAACTTTATAAATAATTATAAATAAAATAACATGTGCGCACAAACATTTTTTATGTGGAAAAACGCATCATTGAGGGGTGATGGCACAATGGGGGAACAGATGGGGGTGGATCGAGTCAACACCGAAGATGGGCTACTAAAGACGAGGTTTAAAAAAAAAAATAATAATAATAGCTGGATGAAGAGTGGTGAAGGGCACACAACACAGAACACAGCCAGGAAGAAATGGTGGAATCTTCCCAATATTACTTCTATTGTATAACATTAAATTGCCAAAAACGTGCATAGATTGCAATGTACGGAATGCTAATGATTCATTTAGTGCATTGGATGACACACTGATCCACCACATTCATATGACTCTCGCCATCTGGCAATGGTAGCTGTGAAGTGATTGTGAAGCCCACGGAAATAAGACACTTGCACCCTGCAGCGACAAATGGATGTTACAGACGGTGTTTACAGCCTCCACTGACCCTGTCCCGTTCTGCCCCTAACGTGTACACTAAGTCTGACCCCTTCTGCCTCTGTCCCGTCCCCTGGATGCTAGCCACGTTTCTCCTCAGCACAAATCCATGTTCCCAGAAGTTCACGGGTTCGAAAGAGTGAGGCGCAATTTACTTTTCATCTCTGAGGTGGATGCAAAAGGTGTCATTTTATTGGAAGCAATTACACCTGACATTATCGCCCTGAGACGATGCACTTTGTGTGAAGTACAATAACCAAGTGTTTTACTATTATACAAAAAGATGAACTGTGACACTGAAATAAAGACCATAGGTCAAGAGCGAACTCAAAACAGGAGGAAATATGGCTGGAGGCCAAAAGAACAGAACGCATATTTCAAAGAGGATTACTGAACAAGGCAGCACTCAATAGGAGGCCCCCAATACCAGACAACATCCCAGAGGACGCCACCAGATATAAATGCAATACTCCAGATAAAAACGCATTTTGATGCAGGGATTGCTTCAGCACTTGTAAAGTTTCTAAGTGCTATAAACAACAGGGTTCCCCATCATCCATTTTAATGGTACAACATTTAAAGACCACATAAGGATAGAAGTAGAGCTGGCCTTGCCTGGATTTACATTTGTGACCTTGAGATCACTCCAAATGTTAGCAGCAAGGATTAATTCACAGAGCCACGTGCCTGCATGGTGACTTTCAGAACTGAACACAGCATGCAAAGGCAGCCTCCAGAAGTGGCTACAATGCACCCAAACCAGACAATGCTCTAAATGAGCTTTCTAGAAACAGGCAATGCTTATGGTGAGGCCTCCGAGCGGGACACAACACAGCCGAGGCCTAGAAGAAATGAGCACAAAATGCGTTGTTTATAATTAAACAATTCTGCATGTGAGGAATTCTTCAGTGGTCAACAATTCAAATGAGTGTTCTAGAACTGGATATAACTATACAGATGTGGACTCTGGCACAGCACAAGGATAGTCCACGAAGCCCCACGTTCAGGTGGTTCAGCTCAAGAACTCCGAGATGTTCAAGGGAAGCTTGCATTGCTATTGGTCATTTCGTTCTTGTTCTATGTCTACCGAATCCTAAGTAAACCTTTTTAATACAAAACCCCTTACAATAGCATTGTTCAGGCTGTCTTATTTTGTGTTTGGTAAAAAAATAAAAATAGAAGTCAATCGATCTGAAGGTAAGGGGACAGGATATGCCCATTAGTAAAATATTAGCAACTCCTATACAAATGCAAACCTTTTTCCCTTCTCTATCTCTCCACTATTCTTCTCAATCCAAATAACTGACTAACATAGCCACCACTTATATTACTTTAATATTTTTACTATACTAATTCACCACTAATCCTTTCTGGGTTCCGAAGTAGCGTGCTACTCGCCGAAAAAGTGCTTCAACACTCCATCAAGGGTAGCAAGCACTATATAAATGCAAACCTTTTTCCCTCTTCCATCCCTCCACTATCCTTCTCCATCCAAATAACGGACGAACATATCCACCACTCAAATTACTTTCATATTTTCACCATTTTAATTCATCACTAATCATTTATGGGTTCTAGAGAAGTGTGCTACTCGCCGAAAAAGCGCTTTGACGCCTCGTCAGGGATACTAAGCGCTATATAAATGCAATAACAATACAAAAAAGACATTTCAGAAATCCTTTACCCGCACCAGAAAATTCTACGAGCTCAATTAGGCAAATCAACATAAAAAGGAAGGCCTCAATGGCTGCCAAATGTCTACAGTATGCATGCGTGACACAAGTCTAATTCATATGCGAGCATGTAGAGATTTGCACACAGCTTTTAGGAAATACACAGCAAGGCATCTGTTAAGCATTTGTCTGAACTTTTCTACCCTGGCCTCTCGAGATTATTATTCTATAGATCAGTTCATCACTGAGTCCGTGATCCAAATACACTCTTCTCATCGCTGTACTAACCCTTGCGGATCACAGTTCAAACTAAATGAGACCTTCAATTAAAAAAGCACAAAGGGAATGTATATTTAGTTAAGGCTTGTCCTGGAGATAACCCTACAGACAGAAAGAAGTTGGACAATCTTGGGACATCTATAGGTGGTACCATGGAGAACAGACACACTTATAAACGGTTAGTATTGCTCCATTCCAACAGTAGAGGTTGAGACCATAAGTTTTAGACTGTACGGTAAGACCCCCGCCCCCTTACCCAAGTATGGAATGCAGGACACCATCCGCAGGCTGCTGATGTAGTCTCTGAGGCGTTTGTAGTTATCTTCCTTGCTCAGTACATATTCCAACTTCTCAAACATGGTCTTGTCTTTACGACTCAGCAACTGCAACAAAGGAAAGAGAAAATGAGGCTTCAATACATTTCTATGGCACAGACTGTGCGTCCTTCCACCTGGGATAGTATGGTGCACACCAGAGAGATGGTGACGGCCCATCATAGTGGAAAACCGCTAATTCCAAACATCCCAACATGGTTTTAGAGCAGTGGGTCTTATCATGCAGCCTGACTAAACTAATTACATTCAGTAATACACTTTCTGGTGGCTACTCTATCTAACCACAGGTTCCTCACCTTCAGTATATCCCTAGTCACCAGACAGGATCCAGAGAATCTTACAGCATGGTTTCTCTACTCCAATAGGTGGCAACATGCATCTCCAATGTGACTCTGTACCACCCAGGAAGTGATGGAACGGAGCAAATTGTAACTGCCACGCCTGCGTGCATACAACACTTCCTTAATTTTTCACCTTTCGTGCCAGACACAGAGTACTCGGAATAAACTCCAGATGATGGTGTGCCAAAATCTAACTTGGAACTTTATCAGGATGTTCAAGAGCCACGCCAGAGAACACGGAGCAATCTGTAGTTGGATTATCAACCGGAAAAAGCATTACCAAAGGTAATTTGTTCTTCTGATCGATACTTCTAAGTGTAGATTCTGCACCTTTATAATGGATGGTCTGGTGAGGAGGCTCAGACAAGGAAGTATTGCAGAAGCAAGCAGGCCAAATGGACCTTCTGTTGAACCAGACTATTAAGGTAGCAGTGTTATATGAACGTGAGCACCGATGTCCATCTCATAACCCATCTCGAAACCCAGCAGATGATCAGAACTAGCACCACCTTGCCAATACTGTCGTAGCTGCCTTGGCTCTGGTGGCATGAACCCAAATGCCTTTCAAGGGTACTGCTTTGCAAGCAAATTGCAAACTTTCCTAAACAGGATCTTCTATATTGGCAGGGTTCTTTTGTTTCCCTGACTTCCCATTCTTTGCTCCAGAGACTACTACAACGAGCTAGTCATTCACACAATGGTCTTTTGCGTGGTCAATGATAAAGCTCAACACTTTTTTAGGGTCGAGCCGATAGACTCCTCTTTTGTGGGGTGAGGTGAAGCAAATAATGCTGGCAGAATGATGGGCTTGTTGACATGAAAAGGTGTTACAACTTTGAGTAACAAGGCCATCCAGGTCTTCAGCCCTTATTTTTCTGGGAAGACGATCGCATAGTGTGCTTGCACTGAGAGCACCTGCTGTTCCCTCGCGTAGAGAACAGATGTGAAACCAATTAGGAAAATTGTTTTTAGCGTCAGAGGTCACACTGAGTAGCTGTGCATTAGTTCAAAAAGCAAGCACAAACTGCAATGCAACACTTTTTTTTGCCAGTGCCTAGTGTATATGTACTTTGTAAAAGGATGTAAAACTGCAAGGATAACAGATTTCTGCACCCAGAATATTAAAAGCATTGAACTGCAGGAGCTCAATCTTCATGCACAGAGGCATAGGTTGAGGAGACTTGGGTGCAAGAGGCTCTCCCAAAGTGGTAGACGGATCAAAGGGCAAATGCTCATGCTCAGGAGCTCTGGCTATCCCACTTTCCTGCTGAGTTTGAGGCTATTAGGATGCGTTTGGCCTGACCACTCTTGACGTTGTCAGACCTCTAGGCAGTTGAGACCGTCTCAGAATTGCATACACGAGACCTATGTCCCATCACAGGAAACACGTCAAAGTGACAGTTACCAGGAGGAAACTTCAGGGCACAGCAATTTTTATACTACGCTTTCTTGCTGGTGGTGGACAGGCATGACCCACTGGTAGACGATCTCCATTACCACCTTGGGTTAAAGATACTACTTGTGTTCCGTCAGTCAAAGTCTGCTCAGCTTGTCTGCTTTGGCTTCCAGAGATCTTGCTAGATGTCCGTCTCAAAGATGCTCTGCTAGTCCAGCCAACTGCAGATTCGTAGGGCATCTTGACACAGGATCACACACCAACCTCTTTGTTGCACTTCCACATTACAACTAAACTTGCCGTGGGGCCATTAGTTCTCCGGGGCAGTTTCAGTAAAAGCTAAGAGTAAAATGTTATTTGGTCAATAGCTTACCCACTGATGCACCATCTCTTCCTAGTCTATCTTGGAAGCCTGTATAATTTAAAACCGAAAGGGCCTCCACACACAACCAACCTTGGCGTGGTCAAGACCTGGGGGTTCAGGGGAGTTTAGTTTAAACGCACATCAGCCTTGCCCAAGGATCGGGGTACAGTACAATAATTCTCCCTGACCTTGCCTAGAGGCCAGGTAGATGTCATTATCAAATGTAACCTAGCCCATCATTATTTCCCAAGAGCTAGGGTGGGTACTTTTCATCCTTTGCCTTGTGGGGAAAAAAGAGGTTTGTTTCACTAGTTACACATCTGCTCAGCCTTACCTCCTCATATCCCTCCAACACAGAACCCACCCTGACTTTCCCCCACAGGCCCTGGTGGGATGAACCACTGACACCATTACCTATATTTCTAGAACCCAATATATAAAATGCACAGAGGCTTGGGTAAAATGCTCCCATGCGATGATGGCATTGGGGCAGCTGTCACATGCCCTATGCCTTTCACTCCTGAAAGCTTTTGCAGGAAATGTTATGTTATGTTAAATTAATTTATTGAGCGCGCTAACACCATTAGGTTCCTTGGCGCTATAAGGAGAGAGCTAGGAGGAGAGACAAGCAATAACATAACAAGGGAAATCAACTAATGATACGCTTCAGTGAAGAGGTGCGTTTTAAGGGAAGATCTGAATCTGGAATAGGGGGAAGCCAACCTAAGAGGAAGAGGCAGAGAGTTCCAAAAGGACGGGGCTAAATATGAAAACCTAAGGCCTCCGTGTTTCTTCCGCTTGAATCTAGGGACAGACAGTAAAGCCATCTGAGATGATCGGAGAGTGCGGGAAGGGGCGTACCGATGAAGCAAGGAGGAGATGAAGGAAGGACTATGACCAGTGAGAGATTTGGAGATGATGCAACCAAGCTTAAATTTACATCGGGCAGAGACCGGTAGCCAGTGGAGACTTTTTAAAAGGGGTTGAACATGTTGGTCTCTAGGCTGATGGAATATCAGGCGGGCAGCCTGATTTTGTATCAGCTGAAGTCTCCTGAGTTGGTATGCAGGAATGCCTACGTATAGTGCGTTAGCATAATCAAGCCTAGACATGACTAACGCAAGCAAGGCCAAAATAAGGGCGTCGGTGGTGAGTAGGCGAGAAATTTTACGTATTTTCCTGAGCTGGAAATGGCTAGAGGAAACTACAGCGCTGATCTGGGGTGTCATAGATAGATCATTACTAATGACAACTCCCAGGCTTTTTGCTGAGTTGACGGGATCGGGGGGGCTGCCAAGGCTGGCAGGCCAGAAGGAAGAGTGCCAGGGATTGGAGGGTCCCCCGACAAGCACCAGCTCGGTCTTGTCGGGGTTCAGTTTCAGATGGTTTGTGCCCATCCAATCACTGATAAAACAGAGGGTATTTTGGAAAGTGGAAATGGATTCATCCCCGGAGTCGATAGTAAAAACCAGTTGAATGTCATCCGCGTAGTTAAACGCGGAGACATTAAAACGACGGAGGGAGCGGATTAGCGGGGCCAGGTACAAATTAAAAAGAAGAGGGGAAAAGGAGGAGCCTTGTGGGACACCACAGGTCAACTCGACTTGAGAAGCAGAAAACTGGGACAGCCTGACAGCTTGATGGCGGTGGGTCAGAAAGGAGCGTACCCAGTCCAGGGCAATGCCCTGGATGCCAGCCTCTCTGACACGGTCGACCAAAATATCATGGTCGACCGTGTCGAAGGCGGCCGACAAGTCCAGAAGGACCAGAGCCTGACAGGTGTTGGAGTCGGCGCCCCTGCGTAATTCATCCATCACAGAGAGGATGACTGCTTCTGTGGAATGCGCAGGTCTGAACCCAGCCTGTTGGGGGTCCAGAACACAAGATTCTTCTACAAACAAGGTAAGGGCTTGCGTAACATGGGACTCCAGGATTTTGCTGAGGAAGGGAAGGAGAGAGATTGGGCGATAGTTGCTCATGATGGCCGGATCAGCCGTAGGTTTTTTCAGAATGGCAACCACCTCTGCCCGTTTGAAGGATCCCGGGACCACCCCCGTGGTCAGAGAGTTGTTTAAGAGGGCTAGAGGGGGATCCGGGCAGGAAGTGAAAGCTTCTCGCAGGGCCGATGGGGGGCAACAATCGCTAGGAGAACCAGAAGAAATTTTAAACAAGAGGGAAAGAAAATTGTCTTTTGAAATGAGGGGGAATTGGGTTAGGGTGTGAGTGTGGTGAGGATGAAGGGGGTTGGGAGGGGAGGAGGCAGAAGAGACATGAACAGAAATGCTAGTTTTGATTTTAACAATTTTGTCCACGAAGAACTGATTCAGGGAATCGCACAGAGGCTGGGAGGGGAGGGGGGCAATGGTGACTCTCGACGGGTTAGATAATTCCTCAACAATAGAGAAAATATCTTTAGTCTTGTTAGAGGAGTTCAAGATCTTATTAGAAAAGTAGCTGGATTTAGCCCGGGAAATAGCAGACTTGTATTCCCTCAAATGTGAGGAAAAGACAGCTTTTGTCTGGGGGGAATATTCTCGGCGCCAGCGTCTTTCGGCCTGACGGAGACTGAGTTTCAGTGCCTTGAGTTCCTCGGTGAACCACCTGTGGGCGTCATGACTGCGCCGCGTCTTAACAGGATTTAAAGGTGCCACGGAGTCAGCTGCGGAGACAAGCCATTGGAGGAGGTTATCGGACTGAGAGTCAATGGAGAGGGAAAGTTCCGTGGCGGACGGGGCAGATAGGCTCAGGAGGGAGGTGAATTTATTAAGATCGGCCTTGTTCCAATTACGCGCCAAAAAATTGGAATCTCGGGTAATATTAGCACGGGGAGGTTTGGCAAGGGAAAAGGTAATGAGCAGGTGGTCGGACCAAAGACAGGGGAGAACGAGGGGAGTAGAAATGTCTAGCGAAGAGGTCCATACTTGGTCCAAAATATGACCTTTGACGTGCGTGGGTGTGTGAATGTGTTGGGTACAGTTGAGACCCAGCATAAGATCAGAAAAGGCATGTGAATCAGAGGTTTCATGAGGGTCCGATGGCCAATAATTAAAGTCGCCAAGGACCAGAACATTGGTGTTGTTAATGGTCAGCTGCGAGATAAGCTCACCGAACTGGACTGAGAAGTTTGGCATAAGTTGGGGAGGACGATAAACTAGGACACATATGAACGAGGACCCAGGTTGCTCCAACCTGAGTGCCAAACAGTCAGTCATGGGAATGCTGGGGATAGCTACAGGGGAAAGCCGAATTGGGTGCCTAATGATGGCTGCAACCCCGCCGCCGACTTTGCCAGAGGGGCGGTTGGCTTGCAGTATATAGTATCCCGGGGGAATGGCCGCCAGGATATCAGGGGAAGAATCATCTGTGAGCCAGGTCTCGGTCAGGAATAAGATGTCAGGCTGTTCCGACCCTAAGAGATAGAAAATGTCGGATTGATGGCTGACCAGAGACCGGGTGTTAAGGTACATCACAGATAGGAGGGGGTTCGGGGCAGGTCCCGAGATGGAAGAGCGTGACTTGCTGGCCAGGTCCGAAGGCATTTGAATGAGAGATGGAAGAATAATCTCAGGA
This sequence comes from Lissotriton helveticus, assembly GCF_964261635.1. Classification (NCBI taxonomy): domain Eukaryota; kingdom Metazoa; phylum Chordata; class Amphibia; order Caudata; family Salamandridae; genus Lissotriton; species Lissotriton helveticus. The sequence goes on along the minus strand of NC_136057.1, from coordinate 1,880,310,500 downwards.
AATGTTGTCCTGGGTGCGGACAGGCCGCATACAGCGTAATTAACAGAGGGCTCAGGGAGAGGGAGAGCGGAGTCGTGAAGGGAAATAATAAATGAACGAGAGTGGGTAAGGCAGGGGGCAGAGTGATATGCCCCATGCCCCAGCCTGCCGCGGACGGGCGCAGACGGGCTTAACTCTGGCGCAACTCCGGCGCGCCTACGTCGCGCCCGCTGCGCTCGTCCGCTGCGCTGACACATGTTGGCCGTTTAAATAGGGGCGGGACGAGGGAGGAGTGAGGGAAGCTAGATGCAGATTGGAGCCCAGGCGAAGATGGCGCCCGCTGCAGCTGGGAGCCCACGATACCAAACAGCCCCCAGCCGGCCGCTCCCCTCTGGAAATGGAAGCAGAGGTTAGTTACCTGCACAATTTGAAAAGTGGGGTTAAATATACAATTTAAAATACAGTGCGCTTAAAAAACGCCGCCGCTCGCAATCAGCGGGGCGAGATACAGAAAATACTAGGAGAGGCTCTCTCACGCTCTCAGCTCTCGCAATGTTGGCAAAACGAGCCCTCTGCCACCGGGCTGTCTGCCAAACACCGATAGAGAGGTAACACGCGCTCCTAAATAGGGGCGGGACGAGGGAGGAGTGAGGGAAGCTAGATGCAGATTGGAGCCCAGGCGAAGATGGCGCCCGCTGCAGCTGGGAGCCCACGATACCAAACAGCCCCCAGCCGGCCGCTCCCCTCTGGAAATGGAAGCAGAGGTTAGTTACCTGCACAATTTGAAAAGTGGGGTTAAATATACAATTTAAAATACAGTGCGCTTAAAAAACGCCGCCGCTCGCAATCAGCGGGGCGAGATACAGAAAATACTAGGAGAGGCTCTCTCACGCTCTCAGCTCTCGCAATGTTGGCAAAACGAGCCCTCTGCCACCGGGCTGTCTGCCAAACAGGAGAACTAGTGGATATGAGGCTGGCATGGTCTCTTCTTCACAAATGCAAACAGGACACCAGGCCAGCTGTCAGCTGCTCCAGCCCTCCTCCTGCAACAGCATGCAAAAGATTGAATACAGGGACAGCCAACATTTACCCCAGAGTCCTGTGTGCACCCAGGACACTGGCAGAAAGGGATTTAAATCGGTCAAACTACCCTCCTTTTCCACTTGACAAAAGTGGGGGTAATGAGGAAAACAAAACACTCCTAACAAGGCCAGGCAATCACTTTACAGAGATATGGCATCCTCTACTGACCTTTTCTAAGAAAATCCCTCTTTTTGTATGATCATCCCCAAGTTTTTGGACTGATGCGGCTGGTGTTTCAACTCTGAGTGCACTGAGGCCTGTAAACCAGACCTCAGTGCCTGTGCCCTTACCCTTAAACGAACATGTTGAATTGGCTCCTATCCAACTGTCTGAGCTAGCTTACCTGGGAGTCCCTAGTAAATGGTACCCAGGGCATGTAAGCTATAGGATTCCCCAGGGTTCGCAGCACTGGTTGTGTCACCCAGTGTGGGGCACAAGTAACCGAGACTCCCAGCCCACCATTTGAAAGCTAGAAGAGCAGTTTAACTGCTTGCCTGACATTGCCATTTACAGCATTGGCAAATACAGATGTCCCCCTTGTACACGTTTAAGTCACCCCTATGGCAGACCTAGTGATTCCGAAGGCAGAGTGCAACATACCTCACAACATGCATTTTACACGTTCTGGTAGTAAAATCAGTAAACTGTTTTTACTATGGAAAAGCATGGTCGCCAAATGGCAAGTGCAGAGGTACACACTAACCGCTAAGCTGTGCAGAGTCTGGAACTGTGAGACCAAAGTGGGACATCCAAGGCATCACACAGCTCATTACATTAAGCCCAACTTGATTCTAGGGCTAAAATTAATGTAACAAGTTGCAGTGTGCATCTTTAGCAAAGTTGTCACTTTGTTGCTTTCAGTCCCCTGTGCCCCCACTGGCTGCACACGGAGTCCTTTAGCAGACAGCTTTCTGCCGTCCTGGGGAAGACATACCTAGGGGTCTGCTCTGGAAGGAGGTGTCACCTCCCTGCTGCAGGGAGCCACATGGGTGTTGGCCCAAAAGGCGACCTTCAAAGGAGAAGCTGCCTTTGAAGGGCAAATAAGTAACACTTGGGAAAGGTGCTGCTCTATTGTTCAGGCAGACAGGGTGGCACTTGGTCCAGGAGAGGGCAAATCAGTTGCCTAACTGATTTTCCTGGGGCGTGTAACCCCATGGTAGTCATACCTCTGTGCTGGGCTAGGGAGCCCCTCACGCTGTGAGAAGGGTCCTGCCATATTGAAAGTGGGCAGAATGGTGCATCCTGGGACACCTAGATGACATACTTTGCAGGAAGTGATCATTAGGTAGGAGTAAACCTGGTAGTCCATTGGCTACCAACTGCATTCTGCCCACAGGCATTTTCTGAGCATAATTAGGGCATCACTGGCATCCCAAACTCAGATCCTGACTGGTCTAGAAGAAGCATCAAATGAGGACTGCCCTGCTGCACCGTAGACCAGAAAGACTGCACCGGCATGGATTGCACCTGATGAAACTGGTGGCTAGCAAAGAAGGACTCTGCCTACATTGTGCTGCTGAAGGAAAAGCCATCTCCAGAGCCTAGCCAAAACAAAGAGACTCCAAGGGTCAATTAAGCTGGCAGTCTGTTCACAGCACCTGAGAAGTCTGCTGGGGCAAATTGGTGACCCCAAATCTTCAAACCGTTGCCGTGGCGCATCAGGGACGAGGACCCAATCACAAAGTTGCACTCTAGTTCGCGGAGTCCAGGAGTGTCGTTGAGGCACAGCTGGGACCCATCAACCCAGGAAGGATTGACCTTATGACCGCGTTACTGGGCAATCAGTAGTTCAGAGGAGACTAGACTTCTGACGGCACTGAGAGGTCTTCGAGGCGCCATCGATCCTGTGACCAGGACTGTCTCACATCCTTTGTAGACCGAGTAGTCGAAGCAAGACCCCCGTCGACTACATGGCATCCGCAGTCTCCTTTGAGCATCTTTCATCAGCACCACTTCCATAGGAAAGCCCTACAACGGATAAAAGGAACTGACTGAGGACTGCTCCACCTACTAAGTTAACTGTTGCTGAGGCCCTTGCTGGTCCCCCTGACGGGCTCCCTACTGGAGTTAGTCACCTAAAGTGACTCTAAGTGACCACATTTCAACTAGCCAAACCTTTTGGTGAAAAGGTTTCTAAGTGTCAATTTTGATGAATCTGACAATGCTTTTTTTGTGGCTGAGTGAAATAACCCGATTTACTATACCCTGTAAATTCTATATCTCCCGAACTCTCTGGTGGATGTTTTTCATTATGGGGTCTAAAAATACTGCCTTTTAATACATTTGATTCAGATTTCTTTGGTGTCTTTTTGATTTCTTGAATTGTTTTGGTGCAGTTTACATTCTTTACACTTGTTACTTTGTGTAAGCATTGCTGCTTAGAGCCACAGCTACTCTGGGTTGAGAAGAAGGATCAACAAATGAAACCGAAGGATCCTAAAGGGGTTGGTAAGTCACAGTTACATCATATAATACACCTCATGTCCTCACACCGTTTTAATAAAAACATTTCACAACAAAGTCTTCCGCAGGACCCAATTCCACCCAGAAAAAATTAAAATGAAGCATAATCATTTAACAGTTCCAAATTACAGCCCCGAAGCAACAGATATTATAGAACCTATTTACATTAGCAATCCTATATAGTTTGACATTCTTACGGGTCTTCCCTCTATATTTTCTCTCTCTCCTGGTGACAGCAAGCCAGGAAATCCAGAGATAAAAAACGTTCACTTTTTGAGGCCAGAGACCTTTGATGATCATCTCTTTAGGAGATAATAAATAATCAGTGTTAGGCACTATTGATGCCTAGTGCCATTGAAAATCCTTATTGCTTGTGACCCCACTGATGCTCTTTATTTTCTGGAGCCTTTACAGCGTGTGACGACTGATGATCATTACCGCACATTTCCTGTGTACTTGATGTAGGAGAATGGGAAAACATTTTACTTACCTGTAACCAATGGTTTGCAGCTTATGGTGCTGTAGATTACCATGCTATGTAAACTTCTCCATCTAGTGCTTCGCTTGGATGTTGCAATCTGTTTCCTTTAAAGTGTTTAGTTTCTAGGTGACTCGTGATACTTCCCCCAAAATCCAACAATGCATCTGGACATAGATTTCAGCACAGATTGTGTTTTTCTAATATATGAGAAAATGTAAACTGGCACAGAGATGTGAATGAGAAAAGTCTACGGGTATTGGTATATAAACATGTATGTAAAAGATAGTAATGTCATCCCGTGAGCGTGCATCCTGGGAGGTGGGATTGCGCATGTGAATCTGCAGCAATACAAGGACCGGTGGCATTCTAGGAGGGAACACACTTTTATGGCTTTCCATAGAAGCTGTAACAGGTATATAAAGTCATACTGGTGTCCTATAGTTTGCATGAACGCTCCTACAGTAGAAGGGTGTAACCTTATGGCACAGTAGGCTAATCCTGCCTTTTGTAGGTTCAGCTAATGACAGTCAATCTCATGCTTCAAGGCCTCTAAAACTGCCTTTAGAGATGGTTACAATAGTGCAAAAGCCCTTTCTATATTGGTTCAAAGCAAGCCCTTGTAGTGGGCTTTCATGATTTCTCAAGAAATTGCATGCACTCTTCTTGAAGCCCTTGGAACCAAATTAATAGGAGTTTAGATGCCAAATCGCAACATTCAGTGCACTGCCATTGAGATGTTGCTGCTGGCACTGGTGCTATTTGAGGAGTCAACTTTTCGTGGGGTTGTATGGCTATTTCCAAAAGAAGCAAAAACTACAGCTAATTTGCCCGGATGGGTGCTTCCGCATTATCCTTCCAACATATGAAATAAGCGGCTGTGGCGGAAAAGTGCATAAAAATATCTCTGACCAATTTATCCATCGAGCATTGCCTGTGGATTTTACGTACTTGAAGGGGAAGGTTTGGCATTTTGAGTTCCCACGCATGACAAACAGATACACTGTTGGGATTAACCCCTTGGGCGTGGCCGCGATTCTGCGCCTGTGCGGCACTTCTGAAGAGTGGGCGGGTTCATGACGGCCCCCAGCAGTCATCAGCACACGCCCACCGTGTTGCATGACGGACGGGGGCCGTCATCAGCATGGAACGGGTTAAGGAACTGAGCCAGTCATTGATTGGTAGCAACAAACCTTCATTTTGAGGAGCTGCATCGTGATTGGTCTGAGCGGCCTGTTTGGCCGCTCAGGCAGTACCTGGGAGACTGGGCATGCTCTCCACGGGCACTGGCAAGTGTGCATGACTGTTTGGCCGGCCAAGCAGTTATGTGCACTTAGGGAGGAAGTGTAAACCACTCCTGCTCCCTCTTGTGGCGGTGAGCCCTGCCTAGTTCCGCCCGACCTGGCTGGAGTCCGGCAAAGAAAAATAAAATGATAATTTCTTGTTATTATCATTTTATCTTTATCTTGCACTGCTCAATGAGCAGTGGGGTGATGCTCCTCAGCCTTAGTGAAGGAACCGCCACTGGGTGGGAGTAAGATGGGAATGGATGTAGCTGAGCATAATATAGGGTGATATAAATGATAGCTGTTCCTGGTATGATTATTGAACCGCCAGCCCCATCCACCTGCTCGAATGTCTAGATTCAAATCATACTGGTCAACGAGTGAGGATATCTAGGCTGTGACTTGACTTTGTGAAGGGCTAGTGTCCTCCTCTAGCGTAGGAGCGAGAGGAACCTCCTATGTGGTCTTGCTATATTTTGGAATTTTAAATGTCCTTATTTTAAAGCCTAATTTATGTTTGAATGGCGTTATAGCTGAGAACGTTAATACGTGGCCAGTATTAGGGCCAATCGTGAATGCCAGGGTTTGTTTGTTCATTTCCAGGGGAGGTTTTTCTTGGTCTAAATCTCCCGTCCTTGTACCAAGCATACATTGATCTCCATGGATTAACTGCAACTTCCAAAGAATCACCGCTCTCTCCCTTAGTCACATCTCTCTTGCAGTACAATGCTTTTCTTGCACAGCAGCAAGATTAGTTCAGAGCTACACCTCCAGTCAGCGCTTAATTTGAGCCGGTGGTTTCCGGTGCACCAGCACTTAATCATCAGCACAGGAGCTTTTCACGAGCACCAGTTAAGGACACATTAATTTACTGAATGGCACCATTAAGAGATAAAGTGATTTGCCTAGAGTCACAGGATGTTGAGCTGACGCCAAGACTCGAAGCTGGCTCCTCAGCTCCGAATACAGCAGCTCTAGCCATTACGCCACATCCTCTCCCACTTTTATGGTTAGTTGTTGGTTCTGCTTACAGGAGAAATAGGCTGGTGCAAGTTGCCTACTAACAAGACCCCCAGCACTTATTTATTTGATTTTCTTTTTTTTACAAATTAACCACGGCTCCCAGTCATGGCTGGTTACAGCTATAGATCAGTTGTGCATATGGCTGGGTCTAAACTGGGGTGGTGTGATGAGCAAAAGAATGATGGATGTAACCCAGATCCTTGTGACTGGGGGTGAATGTTTGCGTTGTCCAGCATTCCGTCCATCAATTGTTTCTTTTGCACCTTACTATATGGCAGCATGAACTTCATGTGGTTATGCGTCCAGATGTATGGAGGTACATCACAGCATACTGAAGGCGGCAGTCGCCAAGCAGGCAAGTGATGGTGATGTTGTTCAAATTGTCAACGTTTTGAATGGCCCGTAGAAGTAACAGAAGGTTTGAAAATCATTCAGATTAGAAATTAGCCTTCCGTTATAAAAACTAAGTTGATTACGAACCGCCAATATGGTAAATCGATCCTCCAATTTCCCATAGATTTGCGGTCTTCTGCAGTGAATCTTCGATCCTCTTTTGCTGGATCCTTGATTTTCCGATTGCCACAGAGAAGTTGATTCATGTGCCAGGGTCTCTCGTCAAAATTCTAGTAAAAGCACTGGAAGCACATGAATTTGAAGTAGATTTATTGTTACAATGAAAATGACCCTGCCACATCTTGAGGGAGTTGCATGAACCACCTGCTTCAATCTCCAACAGACCATTAAGAAACCCACAGTATATGAAGTTCCAAATTACCACACTACATTCTTCACATAAGTACTGGACAGTGTAAATACAATTTTATTCGATTTTTAGAGAAAATCACAAAAGTATTCATGATAAAAACGCAGAGAAGGTACAGTAAAATACATCCACTCTAAGTTGCAAATAACACATATAAGAAAAGTATATAGTGGGCTGTAAGTATCTAAAAACATGATAAAATCACGGCATAAGACCAAGCCTGAAAAAACAAAAAACAAGCCAAGGCCTATTTAGAAACGCATACTAAAATTCAGCACCCATGCATAATCCCAGATAAAAATCGAGACAAGAATCAGCAAATTGCTTGGGTATTTTAACAATTGGAGGAACAGAAAGGAGGGCTTCACTTGGGCAAAATTAATAGGCAAAAGAGCGGACGAACAAACTTGTGCTGGAGGTTATTAAATCTTGGGCAGATCATAATGTGTAGGGTGTAGGAGTGGAGACATCATCCCAGGAACATGTCGCCAGGTTCGAAAATTTAAACCAAGCCCTTCGGGTTACAAGGGTTGATGGAACAAGTAGAATCTACAATAGGTTAACAGTCTATGATGAAAGCTAGAAATCTCTAACGACAGATTAGACTCCATTACAGAAACCGTTTTCACCACAATAAAATGGCGCATAGTGCTCTTGTGAAGGGTCGCAGTCTCTAGTTCTGCGGCCGCCCCAGCAAGAAAAGCCTGCTTTATCCATGCAATATCCCTCCTTGTTATACTAAACAACCTGGTTCATTAAAGAGTTTGGGGCGACCCAAGGTGTTTAGGGTACGTCTAATGTAAGAACGCCAGGGAATGTGTGACATGCTGTCCAAAGCCAGGCAGTCACATAGAAAGAGCCTATTAAGGGACAAGTCCTCCTTTAACCAGATGTCACAACCATAGCAAAAGGGGGCACAACCAAATCAGATCGAAGATGTACCCCAGACCCACTTCATCAAGGAGCATCTCAGAGGGAGTGCTCTGTGGAACTATGAGAAGGCCTCTCAAAAAGGAATTCTCAAAGACCTGTAATTGAGAGAAAGGCAATTAACCCCAGATGTCACAACCATTGCTGGCCGAGGTAACACACTTGGCTCTGGAAACTTTTAACACGGCCTCCACAGGAGTATGTCCCAAGCGCCTTGCCAAGGCACTTAACCCCTTTAATGGCAGGTTTAAACCTCATGACGTTTTCTTAATCAGTGGTTGCTAAGAAAGGTTAGAGTTCAATACAATCCCCAGGTATGAGAAGTGATTGAACCTGGTTATAGGCTGGCTATTGATCGAAAAACCTTTGGCTCTTGTGTTATTTGGGCCAACCACCATAACGTTAGATTTAGAATTGGTGGTGAGATCAAGCCCATCCATATAGGTGGCACAGAGATCAAGGAGATGCTGTAATCCCTTGACGGTGAATGACAAGAGGATGGCGTTATCTACATATAAAAGAACAGACAGATGACAACCACCTACAGTCAGGGCATCCGCTCCCGGATTCATAAGGGCTAGATCAGGCTGTTATTGTAAAGGGTGAAGATAAAAGGGGTCAGGATACACCCCTGGCACACACTTCTGTTCAGCCTCAGGTGCAGGGTGCTTTCTCAATCCAATCTGTATCTTACAGAGGCAGATAGACCCTCATGCAGAACATACAATTTATTTTATTTATTTATTTATTTTTTATTTTAAAAATTTATAAAGCGCAGCATATACCCGTAGGTGTCTTGGCGCTGTGACTCTGCTAAAATTCTCTGATTGAGCATTTATCTACCTTAGGAAGTGGTCCCTGGACAGTTATTGGTCAAACAACCATGTTTTCAGCAGTTTCCTAAACTGAAATAACGAGGGTGAAGATTTGATTTCCTCTGGAAGAGTATTCCAGAGTCTGGCCGCGGAGTTAGTGAAGCATCTGTCACCCCAAGTGACCGTCCTGGTACGCGGCACTGTTAATAGATGCCTCTGTTCAGATCTTAAAGATCTTTTAGGTAGATAGTGGACTAGTTTCTGTTTGAGAAACGCCGGGCCATGACCATTAAGGGCTTTGAAGGTGAGGCACAAGGTCTTGAATCTGATGCGATTTCTCACCGTTAACCAGTGGTAGTTCCTGATTACATGCTTGATGGACTGGAATTTCGGGGTACCGGATAGTAGCCTTGCCGCAGCATTTTGAATGAGTTGCAGTTTGGCCACCACCCGTGCTTGTGCATTTGCAAATAATCCATTGCAATAATCCAGGGAGGATATTACCAAGGAGCTCACCACTGTTTTCCTAGTGTTCTCAGGAAGAAAGGGCAGGATTTTTTTGATGATCTTAAGCTTGTAAAAGGCCGATGAGGCTACCTGATTGGCGTGGCTGGAGAAGTTGAGTTTATCATCGAAGATGATTCCCAGATTCCTAACCTTCTGCACAGGTTCTGGAGGAGCTCCAAGTGCAGTCGGCCACCATGTGGTAGACCACTGTGGAGATAGTTTTCCAAAAATCATTACCTCGGTTTTATCCGAGTTAAGGCGTAAACAGTTCTCGGCCATCCATCCCTTGATTGCCAGCATACCTTCCTGAAACCGGGCGGATACTTCCTCGCCATCATTCTTAATGGCGATCACCAACTGGGTGTCGTCGGCGTATGAGGTCAGGCTCATCCGGTAGTACTTAATCACCCTAGCTAAGTCCGACACATAGATGTTAAAAAGTGTCGGACTTAGGGATGAGCCTTGCGGAACGCCACATGGGAGGGCAAGATCAGTAGATTGTATTGGTCCCAAGGTCACTGCCTGTGTTCTGTTAGACAGAAAAGAAGACAAAAGATCCTTGGCCCTTGAGTGTATGCCCATTTCTTCGACACGGTCAATCAAGATGGAATGATTGACCGTGTCGAAGGCTGCAGAGAGATCCAGCAGGACCAGTATCGCTGTTCCTCCCTGGTCCCTGATGGTCCTAATATCATCAGCAGCTTTTATAAGAGCAGTCTCTGTTCCATGTAGTTTCCGGAACCCACACTGAGAGTCGTCCAGGAGGTTATTTTGTTCGATGTATTCAGCTATTTGTCTATTCATGGCTTTCTCCACTACTTTGGCCAGGTAGGGCAAACTGGCAATCGGTCTGTAATTTTTTAGGATAGTTTTGTCTAGACCGATCTTTTTCAGGAGGGGTTTCAATAATGTGTTTTTTAGTTTGTCCGGAAAAATCCCTGATTGGAACATGGCATTACAAATTTGAGTGATAACTTCGCTGATCAGGTCAATTACCGGGGTGAAAATCTTTGGGGGACAAGGGTCTAAGGCTGAGCCTGTTTTTACCTGCCTCATGAGATCTATTATCTCCTCTTTCGTTACCTCCCTAAATTTGGAAAATGAGCAGTTGGGGGTAATTCTTAGTTGTTTAGGTTGCATGTTTGTGTTAATTTTGATTACTGAGAATTCCGAGTATATATCATTTACTTTTGAGAAGAAAAAGCCAGCTAGATCATTACAGAATTGCTGTGATTGGGGAGGACTCAAGTCTACCGATTTCCCTGCCAGTGTCTTGACTACCTCAAACAGTTGTCGACTTGAGTTTTTTGACTTTTCAATTTGGTGCTCAAAATAATTCTTTTTTTCCTCCTGAATCATTTTTTTATAGATGGTTAATGTTTCCTTATACCTGGCTTTACTTATGTTATCGTAGGTCTTACGCCAGATTCTTTCCTGATTCCTGCAAATCTGCTTTTGCTTTCTAAGGATCTCTGAATACCAAGGTGCTGAGGGCACTTTCCTATTTTTTTAGATGGATTTTAGTGGAGCGTGTGTTTCCACCGCTTTGCCAACCCAGTCGAGAAACTGACCTACTGCTTTGTTAGGGTCTGGCTGGATATCTGGACGGGAGTTGGACAAGGACATTCTGAAGGTTTGGTAGTCGATGTCCTTCCATACTCTGAATTTTTCCTGTGACAGGGTCTGTTTAGGGGCGATAATCCGATTAGTCGGAATTTGACACAGAATGGCATGGTGATCTGTCCATGTAAGCGGTAGTATGTTGGTTACCTCTAACTCGATGTTGGAAAAGATGGCATCTAAAATATGTCCAGCATCATGAGTTGGTTCCTTTATGTGCTGATTTAAACCTAACGTCTCACATTCTGCTATTAAAGATTGAGTTTCCGACTCCTCCATCTTATCTAAATGGAAGTTGAAGTCTCCCAAGGCCATGAAGGAATCTTCAATGGCTAGCGATTCCATCCAGGAAGTAAAGGAGGAAAGAAACTCCGAGCGAGAACCTGGTGGTCTATAGATGAGCACTCCTTTAAGGTTATATGAAGGGTTCAGGTTGATAGCGAAGTGTAACGCCTCACAAGCAGGCGATGGTAAGGGGGAGATTCTAACCGGGAGGGTATCCCGGGCAATAATTGCCAGGCCCCCTCCTCTTTTTCCTCCCTGTCTGTCCAACCTATACACCTCGAAGCCGTGTGGTACTGCTACCTGAAGATCGGGCTCGGATGTTTCATCCATCCATGTTTCGGTTATGAAAAGGACATCTATTTTATAGTCCTCAATTAAATCTGCAATCTCCTGCCTATGCCGAGCCAAAGACCGAGCATTAATGAGGGAGATAGTAATAATTTTTTGCTTAGCCGTTCCGTTAGCAGAGAGGCTGACTTTATTCTTAATAAGAAAGGAGGACTTACAATCCCCACAGCCGATTTCAATTCGGTCTATAAGATCTTCTGGATTGTGCTGAGTGCAGGTCATCAAGTGTCCTGGATTCCACTTCCGTATTTCAACTGGGGTGTATATAATCCTTTCGGTGTTGAATGACACAGGGGGTATGGCGCTAGGCGCGGGTCTGGCGCGGACGGGCGCAGACGGGCTTGCCTCCGGCGCGCCCGCTGCGCCCGCCCGCTGCGCGGACGAGGAGGACGTCCATTTTTATCCAGTTCTGAGGAGGGCGGGAGGTGTCCAGCTACTGGACCGCCACCCTTCCTACCTCCAATATGGCGCCTGCTCAGCCTGTTCTCCCCACGTCAGCACGTGATTCTGCTGCGCGGAGTACAGCGTGTTGGAGCGGCAATCTAGGCAATGGGGTCTGTTTAATTAAAACAATTCAAGTTTCAAATAATGTGAACAGAAAATAAGGCACACATTTAAAATACTACAATACAGAGCCCCCGGCTTTCCGCCTCAGGGGTGATGAGACTAGCAATTAAGTCAGCGCGCGTGCGCTCTTGCAGTGCTTAAGTAGTCTGGGAGGGCGTGTGTGTCCAGCTACTGGACCGCCACCCTTCCTACCTCCAATATGGCGCCTGCTCAGCCTGTTCTCCCCACGTCAGCACGTGATTCTGCTGCGCGGAGTACAGCGTGTTGGAGCGGCAATCTAGGCAATGGGGTCTGTTTAATTAAAACAATTCAAGTTTCAAATAATGCGAACAGAAAATAAGGCACACATTTAAAATACTACAATACAGAGCCCCCGGCTTTCCGCCTCAGGGGTGATGAGACTAGCAATTAAGTCAGCGCACGTGCGCTCTTGCAGTGCTTAAGTAGTCTGGGAGGGCGGGAGGTGTCCAGCTACTGGACCGCCACCCTTCCTACCTCCAATATGGCGCCTGCTCAGCCTGTTCTCCCCACGTCAGCACGTGATTCTGCTGCGCGGAGTACAGCGTGTTGGAGCGGCAATCTAGGCAATGGGGTCTGTTTAATTAAAACAATTCAAGTTTCAAATAATGCGAACAGAAAATAAGGCACACATTTAAAATACTACAATACAGAGCCCCCGGCTTTCCGCCTCAGGGGTGATGAGACTAGCAATTAAGTCAGCGCGCGTGCGCTCTTGCAGTGCTTAAGTAGTCTGGGAGGGCGGGAGGTGTCCAGCTACTGGACCGCCACCCTTCCTACCTCCAATATGGCGCCTGCTCAGCCTGTTCTCCCCACGTCAGCACGTGATTCTGCTGCGCAGAGTACAGCGTGTTGGAGCGGCAATCTAGGCAATGGGGTCTGTTTAATTAAAACAATTCAAGTTTCAAATAATGCGAACAGAAAATAAGGCACACATTTAAAATACTACAATACAGAGCCCCCGGCTTTCCGCCTCAGGGGTGATGAGACTAGCAATTAAGTCCAATTACATGGAGAGCAAGGCTGGATCGACCCCCATGGCCCAGAGCTTAGCGCTATTTAATCTGTCAAATGTCAAGTTTAGGTCCATGAAGGCCAAGAGGACCGCCCCCTCTCTTGCCCTAGCATCATTTGCGGTCAGCATATAAAAGTTAAGGGTCTGGTCAACGGTACCCCGTCTGACCCTGAAACCATACTGGGCTTCTGAGAGGACATTCTTTTATGTAGCCCAGTTGGAAAGGCGGTCCAGTAGGACCCTACCCAACACTTTAACCTCACTATCCACCAACAAAATAGAGGGGTAGCAAGCGGGGTCAACCTTGTTGCTTTTCCTAAAGATTGGGACTATTATGGATTGTTTCCCACTAGGGGGAAGTCTCCCCGATTGCTGCATTAAAATGGTGAGTCAGCAACAGGGCCCATAGATCCACCTCAGATTTAAATAAATCCCCTGGGATACCATCTGGTTCCGGGGTCATGACCTCTTGGAGGGACATAACGGTTTTCCTGGCCTTCTCCCACTGAAAGCAAAGGCTGGTTACCACTCGCTCATTAGGTATGGGAGCTTCCATTGACTCAAAACCGGAAATGGCCCGATGTGGTCCAGCCACTCCTGGGTAGGGGGTATAATCAGGGCCTGCACACTTGCCTTATCTGAATGGAAGAGAGGATGGTTCACAACCCTCCAGAACTCTGTGCTGCCGCATAAAGCACAGAACCCCACAATTTCTCTCAAAGCTCCCCATTAAGAGACTTCTTCCTCTCCGAGAGAGCCAAGCGATAACAAGCCGTAGCACTTTTCACCTCCTCCCTGCTATGAGGCTGCGTGTGCAGGCAAACTATAAGTGTACTATGGGCTTTGGAGCATACCTTATCGAACCATCTGCTGGGCGGAGAGAGACACATGGGCTTCAATGGGGACAGTGAAGGCAGACTTGATATAAACATTGATGTTACTAAAGGCATGCAAAGCATTAGAATCTAGAGCCCCATCATCCCGACCGTTATTAAAGTTATAAAGACAGGAGGAAACAGGAGAATTATCAAATTTCATTGGTACCACCTCAGCACACTTAAGTCTACGCCCCTCAGCGATATGGATAACCGATTCCTAAAAGAGGACATCAGACTCACCAAAGACAAAGACCACCCAAAGGCAGCCAAAAGGATGTTGTGGTCACTCTGCTGATGCCAGGCTACCCTTAAATCAGTTATAGGAGCAAAGATGTAAGCAATAATGGAACTAGCACCAGACCCCTAAAAGTTGTGATCATCGGTTCATTTACAGTATCCCACCTATTAAAAAGGTTCACAAGGTAGTAATCTATGAACATGGTATTAAACATGTCTCCTGCAGCGGTGTGTTTCAGGTTAGCCTGATCCCAAAGTGCCGGGTCACCATCTTAGGGCGAATATCCATACAGGTAGCAATCAAAACAAATGTGCAAGTTGAAATCACCCATTAGGAGTAGCAATGAGAACCTGTATAAGGTGGCGGCAATATTGCTAAGAAGCTGACCAGGCTCACTCAACACCAGATTCCCCCTGGAGTGGGTGATAAACATCGACAACTAGGAGTCTCACCTGATGTGCAAAAGTCAGAAGAATGCCCAGAATAAAATGAGAGAAAGAGTCAACTTTCTCAATTTTACAACTGAGACAATTTAATAAAGTGGCTAGCTGCCCTCCCTTAGCTCTCCTGTGAGGTGAAGGAAAGGCAGGTAAAACAAAGGAGTACAAAAGGGGGTGGTGATGGACGGAGCATCTGAACCAATCAAACATTCACACCCAGTCAACAGATCTGGGTTTAATCCATCACCGTTCTTTAGCCCACTCTGCCACCCCAGTTCAGACATGGCTATATGCAAATCAGTCTGACCCTGTGCCTCATGGGAACAGTCCAGCCCGAACTGCCAAGCCATGCCTTCATTGGATTGGAAACTAGCTTCCTAGGACCGGTTTCTGGCATTTCAGCCGTCTTCAGCCAGGCTTGCTTGAATCCAGTGGCAAAGTGAGCAAGGGATTCACGTCTGAGCATACCCGGCCAACTTATGGCAAACAAAGGAGGCATAGCCATCTAAAACCAGGGAATCCCCAATATGCCATATCTCTAGGGAGCCAAATAATAGAGGCAAGAAGAGAAATTCATACACTCTTTGTCCACTAGCTTCCCATTAATCTGTGCAACGTTCCAGCTCAAGGCTTTAAGGGTGTTGGAGGATATCGGGGCAAGGCGCTGGCAGTGATGGGGGTGGGGGTGGGGCGTGGGATTACTTGGGCCAGAACCCAGTCACTGCAGTGCATCCAACTCCGAGAGGGGGCTTAAAGTGATTGTTTAGAGTTAAACTGGGGGCATGGACGGGCAAAGAAACAGTTGACCAGAGAATCCTGTGCCATAGATCCCAACAAGCCTTTCCCACAATACATCCGCTCAGCAGAAGGGGAACAGGGTTTGTAAAAGTAACCCAAGGGGAGTGAAAAAACATTCCCTTCTTACTTGTGCCCCCTTAAGTGTTGATGTAAACAACTGAGAAAGAAATAAACCTTGCCCTGCAACACTAGGCTCAAAGACATACAAGTCTGACATTCTTGGCAAAGATGGAAGATCTTACATTAGGTCAACAGAACCATATGAGGGAGATTGGCGGCATTCAGGGAATGCGGAGGCAGACAGTTTTCAAGTAACCGCGCTTGAGTAATTGGGGCAGGGGGATGGGGGGTCTACTGTGAACCAAAAAAATCCCCAATAAAAGGAATGCCCAGTCATGAGGCCTAGATGAAAATCAAGAGACACTTTTACCAATGACTTGCTATTTATGGTTAGAAACAGGGAACTGCAACAAGACAGTACTCCAACAGCACCCTGGGCAAAACAAGTTATCTCAAGGAAAATAATGGTCTGGTATTATTGCTGTTCTCATCCCCGACACCAGGGAAAACATCACTCTTTGCAAGCTTAGACTGGGACAATATGTTTAGGAATGGTGGGCGCATAAAAACATTAGTCTAGGGATGGCTTTAGTCTTGTTAGGGTCAGAGAGTATGACAGGACGCAGCAAGAAGCATCTCCAGGTTGCCCACAGTTGCAGTGCTTGATGAGTCCTAAGTACTGTTCATGACACATACAGAGATGCTGGTGCTTGTTCAAGGTCTAATCTAAACCATCCAACAAATGAAAGCTCCTGGACCTCACCAGTCTCAGACCCTGCTCATCTAATGCACGGCAGTCACACTGGAGCTTTACGGCAGCCATCCGCATCATAATCAACGAGCAGATCTTCTGTGCTGGAAAATCCGTCAAGGCCATATTAGGCTAGGTTAGTGTTAGGCCTAAGCCTTAAACATCCTTAGAAGGACTTATTTTCTGCCCTTGTTGCCTCTGACCGCCTGTAAGTCTGATAACCTATGAAAACGTGTAGTCCCATGCCTTCCCCCGCCATATTAGAAAAAGTTGAATATTTTTTCCTGAGACAAAGAAAAATACTGACAGGTAGTGACTCTAGCTCATGTGAGAACCTATTGACTCGCCTCAGGCCCAACTCACCTGGACTAATTTCTCTTTCGTGATCCCCCAAAAGGCCTTACTATTTCATGCATAGCAGCGCTCGCTACTGGACATGTGAGGCTAAAACATCTCTTGTCCTACACACAGACCCTCCCCATGGTCTAGTCACCCGTAAACCTGCATCCTATCCTTTAACAGTACTCCTCTTCCCTCCCAAAAAAGAAAACCTATGTTTTCATCATGCATGGGGTGTGGTCCAATTTATTTCAGTCTTCCCCCATCAAAAACATGTCAGAATAAGGAAACCTGAAAGTATAAATTAAGTGGACTTCAGAGGGCAGATCTTCATTTTGTTTCCAAGTGGTACGTGCAACTGCAGGGAAACAGGCAGGAGAGATGGAAAACTGATTACATTTCGGAAACAAGGAGCCATCTAACAGACTGCCCTGGAGCAGGAAACATCGGACATCAATTCTTAATTGGAGAAACAGTCAATAAAACCGGACTGGAAATCCTACATGATTAAAAGCAGAATTATTATGCTCTGTAATTTTCCAGCAACTGCACATTAATCACTGCCAGGGAAGAAGCGGATGCCTTCAAGGCAGGTCCAGTTGGGAATCATTGTTTAAGGCAGAAATAATATTCTGTCGCCCCCTCGCAAAAAATGAAATAAAACTGCAGGAGAAACAGATTTGAAATAGTCTCTACAAGAGGGGGGAGTATCAGCTTCTGTTTATCTAGATCTTCAAAAGAAGTCGCGCACACATGGATAACCTATTGGCTGGCTAATGCAAACAGCAGAATTGAGTGTACTCACCGCCCAGGTCTTTGTGAGCCGGAAGATGGGAGCACTTTGCAGGCCGGAGACAACGGACATGAGCGCGTGGATATTATTCAGGTCGTACAATTTCTGAGGAGGACAAAAGGTAAAATAGAGTTAAGTGTATGGATGTATAGATATTCTAGCTAACAGGATCTGCCATATAAATAAAGTTGCCTTACAGATCCACGTAATCAGAATATTGAATTTCCGATCCTGGGTTTACATATCATTGTCAGCAAAGACTTCAGTCAATTGGTTCAAAATAATGCAAACCAAGAACTACAACTCCCGGAATGAACTAAGTAGGCAAATGAGTGGCTGGGACTGGAAACATGCGGTGGTGAATACATGGATATGGGTGGCAATCTCACACGCAGGTCAGTAAACAAAGGACTGACAAATTAACCTTTCAAATAGCCACTGCAGTTATTCTTTACTGAACTCTGCACAAGCTACCCACATTATAGAAGGTTATAATTAGGGCTCCCGGTTTTATGGTATTTATTTTTTGGTCATTTCCGTCCACTTATCCACATTTATTTTTTGGCCATTTTATCTGTAATCAGCCATATTTATTTTGTGTTTTGCATATAAATGTAGTTGTAAAACTGTACATTTCCATATCTATTTCACGGATAGAAACGCACTCATACTTTGATGTCTGTCAAGTTTTAGCTATTTAAGTTGCCAAATGCTACACAATACATCCACTGGTAAATACTAGCATTATACCATAAATGTATGTTGTCATATGCCGTTATTTAAAGAAATGTCATCCTGTTTTTTAATTGCTGTCCATCTGCTCAGCTGCTGGCCTATAATTCACGAAAGACAGCACAGAGATTCACTTAAAAGAAGCACGATTTTATGTATCTATCCACTTTTAAAAATAAATGCAAACAGAAAACACATTGTTTTCGGTCTGACTTTATCTGTAATAATCGGTAATAATAGAAAACAGGGAGCCTTAGTTATAATTGAATAAATCCATATGTATCCTGCACGTACCAAGTCAGCCTTTTTAAAAATACACATTACACACAAAGCATTAGAGCACATAGAGAACCGGGAAGATCTTTTGAAAAGTAAATCCCTAAGAAAAGTGTAAAGGTTAATGGAAGGAGCATCAACTTCACAAAATAAAAGGTCAGCCATTCATGCTGTAGTCCTTGTTCTTTTTATTTTTCAGATGAGTAACACAAAATTCATGTTCCAACAAAAAAAGGTTGTTCAATCCAAAATCCAATCTGAGGATATATCACTCTCAAAGTCAATGATTTCTTACAGATGAATAATCAAACTAAAAAAACAGCCTTTAACTTCCTAAGAAAAGTGATAAGGAGTTTGGGAATATTATAACCCGAGGCGTCCTTGGGTATTTCTGAGTATGCTTTAAGTGCCCAAATGAGGGAAGCCATTCTCTTTAAACACGAAATTACAACAAACCACTGAAAGAAGAGAGTTGGCTAAAATTCCTTATAAGTAAGTGATCTATATAATTTTAGTTGGAAAAAGGACTTGGTTAAATCTAGACCTAAAAAGTGAATTATTGTCCATACGGCTTGTGTATCCCTCAATGTGCTTAGTCCCTCATCTCCCCCCAACAGTACGTAAATGACCACAAGGTCCATTATTCATTATTCTCAGGTCCAGCTGGCTTTTATAACCAGGTCAAGAACATTTTGGGTAGCAGAGGCATCAGAGAATCAAGCTAAACTTTATGGAAACATGCTACGGAGGCCAACTTGGTCAAATTCTTTTCACTCACAATGAAGTATTCAAGGGGGAAGATTTGTTATAGGGCTTAGATGCCAAGCAGATCGTGGTGACAGACAATGCCGAAAGGCCAGTTTTTGCACGGCCTTTGGTGAAATGAGGGGGGAAAAATGGAGAAAAAGAATCCCCTGGGATTAAAAAAAAATATTAAATGAACTACCAGGTGCGAAACAGGGAACTGGGATTGTTTCATAATGGTACTGTCACTATATGTGTCAAAGATGTAGGGAATTGCTCAATTCCTTAGTCATATCAAAATACCTAAAGCCTTGTCGCACGTTAACATTTTTAAAAAGTTTTCTGATTCCTGGCAGAGTTAGGTCTGGTGAACAGAACATGTAAAATGCTCTAGGTAGAAATTAAAGGTAACGTTTGGTAAGATTGTTAGGTGTGTGAACAAAGGATCACGGTCTCTCCTGCGATGAACAGGGACAGAGCTCATTGATTTTCCTGACTGAACTAAACGCCATGAAGAAGACTGTATTAAGATTAGGAATCCAATTTCACAGGTGGTCATAGTTTGAGTGACGCTTTGATAATCAGGCAAGAAACCAATTACAATCCTGCTGCATTAGCACACTGCTAAGGGCCAACTAGGTATGCTTCAAATTGGTGTTTTATTGCCTCAATAGATATCTGGAGAAATATCGCAGGAAAAACTCATACATTTTTCTAACAGGAAAATCAACAAAAAAGACTGATAAAGGTCACAATCCTTAAAAAAAAAATATAGGGGTCACTATTTTATATTGAGAAAGCACAACCAGAGTCTTTTTTTGCCCCACTGTGTAGAGAAGCCCACGTTTGACTAAGAACGGGTTAAGACGCCAGAGCTGCTGGTAAAAGGATTTTTTTTACATTACTAAACCAAAAAATTTAAAAAAACAATTATGTTTTGTGTAGTTCAATAAATAATAGGTGTCAATAACCCATCTCAAAAGTACTTAGTTTTGTGATATACAAATGATAAAATGCTTACACACTGCTGTAAGGGTCATCAGACCTCAGCGAGCAGTGGTCATCTCACAAAGTCACCTTGACCAATTAAACAAGTTACATACCTTTGGTAATGCCTTATCTGGTAGAGACTCTAGCCAAAGAAAACAAACCAAGAGTAGAGGGTCCAAGGGAAGTTTAAACACCAACACGGATAGATTCCTCACAAAACTATGGTTAGACACACAATTATCCACGGGTCTGCTGGGCTTCAAAAGAGGCACTAGAAAAGTCAAACAAAAGGCACAAGCAGAGGCTCTCAATTATACATATAAGGAGTCCTTTAATAAGGACGGAATCCCATCACCCAACAAAGTGGCATGCTTCATCATCTGGGATTTATCCTCTTGGCTGGAACACCTAGTGCAGCCCAGGGTTACAACCCCCTCACTGCGAGGGAGGAGCGTAGGGATGTTTTAGATACTACTCTAATAAAGGATCTACAAAAATCGAACAGATGTAAAGCACTAAAGTTGCTTGAGGGATGTGTGCAGTGCAAAAAGTTCAACTAAATGTGATGAGTGTTCTAAAGAACAAGTTACTTAACTTCGGGAACGCTTTTTCTGGTGGATACAGCATCTGCATGTGGATTCCTCGCCTTAAGAATATCCTCTGTGCCAGCATTCCGTGGAAATTTTTCCTAGCTCCCCGCGCCAACGAGGTCGTCACAATGCCACGGCTCCGCACGCGGCTCCGCATGACGTCACCGGAGCCACAAGAGGACCACGCCGGCATGATGACGTCAGTTCCACCCATTTTTTCCGTGCCACCAAAGCAAAACGGGCAGACCGACCATAAAGACAATGCATACATAGTACACAGTATTCACACAAATACACACAGTGCAAATTGAAATAAGAAAGCAAAGGAAGCTTACATTTCAAATAAGTCAACAATGGACAAATAGAGGTAATAAAGTCTTCAGTACACAAAATCATCAAAATCACCAATAACACCTTTTTAAGGTATAAAAGGGTGGACAACGGGGAGGTGGGTGGGTCAGTGAGGAATCAACAGGCAGATACTGTAAACACCACAAAAAGCATTACCGAAGGTAAGTAATTTGTTCTTCTGATGGATACATCTGCCTGTGGATTCCTCACCTTATGACTAGAATCCCACAGCAGTCCAACCCCCAGAGGAAGGTGTCCACCCTTCTATACCAAAATGTCTTGCAAAACAGAGCGCACAAAATGGCCGTCCCTCCTCACCTCGGAGTCCAAGCAGTAATGCTTCGCGAAAGTGTGGAGGAAGGCCCAAGTTGCGGCTTTACAGATGTCCAACACAGGTAGAATGAGCTCTAATGCCTACAGGAGGCTACTTACCAGCCAGGGAGTAGAATATCTTGATGCACAAGATGATCCACTTGGATAAAGTGTGCTTTTGCACTGCATTGCCCTTCATACAACCAGCATATCCAAAAACGAGCTGATTATCTTGCCGGAAGTCCTTTGTTCTATCCAAATAGCAGCTAATCGCCTTCTTTGGATCCAAACGATGTAGCCTCTCCTCCTCCTTGGAAGGGTGAGGGGGAGGATAGAAAGTAGGGAGGGTAATGGAATGTCGTAGATGGAAGGGAGTTACCACCTTAGGCAGAAAAGCAGCCCTGGTCCTGAGTACCATCCTTTCAGCATGTATGGTCAGAAAAGGAGGCTTTGAACTCAAAGCCTGGAGCTCACTCACCCTCCTAGCCGAAGTGCTAGCCACTAAAAAGACCGTTTTGAATGTCAGTAGTCTCAAAGGACAACTATACATAGGTTCAAACGAGGAACACATTAAAAGAGTCAACACCCGATTTAAATCCCACTGGGGCATAATAAAAGGAGTGGGCAGAAACATGTTCGTAAGCCCCTTAATGAACCTTAAGACTATTGGAGACTTAAAAAGAGAAGGCTGATCTGGCAAACAAAGAAATGCCGACAAAGCCGACAAATATCCTTTAACAGTAGCCACAGCACAACCCCGCTGAGCCAAATGAAGTGAAAAACAAAGAACATCAGAAAGATGCGCTTTCGAAGGATCAATAGATTTCTCTCCACACCATCTCACACATTTCGACCACCTGTAGTAGTAGATAGACTTAGTGGTATGTCACCTGGCAGATGAAATAACATCCACCACGTCAGGCGGGAGAGAAAAAGAATTCAGGTGGCCCCGTTCAATCTCCAAGCATGAAGGTGCAGGCTCTGGAGGTGGGGGTGTAGAACCTGCCCCTCCATCTGAGAGAGGAGGTCTGCCCTGAGAGGGAGACGGAGCGGAGGGTGCGACAAGAGGGGAAAGAGGGTCTGTGTACCACACCCTTCTTGGCCAATCCGGGGCGATCAATATAACTTGGGCCCGGTCTTGGCAAATCTTCCTCAGAACCCGAGGAGTCAAGGGTATGGGAGGAAACGCGTAAAGGAGTTCCAAGCTCCAACTCAACTGAAAGGCGTCCCCCAACGCTCCATGCCTCGGAATCTGGAGACTGCAGAATGACGGGTAGTGTGCGTTCGAGAGTGGAAAACCGGTCCACCCGAGGAGTTACCCACGTCTGGAAGATGTGCCAAACTACCTCTGGATGAAGCCTCCACTCGTGGTAGGAGGAGAACTGCCGGCTGAGACTGTTCACACGCACGTTCAACACCCCGGCCAGATGATTTGCCATCAAGCAAATCCGAAGTATATGAGCCCTGGACCAGAGCCGCAACGCCTCTCTGCAGTGACGGTACGACCCCACTCCTCCCTGTGGACATACCACATCGCGGCAGAGTTGTCCGTCAGGACTTGAACCGACTGACCACGGATGGAAGGGAGAAAGGCCTTGAGCGCCAAATGTCTCGCCCGCAATTCCAGAAGGTTGATGTGAAGCAACCTTTCCCCTGGAGACCAAAGACCCTTGATCTCCAGATCCCCCAGATGAGCAACCCACCCTAGGGTAGAGGCATCTGTTGTGACTGTGGCCACCGATAGAGGAAGATGAAAGGGCTTTCCTTGAGACAGGTTGCCCTCCAAGCTCCACCAAGACAGATCTGCTGCAGGTTCTCTGGAGATCCTGACTGACTCCCTGAGATCTGTGAAGTGAACAGACCGAGCAGGCGAAGCACCTTCAGAACTGGAACAACCGCTCCATTGTAAAACAGAGGAATCATTTCCTGAATGTCGAGAATCCTTTGCAGAAGCGGAAAAGCTTGAGACACAGTGGTATCCAGTACTGCCCCTATCAACAGGTTGCGCTGTGAGGGCACCAGGTGAGACTTGGGTACATTTATCCAAAAATCCAATTTGTACAACAGCTGGGTTGTAACCTGCAGATGATGACGCACCATCTCTGGAGACTCTGCCTTCAGAAGCCAGTCGTCCAGGTAGAGGAAAACCAGGATCCCCGACCGCCTGAGATGGGCAGCCACCACTGCAATCACCTTGGTGAAGACTCGAGGTGCTGTAGTAAGACCAAACGGAAGGACCGCAAATTGGTAATGTTGCGACCCAACCGTAAAACGGAGATACTTCCTAAGCGACTTCAGGATTGGGATGTGGAAATACGCATCCTGCAAGTCGATGGACACCATCCAGTCTTCTTGTTGCAGGGCCTAAAGAACCTGGCTAGAGTGAGCATCTTGAACCCCTCCTGCTTGAGAAACAGATTCAAGATTCTGAGGTCCAGGATAGGACGTAACCCGCCATCCTTCTTGGGAATCAGGAAATACCGGGAGTAGCAACCCTGACCACTTTCTTGCTCCGGAACCACCTCTATCGCACCTTTTTGTAACAGGGTAAGAACCACCTTTCGAAGGAGAAGCAAACGATCCTCCGTGCAAAACCCCTGACAAGAAGGGTAAGGAGGAGGGAATTCCCTGAAGGGAAATGCGTACCCATTTTCTACAAGATCTAAAACCCAAAGGTCCGATGTGATTAATTTCCAATCTTGTAGAAAGTAGGTAAGCTGATCTCCCACGGGACCCACATGATCCAGGATGGCGGATCTAGGGCTGCTTTCCTGCATTACCAGGAGGAGTTGGTGAGGTAGAGGAGGAGGAAGAGGGTTGACGTCCGGCTCCAGGAAGGCGAACTCTGCTTTTACCCCAGTAGCTCCTATACAAGGGATTCTGCTGCTGTCTGGACCCATGAAAGGAAGACTTCCCAAAGCCACGGTATCGTTTATTAGGTCTCGGCTAGTAACGCGCTGAAAGCGCGTTCTCGCCAGAGAACTATAGTCGGCGTCTCAGCAGTCTGAGAACGCCGAAGTGAGACAAGACCTGGCCGCGCGCAGCGTTTCCCCATAGGATAACGTTGCGCGCGCGGCCAGGTCTGGTCTCCACAGCATGCATGGCAGGCCGGATCGCGACGCGCGCCTCTCTGGAATGCAGGGGGAGTCTGCAGAGAGGCGCGCGGTGCGTGAGCTTGTTTTTTCACTCTAGCGCGCATTCCTTTCTCAGACCCGGTCTCTGTTTCGTCCTGCTGGAGCCCCCACGCCTATCCGGGGAGTAGATGCAGACGAGGGGCTGGCGACAGCCCCCCCCTCCTTCCCCCCCCTAGGCTTCAGGGATAAGAGAGAGGAAGGTTGCTGCTGTGCCCCACTACCAAAAGGCTGGAAGGATGCCCTCTTCTCAGGGACCCTT
This sequence comes from Lissotriton helveticus, assembly GCF_964261635.1. Taxonomy (NCBI): domain Eukaryota; kingdom Metazoa; phylum Chordata; class Amphibia; order Caudata; family Salamandridae; genus Lissotriton; species Lissotriton helveticus. The sequence goes on along the minus strand of NC_136057.1, from coordinate 1,880,285,635 downwards.
TATCCGTCGGAAAGTATCATGTCTTTCCTACGCAATTGCAGAGAGCGTTCATTTTCAGGAGAATAAAGCAAATCAACGAATGTAATAGTGTGCACGCCGGATGTGTGGAAGACTAGTTATTTTTCCTGCTGCTTCTGCTTAATTTGTGCCTCTGTTGTCCTGTTCTTGTTTTTGCCCCATTCTGCTGCCTTTTGTTTCCCCCTCTTGCCTTCTGTACCCCAGTAATCTCCCGCCTCTGCTCCCCTGCGAAGATTGAAATACTGCACCAGTTCTGGGAGATGTACGACTTTAGCAACCGGCTGAAGACTTTCACCACTCGCTGGCGTTTTTTTTTTCTCGCAGCTTGTTTATTTGTTGTTACACAAACTATCACTGCGCGATTACGGCGGGAAGTTATCGGTTGTGTTATTTGGAGACTGGAGTGAGTTTGTGTTTTGCTTCTTTGGATGCACCATAAATAAAGATAACAAAAAAAATGATTTTTCGATTACTTTCGATTCGATGATCTTGGCCTTCAAACCCTCAAATTAAGAGTAAACGGAACTCAACGGAGCTTTCACCTAGAATCTGTGCAGTAAAATAAAACGAGAGCAAGGTCAGAGAGTGGATGTATGTACGAGCCACGGCGAACTGCGTCACTCCAGGTACACCTTGCAGAAACAATGTGAATGTTTGTGGGGGAGGGGCGGGTGTGTAGTGAGCTCTGAGCCACAGGTCCTCTCCAACCCAATGATCAGTGCAGGGCTGTGACCAGCTGCGGATGGAACCAGTGCGTGTCTCAGGGTCCCTCTCATCTCACCCAGCCCGGTTTTTCTTGCAACCAGTGCATCACTAACTCCTAGCCCAGGGTAGCACAGTGCAGCCTGAAAATCCAAATCACATGAGCACTGCAATGAACCTTCTGTCAACTGAAATACCACAAACAAATCTACCACATATGCACAAAAACTAAGGATGTGCCAACCTTTGTTTTTACTTGTGCGCTTCTCATAATTCTCAAAAATGCATACGTCATCAAAGCTTTGAGGAGTTGCAAAGTTCCATGTGAGTTGACCATCCGCGTAAAATAAGAACTGACATGAGTTTTCGGTATATCAGTTTAATTTGTGCTGAGCACTCGGACACATACTGGTCGCGAGTTACCGGCATAAAGGAAAACATGGTAGGCGCTCGCATACAAAACACTCATGAGTTACCAGTACCAATCAGAGAAAAAAATGCACAAATATATCAGGAATATGGAAGTACTCCCCATTTCGCAATTAGAAAGCATCAGTCGGCCAGCTCTGAAGGAACGGGGAAGCCTCCACTGACGGACCGTGCACTGCAGATTGTCATTCATGATTGTACGCCTCGCCCACCACATGGACCCTCACTTTCAGGCACTGAAGCCACATTGCCAACTCACGCTGAAGAACCAAGCGAACTGTCCGTGTCAGACACGGGAGAGGGGCGCTTCTGTGAAAGTAGCGCCTGCATCTGGAATTTCCTTCCCAAGAACATCTAAACCCCTTCCAATCTAATGCTCTTCATAACAGGTCAACCTTCTCCTCCCCCTACCCCTCCACCCTCCAGATACAGGCGTCCATCATCATTTCTGCATAGTATGTAGCCTTCCAGTGATCAGTGCAATGCTGTGACATATCAACACAATAAGTGTAAGGACCATGTCCCGCCTCTCTGCACTGCTCCCAGGATACACTCAGAGGAAGCGAGACCCCGGCCAGGGACACGGGAAGCTCCGCAAGAGCTGTATGAACCTGACTGCTCTCCTGTCTCGTGCACCTACGTTGCCTGTCCCAGGAACACTCAAAGGAAATTCAATTATGCAAAGCCTGCAATCATGTTTGTTTTTTTGCACTTTTATATGAAGCGAACTTCAGCCCAAAGCATTGCGAGAACCAGACCAGTTACACGTTTTTAGGAAGGGGCTAGCACGTGATTAATCCAGAACCAATGGGCGTTGAGCCAAGACTGCAGGCCACCTCATCTTTCAAAGAGCGCAGAATGCCAGATTTCTCTTTGGCCACTCGGAGTTAAGGTTTCATTTAGCTGTGCCACTAACTCCAGATTCACGGGACTTTGTGGATGAGAATGGCGCTGTGAAAGTGTAATCACGTCCAGGCACAGGTGGAACCAGACAAGCAACCATGTTCAAGAAGTCCTGATCCCCAAAATTAGCGCTGGTGCTCACCACCAGCACCTGCACAAATTAAGCACTGTTTTACTGTCTGTAGACCCACATAGAACTTAACTAACCATGTCTGTGATCATTGTCTGAGAACTGGTTCTGGCTTTCACAGTACCCAGCTCGGTTTCTCTAGTGGTTTTCAGTAACAAAGTACCCCCCCCCACCTCCCCCCTTCGCTCCACTGACATACAAGCATTAGTGGGCTTCAACTTGAGGAAAAAAACAAGAACAATGTCGGGGAGGGAGTAGCCCAAAACAAGCCCTAGCCATAAACCATGGCAACAATATTTATACAGAAGCAAGGAAATGCAACGTTTTAACAACATATTATAACTAAAGCATATGCACGCCTGATAACCTTTGTGGAAAACGTATCTTTTCCAGATAAAATAATTTCAAGGAGGGCAGTTTGCATTCGATCCGAAGGTTTGGTGGAGTAGAACTGACTGTTAATTCACCTGCTTAGGATACCCAAGTAAGCAACAGGTAAAGAGGTTAAAACGGAAATGATTGCCATGCACTCACACTCGTTTTGAAAGCCGATACCTACACCACATGCAAGAGAAAATTAGCCTAGCTGTAAAAGATCTGTATTGCTGTTCACACTTGCATGTGTTTTTTTCTGTAAACATCGCATGAATTGCCCTCAATCAACGGCTGTCAACTTTCACAAAAAGACTAGAACCAAGTTGCCAACTTCCCAAATTATTTAATGTACATATCAAGCTACATTTGCTGTAGCTTTGTGTCTCTAGTTTCCTCTTGTAACGTATCGTTTGCTACCTCTTGTATTTTGTTTGCTCGATACATGCACAATTGTCACTATTGCCTTATGTAACGTAACGTTTGCTTTTGTAACATGCTCACTTGTAATTTTTCCTCATGTTTTACTACTTACTGTTCCTATTGTGAAGCCCTCTGCACCTTCGGGTAAAGTCCGCGCTATATAAAAACGCATAAAATAAATAATAAGTTATGGGGTGGACGTAGGACAGAAGGGTCAAAATTGTGTGAGGTCACTTCAGCTGGGTGAAACAAAGTTCATGTTCCCTGTTGTCTGTCCTGAGTCTAGGAGTGACTGTGACAATGGGGAACTGGCACACATTCTTAGATATGTTGCAGTGGGTCTATAGATGGCTTCATTGCCTCAGTTATACAATCTGCAGAATAAAGGGAGGATGGAGAGTCCTCAAAAAGGGGAGTATGGCGCCTGTCGGATAAACTTGCATGCACATATGATACGGCGAAAGTTGTGGGTGTTTCCTGTTATCTATGCTGTGTGTATGCAGTTGGGTCTTTTTTTTCTTCTTTTTTTTTCCTCATTCATAAATAAGCGTTGCGGGTTGAGTGGTGATGTAGGCGTTGCGAGCTGAGTGGTGATGTGGGCGTTGCAGGTTGAGTGGTGATGTAGGAGTTGCGGGTCGAGTGGTGCTGTACGCGGTGCGGATTGAGTGGTGCTGTAGGCATTGTGGGTTGAGTGGTGATGTAGGCGTTGCGGATAGAGTGGTGTTGTAGGTGTTGCGGGTTGAGTGGTGCTTTATACGGTGGAGATTGAGTGGTGCTATAGGCGTTGCGGGTTGAGTGGTGATGTAGGGGTTGAGTGGTGCTGTACGCGGTGGGGATTGAATGGTGCTGTACGCGGTGGGGATCGAGTGGTGCTGTACGCGGTGGGGATTGAGTGGTGATGTAGGCGCTTGGGGGGTTGAGCGGTGATGTAGGCGTTGGGGGTTGAGCGGTGCTGTACCCGGTGGGGATTGAGTGGTGATGTAGGCGTTTGGGGCTGAGTGGTGCTGTAGGCGGTGCACGTTTTCAGCAGGCACACTCTTCCAGCCGTCAGTGCACACTTTCACCAGGCACACACCACTATCTGTCATTGCACGCTTCACCAGACTTACACACCACCAGTTGTCAGTGCACGCTTTCACCGGGAACAAACACCACCAGCCGTCAGTGCACGCTTTCACCGGGCACAAACACCAGACGTCAGTGCACGCTTCCACCAGACACACACCACCAGACATTAGTGCACGCTTTCACCAGGCACACACACACACACCACCAGCCGTCAGTGCACGCTTCCACCAGGCGCACACACACCACCAGTCGGCAGTGCACACTTCCACCAGGAACACACACCACCAGCCATCAGTGTACAATTTCTACAGGCGCACACACCACCAGCCATCAGTGCACACATCATTTGTTATCTCATCCACAATTAACTATTGTAGCAATTACAGTATGGCGCACTTTACTTTTAAACATATTCATCTAAAGCGCAGCATGCCACCATTGCTACAAAAATAAATATAAATTTTTTGGCCTACAATTTATAGACTTTTGTTGCAGTTGGTGTTGGAGCCTGAAACTTAATTAACCCGAGACCTATTGCATTGTAAATGCTTGTATCCATAGCCTCTTGTCTGAGTCTGCAGACCCAAAGACCTTGCTGTTGCCTTACTGTCCTTAAATCTTTGCAGGACAGAGTCTGCCTTTTCACCAAAAAGCTTTGACCCATCAAATAGCAAATCAATAAGAGCAGCCTGCACGTCCGGAGAGAACCCAGAAGATCTTAACCATGCATGCCTCCTTGTCGCAATGGATGAAACAATTACTCTGGCAACAGAATCCGCTGTGTCCAGGCCAGACTGGATGACTTGGCGAGCCGCAGCCTGAGAGTCCACCAACACCTCACTCAGATTCCTCCTGTCCTTGTCAGACACTTAGAAAGAAGCTGTTTTGCAGAGTCCATTAGGGAATGAATATACCTGCCCAAGAGACAAGTGGCGTTGGTAGACTTCAGTGCCATACTGGCCAACAGAAAGACCTTTTTGTAGATTGCTCCAACTTCTTGGAATCCCTGTCTGCGGGAGCCTGCGAATTGGCCCTGTAGATTACTTCGAACAAAAAGCCTGCACCAACAGACTTTCAGGAGAGGGGTGAGAAGAAAGGAAAACCAAATCTCCAGGAGCAGGTCTATACCTTCTTGAGACTGACCTGGAAACCGCAGGAGCCGAAAGAGGGTTGCGCCACACATCGAGAATTGGCTCAGTCACTGCATCACTGAATGGCAAAAGTGGTTCAACCACCGAAGATGGAGAATGAAGCACCTCCGTGAGAAGATTAGGCTTCTACTCCGCCACAGGAAGCTGCAAATCCAAAAGTTCCACAGCCTTCCTCATAACCATATGATACGGAGCAACATCCTTCGAGGGAGAAGCCTTTTAAGAAGCAAAGTCCCACTTTGGAGAAGTGTCAAGCCCACTTGCCTCACCAAAGTCTTTAAAGACATCTTCTGTGTCATACACCTCTCCTTCCTCCCTCTCTTCAGCCTGGGACTGTTCCTCTTCCGATAACCTCTGCGTCTTTCTCCTCAAGCGTATCTTAGGTTGCGGCATCAGCGGCACCACACGCGGCATCAACGGCTCCGGGAGCAGCATCAACTGTTGATCCACTACCATAGCCGGCGCCGATCGAATCCGAGAAGCATCACGGTATGAAGCCGGGGACTGACCATACGGCGTTGACATCCTAGGAGCCGGAAAGGGCCAGGACGGCGTCGCTGGTATGAATGGCATAAAGGGGACCGGAGGATACGGATGAGGCACACCCAAATTATATGCCAAAGGACCCATGGGACCCTAAGGTGCTCCAGAGGGGTACAAGGCCCTGGTGAACACACCATACATCGCATTCCAAAAATGTGAGGGATTCGAACCCAGCATGGGAAACAGGGTATGAAGCCAGTTCGAGACCCGAATGAGATATCTCTGGAGTCGGAGCCGCTGGAGCCACAGGTGGAACAGCCGGAGCCGAAGGAACCTCATCATCAGCCAGATTCGACACACCTTCTGGAGTCGGTGAGAATCTCGGCGTCATCGCCTGCTCAGGAGTCCCCTTATGTTATGTTAAGCTTTTATAAAGCGCTGAGCAACAAGAGAATAGCACACACAGAACGCACAGAAGGCCTACAGAGAAGGGAAAAGAAATGTTTTAATGGCTTTCATAAAATGAAGATAATTAGTGAGCCCTCGAATGTGGGCCGGCAACAAATTCCAAAGAATGGCAGCTCTGTAAAGAAAAGAGCGGCCACCGGCGCAGACCCTTCTCACACGGGGGGATCACTACTTGGCATTGTCCCATGGATCGAAGCAATCGCGCGGGAGTGTAAGGTAGAAGAAGATCAGTCAGAATTTGCGGGGATGCCAATTTCAGAATAATATAAGCTATACACAGTGCCCTGAACTCGAATCACCTGGCCACAAGCAACCAGTGGAGGCGATGGATGGCACTAGTCACTGCACAGGTTCTACGCAGGCCCAGGAGGGTTCGTGTGGCCGCGTTATGGACTCTCTGTAGCCTCTGTATTTCAGACTTGTTAGCTCCCAAATACAAAGAGCAAGCATAATCAAGCCTAGACAAGATCAGGGCCTGAATAATGATCTGCCTAGACGTGGCATCAAAGGTGGCCAGGATAGGTTTAAGCACGCGCAGCAGACCAAAACAAGTTCCCGCAGCCTTTTTAGTCTGAGCCTGAAAATTAAGTGAAGTGTCCAACCAGACCCTCAGGTTCTTCACTACAAGCTTGGGGACAGGGGCAGTACCTAGACTCTTGGGCCACCATAGCTCGTTCCAGCGATCACGGTTCCCTCCCACCAACAACACCTCCGACTTGTTGGCTCATACTCCTTCCTTATATGAAGGAGAATGAGCTGGAGTCGCCTGAGGAGACACTCTAGGAGAAATCAAGTCCTTTTCTCGACGTTGAGCAGGGGAAGGCGACCTCAACACCACAGACTTCGAGGATCGGCGCCAAAATCATGTCTCCTCTTCTTCTTATGCTTCCTCTTGGAGTCATGCAACGTCGAAGACTTGCACCTTGACCTTTTCCGACCCCTTTTTAGGTCGAGGTAATATCCTGTCTGCCGAAGGCAGACCGGAAGTCTGAGATTTATTGTCAGTAAGAGGGCTGCTTTATCCCTCCCTCTTTTTGGCTCTCCCTCCATTGGCTGGCTTCCTAAACGGAGGCCAGCCATTGGAGGAGAGAGCCGTCCCTCCGAATAGGCTCCGTGTTTTTCGGATTTGGGGGCCTAAGTTTTGCTGTTCTTTAGACAGTGACGTCGGTCACTCAAAACAGCAAAACACGTCCCCGAATCCGAAAATTTTCAGAGTTGCCGGTCGCCATTTTCCTGTTTGTTGAAGATGAGGTAGGTCGCCTGCTCCCGCTGTCCTCGTTCCCGCCCCCTCCCGCTGTTCGCTGCTCCGTGTTTGTTTGTTTCACCTACAATCCTTTGATCCTGTGGTCAGAGGTTCGAATCCTCAACAATGGCTGAAGCGCCTTTTGTTTTCCCCGTCTCCCTTTGTGTAAGTTTGTTTCACCTACAGTCCTCGCGCCTTTTGTTTTCCCCGTCTTCCTTCGTGTAAGTTTGTTTCACCTACAGTCCTTTGCATCCGTGGTCAGAGTGAAGTCGATGAGGGAGTCCGATGAGTGAGTCATGGCCATGAGCGATAGCAGGAGGTGCCCGAGGACTAAAGACAGACGCCGCGAGCAGGACCCCACAGCTGCTGCTTTTTGTTGGAGCGCTTACCTGACGGGCTGACGTTACCTGGTGAGTGGTGTTGCTATTAGTTTCATAAGTACCAGTGGCGTTAGTAGTTCACATACCCGGTTACAGCGGGAGACGCGCGTTTTTTGAAGCCATGAATAGCTTTCATTTATCTGCCTCTCGTCTAAAATTGCCTCAGTTTCGATGTTAGTCTATATACGATTGTAAACTTTCCTTTTGTTCTTACCTAGTTCCTGTTTCTAAATGTTGACATGTACCGTCGCCCCAGCGCTGCGAATACTAGTGCCTCGAGTAATAATAGATAAGCCAACAATCGGTACTGAGGTACCTAGGTCATAGTGGACTAGGTCTGGGATGTTGATGCTAATGCCCCGTGTACGAATGAGATTAATATACTGGGAAAACGTTTTCTTGGTCTTTGTGAATATCAGTGATGGGTAGACCTGTGGTTGCAGTTAAATATAGCGCGAATCTGGTCCAGTGCATTTTACAAGAGCAACGGATTGCATTCCACAATTTTTTTTGTATGCACTGGGATATTAGACTATAAACGCACGATGAGCCGGTGCCCGACTCTCACCTGGTTCCCCAGTTCCAAAGTCGGCAGCTCTGACCTTTAAGCCAAATAACCAGTCCCAGTTTTACACTGAGTGTGAAATGCTAAACTAATACTGGAAGTGGTGTCTTCGCGTAATGCGATTACTACTGGTACAGATGTCTTTGATACAATCAGTGCTGGGTTCTCGTTTACAGTGCCCTATACCGACACACACTGGCATGTTAGGACAGATGCCGCGACAATGCGAGTGCCAGTACTATCCTAGGGCACTGGGCTGCAGTTCAGATGTATTAATGTGGCTTTTGGAGTATCGCCTATTGCACGGGAGCGTTGGTGTTGTGGTTAAGATGAAGCAGTCAGCACAGGTGCGGAGTACTAGTAAAACGACAGTGGTAGTGTGTATATAGAACTGCACTTGACTTAAACAGGAGTTAGGGCAGATTAACTCTTGCGCTGTCACGTCTCTAGGTACTGGTCATTGCTACACTTTTCAATCAGCGAGTAGTGTACAGCTGTTTTCTGTTAATAGTCTCCTTGGTTCCCGTCCACCTCTCCCTCCATTTTCGACATCTGAAACAGGCATTCCAACTTCAGTGGTATTTAAGTGCATCGGGCCTTTTGTCTCCACTTGCAACCAAGTCACTGCTGTTAGTGACGTACGTGAAAACTGATGCCCCACCTTCGCGCCTTTCGTTTTCCCCGTCTTCCTTTGTGTAAGTTTGTCTCACCTACAGTCCTCTGATCCCGTGGTCAGAGGTTCGAATCCTGGTTGTTGAACTGGGTACAAGTCCAAATAAGTTGAGTAACAAACATCCTTTTTGTGTCAATAATATTGCCAAGAGATAGGGCGAGCATGCACTTCACAGATACACGTCACTCCTGGCCTTCGCACCGTTTCACAGTTACACCGAGTCCATGAACTCCTCCAGCGACTGGACTCCTGCTCCTCAGGGAATCTGTGAATACCACCTCACCCGCTTGTGCAAATGAAAACAAGGTATGTATGCCACGTAAAACGAGGTAAATTGTATTTCAGTAGGTTGGCTGGAAAGAACGAGGGGAGCACTGTCAAAGCTGGCGACGTTGGAGCTGGTGAACACAGTTCGCAGCGGCTCAACAAACTTGTGAATATGCGCCCAAAAAAAGTGACACAGAGTAATGTAACTGGTGCTCATGTAAGGCACTCCGAGATCTGAGGGTCGAGTTTGCGCTATGTGAAACTGCAAAAATGTTGATGTGTCTAATTTTTTGCTTGGATGTCCGCTTAGTCAGGGAAGCTTTGTGAAACGACCGGGACTCAAGTTTGTCATTTGACAGTGTGTGTGTATTGCAGCCTCTCTGCTTTTCCAGGTTTCTTGCAGCTCTGTGACTAGACGCACAGTTGGCATCTTGCAGACATCTGTTCTTTTGTCACCAGCCTGAGACAAACAGCAGCAGGCGGGGTTAAAGGTTGACTTCCTGTACTCCAGAGCAAAACTATCATTAGCAGCTGCTTCCCAGCTACCTGCCAGAGTGATTTATGGTTTCTGGAGGAGAAAGGGACTCAAGGAATCCTTGGAGTCCGAATACTTCTCTTCTACAGGTGCGTTAAAACGAGGAATCGCATGGGGCTGACGGTACTTCGTGCGCTCGAATTAAAGTGCACAGACTCTATTCATTGTACGACTTTGCATAGCAAAGCTTAATTGGAACAGATGTTTAAGAAAGAATTTATTTTGGGTGCTTCACTTTCGCATTGCTGACCACAATTATGTCACTATACATTTCACTTGCTTTGCTTGTGCAATATTGTGTGCGCCTATATGTTTCATCATTATGACAGGCCCGAAGAGTTCTGCATATCTTTACCATTATCAGGTGCCTTTTTAGACCAGGAAGAGTCAATTCGCAGTGCTTAACGGTAAAGTGGCGCTTAACTGTCTGGCTTTGGGCGCCCTTTGTCCTGAGTGTCTCCTGCTGGGACGGTGCCTTTGTGACTTGCTCTCTCAAAACATCACTACCTCACTCTCTATCTCACTACCTCACTCTCTATTTCACTACCTCACAACTTCACTCTCTCTCTCTAACTCACTACCTCCCTCTATCTCACTACCTCACTCTCTCTTTCTATCTCACTAACTCACTTTCACTCTCTCTTTCACTACCTCACTCTCTATCTCTATCTCACAACCTCACTCTCTGTTTCTATCTCACTACCTCAGAACATCCCTCTCCCTCACTACCTCGGTCTCTCACTACCTCACTCTCTATCTACCTCACTCTCTCTCTCACTACCTCACTCTCTATCTACCTCACTCTCTCTCACTACCTCACTCTCTCTCTGCTAATGCAATAGGTCTCGCATATGCAAGCAATTAAGCTATTGCCAATATAAAGGACAATGCCATTTATTTAGGGATACAAAAAAATAAAAAAATAATAAGCAATACCAATAGCTCTACCTATAATATTGCCGAGACCATTGCATTGGTCATGTAAAGCTTGGCTTCTCGCTCCTTCAACGCCTTAGGATTCATCTTCCTCTCTGAAGAACATCCCTTGACGTCGTGGTCTGAAGATAAACACCAAAGGCAATTTTCATGCTGGTCAGTAATTGACAATTGTCCACCGCACTCCCTGGAAGGCTTAAAACCCAACTTCTTCGGGCAGACATGTCGAAAGGGATACATACGAAATTACAAAGTATCCAGACGAAGTATGGAAAGTCCCAGAAAAATTTTTTATCGTCGACAGCGCGGAAAAAAGGGAACTTACATCATCACGCTGACGTGGTCTTCTCATGGCTCCGGTGAAGTAATACGGAGCCGCATGCGGAGCCATGGCATTGTGACTATCTCATCGGCGCGGGGAGCTAGGAAAAACTTCTGCGGAATGCTGGCACAGGGGGGTATTCATAAGGTGAGGAATCCACAGGCAGATGTATCCATCAGAAACTAACTACCAGGAGAAAAAATAGACTTTATCAGTTAACTCTTGGTGTCCGGGTTAAAAACACTGCAAGTGCAGTTTTGAAAAAATTTATTGCATCTGTCCAATAAACAAGTCAAAACCTGTTGAATTTTTTGCACTGCACCCATCATTCAAGCAACTTTAGTGCTTTACATCTGTTTTGGATTTTTGTAGATCCTTTAATAGAGTAGTATCTAAAACATCCCTGCGCTCCTCCCTCACAGTGAGTGAGTTGTAGCCCTTGGCTACACTAGGTGTTCCAGCCAAGAGGAGAAATCCCAGATGAGGACACATGCCACTTCAGTGGGTGATGGGATTAAGTCCTTATTAAAGGACTCCTATGCATGATTAAGAGCCTCTGCTTGTGCCTTTTGTTTTACTTATCTGGTGCTTCCTTTCTAACCCGGCAGACCTGTGGATAATTGTGTGTCTAAGCTGACACTATCCAGCCACAAATTCCTTAGCTTAGAATTATCCACAGGCATAAGACTAGATCCGGAAATGTTTATTGAACAGTACTCCTGTGAGTCGGTAGGTAGCGTCATTTGGCTCTGCGAGGCATCATTGGCTGGGCAGGAAGTGACGTGAGCAGTGCCTACAGAGATGCCATCCCAGCACGCTGACATCAGTTACTTTTCACAGCTCTCCAAACCAGTAGCGCAAAACCACTAAGTACACTGGACCAGGTCGAAGAGAAGCCACTGATGTTGCGCGCACTGCAACTTCCTGTCCCACTACAGAGCCCGCATATGCCATGGGGCATGTGTCACAAGCAGGACGCAGGAGGCCATGAGGCCTAGCAGCTTCAGTCAGTCTAATCAAAATCCAGGATAGAGGCTGAAATATTGGTATAGCCTGAATATCCTAGACTCACCCTTCGGGAGGATGGGCCAAGACTGCACCATGTCCAGAACAGCTCAGATGAAAAGGAGCATCCGAGAGGGTGTCAGGGGAAACTTCGGCATGTTGAACCCCAGTGAATGCACGAGATTGGGCGTAGTCAGGAGGCAAAAGACCTGACATAAGGGAGTGTGCACCCAATTCTATTATCTTCCACCTGCTGTAAATTGGTGGTGGTGGTGGTGGTGGTGGTGGTGTGTGTGTGTGTGTGTGTGTGTGCGTGCGCGCACACACACAGCAAGATTAGACAACCATTTGCAATGCAATAGGTCTTGTATATGCGAGAATTTAAGATATTAGTATTGAAAATGACAATGCCTTTTATTAACACATAAATAAAAGGCATTGTCATTTACAATGCCATTAGCTCAAACTCTTGTAAATGAGAGACCTATTGCATTTTAAAGAAGCTGCCATTGTCCCGAGCAGTTTGGGAAGTTAAAGTGTGCATGGCGCGCTGAATGTTGCAGAAAAGCATGTTGTGCCTGCACTAGATGAAACTCATTAAAGAAAATAGTGCTTACAGACTAAATACGATGTACCGTGTAACAAACAAAGTAAAAGGGCCAGTCATAATGGGAGGTTACAAATGTAGACAATGCAGTACGGAGGAGGGACAAACAATCCTATTAACGAATTATAAGCCAGCATTTAGGAAGAGCAATGACAAGCTAATTACAATGGGCAGAGAGTGGGCAGGGCTTTTAGTCCATATTCTAATACAGCATGCCTCCCAGCGCATGAGCTGCCCAGGCTCGATCTAAAAACAGTGAGACGGCGTAGGATTCTATGATCCTTAACATCCATAGGTCGACATGTTTCAGGCGTGTAGCTGCTCGTTAGAGTCAGTCGGCTTTCTTCAGCACCTACATTGTTTTTTACCCTGAGTGATATGGTTGATTTTCAGCCTATTTAAATGCATTCATATTCATTTTAAGAAGCATGCACGCATAATACAGACCATGCTACTAAGACCTTTTCCGGAATGGTCACGGCTGAGAAGAGAAAAAGCATCAGGAGAAATCTTCAATAGACATTACTTATTAGGACGTCTCATTATTTCTGCCACCATTTACCTCCTAAAGCGCAGTATAGCATGCCACATATCAGTGAAATACCCCTCATTGAGCAAGGTGGTAGATGTTTACAAACATTTAAAAACACTCACATAACGAGACTCATGGGAGTGAACTTATAAAACGTACACAACATACACACAAAGATACAGTCTACCTACATGGCTTAACTAGGGTTTACAGGGGAGGACGGTCCCTGTAGTCCCACACTGGAAGAAAAATGAGGTAAAATATCTTAAGTTGGAATGCGGTCCTGGCTGATATTAAGGACTTGGGGAGGAGATCACACTTACTTCGTCACGGGAGTACGTCCGCGGTATTGACCTGTGGGTCTCCCTGCTTTCCTGAATGTTATTGACCTCACATCAGTCCAATTAAGTAGTAACAGCATATCCCGTGATTACGTTTCTGTCACAGGATTTTGCAGAAGCCTTGTGGTTCTCTGCGCTTCGTAAGTGTATTTCAATCAGCGTTATCGTACTTGCCAATATCATGGTTGTCAGCAAAATGCCTTTACAAGCTTGCTTGTCTGTACTGGGCTGTCGCAAGTTTTTACGCATGAGCCTGTAGCGCATCGCCATTATTACACGTGTCTCAGGCGCTGGTTAGTAGGGATAATGGAAAATGTACCTCCTATTTCAGAAAATGTGGACTCTGTTCTCTCATTGTGAGTAGTGGAATTTCGTTGTTCAAGCCATTGATGTGTGTGGATAATTTATACATTTATTTTCGTTCTTTATCATATAGGATTTTCTATAGATTCCTAGTCTCTGTTACTTGCTCCAAAAAAATCCATTTGCTGTGTATTTTGCGGATAGAAAATGGTCAGCCTTTTTAGTGGAATTGTCTCTACGGCGTATGGTGCTGCTCCTATGTTCACTGATTCTGGTGCTTACTTTTCTAGTAGTCATGCCTACGTATTTCAGATTGCAAGGACAACTGAGATACTACTTGTTTAGTAGTGCAGATTGTGTGTTTTTTTAGTTGCCATGGAGTCTGAAAGCCTAGGTCGATTTCTTTTGTCACTGTCGTGAGATGACATACGCTACACTGTCCACATGGAAATTGTCCTGTGACTTGAGGAAGTCCTAGTGCTGTATGTATGGTGTTTACAGGTCTTTGGTTCAGCTTGGGTCTTGTGTGCACTAGGGTCTCACATATGCTTTTTGCTCTTTTGTGGGAAAACAGGGAGAGATCCCACTGTCTCATGCCAGTATTGAGTATCTGCCAATTTTGTCCGATTATTTTCTTGATATGATTAGATGCCACATTGTATGTGGTAACCCATACTAATGGTGTGCCTGTTTTTTGGCATGTCTTAGTTTCCAGCAATGTATCCAGATTTTGATTCCTTGCTCTTCTTTTTGTTCTTTGGTTTATACCTTCCCAGTAGTTTCAAGCCATTATTTTCTTTACTAGTATGTGGGCCTGGTAATTGAAATCTTTGGTTTGACTACAATTCCTCCGGAGAAACTGGAAACTGTCAAATCTCAGATTGGTTTTTGCAGTGGGTTTATAAAAAGTGTCTGTTTGAAGACTCCTTTCTTTGTGATAAATGGTTACATCAAGGAATGTTATTGTGTTCTTGTACAGGCTATATGTGAATTTTAAATTCCTATCCTGATTATTAAGCCACGGGACAAAGGTTAATGCTGTGGTCATGTCTCCTTTCTATACCACAAAGGCATCATCTATGTAGCGTTTCCACACGGAAATTACTGCACGGTAAGGGTTTCTGTCATGTAAAATGCAATTAATTTCTAGATGCTATACATACAACCCTGCAACACTTGGAGCAGAAGTACTCCCCATCAATGTTTCATGTGTTTGGGGTACAATGTTCCCTCAAATTTAAAAACATTTTTGGTTAAAGAAATTCTGTCACAATCCAAAACGAATTCTCTAGGTATCATGTAATTCCAATCTTCTCTCTCTCTAAGATTTGTCTTATTACTCAGAGTATGTCATTTTGGGGGAGACCTGTGTATAGACTTTCTACGTACAGTAGATGAGTAAGTTTTTCTAACTGTCGTATTCTAAGTCTTTGAATGAAACAATACATCTTTTGTGTCTTATGCATGTTTCTGATTTTTGAAGAATTGATTTAAGGAAGAAATCACAAAATTGTAACAGTGGCTCCGAGAGTGAGCCAATCCCTGAGACTAACGGCTGTCCTGGTGGTGTGTGTCGATTTTTGTGAATTTTGGGGTGCGTGTAAAAGTAAGGGGTTCTAGATTGGTGTTTAAGAAGTCCCCCTCCTGTTTGCTGATCCAGCCTTCACATTCGGATTCTGCAATCAGTTGCAATTTCAACTTTCAATGTTTGTGTGGGGTCATGTTCCATAATCATAATTCAGCCCATCACTCAGTAATCTCTGGCATTCTGTTCTATATGCAGTAGTGGTTTGTGACACAATCCTTCTTTGTTAGATGGTTTGATTATACTATCTGTATCATTCTCCAGTTCGGTCTGTGAAACATGTTCGATGTTGCTTAGATTCTGAAATATTCTCTCTCTATTAGGGTCCAGTTTCCCAACTTCAGAGTATACTGCTTTTTCGAAAGGCAGTATTTCTACTGGAGTAGTGTGGGTTGGGGGGCTAGTATGTTGATGTTTTCCGCAACCCTGTGGTGGTAGTGTCTTCTGGGCAATGTTGGTCTCCAAAGAGTGAGACGACAGCATGGGGTGAGTCCACCTTCAAAAGCCATTCGTCCCGATAAGGGGAAGACTGGCACCCCTGAGCTCCTCAGATGAGCTGCAACCTCCTCCACCATCTTGGTGAACACCCGAGGGGCCAAAGAGGAGCATTTCCTGGTGAAGAAGGGATAGGTGGCCCTCCATAAGCCTGCTGTAAGTAGGTACCATGGAGGGAGGGGTGGCATGAAGGGAGGGGTAGCTATGAAAGGAGGGTAGCCTCGAAGGGGATGGAGTAGCCCCTTCAGACAATCTGCAAAACCCACCAATCCAATGTTATGGAAGGCCAGTGGGCAGGTGATGGTGAATCCAGACTTTCACTGGATGCCCGTTATGATAAACGGGCAGACAAAGGATTTAGAGGCTGCGGCTGCTGGGGGCTGGGGTGGACTGACCTAACTACTATCTACTGAACCATAGGGCGGGGTAGGTACCGCATCCACAGCCATGCAGAAGCTGAAACGCTTGTTCACCGCAGTGAATGGGCAAATAAGGACGAGGCTGCACGCTCCTTCCATGGCCGTGAAAAGCAGATTGAGGGTGACAAGTGGCCATGGAAAGGCCCAAGGACCTGGTTGTAGCCTCGCTGTCCTAATAACGCTCCAGCGCCGAATCCACCTCGTCGGAGATGGAAGCCATCAAAGTACATGTCGGTGAGTAATATCTGGACTTTCCCAGAAAAGCCAGTATTCCCTCAGCCAGGCATGTTGCCGCAGTACAGCTGTCGACAGAACCACTCTGCCTAGTGAGTCGGTATCTAGGCCACATATAATGGTGAACTTAGATGCATGTGCCGTATCCGGAGTACAGAATGTCTTGAACATTCTGTACTCAGGATATGGGCATTAAGCTCCACCCATGTTCCGCCCATATTTACAATTGGTTTCTCTTCCTGTCCTTTGTAAAAGATAGCTTTTGATTTGTCAATAGCCTTAGTAGTCCCTCCTTAGTACCTTCCTATCTCCTGTTACCTCTCATAAGGACAGCCCCTCTTACATGGATCCTTATTCTCTAGCTTTCATTAGCAGTTAGGGATAACTATTTACTTAATTATGGTCTTGCAGAATCAGGCACAACATGCTGGGCGAGCGCATAGCAATGGCGGACACTTCTTTTATATCCAGCCCGACAGCACTGCCTCTTTAATGCAGCACTTTAGCGTGGAGTCCACCCCTTCTCCTCTTCTTGGATTTAAGATAAGTATATTTTTTTCAAGTAGCCCAGCATCCCAAGCTTCAGCAGTGGCGGCCGCACACACCACTCACAGGACGTTGTCTGAGCAATGGTGGCAGTCTTATTTTTTAGGGCTCGGCCTACGCCCCACGAAGTGGGCGTGGCTTAAGAGTCCTTTTCTGAGGGCTTTGAAAATCTAACCTACCGAATTCCAGTAAGCTCGTGATTTTTGGTATTTATTTTTGGCAGCTGCATGGCAATTGGGCCTCGCATGGCTGTGTTCTTAAAAGAGAGCACGCAATAGGCCATAGGCGGTAGACTAACTCCGGCTATGGCATATTGTGTGCGGTTACGCGCAGCAGAAGGCCATATATCTTCAATTATCTCGGTGTCACGACCGAGATAATTGATAACATATGCCTGCAGTGGCGCGCACGCGCGAGGCAGAGGCTTTTTTAAAATTTCATAGTCGTTTTCTGAGTAAGCCTCCAGTGGGTGTATTTTGCCCGCAGTCCTGCGTGCGCGCCTGGCGGGCAGGCCTGCTTTTTTTTTTTATTTCATAGTCGTTTTCTGAGTAAGCCTCCCGTGGGTGTATTTTGCCCGCAGTCCTGCGTGCGCGCCTGGCGGGCGGACCTGCTTGTGTTTGGGCCTGTTTGGTGCAGCCTTGGAGATCAGTGTAATCCGAAGAGGCGCTCCCGTGAAGTCAGGCTGCTTCCCTGCCCTCTGACTGAAAGGCAGCGAAATAAACACAGCGGCCGGCCATGGCAGACGAACTTCTCGTAAGTTGGGGTGCAGTACAGTAATGCCATGTCAGACAAACTTTTTGTAATTGGGACACCGTAGAGAAATGCCATGTTAGCTGGCTTTTTCGTAAATGGGCCACCGCAGAGAAATGCGATGTTAACTGAACTTTTCGTAATTGGGACACCGTAGAGAAATGCCATCTGAGCTGAACTTTTTGTAATTGGGACACCATGGAGAAATGCCATGTGAGCTGGCTTTTTCGTAAATGGCCACCGTAGAAAAATGCCATATTAGCTGGCTTTTTCGTAAGTGGACCATCGTAGAAAAATGCCATGTTAGCTGAACTTTTCGTAATTGGGACACCGTAGAAAAATGTCATGTGAGAAGAACTTCTTTTAATCATGCAACAATAGGGAAATCCCATATTAGCCGGACTTTTCGTAATTGGGTCCGCAGTAGAGAAATGCCATGTCAGACTAACTTTTCGTAATTTGGGCTGCAGTAGAGTAATGCAATGTCAGACGACCGTTTTGTAATTTGGGGTGCAGTAGAGAAATGCCTCGTCAGACAGACTTTTCTAAAACTGGGCTGCAAGAGAAAACCCGTGTCCGTCGGACATTTTCCAGTGAAACTCTCCACAGTGCCACTGCAATGTTTTCGTCCAGGGTAGGAGGGGTGAGACCAGTCCCTGGTGTTAAAAGGCACTCCGCACTAACTCACCTCCCTAATGCTTCCATTGAAACGGAGGACGGATCCGTGCAAAGGCGGACATGGGTTAATCAATAGCCTCCCGCCCCACCTCTGTAGCCATATCTCCCACTGTAATCTGCCAATGACAGACCACTCCAAGCCCCCGTATTTTACCACCGCTAATGGGGGCTCCTGCTGACGGATGGCCTGGCAGATCTTTCAGTACTTAGCACCTCCTGGAGGGTCTTAACCGGCTAATTACGCCGCCTGGGGCGGGCTCAGGTTGGCGTTCCCAGCAACCAGGGCCTTGGGTATGTGCCAGCCTCATCAGTGTCATTGTGCATCTTCCACCCCATCACCCGCTCTCTGAAGGGCACGGTGACAGACAGTTTGTGCTCGCTTTTCTGCAGAGAGAGAGTATTGTTCCGCGGTGGCTGGATTGTCTTTACTCGGGTAATTTGGTAAAAATTCCCACATGCTAGGAAGGATAGCAACAGTTTATTCGTTGTTGTGTTTTTTGTAGTTTTTATACAGCTCGAATTTAGCCCAAGGGCATTAGAGCTCTTTGCATGAGCACCAAATTACATTGCACATTTTTTAAAGCAGATTAAGCGAATTGCCCCGAATTACAGGATGTTGAGCCGAGGGTGGGGATCGAACCTACCTTCTCAGTTCCAAGGTCTGCAGCGTTGGCTATTAGATCCCATCTTCTCTCACTGTAGGTCTGACCTCTACAAACATGAACGTGTGTGTTATACTGACAGTAGGAAAATGGGACATATTTGTGGTTTGTAGATTAGAAAACAGTTTAAAACCATTTTCAAGATGGAGGTTAGTCAGAGTACCTGCTTGTTTCTGAGAAGTGCCGGTACTCTCCAATTAAAAGTATAGCATTTTTCTTGAAAAGTGCCGGTACTGTCCCTCTCAAAATAAACAAGCATTTACAATGCAATAGCCTCGGCATTATTAAAGGTAGAGCTATTGACATTGCTCATGACATATATATATTTTTTTAAATATAAAAAAATGGTATGGTCATTTACAATGGCAATAGGTGAGCATTAGAGAGTAGTAGAGAGTATTCGCAGACACAGAGCCACACACTCACACACACAGAGCCGTGCACACATAGACAGAGCCACGCACACACACACACACACAGACAGAGCCGTGTGTGCGTGTGTGTGTCTCTGTGTCTGGAAATACTCTCTACTACTGTCTAATGCTCACCTATTGCCATAGTAAATGACAATACCATGTATTTATGTTTTAAAGAAAAAGAAAAAAAATGTCATGAGCAATGCCAGTAGCTCTATCCTTTAATAATGCCGAGACCATTGCATTGTAAATGCTTGTTTTTTCTTCAGTGCGGCATGGGCGCTTCTGCTTTCACAATGGCGGTCTCAAACAGCACTCGTAGGACACTGCCGTTGATCAATGGTGGCCGCTTGTGGTTTTTTTCTCTTTCAGTGCACCATGCGCACTTTTGATTTCCCATCGACGGCCGCACACACCACTCGCGGGATGCTGCCCTTGAGCAATGGCAGGCGTTTCTAGCTTTTCTTTTCAGAGTGCCATGCGTGCTTTTGGTTTCACAATCGGGACTGATCACACCACTCACAGGACGCTGCCCTTGAGCAATGGTTGTGAGGTTGGTTTCTAGGAATAATCTCAGTTTTTCTCTCTTAGAAATGCTTGATTCTTCAGCCCAGCGTTTCCAGGAAGCTAGTTGTAGTAGTATTGCATGTTAACCTCCTGACACTATACAACAGGACCTCCTTCTGTGGAGCTAACGCTCTCTGTTACCAGCCACGAGCAGAGTGCAGACATGCAGGCTTCCGGAAGTGACGTGGCAGGCGCTGGGGGCTTTAAACAAGCCTTCCTTGACACTTATGCCCTGAGTGGGCGCTGAGGGCAGCTTCGGAGAAGCGTATTCAGGGCAGGGCTCCGTCTTGTGATGTGAGGGGGTGTGAGTCAGGATAAACTAGGGCAGCGACCTCCATCCTAAACACAGATTATTTCTGACATTCGTGGTGTGCGGATAATTGATTTGTTTTGCTGCAACAAGAATATGCTGTTTCTGGTAAGTATTAGGACTGCACTGTACAAATGTACAATTTTCCACTCCAATAAGTGATTATAACCGGAGTAGAAATCTCAGTTCTTGGCCCTAAACATCCACACACATAATACATCCATGCAAGATTGGTCTGTCGATTGTGGCACCAGTGCATATTTCCAACTCGTCTCTGGTAGCTTCTGTCATCTGTGCTTCCTAGTCCGATCTCTTCTTACTGATGTCTCCACCTATTGTTACTTGGGCCAACTCAACACACCTCTCGTAATTGGTCTATGACTCTAGATCTCACAATTGTCTTTCATGACATCAGGGTACACTTTCCACTTGTCTCTTGCTACATAACTTCTCAAACTCCAGCGCCCAGTCCATAATTCTCACATGGAGTCAGTGGTCATTTGATATTAGTCTCTGCAATCATCTCTCATTTCATGATTTCCCACCTAGTATCGTTCCGCCGTTGCATTGGATCCCAGCCCACAATCACCTCTTCTTACCTGGGTTTTCACTCCTTAAGTCTCTTGTGCCTTTATTACCCACTCGCCATTTTCTATTGTGACCATCCAATCTACACAACTACTGTGACATCATAGCTCACTTCCCAGACATCTTTTCTCTCGCCACTACCATTTCACCTCATCATTCTACTGATCATTCTACAGGCATCTTGTGACCTTTGCGCCCCTTCAACAAATCTCTCATTACTTTCTGCTCATCACTTGCAACATCTGTGCACACTCCCAACTGGTCTGATCATGCAAGTGTCCTTTCCAGGTTCACCATTACTCTTGTCACGTTGGTGCATACTTATCCCTTGCAACAGAGTACTCACTCTTTCCTCGTGACATGAAGGCCCGTTCCACTCGTCTCATGAACCAACACTCATGCCTTCCACTCATATGTTGTGATGAGAGCTCATATCATGACCTGCTTGCCTATCACAAGCGAGTGCACGCTCATCCCTTGGCTACGTGAGTGCACTTTGTAGTGGACAAACAAATCCATTAATATTTCACCCATGAGCACACGCGGATGAATGGAGGTATGAACGTGAAGGACGGATAGGAGCGTATGCTTGCAGTGGGAGCAGTGGCGTCTTTTGAATTACATGTAACAATGTAGGCGGAGTGCAGGAAGCACTAGAATGAAAAAAAACTCCGCATGGGCATCATGAAAGGCGTGCAGGTGCGTGCTTGGGACATACATTTCCACAGTTTCCTTCCAATTGTCAAACACCATTTGCAACTGTATTCTCAAAAATACACAGTTCTTTTTCTATCCACCGAATCTAAGGTATGAACCTCATGGTAAAATTTAGCAAAAACGGAACCCTTCCAGTCTAATCAATACCTGCGGCCCCTGGTTCCAATTGTATGATCTGTTCACATCTCCGCAGCGCTGACCCACCACATGGAATTGCAATGACCCTCTACCCCCAGCCCTCTTCACTTCCATTACCCCCCAGTTACTTCCCGCCGATATATAGGCTTAGGGAATGGTTTACTTACTGGTCATGTTACTCGACCAGGCCCCCCTTTATTGTTACTGAAGAGGACACTGCACATGCCGTGTCATGGACACGAGATGATATTTGTCGGTACACACGCCACCTTTTCGTGCCAGAGACATAACATTACCCACGACATGCACAAGGTTCAGGCCCCACACAGGGCCCAAGCTAATAAGCTAAGGAGGGTAAGCCTCACGCGCCGACCTCCGACCTAACACTGCACCTCCCCGCTAGCAATACTGGGGGGTTCCACACGTATCCAACCTGCGTCATTGCCAGACCTCAACCGCAGAGGCCGCAGACCAACTTCGCCAACAATATACGTCTG
This sequence comes from Lissotriton helveticus, assembly GCF_964261635.1. Classification (NCBI taxonomy): domain Eukaryota; kingdom Metazoa; phylum Chordata; class Amphibia; order Caudata; family Salamandridae; genus Lissotriton; species Lissotriton helveticus. Next base: position 1,880,263,177 of record NC_136057.1, on the reverse strand, counting down.
CTCCTATACCACAGTGAGCTATACGGATATACACCACTTTCACACTGCATTGATGTAGTAAGCATAAAGCTAATGATATGTTTATTGCTGATACTCCAGATGTTAACTACTTCATGCAGCTTTTGCATCTCTGCAGGAACTTGGACAATGGCTACAATGATGTCGATGCTAAATTGGAACTGCAATGTTTTTCTTTTTTCCTTTTATTTAACAACAAAAAAGCAAAACCATAGACCTGTTACTTACCATGCTATGTATAAGAAGATGTGTATATGTTTCCCTGAGCTCCGCCGCCGGACCCCCGGGTTACCGGCTGAATGGCTGTGTCATCTAGATGATTTCTCACTTGTTTACCTTTTTTCCGCGGCCAGCCCCTGTGGGCTGACAAGGCTGTATACAATGTGATGGCGAATATGTGTACGACAAAGGTCTTTAAAAACCAAAAAAAAATAATAATAAAATGATCTGTTCACATTCTGACAACCTACATATAAATGAATTCAAGGGCTGAAAGCAGTAATAATTCTTAATCACCTGTGCTTTCCTGTAAATCTCCTTAAAATTGGTATAAAAAAATCTAATGGGTTACATTCTTTTACAAATGTAATCAATATCACACACAATTGCTGAAAATAACCCCACACTTCAAACACAGCAATAATTGACATCTATCAAATTTCACCTGATCAGGCAATTCTATGACTAAACTGTTGCTTTCGTATTTGGTTGCATCTGATTGCTTCCTGCCCTGGCTTCACTGCATGAGTAAAATTGGGTGATTCTCTGAAACCGTGTTTTAGCTTAATATCCTTTGGGATTCTTATATGAGCGCTTATAAGCAGACTTAACACAAGTAATATGTTCCATGTAAAAGAAACAAGCATTTGCAATGCAATAGGTCTTGTATTCCTGAATGTTTGAGCTACTTGAGTAGCTAATAATAATAGCTCAAACGTTCAGTAATGCGAGACCTATTACATGGCACATGCTTGTTTTATTTCACAAACGGGAATCGAAGGTGCTCTAGAGTGAAGAAAAATTCAGGCGCATGCATTTACAACTTTTGTACCCGCTGGCTAGAGCAAAACAGCTTACACAGAGAGTAGGATGAAATTTGCACAGATGTAGGGTTTTGGTGAATTCGATCCGATCTGATCACGAGGAGAAAGGTAGGCTAGCAGCAATGACCTCGCCGCAGAAAAGTAAAGTCATTCTCTGGGAGTAATTCCCACACAAACGGCGACTTGGTATGGCAATCTAATCCGTTTGAAGTATAGTTTTATAGTTTGTTTTTTCCTCAAAATTCGGAGATTTTTTTTTTGCCAGAGTCTGTAGGGTAAGTTGGTTATAAATTGACTTCGTTTGAATATGCAAATGTATAAATCAGCTCAGGTAATGTTTTTCCTATTACTAATTAAAACAGTGTACTGCTACGGGCACTGGTGAGCCCGTCAACACGCCACAGATAAAGTCTCCGGCATCATTTGCTAGCTCCTTTTACCAAAACCAGTCTCTTTCATCTGTGTAAGTCTATCGATTTCTGAAGTAAATATTAACTAATGTATATGTGGATTTATCTTGCCCAAGTGCAACAGAACAACTAATAAATTAAAAGAAATTCCCATTAAACAAAAATATATATATATATAATAATTACACAATCACCCTCCGTGATGGACTGGAACCTGCACTTCGCCTCCTCCCCAGCGCCTTGAGACCCTTACGGGCGAGTAGTCGCGCTTAACAAACATGTGCTTGATTGATCACCCAACCTCTCTGGAACCTGTAATCCCGCTGCCGGAGGTGAACAGAGCACTGGCAAAGCCAATAGGTCTCGCCTTTGTAAGATATTGGCGTTGCTACGTTTTTTTTTTAAGCCACGCTTCACAGCATTCGGGATTCTGTGCGTCGTGGCTAAAGTTACACAAAAAATCAACAAAAAAAACATTGGGGCAAGGAACAATAATAACTGGTTGGGATGAGTTCATTGAGAAACAAAGTATGACTGTGTGAGAAAGAATGAAACGGAGGTAGGAAATAAACGTGACCAGAAGAGAGAGATAGAGAACGAAAGAGAAAAGATGGAGAGTGAAAAGGGGCAGAGAAAGAGGAGGTGAGGGACAGAAGAGTGGGAAAGAGGAGAAGCAAATTAGAAAGAAAACACAAAACGGGGGAAAGAAAAAGAATGAATGGGAAGACAAAATAATAGAAAGGGGAGTTAGAGAAATCAATGTGAGAGCGAGAGAGTGATATGGCGAAAAAGTGAGGGAGCGAGATAGGGAGAATAACGGAGCGGCAGAGAAAGAAGGAGTAAGAGGGAAAAGTTAGACGAAATGAAAAAAGTAGCTCCCAAAATGCGAGCAGAGGAGAACACACGTATTTGGGCCATGCAGTGTCCCCTAACTGAGTTGTTAGAGTCTAAACAGTCTGGGGAGCTCAAAATACACTTTAGCATGGATAGAGGGTAACACTAAAAACGAACATTTTCAAACCCGTCTGTATTTCCACAACAGCGTAGTTGGAGAAGCAAGAGAGAGTTCGACAGAGTGGTAGAACGCTATAAAAAAAAAAGTTCACAAATGCTGCAAACCTCACATCTTCCCAATAAAGTCTATTGCAGCATGAAACTGAGGGTTTTGTGATGGGTTTGGGGAGAAAAACCTTGAGATATACAGATTTGTGAGGTTTAATGAAAAATAACTTACTGGTTAGTTAATCTACTATGTACGTGAAGGGTTCTTTGGTACAAGTCCCCCTGGGCTACACAAATTCCAGACGTAGCATTAAAGGTTTCCACCGCAGTGATTTATTTGTGCTCTTTAATCAATCTTAGATCGTTCTTCCTTTGTAATTAAACATTTGACTGTACACAGATGTCTGATTGAGATGCTCCTGCATCACAATGAATCTGGTACCAAGATGCACACCCATTACCAAAAGCTTAAGACGTGGCTTCTAGACAACAGATAGTAATCGAGAGTAAAAGATGCGTTTGAGTCTAGCCACAGTGCTTGTGTCCAGAATTCGGAGCCAAATGGGAGAAAACACAGTATCACCTTTCAAACACCTAGGTTCTCACTACAGCCAACATTATCTAGATAAAAAGTTTGACAGAAAGGACATTACAATGAAAAGGTACTTCTAGAGAAAAGCAAAATATAACACGGCTGAAGTTAAATGAATTACTACATTTGTTGTCACTGAAATGTAAATAAGAGCAAATCTAAAGTTGAAAATACACATTTTTTCAAAAAGTGTCTATAAATGAGTTCAGCAAAAAGGAATTCTGCCAAACCCTGCAAAAAAGGCAATTAAAAAGTAATAACCCACAGTTGTTAAACACACACTGCATGCTTCCTATACCCAGCACTGGGAACACACATTTGTACTAAACCTAAGGTATTCTCAATCTGCATCACTCATTAAATATGTTAATCTGCCGGATGACAAAAATCTGGTTCAGTAATAATGCTCACCTCTGTGCTTTACCTATAGCGAATATCAATAGTGCTCTACTCAAGTCTATGTAAAACACTGAGGCAGCAGGGGCAAATGCATCTGCATTTACTTTGTAAATGAAGCTAGACTGAAATCGTGTTTTTAGGGTGAATTCATTTACATGTAGTTGAAGAGGAAAAAAAACTGTGTGGTTCTGATTATTTGTGTGAGTGACAGGAGACAGGGCCAAAGATGTGAGTAAAAAGGACAAAATAATCTAAATTATTTGTTGTTCAGTAAACTGCATATGAAATAACAGGCACTCACCTTAGATGAAAAACTAATGCAAGTTTAACAAATGGATGGGAAATGTACTCTAAGTAATGTGATCACAACAGATGCCTGTGACCAGAGATTCACAGAATTAAATTCGGACTGGTGCAGTGAGGAGTGACTTGTTTATTTATAGTGCTATGAAGTCCGAGCCTGTGACCAAAGCACTGTCAACGTCATTATTTTAAAATTGAATTGTATTACACACTATAAAATAGGCTGCCGCAAAAATGAACAATTGTTACTTACCTATAAACGGTGGTTCTCCAGTATTGGTGTCTTTCATAGATTCACATGCTTGAATATTCCCCGAATATTAATGCTAACCTTGGTACTTATAAGTATTTATGGTTTTGGAATGTATGCAATTATGTTTTTATATACATATAATATTGGTTTTATTGCTATTTTATTTACCGTGGGGCTCCCACTTCGACGACGGGGAATATTCAAGCATGTGAATCTATGAAAGACACCCCAATACTGTGAAGTAGTGTTTAAGATAAAACAAATGCCTTACAAATATATACATTTGTAATATGTAATAAGATTCCATCTAGTGCAAACCTTTAAGTGTCCTTTAAAAGGACATGCTTGAGAACTCTGCTGATGCTACCTTAATAATACCTCTCAAAAAGAATAAATATTTCTAACCATGAAGCTTCACTTGACTCCATCAATCAAAGTCAATACTGCTCCAAATCAGCCTCTATATTAGGTGAATAACCAATTGCACAAATTTACATTTCTTTCAGGTAGCAGGCACTCTGCTAAGATGGCATGTTTCTTCTATAGCTCTGCATCAAACTCTCTGCTTTACTATGAAAACTACGAAAAGGGGTGTGCAATGGGGTGGTACGACCCCCTGAACTGGACATGGCCACCAGGACTCCTCCCTCGGACTCTTACCTTCCCCACCCTCTTTCTTCCTTGTTGCAGAACGAACTTACATCTGTTGACTGTGAAATCGGCGCCTCTGGAGAGCAGGAGGGACCCTGGCCCTTTAACTGGAGAACGGGAGATGACTGGGCGGGGCTTACTGAGGAGGAGGCAGAGTTAAATACGGGAGCCCGAAACGAGAGGGTGTGCTTGTACACCCGGAGAGACGAGAGTGGAAGAACAGAGTCGGAAGGAGATTGTACCGAGGAGAGGAGGATTCGAGCGGAGGAAGACCGGAAGCGGTGTCAGCCAATGAGGAAACGCCAGGAGGCCAACGTTCCCACGAGCCGCCCAGCCACACGCCCGGGGGAGGTGTGTGGCTCTCTCAGGTACGGAGACGAGTTGCGGGTTGGGTCGGGAGAAAGGGCAGTTCAGCCGACTGATTGGGAGACCCCTGTCCCGGTGTACCCTCCCCCCGAGCACTACACCCCTCACTGTTCATTAGCCTTTGTGTGCTGCACTGCGGGTACATCCTCACTCCTTTTTCCCCAACCTCACGAGTACCGGACCCTGCACTGACCCCCTCCCTTCTTTGTGTTTTCCTTGGTGAGCGGCGCCACGGACGAAGATCAGCCCATAGCGAGGAGGAGTTCCGAAGGGCTACGCCGAACGGAACCATCACCAGCGAGAGCCCGGAGGAGGAGCCGAAGCCGATTCCCCAGAAGGACTCCTTTCCCTAGAAAGACCTGTACGGATTACTTATACGCTGCAATAAAGCCCTCTCTAACAAAAACACGTCTCCTGCCCATTCCTCACTCTCCTGTCATAACCGATCCCATAACAGGGTGCTGGGCCCACTTTCCTAGCATTCAGACCCAAGTAGGCTACCTTTGCTGGGCATGGAACAAGGGCCAAGCAACAGGTTGGTGTTGGGGTTGATAATGTATATATAGATATAGATATATAGATATAAAATGAAGAAGCACCGCATGAGGTCCCACTGAGGTGTACAAGTAGGGCAGCATTGCCCGGAAGCCAGGGGGCGGGCTTATGTTTAATAAATGAGTTTTCTGCTACCTTCATGTGTGCGAGTTCATGTGCCAGGGATCAAGGGCGGGAGCTCGAAACACGTTTGGAAGCGGATTCTACTGCATATGCCTGCTCCATTCGCTGCACCCTCACACTGAGACTGGTAACTTACTTGGGAGGCCTTCTCCAAATGGGTTTCTCTTGTTGTTTGGGGGGATATATATGGAGTAGTTTCTGTTCTGTAACTCCAGTTCTGTAGTAGGGGTATCTCTGTTATAGTCATAATCTAGTGAATAGTCCCGCCCATGTGCGTGGACCCCGGCAATCAAAAATAATCTCTTAAGTTGTCAAAAAATTGCAGAACTGCAAAGACACTTAAGAGAAAATTTAAAGACAAATAATGCAGCCTATATCCACAGGCTACACTGTCCAGTACTTCAACTAGAAATTCCACCAAAAATCCACAAACAGCAAAGCCTGTCCAGATTTCCCTTGCCTTTACTGCAAAACCCCTCAGAAATGATAGAGAGGAAGGCCTGGACAGACAAGCCCCATAGGCTGCCATTATGTGGCTTAAACAGGATACTGTGCCTTTAAGGAAACCTTCTAGAACCTTCTCCCAGTATCCCAGAATGCATAGCAGGTCCCACTGACTTCAGTTCTTTTTGAAGGCGTAAAACGCCAGACCTGTAGCATTAATTACATGAACAATTCTCCACCGGGGAGGAGGGCGGGCGCTTATGACTATAACAGAGATACCCCTACTACAGAACTGGAGTTACAGAACAGAAACTACTCCTTCTGTAGTAGGGGATCTCTGTGTATAGTCATAATCTAGTGAATAGAATGGCAAGCCCATCCCCACACCAAGCAAGATGAACCCTAATGGAATGAACATTAAGGCCAGACTGCGCCAAATGTAAAAGGTAAGGAAGGATGACATCTTCCTTGCAGGTCGTAGGGTCATGGTTCCTAGACTGGCACCAGATACAAAACCTCTTCCACTTGTAAGCATATGAAGTCCTAGTGGAAGGTCTCTTAGACTCCTTCAGTATGTCCATGCAATCCGCGGGCAGATTCAGATGTCCATACTGCACTATCTCAGGAGCCATGCCGCCAAACTCAAAGACGAGAGGCTGGGGTGTAACATCCGCCCCCAGAACTTCGTGAGAAGGTCCGGCCTGCACGGCAACCGAATGTGAGGAAGGAGAGATCGGTGAAGCAGGTCCGTGAACCACCACTGCCTGGGCCACTCCGGGGCAATGAGAATCATGCGAGCCCTGGACCGGGCCAGCTTGATGAGTACCGCCGGAATCAGGGGAATGGGTGGAAAAGCGTACAGAAAGCTGTTCGACCAGCTGATCCATAGCGCATTCCCCAGCGACCCCGGCTGGTAGTACCTGGAGGCGAAGTCTCGGCATTTGCTGTTTTCGGCGGTGGCGAACAGATCTACGTCCGGAGTTCCCCACCTTGCGAAGACTTCTCCCAGCACTTCGTCGTTTATGACCCATTCGTGGTTTTCCTGAATGAGTCTGCTGAGTTCGTCCGCCTGAACATTCTGCACACCTGGCAGATGGGTAGCCGTCACCGTCAGCCCTCTGGCCAGGAGCCAGTGCCAGATCGTCTGCGCCTCCTGTGACAGAGTGCGAGACCTCGAGCCCCCCTGCTTGTTGAGGTAGTACATCGTGGTAGTGTTGTCCGTTTGCACAAGCAGGGAGCTGGTCTGGAAAGACGGAAGAAAAGCCTTCAGTGCCAAGTGAACAGCTCTGAGTTCCAGGAAGTTGATGTGATAAGTGGCCTCCACCGGAGACCACGTTCCCTGAATCTGCAGAGTCCCGGAGTGCGCTCCCCATCCCAGGAGAGAAGCATCCGTCACGACAGTCTGCGTGGGAATGTCCTTGTGAAAAGGAACCCCTCTGAGGAGATTCTCCGCCGAACACCACCACTTCAGAGACTGAAGAGCATGCAGAGACAGACGTATCCTGTCGTCCCAGGATCCTGTCCTCTGATCCCACTGGTCCTCCAAGCACTCCTGCAACGGTCTCATGTGCAGGCGTGCGTGCGGCGTCAGGAAGATACAAGAGGCCATCGAACCCAGTAGAGAAGACACCGTCCTCACTGTTGTAGATGGAGTCGACATAAGAGCCTGAGCCTTCCGAAGGAGAGATAATCGTCGCTCTTCCGAAGGAGACACGCTTGCTGACAGCGTATCGATGGAGGCTCCCAAGTACTGTATGCATTGGACCGGAGTCGGGACCGACTTGGCCATGTTGATGTGCAACCCCAGCTTGTCCAAGAGAACGCACGTCTTCTGGAAGTGTGCTCGCGCTTCCGAGAAGGAGGATGCCTTGATCAACCAATCGTCCAGGTACGGGTAGACAAACACCTTGTTCTTCCGCAGGTGCGCCGCCACCACCGCCATGCACTTCGAGAATGTTCTCGGCGCAGACTTCAGTCCGAATGGGAGTACTGTGTATTGATAATGATTGGCGCCGACTTGGAACCGCAGGAACTTCCTGTGTTTGCGCGCAATGGGCACATGGAAGTATGCATCCTGTAGGTCTATGGCACAGAGCCAGTCCCCTTGTTGCAACTGAGGATAAATCTGATGCAACGACAGCATGCGAAACTTTTCCCTGCGAATCCACTTGTTTGCCTGTCGCAAGTCCAGAATGGGCCTGAACTCGTTCTTGTCCTTCTTGCGAACCAGGAAGAACCGGGAGTACAGGCCTCTTCCCCTCTGGGACAGAGGCACGTCTTCTATCGCCCTTTTCCTTAACAGGGTATCGGCCTCCACCTGGAGCTCTAGCAGCTGAAACCGCGAGCTGACCGGAGGAATCGATGGAGGCGGGCTGGTGAACCGAAGACTGTATCCATTGCAAACAATATTCAGCACCCACTTGTCCTGAGTAATTTTTCTCCACTCTGCCGGAAAAAATTGGATGCTTCCCCCTACCGGAGTGGGTAACGGATCCGGGGGAAGTAAGTTCCTAGGGCCTAGACCCAGCCTGGCCCTTGGGCGTCGGAGCCGACTGCTGGCCTCCCCTGCCCCTCTGGCGCTTCTGGAACGGCTTACGGAACTGTTGTTGCTGTTGCGAATGTCCCGAAGCCTGGCCACGTCCACGGCCTTGTCCACCGGACCGCCGTTGGAAAGAGCGGTACGGCTTCTTCGTCTCCTTAGGCTTCTCGAGGCCCACCGCCGTGAGCGTCTCGGCCTCCGCTTTCATGCGGGCCATCTCGTCGTCCGCATGCTGTCCAAAAAGAGACTTGCCGGAGAACGGCAGGTTGGCCACCCTCTGCTGTGCGTCCGGTTTCAGGGACGTAAGACGGAGCCAGGCGTGACGCCTCTGGTTGACCCCATGGCAAAACCCATGAGCAGCCAACAGGGAAGAGTCCGCTGCCGCACTGATGATCTGGTTGGCCACCAGCATCCCTTCACTCAGCACTTCCTGAAAATCCTCACGCTGTTCACGAGGCAAGTGCTCCGCAAAACGCTCAAGGGAGTCCCAGAGGGCGCGGGCGTACCGACCCAACAGCGCCGTGGCACTCGCAGCCTTCATGGAGGTGGCGGCAGTTCCACAGACCTTTCTCCCTGCCGAATCCATCCACCTGGACTCCTTATCCGGGGGAACCGTGGATGACGGAGCGGAGGCATGTTGTTTGCGTGCCGCCGTCACAATGACGGAGTCCGGAGGTGGTTCCGCTCTCAGAAAAGCCGGATCCGAATCCGGGGCCCGGTACTTCCTCAGCAACCTAGATGGCGCCGCCTTTGTCACCGCTGGGGTGAGGAAAAGGTCCATAGCTGGTTCCTCCAGGCCCGGTACCAGAGGAAGGAGAGGGCGAGACGAGTGTTTTTGGTGCAAGGTCTCAAAGATCACGGACGTCTTCGGCGTGGGCACTGTCAGGGGTATGCCCAGCTTCGCAGCGCCCCTCAAGAGGACATCCTGGAACGCCACCAGGTCATCAATAGGAGACACCCTCGTATCCGGTGATCCCGACAGGGTAGGAGAACGATCCCTGGAGCCAGAGGATCCCGTGCGGGAGCGAGACTCGCGCCTCCTATGGCGGCGTCTCGACCGCGAGGACGATCTGTGTCGCGACCTGTCCCGTCTCCCAGAGCGAGAGCGAGAGCGAGACCTGCCAGTCCGTGGCCTCCCCACCGGTTTCCGTGGTGGAGTCTTCCTCGGAGCCTCCTTGGGCGCAGGTTTAGGGGTCCCCTTAGGAGGTACAGGCAAAAACGGCAGCGAAGTGGACCTCGGCGGAGGCACCTCCGGCTGCGGTGCCGGCCCACGCGGAGGGACCGGTGGCGGCGGGTCGTCCGCTGGAAGTGGAGGCAGCGTCGGAGGATCCTCTTGAGGCAGAGGAGGAGGAGGAGTGACCTCCTTCGGAACAGGTGTATGCGTCGACCGAGGCCGAGAAGGAGTGTACACCGCAGAGTACACCGTGCCCTGTGATCCTTTAGGCGAAGAGGGCTGAGAGCCCGCCCCTTCAGCCGGAGACCGCTTCCTCTTGCGTCCCCCACTGGAAGCAGTGTGACTCCTGGGACTAGAATCCCTCTTGCGACGTTTTGGAGAGCCTGACCGACTCCTAGACGTCGACCTCCGTCTGCTCGACGTCGAGCGTCGCTTTTCCGGCGTCGAAGGGCGTTTCCTTGACTCTGGCGTCGAACGCCGCCTCCGCGACGTCGACCTCTTCTTCCTCGGCGTCGAACGCCGATCCCTCGACGTCGAGCGCCGACTCCTCGACGTCGACCTCTTTCTTCTCGACGTCGACCTCTTTCTCCTCGACGTCGCACGCCTCCTCGACGTCGAACGGTCCTTCCTCGACGACGAGCGTCGCCTGGATGTTCTCGACGTCGAGGATCCCCTCGACGTCGACCGGCGGTGTCGCCTCGACGGCGAGCGCCGATGTCCATGACGTCGGTATGAAGCCCTCGACGTCGAAGACGACGTCGACGGCGGCTTCGTCCACGGTGGCTTCGACGTCGAGTCGTCCCGATGTCTCGACCCGGAGCCCCGGGGAGAAGGGGAGCACACCGCCGTCATCCCTCTCGACGTCGACGCTATCGACGTCGACGGAGACCGGGATCGCTTGCTGGGCTTCCTGCCTCTGGGGAGCCCCCCAGAGGCCTCAGCAGAGGCAGAGGGAACCTTCCCTGACTGCCCAGACCCACCTGCAGCCTGCAGGCGCCTCTCCTCAAGGCCAGACAGCCTGATCTTCGCCCTTTCCTTCAGAGTGCGAGTTGTAAACTGCTGGCAGATGACACTCCTCAGGGACATGATCTTCAGTGAGGCAGACGATGCAGATATCATGTGGATCACCTCTGGCCTTCTTCCTCTCACATGCTGGACACTTCACAAAGAGGCCAGGCATTTTAGAGCCCTAAAACACCTGAAGCAGCACACAGAAGAGAAGAGAAAACCAAGAAAGTAAACTGCAACACTTTTAGAATGCAAAAGTGCCAAAACATGCAATAACCCCTTGAAACAAGGGAGAGCTCAATGCCAGGGTCCTGTAAGCAGGAGCCGGAAAAAAGAACTGAAGTCAGTGGGACCTGCTATGCATTCTGGGATACTGGGAGAAGGTTCTAGAAGGTTTCCTTAAAGGCACAGTATCCTGTTTAAGCCACATAATGGCAGCCTATGGGGCTTGTCTGTCCAGGCCTTCCTCTCTATCATTTCTGAGGGGTTTTGCAGTAAAGGCAAGGGAAATCTGGACAGGCTTTGCTGTTTGTGGATTTTTGGTGGAATTTCTAGTTGAAGTACTGGACAGTGTAGCCTGTGGATATAGGCTGCATTATTTGTCTTTAAATTTTCTCTTAAGTGTCTTTGCAGTTCTGCAATTTTTTGACAACTTAAGAGATTATTTTTGATTGCCGGGGTCCACGCACATGGGCGGGACTATTCACTAGATTATGACTATACACAGAGATCCCCTACTACAGAAATATAGATGCAATGCACACGGGGTGGGACTCTGTGTGTGTATATAGGAGTTCCCCAGTGGCAGCTATGTTTGATTGTTGCCAGTGACCAAGGACGCCGAGATCGTCTGAAACGCGTATGGCTTTTGAATTGGACTGAAGGTGTGAAGCTGTTTATTGCTGCAGCCTGCAAACATTAAAGGAGTTCAACCTCTCTAATTGTGGCGTTTTCATCAGGACACTCTTTTGTTGGAGATATATATATCTTTTTTTAAATTATTTTTTATAGCACTGAGCGGCAGAAAGCCCGCTTTGGACATCAAGCCTAGGAGTGACCGCCTTAATGGGCAGAATAGACATCCTGCTTCGCAGAGTGGCAGGCATGTTTGGTACTGCAGAATTCAAGCTGTTTTACTATCTTCCCTTTCTTGCAATGGTGCATACTTGCTGTGCCAGTATTGCTTTGGGCCTTGGTGCAATGACACATGGGAGAGGAAAATTGAAGCAGAGCAGACACCTTGGTTCTTGCGTCAGGGAGATGAGAGTAAGAGGGATGGCAGAGACAGCCATTATCAAAAGGCAGTAGCTTCCATTAGTAAAACAGGTGCATTTGCACTGGGGCCCAGGCGTCTGAGGGACCCACTGCTACACAATAATGGATGGCACCTTTGCCAAAAAAAGTAGGGGGCAAAATGCAAAAGCTTATTTCTTTTTGGAAAGGGACAGACTTCAAGATTGAAGTGATTATCTGGCATTGTGTGGAAGAAGTGAAATAACACAAGAGGAGATAGCAAGCATTGCATGGCCGCAGCTATTATTAGAGCAGCAGGGGCAGTTGTATTATGGTCCAAGAGTGTAGCACACCAATAATGTGGAGTAGTGTAATTGGCCAATTCTGTTTTTGTTTGATGCATTTGCTGTTTTATAAATCTTACACTTAGTGTGGATTATGAGCTACAGGAATTAGCCCCTGAAACTATCACATAATCCCCTCCCAGTGCGATCAACTATGCCTCTCCCACTCCCCCAATGTTTGCCATAAAGTTTTGGAGGGAGGACCGACTTAAAAACATTTTACACAGCCAGTGCAAAAAAGTTTGATGACCTTTGCACTAAGGTAACAAGTGAGAGATCAGAGAGAACTAAAATCACTTGTAACCCTGGATACCTTGTGAAAGGGTCCTGCGTTGGCTGAACAGAGCCACTAGGAGAGGCCAGAAAGCAGAAGATATGGAGACGTAGACGGCAATGAATAGGGCATTATCAGAACCACTGGACATCGGTCTGCAGTGTGATGTACCCTACGGATAAGAATACGTAGAGAGACAAAGGGGAAAGAAAGGAAGATGGGGGCAGGATGTGAACTGCGAATTGTGATGCTTAGGAGAGGAGGACTTGAGGAGTTAGTTGGCAAGGCATGCTAATAGAAATAGCAAATACAGCTCAGATATGACTGGAAATCCGAGGCCAGAGAGAGCGAGAGAGAGAGAGAGAAAATGATGGGCCCTGTGTTGACAGCAGATGGTAGAGCATTATAGAGGAGTGGGACAGGTAAAATCAAATCCTGGCATGGTGGTGTAACATTGCATGTTAATAATCACTGCAAACTGGAAATGTATGAGATGATTCTGAGGTGACTTGATGCCTACATGGTGCAATGTAATTACAACATGATTATGAAATACTGTGGCACTAGAAAATGCAAGAATGTATTTTGCTCAATCTGTTGATGTGTTCATTTCTAATTTAGTTCAACTAAGTCCTGTCCTCGATTTTCTCTCCGATTCTACATGGTGCACTACTTACATTTTGTGACATTAGTGAAGAGACATTTAAAGGAATGCCGCAATTTAGCAGTGATGGAAGTTATGAATTGTGCTTGTAAATGGTCGCCCAGCATTTGACAGCCACCCTCTGGTGGTAAATTATACTTAACTGCACAAGTCTCGGTTACATAGGATTACATTACAGTTAATGTAACAGACGCTCTTTACCATTACGTGGACCACATGCTCATTACAGGAGAAAGTCTCAGCAGACATTTCGACTAGACTCCTGGGACAACAGAAAATGTTAAGAGAAAAAAAGTCACTTTGGATTGCCTCATTCGGTCATCCTTTTGACCCTACCCATATTCAATTTTCAGGCAGAGGTCTATATTTGGATGACAAAAGGAAAAGTCTGTTTCTCTTGCACTCTGTTGTGTTTATTTATTGTATAGCATGCATACACCCTAGAGTTTTATACCCTTGTGAAGGGGACCTGAAGTTAAGAACTGGCGACAGGGCCAGCAGAGAGGCAGGGCAGGCTGATCCATCCTCAAGGAGCAAGTCCCAGGAAGGTCTATCAAAAGTCTCGAATATTTCCATGTGGGAATACACAAGGAAAGTGAAATTAAGCAGGTTGATGTATGGGATAACAGGTGATCCTTATTTTGCAGGAACGAGGAACCCAGGGAGAAAAGCGAATTATGGGGCCTGACCTTTTAGTTCAGACTTCCGAATGTAAAAACCCTCCAGGGGGACCAAAGTTCCATGAAAATGTGAAATATGGGAGACTTGGGGGCCACTTATCACATTCTGCATTTGTGTTACACCACCATAACAAAAACATGACCCCAGCCCAATACTCCCCCAAAAATAAATACATAAATGAACATGGAAGAACTGAAGGAGATCCTTCAGAAGGCACCAAACTAAGAAATCCATTATCCTACAGATCTGTTCATACACAAATGCCTGAAAGACAGCATCTGTAATGGTTAAAATGACAGGGGGGGTACCCGTTACCCTTCACAGAGGGGTGCAGCTAACAGCAAAAAACTGCAGCAAATAAGAAATGAATCTTACATCATTTGAGATGTCATAAATTATGTCACAGATCATGTTGTGAGTGATGTCCTATGTGAGGTCATAAGCAGTGCACTGGGGGGGGGGGGGCAAGTTCTAGTTAGTGCTGCTAACTATAGCTGCTGAATTTGTGATTTTTAGTTCAAAGCCTTAACGTCGTCACTGAGAAATTTACCTAACTATTAAGTTAATTTAACCTCGGGTTCTCTCAGTGAATTTCAAGTTGCTTTTTTTTTTAATAATCGATACTTCATATCTTTATTCCACCTAACTTTAAGATTACTTTATCCTTTGCTTTTTTTAGTGACTTTCTAGGAATTTAAGAAAAATAAAAATACATTTAAAAATACATAGATACTAAGTGATCCAACAATGTTTTTCTGAGAATGTTCAACTTCTATATTTTTGTAACTCACGCATACAGAAATATACCCAGCATAGTTTTCATAGTCTTTGTATGCATCTTTACATAAACTTCATAATTATATTTCAAAAAGACACTGATCAGTTTTTCCTATAATGTAAACTATGTGTTTTCACTATGTACATATATTTTTAAGGTGTGTGGTCACTCTCGCGTGAGGCTTGAGAGATTGCAGAGTTAAACATGTTATTCCAATCTGTTGTACAAAGTTCTTTTTCACATGGTCAGTTATTATTGAATGCTAAGATCAAATAATCACGTCAGCACAGTATGTATAATGTATTCACTTTGTTTACAAACACACATTTTTGCAATTTTGAAGAAAGTAAAACAAGAGAATTGATGTTTAAAGTGCAAAAAATGTTGATGTATTGTTGCATTTGAGCGATTAGGAAAGTTCTCACTATTTTCCAATTTTGCAGCCCTCTAGTGAGACGCCCGGGAGACGAAAGACGTCCCAAGGAAGAATTGAGATTGGTTCATATGGATGGCTGTATTTAGCAAGGAAAGATTCATTCCTTGTTGCATCATTTGCCCATTGGGTGTTTCTCTGCCTACACATTTTATGGTCACCTCTCAGACTAAATCTGCACTTCGCAGGGGTCTTGTGGGACTCTCGCTTGCCCAAAGGTCCAAATATAACATTTTCACCCTTAATTTCTCGAATCAGGCGCTGACACCGTGGGATCAGTGTATCAAAGAGAATGAATATGCTACTTACCAGTATGCATCTGTTCTTGGCATGTAGGGCTGCCAACATTCATATCTTAGCATTAGATCGCCGCCTAGTGTTGGGTCCGGATGATCGCACATTGTTGTCCTGGAAGAGTCTTCGAAGTATCCTGAGATAGGTGGCTCCTCCCCTGGACTACAGTGCGCATGGGCATCGGCTCCATCCCCAGATTGTTTTTCGCCATTGTGGCAGAAGATGGAGTGAAAAGTGTAAAGGATGTCCATGCTAATAAGTGAATACAATAGTATATCTGCAGCTGCGACAGGCACCGGGGAGGAGGGTGGGCGATATGAATGTTAGCAGCCCTACATGCCAAGAACAGATGCATACTGGTAAGTAGCATATTCAGTTCGAGGCATGTGGGCTGCTAAATTCATATCTTAGCATAGAATACATAGCAGTCCCTCCATCAGCGGCGGTTGCCCGTGCCAGCTGCAGAAACCTGAAAGAGTGTCTTGAGAACAGCCTGTTCTACAGCTGCTTGCTGCTTGGAATGTACGTCAACACAGTAGTGTTTTGTAAAGGTATGTGGTGTAACCCACGTGGCTGCTCTGCAAATATCCTCTAAAGGAATGTTCCCTAGAAAAGCCATGGATGCCCCCAGTTTGCGTGTGGAGTGCGCCCTTGGGGGTATCGTTAAAGTGCGCTTGGCCTTTTGATAACATATTTGGATGCACTTAACAATCCACCTGGCTATTCCTGCTTTGGAAATAGGGTTGCCTTTGTGTTGTGGTGCGAAGGCAACAAAAAGTTGTTTTGTCTTTCTAAAGGGTTGTGTCCTGTCTATGTAGTACATCAACGCCCTCCGTACGTCTAACGTATGGAGCATTCTTTCCGCCACCGTTTGTGGGTTTTGGAAGAATGCCGGTAAGTCAATAGTTTGGTTGAGATGAAACTGTGACACCACCTTCGGAAGGAATTTGGGGTTAGTACGTAGCACTACCCTATTAGGATGAATCTGAATGAATGGCTCTTGGATTGTGAGCGCTTGCAGCTCACTAACACGCCTTAGCGACGTGATAGCGATTAGGAAAGCTACTTTCCACGTTAGGAACTGGAGTTCACACGAGTGCAGTGGCTCAAAAGGTGGTCCCATTAGTCTGGTGAGGACCACATTGAGGTTCCACACCGGAGCTGGTGGTGTTCTTGGGGGAATGACTTGTTTCAGACCTTCAAGGAAAGCTTTAATGGCAGGCACTCTGAAGACAGAGAGATGCTGCCTGTTCTGAAGATAAGCCGCTATGGCGGATAGATGTATCCGAATGGAAGTGTACGCTAGATTGCACTTGTAAAGATGCAACAGATAGCAAATGATGTTAGGGATAGATGCATCTAGCGGGTTGATGTCATTGGCTGTACAGTAAATGACAAAACGCTTCCATTTCGCAGCATAGCATGCTCTGGTAGTTGGCTTCCTTGCCTCCTTGATGATGTCCATGCATTCCGGAGGTAGGTTAAGGTATCCAAACTCTAGGACTTCAGGAGCCAGATTGCCAGGTTGAGCTGTTGTGGATCTGGATGCTGAATTTCTCCATGGTTCTGCGTCAAAAGACTGGGCGTGAGGCGCAGTCTTTGATGCGGCACCACTGAGAGTTCGAGGAACGTGGTGTACCATGCTTGGCGCGCCCACGTTGGAGCAACTAGGATGAGAGTCATCGCGTGCTGCCTTAGCTTTCTCGCGACCAGCGGTATCAGAGGGGCTGGTGGAAAAGCGTACGCAAATTTGCCTGACCAGTTCATCCATATCGCATTGCCCTGCGACTGTGGGTGAGGGAACCTGGCGGCAAAGTGTTGGCATTTTGCGTTTTCTTTTGTGGCAAACAGGTCCATCTCCGGATGACCCCACTGCTGGAAGTACGGGTGGAGTACAGATGGGTGTAACTCCCACTCGTGCATTTGATGGCTGTATCTGCTGAGCAGATCCGCCATCTGATTGTCCTTGCCCGGGAGGTGTTCTGCCATGAGGAAAATGTTCCTCTGAATGGCCCACTTCCACATGCCCTGAGCCAGATGAGACAGCTGTGGCGAGTGGGTGCCCCCCTGTTTTTGAATGTAGTACATCGCGGTCATGTTGTCCGTCCGGACTAACACTACCTTGTTGCACAGATGTACAATGAAGGACTTGAGCGCCATGAAGATTGCCATCAGTTCCAGATAGTTGATGTGCATCTTCTGTTGCTGCGTCGTCCATAGTCCCTGCACTGTGTAAGTGAGCAGATGAGCTCCCCATCCCTGGAGAGATGCGTCCGTTGTCAGGATAATTTGTGGCACTGGCTCCTGGAACAGTCGGCCCTTGCAAAGGTTGTGTGGAGTCCACCAATGCAGAGAGTCGTATGCCCGACTGGTAACCAACACTAGGTCTGTCAATTGTCCATGAGCCTGTGTCCACTGATTTGCTAAGCATTCCTGGAGCGGACGCATATGCAACCGTGCGTGAGGGACTATGAAGATGCAGGAGGCCATCATGCCAATCAACTGCATGAACACTCTCGCTGGAAGTGAGTGTTGTGGTCTGAACTTTTGGATTAGAGACTGCATGCTGTCTATCCTGACTTGGTTTGGCTGAGCCATGGTCGTCAGGGTATTGATCGTCGCACCTAGAAACTGCCGGACATGTGCCGGCTGAAGATGCGACTTTGGGTAGTTCAACGAGAAGCCCAGATCGTGAAGGAGGTGAATGGTAGTTGACATGTCCGCGGCGCACTGTTGTTCCGACTTGGCCTCAACGAGCCAGTCGTCTAGGTAGGGGTAGACATGAATGTTCTGCCTCCTGAGGTGCGCTGCTACTGTCGCCAGACACTTGGTAAACACTCTTGGGGCTGTGGTCACTCCGAAGGGTAGGACTTTGAACTGATAATGCTTGCCTTGGATAGTGAATCTGAGGTATTTCCTGTGGGACGGGTGTAGTGGAATGTGGAAATAAGCATCCTTGAGATCTAAGGTTGCTAAGAAGTCCCCTTGGTTTAACAAGGGAAGAATTTGTTGCAGTGTAAGCATATGGAAGTGTTCTGATAGTATGTACAGGTTGAGGGGACGTAGATCTAGAATGGGTCTGAGAGATCCGTCCTTCTTTGGAATAAGGAAGTACAGGGAATATACCCCTGTGCCTTCCTCTCCCACCGGCACGAGCTCGATTGCGCCTTTTTGCAGCATCACCACTACTTCCTGCTGCAATAAGTGCAAGTGCTCTGCGGACATAGGCCTTTGCCTTGGCGGGATGTTGGGTGGAGTGGATTTCAACTCTAGGCAATAACCATACTGGACTAGTTGTCGCACCCACCTGTCTGTGGTGATGTTTCTCCAGACAGGCAGGAATTGCTGCAGTCTCCCCCCGACAGGTGTTAAGTGGTCGGGGGGCAGCGACAGAGAGTCACTGTTTGCTTGGGGTAGAGGAGCGGGAGCTGTTGTTTCCTCTGCCGCGACCTCTGTTGCTGTTATTTCTGTAACCTCCCTTGTTCTGTTTTGTGAACGAGGATTGTGCTCCACCTCTTGAGAACTGAGATTGTTGACCCATTTGTCCTCTGGTGACTCCACGTGCACCTGAGCGACGAAAATTGCTGCCACGAAACTGTTGTGACTGTAGGGCCCCCATGGACTTAGCAGTTTGTGTCTTTTTTTATTTTTTCTAGGGTGGTGTCAACATCTGGACCAAACAGACTATCAGGATTGACTGGCTGATTAAGAATGGTTGTCTGAATATCTGGTTTAAACCCCGAGATGCGGAGCCACGCCTGTCGTCTCAGCATAACGCTAGTGTTGATAGCTCTAGCAGCTGTGTCTGCGGCGTCAAGTGCACACTTGATGGCTGCGTTTGAGATTAGCTTCCCTTCCTCAATAAGCAGTTTGGTGCCTTCTTGGAACTTTGGAGGCAGGTGTTGTATAATCTGTTCTAGGGTGTCGTAATGCGCCCTATCATAACGTGCTAAGAGTGCTTGTGTATTGGCAATGCGCCAAAAATTTGCGGCCTGTGCAGCTACTCTTTTGCCCCCTGCCTCTAGCACTTTGGACTCCTTATCCGGGGGAGGAGCTTCACCCGTCGTCTGGGAGTTGGCACGTTTCCTGGCATTGGCGACCACAAGAGAGTCCAGTGGCAACTGTCCCCGAATGTATGCGGGGTCTGCAGGTGCAGGTCTGTACTTCTTTTCAATACGTGGATTGACCACTCGTGCTCTGGTAGGCTCCTTAAATATGTCCCCAGCATGCTTGAGGACTCCTTTAAGCATAGGCAGCGTCTTTACTGTCCTTTCAGAGACTGAAAATGTGTCGAAAAGGAAGTCTTCCTCTATCGGGTCAGCATGCATGTCCACATCATGATTGGCTGCCGCCCTCTCAATTAGTGCATGAAAACCTGCTGAATCCTCAGTTGGGGATGCACGTGCATTAAAAAGCTGCGGGTCATGCCCCACACTTTGGGTGTCCTGGTCACCAGTGTCATCATATGAATCCGGTTGTGCATCTGGTTCATTGATAGGGAAATTGTATTGCTCGTCCTCATCATACCCCTCACCCGCAGAGTGTTCTGGTGAGGGAGTAGGGCTCCGTCTCGGAGGAGGCTGGATTGGTTCCATGAGGCCTGAAGCGTCAAGGGGCACCCTTTTCTTTTTCAGAGGGATGACATATGAGTCCACTGACTCTGAAGTGATTTTTCTCTTATAGAGGGTCAATTTGCCTGTGTCAGCGTCGATGAAATGCTCTGAATCATCCTCTGATTCGAGTACCCGACGTGGAAGTGGGCCAGCCGTTGAAGAAACCGTCTTCTTTGGTGCCGATTTGGTGGAAAAGGCTTTCGGCGCCTCCTTCGGCGGCAAAATAAAGAGAAGTTTGCCAGAAGGCTTTGCTGGATTGTCCTTTTGCGCCTGCGGCGATGATATCGGAGCCGACGGAGCAGAGGCCTTCTCCCTGATTCTCTGTAGTGATTCGGCGATGGGGGACGTCTAACTCACAGTGGGTTTTAGCGCCGACGAGGATGTCTTGACCTTTCCCTCGGATCCGACGTCTTTGTGGGCCTTGTGCGCTTTCGACGCGGATCCCGCTGTCACCGACCCCGATTCCTGGGACCGGTGCGCAGACGTGCCAGTCTTCGATCCGTGCGCCTGCGTAGCCTCCGTGGAGCCGGCTTTGGCGTGCTTGGACGGCGGCGCCGCTGTTGAGCCGTGCCGACCATCTTTCTTAGAGGACCCCTCCTCTGGCGTCGATTTCGATTTTGCAGCAGCGGAATCGACGGACTTCTTCGACTTCTGCGGACCGGAGGTCGACGGAGTCGATGGAGTAGCGGGTACAGTCGTTTTCGCCGGCACGGCAGCCATCTTAGGGACACTCGAGTCCTTAAGTTTCGGTTTCGTTTTCGGGTCGGCCATCTTAGATGTAGTCGATCCCGATGGTTTCGGTTTCGGTTTCGATACAGTCTGCTCAGCAAGTAAGTCCGTGGCCGGGCCAGAAGGCGGGGCTGTGGCTTGCGGCACTGGGTCTTGGGTAAGGCCTACAGGCGATCCCGTGACCCGGTCGGTATCCTCGTAACCTTCGGGGCAGAGCTCGTCCCCTGAGCTATCCGCCGCGGCCCCATAAATCTCTTCGTCGTCTCCTACCTCGTCGACGTATTCAAGGCCTTGACCCACGACTCCGTCGTCGTCTACCGGATCCGCCTCGACCTCCGTCTCGGGTAGGGAGATTTGAAGATGATGACCCTGTTCCTCTTCTTCCTGGTCGCCGAAGATGTTTTCCGGATCTGGGGCCGCTTGTCTAGCTTCCATGCGCACCGCGCGCCGAAGCTTGAGAGTCTTCTTAGACCGGAACTGTGCACAGGCTTTGCACTTGCCGTCATCGTGGTCAGGCGAAAGGCATTTGTTACAGACGGGGTGTAGATCGATGTGTGGGTACTTGGACCCACAGAGCGGGCAGTACTTAAACGGGCTCCGCTCCATGTTCAGAAAAGTTTTGCAGTCGTGTCGCGATGAGAAGGCCTCAAAGTCCGAAGAGCGAAAGAAAACTCCGCTTATTCCGGCTCCAAGAGACGGAAGACTCGAGACCGTGCGCAGACAATACCGACGCAAAAAAAGCGAGGCCTTTTGGCCGCTAAAAGTTAGTTTTTCTCGGTTTCGACAGAAAGACGTCGAGACCACATCCGAACCCAATGGCGGAAAAAAAACAATCTGGGGATGGAGCCGATGCCCATGCGCACTGTAGTCCAGGGGAGGAGCCACCTATCTCAGGATACTTCGAAGACTCTTCCAGGACAACAATGTGCGATCATCCGGACCCAACACTAGGCGGCGATCTAATGCTAAGATATGAATTTAGCAGCCCACATGCCTCGAACAGGTTTATCCCATTCGATTAGCCTGACGCGTTTCGGCAGCAAAAACCGCCTTGCTCACAACATCATACCACAAATAGTGAAGTCCATTATATACAAGTGATTGGCTTGATAGCAGCCTACGTGGGTTGCCATGGAAACTTTCCTCATACAACAGGCATTGAAGAGGTGCTCTCCCTGTGACATGTGGTGAGTCATGGTCTTCCATGCAGTATTTCTTTTAGCATCATTAACATTTCAAAATGCTGTGACTTAAGTTCTGTTATTATTTGTATTTACAAAAAGCAAACCATTCAGGCAAAACAAATAAAATTAATTGTTGATCGAAAATGTTATATGCACATTATTACATTTCGCATTTGTATAGAGGAATACATTTAAGTGCTGGCATTACCCGACCTTTGTGAAAAAATACGTGCAATATAAACAATGTGCTTCATGAAATGAAAACATGAAATTACAGATTGTGCCTTTGCCATGGTATGACCTTTCTCAGAACGGAGTACTCGAGCTAATGTTGCGTTAATTGGGAAACCCTGGAATGTCAGGCTGATTAGAGTACATACCAGTTCTTATTGTTTCTGGCTATTGTTCCATAATTTAAGAGTCTCTACCCGTTGATTGGTCTACATCAGTCATTGTATATGTTTACAGGGCAAGAGAATATCTAGAAGCATATATACTACTCTTGGCTTATGTGTTATGCTGGTGCATTGGCTGTTGGATACAACGCCTGTAGGAATGTGTGTCCTGTGCTGCCCAAGTGGGCCTACGGGACAAAGACATGTCACGGGTTAGAGACATATGGGACATGAGTGCTGTTAGATGTAAGGTCACGTATGTTTTGCCATGGGTGCGTAATGCATAGTGTAGGGCAAAGGTTTTAGAGTAAAGAATTATTGTTAAGAAAATTAGAATAAAGAATTATAAAATAAATTATGAAAATCAGGAATATTTTAGAGAATTATGTGTTACTGTACGTTTGCTTCTGCCACCAAGCAAAAAAAAGATTACTAAAAAGTTGTTACAGGCACATGTGTTAAAAATGTTTAGAGGAGTTGGTCTAGGAAAGGAGAGTCAGTTAGACTATTTACATCATATCAATACCAAGTATGTTGCATGTGGTTTCAGAGGTGCATACTCATTGCTTCCTCTGCATTCAGGCCATTGGGAGACTTGGTGTCGAGTAGAATGATGTATCTAGACTCCAATCTCCTGAGCGCTAACTGTCAGTTACCGCCCCTGGAATTTATTTTCACACTGTCAATTACAAAGTACTTCAAGTCCTCTGCCCTGCCCCCATGATGTGCATTGATGTGGCGTGCCACAGGTATGCGGGATCATCATTATTGATCGCACGTAAGTGTTGCAATATCCTCACATGGACAGGGTGTATGGTGCTCCCTACGTATCTTTTGTTGCACGTGCACTGTAAGACATAGATTGCAAAATCTGTTTTGCATGTGAAGTTCTCTTATATCTGAAGGGGTTTTTCTGAGTGGAAGCTGTGCCTTGTTTGTGTTAATGCCATACCTGCAGGCTTTGCATTTTGTGCATTTGTGAAAACCATTTGTGCTCTTTAGCCAAAGGGTGTTCTTCTCTTTGCGTGGTGTGTTGGACACTAATTCTTGCTTCATTGACTTTGCCCTTCTAAAAGTGATTTGGGGCAACTTGGCACATGAGGGTCCTATAGTGGGGTCGTTACACACCACTGGCCAGTGTCTGTATAGGTTTATCATAACTGTGTGTGATCAGCGTAGTACCCTGTGATAAGTCGTGGTGTTACCGCTGATTTGGTTAATGTTGGTTGCACAGGCTGTTTGAAGATAAGTTTCTCTCTACTCTTGGTGGTGCATTTGTGTTCAGCTTTACTAAAGGTTTTGTTCTTATAACCTCTGGTGCGCAGTCTGTCAAACAACTCATGTTTTGATTTTTCAAAGCCTTCTTGTGTACTACAGTTGTGCTTCATCCTGAGGCATTCTGCGTAGGGGATGCTGGTGATGAGGATAGTGGGGTGAAAGCTATCAGCGTGCAAGATTGTGTTTCCTGACGTGGGTTTCCTATTATGTTCTGGATTCTATCTTGTTGTTGTAGACAAATAATTCCAGATCTCAGAAGACAATGGATTGCTTACTGGTCGTGCAAGTGAACTGAAGGTTCAAGGTGTTTTGGTTCAACTCTTCAGCAAACTTTATTACACTCTTTTCACTGTCTTTCCATAGCACGAAGATATCGCCGATGTAGCGACAATAAAGTGCCACATTTTCTGACATTTGTGTGCTATGTGTCACCATGAGTACTTGCTCCTCCCACCAGCCCATATGCAGATTAGCATAGCTGGGGGCGAAGCAAGTACCCATGGCTGTCCCCTGTGTCTGTTCGTGTAACAGTTTGTCGAACATAAAAGCGTTGTTTTCCAGACACCACTCGGTTATTTGTAACAGCATCTGTGTATGTTGATAAGAGTTCAATATCTCTAGTTTCCAGGTAACGTTTGATGGCGTTTAAACCATCCCTTTGCCTAATGCTTGTGTACAAGCTCTGTACATCAAGTGTGACAAATACATAATCATTATGCCAGTTTACATCATAGATCTTTGTCAGAAAATCCCCACTGTCTTTGGTGTATCAGGGTAGACTTTGCACATATGGTTGAAGGAAGAAGTCTATGAACTTGCTTGTATTTCCAAACAGTCCACCAATTGCTGATATTATCGGTCTTCCTGGCGGGCATTGTTCATTCTTATGTATCTTCGGGATTAGATAAAGTTGTGGAGTGACTGGATAGTTGTTTTTCAGAAAATCGAATTCCTGTTTACCAATGAGTCCTGATATTTTCCACTCAGAGGCTTTTGTGATACCGCTCCTGTATGTTAACGATGTTAGTTGCGCTGATTCTAACATAGCAGTTCCTGTCAGATAGTTGCGACATTGCCTCCTTATTGTACATCTCCAGTGGCCAGAGGACCACATTGCCCCCCTTGTCCGACCAACGTATCATAATGTCACTCCTGTCTTTGATTTTTTTCATCACATTTTCGTATTCCACTCTTTGGTTATGGTCTCATTTTGCTTTCCAATGCTAATTGTTTCAAGTCTTTGATCACTTTATCTGAGAAAATGTTGATGTTATCTTTAGGCATGAGTGAACAAAATACTGATCGCGGTCTGAAAGGTGTTCGAGAGGTCATTCATATGGTTTTACCAGCATGGATAGCTGCTTCATCAGTGCCCATGGTTTCTGTTTCCTCACAATTATCCAGTTCTGCCATTTCTCTAATGAAATCCATGTCAGCTACACTCCAATTGTTAGGTGGATTGCCCAAGGTTTCATCATTGTTTGAGTTGTT
The DNA here is from genome assembly GCF_964261635.1 of Lissotriton helveticus. Taxonomy (NCBI): domain Eukaryota; kingdom Metazoa; phylum Chordata; class Amphibia; order Caudata; family Salamandridae; genus Lissotriton; species Lissotriton helveticus. The sequence goes on along the minus strand of NC_136057.1, from coordinate 1,880,237,906 downwards.
GCTTTTTCCCCCCCGTGTGTTAAAAAAGTATTTGGGCAGTTTAAATTTCCGTGTAAATTGGTGTAGGTCTATGCGTGTTTGGGTGTAATCGAAATTAGTTCTTTTGCAAAAAGATAAGACGAGTGCAAGTATTTCTTCTGGATTGGTTGTAAGAGCCATGTCTGAGGGGTTGATAACTGTGTTTTTCAGTTCATTTGTTTCTTTCACCGTCTTCTTTTCCTTCTGTATGTTTGTTTCCCTCTTTGCTGGTTTGTGTTTCCCCCATCTCCTGTTTTTGCGCCTTCTGCTCTTTGAATTGTTGTTCGGTCCGCCTTGCGTTCTTCGCGTGGTTGTCTGGGCCCGAGACTCTTCAGGCGGTCCTCCCGTAAAAAAGCAAATTCTTCTACGGGTGTTGGCACTTTACGAGCTTGGCCTAGGCTTCCCGTATTCCCGGGGTCAGATTCTGCCCCAGAGCTGATGTCAGATTCGCTTGGTCCAGATTCCTCCTGCATGCCGCTGCCTGCTGCTGGCAGCTGTTGTCGTCGGATATTGTCGAACTTGCGGGCAAACGTGTATATTCTGCCTTTGAGATAGTCATTTCTGTCTCGTTGAAATTTGTGCGCTTTTCACTCTTTTATCGTTTGTTCATATTTGGAAATTCTGTTCTTTATTTCGGCCATACTTTCATTGATCTCATCTTGGTTCTCGTTTTTTTCAATTTCTTTGCCGATTTCTTCCAGTCTGGACAATATCTTTTCACGTTCAGATGTGGCATACTTGATTAGTATTTGCAGCAGGTTCCTTGATGATTGAACGTTGTTGTCTGCCCAATCTTGCAGCATGGCCGGATCTGGGTTCTCGTATGTCGGTGCTACCAATATTCTAAGTCCCCTCGGCACTCGGCCTACTTCTAAATATCTTCGTAATGAAGTGCATTCCCACCATTTGGAAACTTCTTGTTTTCTAAGTTTTTTTTAATTCATTTAGTGTTTTCACGTAATTCCCTTGGGCTTGCTGTTGCCCTGTTTCTCCTGATGTTTCTGGACCCGTGCTTCTGTTTGTTTCGCTGAAAATGTCTAATGTGGCCTCCACAAGTTCCCGGACACACTCCTCCGCCATTGTTACAGGAAAAAGTGTTTGTCTTTGATACCCACTGCTGTATGGTTTCCCAGAAAACTTACAGACTACCTCTCCCAGCAGCCCCTTTGCAGGACCCAACAACACTCGTATACCAGCACTTGCAGGCTTACTTGGAACTCTGATGCCCTCAGGCAGCTGCGAGGATCAGGAAGCCCGTGTCCGTGCTGTCAATCCGTGCTTTGGTCATCCAATGATGTCGGCTTGGGGGGCTCTCCGATTTCCTTGGTATCAAAGAACAGTCCACTTTGTTTTGCCAGGCAGCGGAGAGCACCAAATCGAGGGGGTCAGCATGAGGGGCTCCGGCACATCCCTGTATATGAATTCCAATCCTGGATTCCTTCGTGTGAAATCAGGCGCTGACACCGTGGGATCAGTGTATCAAAGAGAAAGGTTTATTCCATTTGATTGGCTTGAAGCGTTTCGGCGGCAAAAACCGCCTTGCTCACAACATCATACCACAAATAGTGAAGTGCATTATATACAAGTGATTGGCTTGGTAGCAGCCTACGCGGGTGGTCATGGAAACTTTCCTCATACAACAGGCATGGAAGAGGTGCGCTCCGTGACATGTGGTGAGTCATGGTCCTCCATGCAGTATTTCTTTTAGCATCATTAACATTTCAAAATGCTGTGACTTAAGTTCTGTTATTATTTGTATTTACAAAAAGCAAACCATTCAGGCAAAACAAATAAAATTGTTGATCGAAAATGTTATATGCACATTATTACATTTCGCATTTGTATAGAGGAATACGTTTAAGTGCTGGCATTACCCGACCTTTGTGAAAAAATACATGCAATATATACAATGTGCTTCTTGAAATAAAAACATGAAATTACAGCTTGTGTCTTTGCCATGGTATGACCTTTCTCAGAACGGAGTACTTGAGCTAATGTTGCGTTAATTGGGAAACCCTGGAATGTCAGGCTGATTAGAGTACATACCAGTTCTCATTGTTTCTGGCTATTGTTCCATAATTTAAGAGTCTCTACCCATTGATTGGTCTGCATCCGTCATTGTATAGGTTTACAGTGCAAGAGAATATCTAGAAGCATATATGCTACTCTTGGCTTATGTGTTATGCTGGTGCATTGGCTGTTGGATACAACGCCCGTTAAATAAAGAACCCACACCAAGTTCCCCGCTGTGCCCTATTGCTTCTTTGATAGAGAGGTCGTTTTGGATATAAACTTACCAATCCTGTACTGCACCTCAGTACACTCCACTGTACAACTCTGCATTTGTATTTATGCCAACTGTATGCCACTCCACTCTATGCCACTTTACTCCACTCTACCCCACTCTAGTGTACTGCAGTCACCTACACATTATCCCACTCTACGCCACTGTACTATAAGCCGCTCCACTGCCCGAAACTCCACTCCACTGCATGCATCTCTACAATACTGTTCTACACTCTATGCCACTGTAGTGCATTGTGTGATGCTCGACGAAAAGCCGCCCACATTCTTTCCATAATATGTCACTACACTATGACACGGCAGTCCACTGTACTCTACATTTAACTTGACAATACTCCACTCTACTTCAACCTACTCCGCACTAAAACACTACTCCACTCTGACAGCCTATGACACGGCATTCCACTGTACAACTCGCTTCTCCAGTCTACGATACTTAACTCCACTATATGAGACACAATGCCACTACACTCTAACACTTTAACATTGTATGATATGCAAACACACTCTACTCCACTCGATTCCAGTTTACATATGCCAGTCTATGAAATAGACTTTCCAACACTCTCCTCCACGGTACTGTATGACACTGTACATAATAACGTTGCACTTGCAAAACGAGACGCAACAATTTGAAACACATTCATCCAAGATTTTTTTAAAACATTGAAATTCAAAGAAAACAAAATGTAAAGCTTACTTATAGTTAGGAAAACGTATTTTCCCTATACAAACCAAGTTTAATCTACACAAATAAAAAAATATATCTAAAATTATAGTTGTACTTCATTAACAACTTATCCACTAGTAATAATACACAAACTGGCGGTGAGAGTGGCAAGCAAAGTGCGCACAGGTGCCTGTTCTGGGATACTTATTCTCAAAGTTCTGATCACGCTCTACTTTATGTGGTTCCACCACCACTGGGCCAACAACAATAACTACAATCTATACAAAAGGAGCGTGTGATTCATCCAAATAATGATAGCGTTCCAAACAGTGTGCTCATATCGTCCATTCTCTGTGTATTTTTCAACACAAAGGAACAAAGCCAAGCTGGATAAATTGGATAATGTACCTTTGTGTTAAAAAATTGGATTGAATAATAAATTCGGAATTGGTTTGCCAATTAAACAAGACTCCCTTGGGATATTCTTGATTGAATACACAGAGAATGGACAATATATGAGCGCACTGCTAGGAACTTATCCACTACCTTCAAATCATTAAAAGTTCTAGTCCTTTTTAGAAACTGTTCAGCTCACTAACGAGACAACACTAACTATAACTCTCCACTCTACCATGCACTGTGTTCTCACACATAATGAAACTACACTGTGCAACATTACACTGCACAAGACCCTCTGCCACTCTCCTGCATGACACTACACTCCACAACACTGAACTACACTATGCCGCTACGCTCCACGCCTCTGCTACGCTCCACGCCTCTGCTACGCTCCACGCCTCTGCTACGCTCCACGCCTCTGCTACGCTCCACGCCTCTGCTACGCTCCACGCCTCTGCTACGCTCCACGCCTCTGCTACGCTCCACGCCTCTGCTACGCTCCACGCCTCTGCTACGCTCCACGCCTCTGCTACGCTCCACGCCTCTGCTACGCTCCACGCCTCTGCTACACTCCACGCCTCTGCTACACTCCACGCCTCTGCTACACTCCACGCCTCTGCTACACTCCACGCCTCTGCTACACTCCACGCCTCTGCTACACTCCAGTCAACGACACTCCATTGTACAACACTCAGCTCTACTCTTTGACATGCCAATACACTGCACAACACGATCCTCCACTCTACAATAGTCCACGATATGACACACAGTGCCACTCTACTGTATAACACTTAACTCCTCTGTATGCTATATCGCTCCACTCTATTCCACTCTACGACACTAGGAACTATGACACTCTCTTTCACTGTACTGTACTACACTTCACTTCACTCCAATGACCCTCTACTCTCCCCAGCTCAGGAGTACCCTACCTCAACTACCTCCAAACTATTTTTTTTTTTTTTTTTTGTGTGTGTGTAAAAGGCCGCTTTATTGAAACAGGTGCACATCACATTTTTTTTTTAAATTTTTTTTTTTTATTTATTTATTTTTTTTAAAACCTTTATTGGAGAATATCGACAAACAAGATACGGGCCTACAACCCTGAGGCCGGCCTCGAAATCAAGTAAAGCACAGTAGCGAGCAATCGGGCAACTCAGCAGCATATCAAAACAAACAGGATTAAACCAAGTTACACTGTAATTAGGTGCGCTGCCGAGAGGTAGGAGAATTGAAGGTTCAATTTAAAAGTTTTTTGGAAACGAAGTCCAAAGTAATAGGAGCCAAGAAGGATCAAAGTCCAAGCAATCCGCACCAGGACCGAGATGGGCAACAGTGTTCAGAAAAATTCACGATCATTATCTATTAAACAGAAGGCTGGAGGAAAGTAGCACAGGAGAAAAAATGAGCAAACATTAGAATATACCCCAGCCACTACCCACCACGCACCAATCCACCCCTTGACCCGAAGAAAGAAGAAAAGAAAAGAACAGAAAAAAGGAGAAGAAGAAAAATAAGGCCCATAGTAACTGAAACTAACAAGGAAGAACACCCCCCACCCTACACGCATGCAGAGGCTACGGCCTACCCCCCCCTAGCAGGTGTCTGTCGCCCCAAGAGTACCCGAAATGTAGGAGCAAGAAAAAGAAGGAAAAGAAATCACAAAAGACCGGAGGAGGGCCAGGAAAATGACCAAAACAATCAGCACTTTTACCCTCGGCCACCATTCCCCGTACCCCGAACCAGCACCCGAACAACAAGTAGATCCCATCATTGTCCATTACAGTCTCAACAATGCAAACAACCGGATGCAGCAAAAAGGAAAAAAAAAACAAAAAAAAAACATCCTCAACCTTGTCCCTTTCGATCCAGCATGTCGACGGAGTACAGTTCCAAAGCAGCCATCTTGGACGGAGAAGACAAAAGAAAGTTACACTGCGGAGCACAATGCCATCCAACAAAGTCAGTCCACCTCAGAGCCAAACGGCGAACGACCAACCAAGAAGGGGCAAAGCACACTCGAAATGTTTGAAGGGCAGCCAGCCAAAACCGCAGGAGCAACTCCAAGATGGGCCAGGGAGACCCGCGAGGAAGCCTCGAAACAGCCATGTGGCGAGGCGTCCAGACACAAACCGCTTGCCTCTGCCGAGGACTGAGATCTCCACACGTCTCCGCATCAACACTGGGCAGCACAAAAGCAACCACATCTCCCCTCTCCAGCACCGGCAAGTACATCGGAGCAGACTGGTAGTCGCATAAAAACACAGGGTGTGGCGAGGTGTACCGCACCTGGAGCTCAGCATGATCATCCGAGGGCACTGCAAGCACAAAGATATCCAGTCGGCATTCCAGGTCCAGGGCCATATCACGCACAGCTAAATGTAGAGCACCCAGGGCAGACATAACATCAGCAATCCAGAGGGATGCCGCAGGATAAGAGGGCGCTGCCGTCTCGCGCACCCTGGGCGCGGGGTCACACCGTATCCCTCGAGACTGGTCGCCGTCAGCCATCACATCAGCAGCCCACCAGTAGCCGATCCGCAAATCAATGCCACTCCAGGGGGTACAGCAGCGGGACGGACCCCTTCGTCTGTCACCCGGCGACTATGCAGTGCAAACCGCTATGTGCACCCCAAATGGCCGTCGGGGGTAGAGAGCCTCAGATGCAGAGCGCCCAGGACAAAATGGCAGCCGTCTCAGTGCTGGAGAACGAGAAGACGCCCCGAGCCGTCCACAAGCCGAAAGGAGGGTAGAATATCTCTTCCACGTCGGAGACACCAGTAGAGAATGAAGGCGTGCTGGACAGGGCGGCTCGCTGTAGCAAGGAAAACAATGTGGCAAGAGCAAACCGTCAGCCGACCCCGTCCTGCTACAATGTCAGCCACTGTTGCAACTTGGGACGGCAGCCTCCAGAGAACAAAGACCCGGCCTCGGCAGGGCAGCACTGAAACATAAACCGGGACACCTCGCCGTCTCTGACAGCTGGATCGCGCCGGGGAGCACACCGCTGGACTCAGGATCGCATCACGGTTACGGGACGCCGACAAGCGGGCAGGATAAGATGCAGGATCAGCAGCGGTTCGGGAGAAGAACGAGAGGGTCGGCGGAGCCGAGGGATCAGGCGGCCATCATGGTCGCGGGTTAGGCTCCTCCTCCCTCCAAACTATTTAATCCACATTTCCCCTGGTCTATAGTATTCTTATTTTATATACTGTCATTATGTATTTTTTATTTACTCCATATGTAACTCATGTAATTACACAGAGCTGCTGTGCTAGCTCTGTGCGTCTAATCTCCCCAACTACATAACATGCTACCTTAACTACATTCAAAATATTTCATACACTTCTATTTCCAAATACTATATTCTACTTTTATATAATGTTACTTTGTATTGTTATCCACTCCTCGTTTAACTCATGTAATTTCAGTTGTGTGGTACCTCTGTAAAGCCACCATTGGTGTGGCCACTTCAGGGCTATGAGTATCATCTTGTTCTGTGACTGCAACAGCTTGACAGGGACTGCCGGGATCAGGGGAACTGGCAGAAAGAAGTAGAAAAAGCTGCCTGACCAGTTGATCCATAGGGCATTCTCCAGAGATCCTGGTTGGTAGTAAGTCAACACGAAGCTTTGGCATTTGCGGTTTTCTGCGATGGCGAACAAGTCGACCTCCGGAGTACCCCATCTTCTGAAGATATTGTGGACCACTTTGTCTAAATAACACCCACTCATGGTTTTCCTGGAGGAGATTGCTGAGAGAATCAGTCTGAGCATTCTGAACACCTGGGAGGTGAGCTGCTGTAATCGTAGGATTTCTGGCAAGAAGTCACTTCTGGATTACCTGGGCTTCCCGAGAATGGCCTGGACCTCGTGCTTCCCTGCTTGTTGTGGTAGTACACTGTTGTTGTATTGTCCGTCTGAACAAGCAGGGAGTTGGAGCTGAGTGATGGCTGAATAGCTTTCAGCGCCAGATGAACTGCCTTTAGCTCTAGCAGACTGATATAGTACGTGGATTCTGTGTGTGACCATTTGCCTTAAATTTAAAGGTGGCCTGTGTGGGCTCTCCATCCTTGGAGAGAGACATCCGCGACTGTGGTCCGAGCAGGTATCTCCTTGTGAAACTGGATCCCTCGTAGGAGATTGGTGGGATAGCACCACCATTTGATGGACCAGAGAGCATGCTGAGACAATCGGATCTAGTCTTCCAAATCTCCTGTTCGCTGGTCCCATTGGTTCCTAGGTTCTTACAAAGTAACTCCTATGGCTTTGAGAAACTTTGTGCATTTGCTCTGCACAGGAGACCACTGGAGAAATCATTTGTCAAAAATACAAATCCATCTGTTACTACAGGATATGCGACATTCCTATCAGTATCTAACCCAAATATATTACATTCATACCTTCATTTGTAAAGGATAAAGTATAAAGGTTTACAACAAATACATAATCTAAACCCACAATTAGTATTTTATCACGTTATTTGGGAGAGATGCCAACGTTCACAACAGATGAGACACCTTTTCATAATAGTTATTTTAAGTGTGCAAAACAATAAACATGTGGTCGGAAAATACTAAATAATCATGCAGTTCAGTGGTAGTAATAGTTAACAGAATATTAAAGTGAAATAATTTATCACAGCAATTTGCAACACCTTCAATTTTGAGTTTCAAAGTGATTGGGTCTTGATACACAGTGCTTACAAACACTTGCCCATGACTATCTGGCAGAAACCACTTATCTGTAGAAAGCTAGGGGACTGGATCCTTGTAAGCATGGACCATCCCTGAAGGCCTGATGACTTATAATCAGGTGCATATGAGTAGCTGGCAGACTGATGGAGTCTGGCACTACCAGTTTAGAAGGCAGGATGAGGCTCGGAAGTGGTACTCTGAGATCGGGAGGAGCACCACAGTGAGGAAGAACTACACTAGACTTGGTGTCAGCTGCACCAGGGTTGGAGAGGAGAGATCGGAGCAAAAAGGCATTTGCCTTCATCTTTACATTCTAAGATTCAACAAAGCAGGCAGAGCTGAAGACTGAACCAAAGCCTAACCACAGTCTTTTTCAGCACTCCAAAGGGGTCTATTCAGTAATCTTGGAGCATAATAGAAGTAGATTTCGATCCTCCTCGATAGGCCGAAAAAGGGGCTATGCATAGGCCCTGTTTACAAAAGGATGGCAGAGGGAAGCATACTGCATAGGATGGAAGCAAGTTTCTACATTTCCAACATGGAAAATCTCTGAATTCACATCTTTTAAAGCAGGTTTTGGTCCAAGTCCTAGGTGGCAGGTCAGTGCTCACAAACGTGACCATGGGAATGTTCAAAGACATAAAAGGAATCAGGCAGGATACAAATTTGGGACCGAGATCAATTACAAAATTACAATCTGTTGCACAGACACCATGGCGTTATTGGATCTAAGAGTATGTTTTGATCAAGTAGGTAATCCAGCTAGTAAGCCAGCTATGCAGCAGCGAGGGCACTATTAAGAAGTAGTAGGATAGATGTATCCTTCTGAGGGAGAAGAAAACACTGCAATGAAAAAGGCACTTAAAAGCACAGATGTGTCACTGATTCAGAATGATCTTCTCTGGAGGTGTGTGTTAGAGGTAATACCCAGAGGGCTGTGTTGTTTTTTAGTGGTTCAGAGATCCAGTAAAGGGTACACAAGTGGGTGTAATTCTGCTTCCCATCCCCTGGCAGTCTACCAAGTTACTCAACTTAGTCTGCTTAAGGTTACCAGGAAGTGTCTGTGGGCTATGCAAATGCCAAACCAAGTGTTAAAGGAAATAAATACTGGGCCACACACGCTTCCAAAGGTCTAACCACAGTTATGTGTTGGCTTATCACACGCAGCGCCAAAGCAGCAGGGAAGCAAGTGCCACTTACTTTTGCAGTTTTAATGTAGTGACTTAATACTTCGGCTCGGATTTTCAGCGTTTGCGCATGGAGGATCTCACGGACAACCCAAAAGCTGACCTACAAAATAAAGTAAGGAGAAAGAATGAATTGGCTCCATGTTCCTAAGCAGCACAGAGAAAAAAAACATATGGAAAACAGATGTGAGCTCATAACAACTGCACGTCAGACCCTCTCAGCGGTTTCCCCCAAAGCATTGTATCAATTGCTTTCAGAAAAAATATTTTTTGAGCTCAGCAGTAAAGACAACGACAGTGATCCGGTGGAAGCGTCTAAGCGTTGTGCGCTGCCTAAAAGGCAGAGTCTGGACTAAAGGGAGTGCGGTAGCCCCAGTCCTCTCGATGAGGGACAAAAATGGAGTATGCCTGAGCTGCCTTTCTGGCAGAGAGGACCACATAAACCGTGTCCAAGAACGAAAGAATGGGGAAAAAGAATTGGAAAAGATTGAAACAGTGAACTACACCATTAAAAAAAACCGCTCATGAACCGCTATAGGAAAATGAGCAATTGATGCTTTTTTCTTTTTTTTTTTACAACTCCATTAAGGCACTGCACTAATTCGGGAGCAAAATTTACTGAAAGCCCCTGGGCCACTTTCATTAAAGAAACAGCGCTTGTATTGGTTATGCATACACATGCACACAAAAGTTAACTTCTACAATCAAAAACAAGTTCTCCGTAAAGATATTCTGTTCGACAAGATACTAAAGTAAACATTTTTTTCAAAATTAATTCAGGGTTACCCTCGGTGCGATCAACTAATTTAAGTGAATTTCCTTCTTAAAAAAAAAAAGTGCCATTTCCCAACTATAGTCACAATCTCACCGGAGTTACATCTCACTTTCCATTCCTTTTCTCGGTCACCCCAATCTCCCCTCCATCCTCACTCTCTGCCATCAGGATCAATATCCAAATATTTCCATACCTATCAACTCACACGGTGCCACCGTTTCACACACGATATACGCTCCCACCACGCGGTCACCCGGCGAGGAGCCGATATCACACGGTGGAAGAGAAAATGAGCTGAAAACAACTGTAAATAGTGGTTTTTCAGCACGTATTCCGAGGCTTTGAACTGCCCATGTCCATTTAGGGGTGTGAAAACACCCCAGGACCACGACACTTGCTGTTGGTGTGGGGCCGGGGGGGTGGGTATTGTTTTTCAAGTTGGCAGGTATGTGTTCCTCTATTCAGTTATGTCCTAGCTATAATTACATTTTTATCATCAACTACCACGACCAGAGAGAAATGCCATAATGAAATAATACAACTGATATTTTGTCTAACCACTGTTAGCCATTCTATCCTCGTTGATCCATTTACCATCACCAGTGCCAAGTAAATAATGCTGCTTTAAAAAAAACACAAATCTCATACAGCACTTTAAAACGAACTTTAGGCGGCATTAAGCGCGACCGAGCACATAACAATAAATCATATCCATCACATTCCCTTCATGCCATAGATTTCTCCTGTCATGGCAGCATTTTGAAGCAGACTTAAAGTGGCACAAGAGCTGCATAAATAACTTGGAACATATCGAATATGATTTTATGGCCTCACCTACAATTGCTGCAGAATGCAACTACCCACCTAGAAACCAGTGTACAAAGGATAGATTCAACCTCTCCCTTGCTGCAAAAACTTCTTAGGCACCTTTTTAGGGCCCGCCTGCTGATGCGCTTCAGCGCATAGCTGGCGAAGCTCTATTGCGGCTTAAACAGAGGTTAACCACCACTGGCGATTTCACTGGCGATTGCATGTAGTGCATGTGCTTTTTAGGTCATTGCGCTTGCGCAAGCCCTAAAAAGCGCGTGCACAATGCCACCAGCCGCCTGCCTGCCTGCCTCGCGTTACCACATCAAAGGCAGCCCTCCGAGCGCATTTCTCACCCCCTAATTATTCACGGCCGGTCGGCAGGCACATCAAAGGCTGCTGCTGCCGTGACTCGCATTTCTCCTCCCTCCTCCCCTATCACTGCCCAGGCCGGTCGTACTTTCTCTTTACACGGGCGCCCATTCCTGAATCACTTGAAATCTCTCCACATTATTTGCATTTTGTTAATTAAAAAAATAACGCTATCTGTTCTGAACTTTACCAAGGTGCTCGGCCCCTTCTTTCTTCATTTCTTACTGACACGTGTCAAATATATTTTAAAAATTTACGTTGCGTAGTATATTTTTGTCATTTTTGCCCAGTGTTTTATCACGGTATTGACAACATCGAGTCTGCTGTGTCCTAGAATAAAAAAGATTTGGCGTTGTGGTTATGCAAACACTTTCCTTTTTTGATAGCATAAGTCATATGCTTGTGTTTTGATGTGGACATTTTGCATTTGCAATGCCAGCTTCCATGCACGTTGTGAAGGAGGGCTGCCGCCTTGTCCACGTTGACGATGATGCTTGATGGGCGCATGCGATTTGTCCAATGCGCTATTTTCCATAATCGTGGGTTCTCCGGTTTCAGTTAAACAGTTACAAGCTGTCTCTGGAATGCGGCCATGAATCCCCCGACGTATCTGGCTCAAGGTTGCAGTAGGAATGTTTCTGTTACATTTGGCAGCAGTGCGATGACATCGTGCTGTTGTTTTGCTTCGGTAGAAAAAAACAGGTCGGGGAAGGCAGTACCAGAGGATGCTTTGCTAGGGTACTCCCAATTCAGGCATAGGACGCACGCAAGGGCTGCATGTGCAGGCATTCTCCACGAGGAAAGATTGTATGGCTTGGAGCGAATGTTAATTACATTCTGTTTTTGCATGCCGTGTGTCTCTTGCTACATTTCATAGCATCTCGAGGTGTCGAAGGTACATCGTAACCCATGTAGAAAAATTATTTTCCATTTCCATGGTGGCCTATTGTTGAAAAATCCTTACTTCACCCTTAGAAGTTAAAACAAAACTGGAGCTTGACAATAATACATTTGATTCATGATTGATGCTACAAGAAAGCTAAGTTTTTTTTTCTGAAATAACTAGTATCGCTGTAGTTTAATTTGAACCCAATTATGAAAATGTTTCTTATTTGATGTTTGCATTTTGTGTTTAAGGGTTCTTCCGAGGCCTATTTAAATAAAGCGTAGCCACCACAGTTTAAAGGCCACAATCTCCACCCTCACTCACCCTCACTCACCCTCACCCTCACTCACCCTCACCCACCCTCACTCACCCTCAACCCCTCACCCTCACTCACCCTCAACCCCTCACCCTCACCCACCCTCAACCCTTCACCCTCAACCCCTCACTCACCCTCACTCTCACTCACCCTCAACCCCTCAGCCTCACCCTCAACCCCTCACCCTCACTCACCCTCAACCCCTCAGCCTCAACCCCTCACCCTCACTCACCCTCACCCACCCTCAACCCCTCACACTCACTCACCCTCACTCACCCTCACCCTCACTCACCCTCAACCCCTCACCCTCACTCACCCTCAACCCCTCACTCACCCTCAACCCCTCACCCTCACCCACCCTCAACCCTTCACCCTCAACCCCTCACTCACCCTCACTCTCACTCACCCTCACTCACCCTCAACCCCTCACCCCCTCACTCACCCTCAACCCCTCAGCCTCACCCTCAACCCCTCACCCTCACTCACCCTCAACCCCTCACTCACCCTCAACCCCTCACCCTCACCCACCCTCAACCCCTCACCCTCACTCACCCTCAACCCCTCACCCTCACTCACCCTCACCCTCACCCTCAACCCCTCACCCTCACTCACCCTCAACCCCTCACTCACCCTCACTCACCCTCACTCACCCTCAACCCCTCACCCACCCTCACCCTCAACCCCTCACCCTCACTCACCCTCAACCCCTCACCCTCACTCACCCTCAACCCCTCACCCTCACTCACCCTCAACCCCTCACCCTCACTCACCCTCAACCCCTCACCCTCTCACCCTCACCCACCCTCACCCTCACTCACCCTCAACGCCTCACCCTCACTCACCCTCAACCCCTCACCCTCACTCACCCTCAACCCCTCACCCTCACCCACCCTCAACCCTTCACCCTCAACCCCTCACTCACCCTCACTCTCACTCACCCTCACTCACCCTCAACCCCTCACCCTCACCCTCACCCTCACTCACCCTCACCCTCAACCCCTCACTCACCCTCACCCTCAACCCCTCACACCCTCACCCTCAACCCCTCACCCTCAACACCTCACCCTCAACACCTCACCCTCAACCCCTCACCCTCACTCACCCTCACCCTCACTCACCCTCAACCCCTCACGACACATATTGTGTTACAATAGGTGTCACATTTGCGAAAGATAAAACTATCTAGAGATGTAGCATAACGACCAGAGCTGCCATATAAGTCACGTAAATACAAAACATGTTGCATTCCAAATGCTATAGGTGTCACATTCGCGAAAGTTATAACTATTGGCATTGTAAATGACAAAGCCATCAATTTAGCAATTTTAACAACGAAAAAATAAATAAATTATGTCATTTACAAGACCAATAACTACAACTTTTCTAATGCGAGACCTATTGCATTCCAACCCCACTCATCCACGCAACGCCACTCACACACGCAACGCCACTCACACACGCAACGCCACTCACACACGCAACGCCACTCACACACGCAACGCCACTCACACACGCAACGCCACTCACACACGCAACGCCACACGCAACGCCACTCATCCACGCAACGCCACTCATCCACGCAACGCCACTCATCCACGCAACGCCACTCATCCACGCAACGCCACTCATCCATTTGCAAAACAAAAAATGTCAAACTCTTCTATTGCGAGACCTATTGCATTTTCAATGCTTGTTTTAATTTGTTATTGTTGTTTTTACATTATACACACACAACAAAACGTGTAGAGCAGGTAAAAAATATATTGCCACTGTGAGTACTAAATAGATATTACTTCCAAGTTAGCCAGAAGGGCTACCGCAGGGGTGGAGGTGCACATGGGGAGTAGGGGCAATGTTAATGTCCAATTTCCGACTCCGGGTGTGTGGGATCCACGTCCAGGACTTCAGCATGGGTCGCCGGAGGATCTTCTGACCGGCATTGATCCCAGATCTTTCTAAACTTCTGAGGACACCCTTTGGCACCGTACACCTCCTTTTCTGCCTCCATGCACATGTTCATACCTCTTATTCCTAGGCTTTACTGGGCAGTTTTTGTACCTCCCCAGACCTGCACTATATCTCTCTTTGCAACTACTAGACACAGGGAAAATAAGATCAGTTTTCTGCAAGGTAAGTCAATATCTCCCAGGAGAATAAAGTGCAGGTTAAGCGGCATCACTTCTCTAATGTCCTCTCTGGGTCTCCAAGAATGCTTCCCCAGCATGCAAAGATGCTCGGCACTCTGAGTGTATGGAAAAAAGTTCCCGGGGGGGACCTTTTTTAGCGTCTGTCTCTAGTTAGACATACTCTGTGGAAAATTTTCAAATGGATCAATCGGAACCGGTCACTTATAGACACCTCTCGGGGAGTGAATCTGCCCCCGTCCAATTGGGCCATCAGAAAGACTTTCCAGGAGGAAGCTGTGCGCTTTACAAATGCTGGTATTTCATATTTCATTTCATATGTTATGCCGTAAAGGAAGGACATGTTTGGAAGATCCAACTAGCCCACCGTTTCAGCCACCAGGGTGTGTTTGAGTTGTGCATACTTGTAATATTGCATGTCTGCTAGGTGTAAACCTCCCGCTAATACTTGGAGAAATTCACCCTCCCTCCCTCAATCACATCTCCAAAGGTGCAGATACCTATCAGATCCCAATCAGATCCCAGCAGGCAAAATCCTGAAGCTTCCCAACTTACCGTTGCATGCCGCCTTCGCACAGACGTGTGGTCTTGGTCACGTTCCTTTCCATCCCATGTGCACCATAGTTCTGTCCCAGACCATCAACACTGCTCGCGCCAGACCCTGTATATCAGAGCTGCCATTGTAGAATAGGTGCCACCAAGTGAGGTTCTCAGTGAAGCATCTCTCAAGGCACACCGCAGGTGTCATCCTTCAGGGCATGAGCTCAATCATTTATTACTTGAAGCTGGCCAGCCCATGGTATGCCCAAAAGTGGGAGAGGGTGATCCATCCTTTGTACACTGAACAGCAATGAGTCCCCTGCACCATCCTAGGGCGCTCACCCTCCCAAAGTAGGAGCCATATCTCCCTGTCTACTCGAACAAAAAAGGGCTCTTGTATTGGGAAGGGGGTATTTTCATCACATATACCATCTTAGGGCGGGTTATCATCTTGAGCATAGCCACCCTGCCTTGAATCCTCAGGGGCAACTTTCTTCAAAGGGCCGCAACCCCCTGTAAGGCCACCATCTTAGGTTCTAATTTTCACTCCCAGAATCCCTCAGGGTCTGGTGTCACAAAGATAATTATGTACTTAAAGCCCACCATAGAGACTTGTATTGAGTCAGAGACACGGATCCTTTGGTCCCATCATCCTGCTTTACACAGTACTCATCTCCCGCGTTCACCCTGTAGCCAGAGTATTCCCTAAAGGCCTCCACTATCTTTAGTAGGGGTTCCAGGGTCGCAGCGCGATCAGTGACTCAGAGTAGGGCATCATTTGCATATAAGGAGGTTGTCTCCTTCCGCCACTGCTGCTCTAGGTCTCCTCTTCATCAGCAACTTGTTGCTCCACACATTCAGCTCAAACCCCTCTCTAAGTGTACAAATCTTTCTAGGAGAAGTTCCATTCTGCAAGGCTTCTCAAAAACTCAACAGTTCACCCAAAAAATATAAACAAAGGCCTCTCTAAATTTCATTTTGGGAGGAGAATCTGCATACATACGGGAAGGTACATAGGGAGCAGGTCCCGAAAAATATAACATTTTACCAGACCTGCAGGTCTTGTGACTTGAATAATCTACTCAACCTAAATTTAATGCACTTGACCCATAAACTAATCTCTTCCTGTGTTCCTAGGAAAACATTTTATTTCACCAAGTAAGCGAGTTTAGCATGTCTGCTGTACAAAAAAACCTCTTGTATAATAAAAATATAGCCCACATATACGGTACACGAGTCCTAACTTTCCTCTTAATTGACTAATAGGAATATCATCAGGGTGGGGGCAGGAATGTTTCTAGTTCATATTTAACCCCTTCAGTGCTGTTGACAAAGCCAGCTCGTCATGGGCGTTACCTGCGCTACGCGGATGATGAGCTGGCCATAAACAAGCCATTTTTTTATTTTCAGCGCACAGCGGGAAAACGCGGTAGCGCGGTAGGGGTTAAAAACTCACTTTTAATAAATATATTACTAAAGCATGATTTGGTAGCACACTGTTATTTACAAAGTTTTCAATTGAAATGGCCACAAATTTTCATGCAGCTTTACTGATAAAATTATATAGGTACAAACAATGTGCCGAAATTGGATTTCAGCAAATATTTATCATTTGCACATTACCAAGCAACTTATTCCGATTCGTTTTGATCAAATTAAAGTCTTTCTTTCCATCGCCCTTCAGAATTACAAAAAGGGCTTTCCAAACTACTGAAATGTATTCTGAAACATTTGTAATGTTCATTTACAAGCTATTAAAATTGTGTGCTCCGCAATTGTGTGCTCATTCACTTTCGGAATGGACAGAACACCTGCTCTTTACCAGCTCACCAGACTGAGCCAGTAGGTCTGATCAAATCGGACTTGCCATAGCGAGTGAGCAAATGGATTTCTCGAGGCCTGGGAAGGAGACCATTTTTAGGTCGAATCTTCTAGAAAATACATACGCTGTCTGTTACAAGGTAAATTGTGGCTTACTAAGAACATAGAGGGGCTTAGAACCCGCTCATTGCTTCCATTGGTTGGCTTTCTTTGTCATTTTCATTCGCCTGCTTCCCATTTGTGTCCCAGCTTGTCAATCTTGTTTTTATTCTTCCCACAGGAGCATTGCCTCTTTACAATCTGTTTGAGTGGTTGGTATTGTTGCTTCCATTGCTTTCTTTTCAAGCACTACTTTTTTTTCTTGTGTGGGGCATTCCACTGGGGTGTGTATGTTTGAGCTGTCTACCTCGTGTATGTCTCTCCCTCTGCTGCTGTTGTCAGTTTGCTCTTCACTGCTCTCCTCCTTTCTTGCATTTACCTTGCACTTCTCCCCATTGCTTCCACCCACTCATGCCCTCTGTGTTGCTTTCCCTTAACCCTGTGTAGCTTTTGGTCCCACCCTTCACCTTCGCTTTCGTATCCCCTCCAGCGCTACCGCCCATTGCTTCTGTGGCCCCTCCCATGTACTTCGGCATTACCCCTCACACTACCCCATCGTTTTTTCGCATCTCCTTTAAGTAAAAAGAAAAGAAAATACGTTTTAGTGTGTTTCTTTTTAGTTCGCATTCTAACTCGGATCAGTAACTAAAAATAAAGAAAAAAGCGCCCTCTTTATTTTGTTGACAAATATCTACAAAACAGCATGACAGTTAGTGTCGTTTTTCTTTTAAACTTTAGCAATGCTACACAGCATCATGGATGCCGTGCAGCGTGACTAAAAACAATTGCCAAAGCCAATAGATCACAAAGGTGTGAGCCATTAGCTTTATCAATGCTTGTTCTTTCAGGGCTGTGACAGAATGCACCTCCAAAATGGAGGTCAGGACGGCCACGCAAATAAATACAATAGTGGTCATCAGCATTAGGTTTCTCTGAATATGGTCCATCGCTGTAATCTCAAAAACCGATGACAGGACTATTAAAATGCATACTGCAAACAGCTTTGGGCTTTGTATGGCACTTGCTAACAGCAAACAGTGTCACTGTATCAAAATACAGAATCACATTGCAAAAAGTTGAGGTGCCATGGTTGTAGTTGGCTCTTGATGCAGAGAGAGGGGTCCCTGTGAGAATCTCTCTGATTCTTTTAAGATGTTACCACATCTGACTGTGCACTGAGTGGATCGGGTTTAACAACTGGGAAGTGGTGTTGATTACATGCTGTGATTGAAAGGGAGAGGAATTAAATGAAAATATGATTTTCTAAAGCGTACTAATCACCTGAGCGTCAAGGAACCAAGAGTTTTTAGATATTATAATGAGAGAGTTGGAACACAGGGCATTTTCTGGTCTGGCAGGCAGAGATTGCTCTGTCACCATCCCACTTGGGTCATATTTATTTAAATATTCCATGCATCAGTTCTGTGATGAAAGTCTTGCGTAAAAAGGGATATTGTGCTGTAAAATTCCATTTTATACTCTAAGGAACGAAACACAGTACTTTGAATTCATTACGCAAATGACGAGAATGGGCCTGCATGCACAGAAAGCGCTTTAGGTAGCAACGCTTGATGTTAAGTAGTTTCTCAAACCCATTTGAAGTGGTGAAACCAACGCATATTCATTACATACATGGGCCAGATTACGGCTGCCCCACTCTCCTTCATATTCAGCTGGAGGACATCAACAGGGCCGCATTGTTCATATCTTGGTGCTAGCTCTGGCAGATGAAGCAAGGATCTGTCATGTAATCGATGGGTCTTAAGCCTCTGGCACTCGGCTCCCCAGTAGAAAAGTTGAAGCGTTCATCCACTTCTTAAGAAGCCAGGCTTGGATCCCTCGATCATAAATAAAAGATCATCCAGTCACATTGTTGCCGGAAAAGGTGATGAAGAGACTTAGCCACATGGCTGACTAACCATCATGAAACACGGTCTGTTGGTGCAAGCACAGGTAGGATTCTGTCCACTGCCCAGAACAAATGAGTTACAGCTGTAGTCCTAGACTAGTTACTATAAGGATGAAGGATATCATGGGGGCCTCTTGATGTTGGATCCTTCTGCTGCCTTTGATGCAACTGATCATAAGATCCTGGTTGACTGTTAGTGGCATCGGGCCTGGCATCCCAGCTCTGGATTGGTTAAAATTTTTCCTTTCAGGCAGGTCATAGGTAGTGTCCCTTCTTCAATTTAGACCAAGGGTGACTGGCTTATCACTGGGGTGCCCCTGGGTTAAGTTTGCTCTCTGTTGTTTAACCTCTGAGGTCTGCCTTTAGGAAAGCTGGTGAGGTTGTTCGGGTTTGACAGGTTATCTTAGGCTTACAACACACTACTACTCAGACGTTTGACCAAAATGACCAGAATAACATCAGTCACCTGGGTGGCTACTTTTGTGCCACCAGGACTAAGTGACTACCAATTTACTAAGGCACATCAGGGGCAAAAAAGGAGATCTTGGTGGAAGTCATGCTGTCCTCTGTGGATCATCCATTTGCAGTCTGGAAAGGTTCAACACGGCCACATTCTATGGTTTTAGTTACAAACTTGGGCATCATTCAATGCAAGGGGTACAAATGTAGGGAACTTCTAGGGGAAATCCCACCCAATATAAATGGTGTTTGACTGAAACCTTCGATGCCCTGGTGCAAAATGTGTGAAAAGCTGGCAGTTTTAAATTGAACCCGGTTTCGTAATGTGCCTACATTTCTACCTCCATTGTTACAAGTCACAGTGTGTGCCATCAGGCGTTGACCACTATAATTCCATTGATCTGTACTCGCACAAAACTCTAAATGAACTGCAGTAACTTCAAAATGTAATGGTCAGACTAGTCAGTGGCCAGACAAAGATTACAGTGGCTTCCTGTCGATCAACGTATTCAATTTAAAGTGCTGTGCTTGGTGTACCTTGCTTGCCATTGTACTGGTCAACACTTTTTCAACCTGGTGAATTCCTATTGCCTACATTTCTAACCCAGCCCCTCCTTTTTACACCATGTTAAAAACGTATTACAAGCGGTGAAATTTACTTTATGGTTTTGAGTGCTCAGTTGCAAAAAGTTCTTCCCTCAGACCTTCACGGTTTTTCTAATTTTATGCAGTTCTGCTGGAAACTGAAAACTTTTTTTTTTAATTTCTTTTGTTTCTTGAGTGAATGCTGCACTTAGAAAGTAAATATAAACAAGCATTAGCAATGCAATAGGTCTCGCATTAGGAAAGTTTGAGCTATTGGTATTGTAAATTATTTTATTTATGTGTTGGTTTTGAAAATAGTGAAATTAATGGCTGTCATTTACAATGCCAATAGTTTTAACTTTCGCAAATGTGACACCTATAGCATTTGTTATGCAATATGTGTTGTATTTACGTCTTAGATGTATTGATATTACAAATAACAATGACTTAACATTTTTTAATAATTAATACTTAAATAAAAGGTATTGTAATTTATAATAGCTTAAACTTTTGTAAATAACTTTTCTGAAGATTATGTTTAGTGTATTTTATTGGGACGAAAATCCTAGAACAGCAGTGAAATATTAACATCTTTTTTGTGACATTTGTAATAAAGCTTGAAACATTGAGAGAACATATTTGAATCAGTTGTTGTTGAATGGTTGCACAGATTGATGCTGTGGTGGCGCTGAGTGATGTTGTGGAGAGCTGATGTGCCGAAGCCACTTGCTTTCACTTTCAGGCTTTAGGATTTTGTTGCCAAGTGCTGAAATAAGCAAAGGCTGAGACACACTTTCAACATGCGTTCTGTAATCATCATCGTAGGCGACAGTAAAGCTCCGTAAAATTGAGCAGGGACAGACTAGCTATTGAGGCAATTAGAAATTCTGGTGGCCTTATCACAAAAAATACAGACTGAAAGGAGTAGGTTGCAATGAAAATAAAGGCGCGCCACGGCAATAAGATGTAGGTTGAAGAGGGAAGAGATGTAGTCTATGTTACAGGTTCTAGGCACTGGGAAGAGGGCATTGCGTCGTCCTTCGCTACTAATGCATGCGAGTCACCGGTTCGGTAAAAATTGGTCAGAGTTGAGACTAAAGACAACTATTGGTGTTGTGTTTATTTAAATATTAAAACTGCTGAAAACAGGAGGGGAGGGAGAGAAAGTCAGACAAAACGAGGAATAAAGTTGAAACAAAAATGTAGAAAGAATGAAATAGTCCGAAAAAGGGGACAGTAGAGAGCGAAACGGAGGGAGCGAAAGAGATACACAGGGAAAAGGAAAGCGCACGAGAAAGAGGACAAGAGTAAGAAATATGGAGAAAATTAGGATAAAACTGACAGAATGAGAAAACAAGACTGAAGAACAGAAGCCGTGTAGTCGGAGTGCGTGGTACTGATAAGGATCAGAATGAGACAACCTGTTCGCATCAGCCCAGCAACACCACAAAGTTAAACAACAATGACAGCACAAGCGTTAAAAGGATGACTGACAGCAGCATGGCGGAGTGACTGAGAAGGCAACTTGTCGGCTCTTCTAACAGTGTCTGGAATTACTAATAGGGGAAGCGCAAATTACGCAGCAGAGATGGCAAAATTGTGAGGCAAAAAAAAGCAAATTACACTGTGTAAAGCGCTACATTTCGTGACAGTATAATTTCCTTACTTTGTCGTTTTTACACTGATTAACACGGTCTAAGCAAAACTTTTTACCTCATTAGTACAAGTTTATTACCTAAAAACAGCAGTAAGCAAAGGAAAGAGATCAACCACACAAAAGCCTTCCACTGCACGCACCGCAGGACGTGTTGCAGTGTTTGAGTTAGAAACAATTTTCGTTGTTAAAATCTGCAGATTACACACCAAATAATGATTTTTGTTTGCAGTAACATACAACGACAGGAGTTAGATTAATTTACTGCGATCCCAGCACTGCAATAGCCCAAACACTGCACAACAGATCCATAGCTTCACCCTGCATCCCCCTGCTGCCCTGAATAACCCACCAAGGCCTCCTTCACCCACACCGCTCTCCGGGGTACTCACCGAGGCACGCCAGATGCCCTGCCGCTCCAAAGGCTGGTCGGGGGAACACTGACACAGCAATGCACTGCGGGCTGCATGGGGCGGCTCACTTGGTTAGGGTTTCTCGGTCAGCTCGAGCACTCCAGCAGCCTCGCTGACCTCCGCGGCCGCAAGAATGAAGCCCCAGGAACGTGACCGGGACTCAGTCTATTTGGGTTTTGACAGCCGTGAAAATAAAATGGATAGCAAAGGAGTAGCCGGGAGCAGGACAGCAAAAAAAACAAGACACCAAGCATGTCCGGAATTATAAACTGAGACCCACGTGGCTACAGAATACAGACCGCGGGTCACAACATTTGCACGCCAGGGGCAAAACGTCTTCTGGGGAAAACTGAGTCCATGGACTCTATGCCCGTGAGTTTTGTTCACAGAAAAGAAGAGGGCGGCTTGAGAAGAGCAGGCTTCCTTGCTCGCAGGCGCTCCTATTTCCGAAGCGTACGCAGGTTAAAGCAGCCTCATTCACAGCCATAATTCCTGTATCCGAAGCGTCAGTGCCGTACAGAAGAGCCAGTTCCTTTGGGCGGGACTTCCGTCTTCGGAAGTCCCGCGCACGCGCCCACGGAGTGCCTGAGAGCGGGGCTCCCATGCCCGAGGGAGAGCCCCGCGGAGGCTGTAGAAGTCCAGAATGGCGGTAAGTGGGGCTTAGTTGTAGGGGGGAGGGGGGTGCGCTTGTGTGTCTGTGTATGTGTGCGGTGGCGGCGGGGGTCTCTGTATGTGTTCGTGCGTGTAGGTGCGCTGGTGTGTGTGCGGGGGTCTCTGTGTGTGTGTGTAGGTGCGATAGTGTGTGTGTGTAGGTGCGGCGGCGACGGGGGGTGCGTGTGTGTGTGTGTGCAGTGTGTGTGTGTGCCTGTGTATGCGTGTGGCTGTGTATGTGCGCATGCGTGAGTGTGGCTGTGTGAGTGCGTTTGCTGCTTGCATGGGAATATGAGGCACGAGAGGGGCACGGCGCCGTGCGCGCCCACGAGGTCAAATCTGCGTTTGTGCACCCTCTCGTGTCTACATTCCCAAATACGGGCCACAAAAGGTCTTTCGCTGACGCTCGACCTAAAAATACAAAAAAATCACTGTTATGGACACTCTGCTTCTCTCATGTATTGTACGCTTGCACGACTAGACTCTCCTATACTAACTCCAGAGCCTACCGCAGATGAAAACAGGTGTATAGGACGGGGCTTTAAGTAGCTAGGAGTTGACAAGACCAGGTTATAATAACCCCATAATGTTAATGGTGAGACAGAGCAAGACTGGACCTATTAATATGTGCACAAGCAGCATGAAGCCACATTCCACCCCCTCCATGTGTGCAAGTAGACTACTGTAAACTAATATTAACACTAAACACCGGAGAGTAGCAGTGAAGGCTGCCAGGCCTATGAGAAGATGAAAACAAAGCAGCTAAGAAAAACGAATAACAAGCATTGGCAAAGCCAAATGATCTCTGCAATGCCCGAGCTGTTGGACTTGTCAATGTGATTGTCTTTTAGCCATGTTGTCTAGTAGCACATCTGCTGTTCAGCAAGGCTGAAAGTTACTGAAAGCCCAGAATCATAGGATGTTAAGCCAACGTTCCCCATGTTGAGTTTATTATCCTGTCCCTCCGAACACAAAAAAATGCTATGATGACGTGACCTGCGCTAGCTGCATCATAGTGCTTTATTCAGTGACTTTCCGCCATGCTGAACAGCAGATGTGCTGCTATACAACATGGCTAAAAGACTCACATTGACATGGCAAATAGCCCAGGCATTGCCAAAAACTATCAGCTTTGCCAATGATTTTTCGGTGATGACGGGGTCTTGCTGAACAAGTGTGGAAGTTCTAGTGAGAAACCGCTGAGGAGCTTTGACGTTAAGTGACGATGTGGTGTAACTGCCAGAGCTGCAGAGGGGAACTGGGGAACCAGGTTTGTCGCAGGGTCGGCTGTACAATTTGTGATTCTGGGAAAATCACTTACGCCCCCCCCCACACCCCTCCCCTCACGTACGACAAGGAGTGTCATTGTGTAATGTAACTGAAGAGTGCTTAAATCGCTCCAAAGGGGGCAGTATAGGGGATACTGCGAAGCAGTGTAGTGTTTCCTCAGGGACTTCGAGGTATTGTCTTCTAGGGGCAGTAGCCAGGCTTGTGGAGGGGGGCTGTACATGACGCACGGCGAGCTAGGGGACATATGCTACCAACTACGCACAGTGGAAGTTCTTCTAGGGTGGCTGTGGGCTGGGTACAGGTATCTCACACTAATGCTGAATGTGCAGAGATAGCTTGTGTATTGGGGTGCAGTGTACTGTGTCCTGAAGACACCCTACACCAGCTAGAAGGGTCATACCCACAAGGTGTGCCCCAGGCATGCCTCACACTGCCAGACCCCCGAAGAGGAACCTGATGGCCTTGGGGGAGGTCCAGGACTTTGCGCTCTCCGTCGGGAAGCCCATGGTGAAAAACAGTTAAAGCAGGGTCGGGGGGAGGCGTTATGGGTGACACGCACTGATGGGCGGGAGGTTGTGGTGGTGAGGGGGGGGGGGGGAAGCACGGGGAGATAAAGGAAGATGCAATAAAATGCAAGAAGTGCCATGCAGGAGATGGTGGTGGGAGGACAGCATGGGGAAATAGTGATTTATGGAGTACAGTTAAAAATAAGTAACTCCGCAGGCATGCAGGGGAGAAAGGCGACAACAAGCTTGGAGGAGACAACATAACCTCCGGCTCAAAAAGCATGCAGAGCAACAAGGAAAAAGTAGTCCTTGGGACAGTTGCGAAAATGGGACAAGTTTAACGACACATGTAATGAAGCACTACTCCATGGGCGCGATTAAATGACGAAAAGGAGTGAGAAATAGGAAAGATTAACCACTTGGAGGCAAGGATTTGTAAAGGACAGTAAAAAAAACAAAATGAAAAGAAATGGGTGGCCTGTAAGTCCACAAAAATATATACCACCTGTCTCAATGAGACAACTCAAGCGCTATCTAGCTGAGACCTATAAATGAGGTCTGAGGATGCAGTGAGAAGAGAAGAAACATGGACAAAGGGCGGGTGGGCGAGAAGAGAAGAAGCATGGACAAAGGGCGGGTGGGCGGAAGAGAAGAAACATGGACAAAGGGCGGGTGGGCGGGAAGAGAAGAAACATGGACAAAGGGCGGGTGGGCGGGAAGAGAAGAAACATGGATAAAGGGCAGGAAGAGAAGAAACATGGATAAAGGGCAGGAAGAGAAGAAACATGAACAAAGGGCAGGAAGAGAAGAAACATGGACAAAGGGCAGGAAGAGAAGAACCATGGACAAAGGGCAGGAAGAGAAGAAACATGGACAAAGGGCAGGAAGAGAAGAAACATGGACAAAGGGCAGGAAGAGAAGAAACATGGACAAAGGGCGGGAAGAGAAGAAACATGGACAAAGGGCGAGAAGAGAAGAAACATGGACAAAGGGCGGGAAGAGAAGAAACATGGACAAAGGGCGGGAAGAGAAGAAACATGGACAAAGGGCGGGAAGAGAAGACACATGGACAAAGGGCGGGAAAAGAAGACATGGACAAAGGGCGGGAAGAGAAGAGAAGACACATGGACAAAGGGCGGGAAGAGGACACATGGACAAAGGGCGGGAAGAGGACACATGGACAAAGGGCGGGAAGAGAAGAAACATGGACAAAGGGCGGGAAAAGAAGACACATGGACAAAGGGCGGGAAAAGAAGACATGGACAAAGGGCGGGAAGAGAAGAGAAGACACATGGACAAAGGGCGGGAAGAGAAGACACATGGACAAAGGGCGGGAAGAGAAGACACATGGACAAAGGGCGGGAAGAGAAGACACATGGACAAAGGGCGGGAAGAGAAGACACATGGACAAAGGGCTGAAAGAGATGAAACATGGATAAAGGGCTGAAAGAGATGAAACATGGACAAAGGGCTGAAAGAGATGAAACAGGGACAAAGGGCTGACAGATGAAACATGGACAAAGGGCGGAAAGATGAAACAAGGACAAAGGGCGGAAAGAGATGAAATACGGACAATGGGCGGAAAGAAAAGAAACATGGCGGGAAGAGAAGAAGCATGGACAAAGGGAGGGATGAGAAGAAACATGGACAAAGGGCGGGTGGGTGGGAAGAGAAGAAACATGGACAAAGGGCGGGTGGGTGGGAAGAGAAGAAACATGGACAAAGGGCGGGAAGAGAAGAAACATGGACAAAGGGCGGGAAGAGAAGAAACATGGACAAAGGGCAGGAAAAGAAGACACATGGACAAAGGGCGGGAAAAGAAGACACATGGACAAAGGGCGGGAAAAGAAGACACATGGACAAAGGGCGGGAAGAGAAGACACATGGACAAAGGGCGGGAAGAGAAGACACATGGACAAAGGGCGGGAAGAGAAGACACATGGACAAAGGGCGGGAAGAGAAGCCATGGGCAAAGGGCTGAAAGAGATGAAACATGGACAAAGGGCTGAAAGAGATGAAACATGGACAAAGGGTTGAAAGAGAAGAAACATGGACAAAGGGCGGAAAGAGATGAAATACGGACAATGGGCGGAAAGAGAAGAAACATGGCGGGAAGAGAAGAAGCATGGACAAAGGGCGGGAAGAGAAGAAGCACGGACAAAGGACGGGAAGAGAAGAAACATGGACAAAGGGCGGGAAGAGAAGACACATGGACAAAGGGCGGGAAGAGAAGAAACATGGACAAAGGGCGGGAAGAGAAGACACATGGACAAAGGGCGGGAAGAGAAGAAGCACGGACAAAGGACGGGAAGAGAAGACACATGGACAAAGGGCGGGAAGAGAAGACACATGGACAAAGGGCGGGAAGAGAAGACACATGGACAAAGGGCGGGAAGAGAAGACACATGGACAAAGGGCGGGAGGAGAAGACACATGGACAAAGGGCGGGAAGAGAAGACACATGGACAAAGGGCGGGAAGAGAAGAGAAGAAACATGGACAAAGGACGGGAAGAGAAGAAACATGGACAAAGGGCGGGAAGAGAAGAAACATGGACAAAGGGCGGGAAGAGAAGACACATGGACAAAGGGCGGGAAGAGAAGACACATGGACAAAGGGCGGGAGGAGAAGACACATGGACAAAGGGCGGGAGGAGAAGACACATGGACAAAGGGCGGGAAGAGAAGACACATGGACAAAGGGCGGAAAGAGATGAAACATGGACAAAGGGAGGAAAGAGATGAAACACGGACAATGGGCGGAAAGAGATGAAACACAGACAATGGGCGGAAAGAGATGAAACATGGACAAAGGGTGGGAAGAGAAGAAGCATGGACAAAGGGCGCATGGGTGGCAAAAGAAGAAAATGGACAAAGGGCGGGTAGACGGGAAAAGAAGAAAAATGGACGGGGGAGAAAAACATGGACAAAGGGCAGGAAAAGAAGAAACATGGACAAAGGGCTGGTGGGAGGGGAAAAGAAGAAACATGGACAAAGGGCGATGGGAGGGGGAAAAGAAGAAACATGGACAAAGGGCGGGTGGGAGGGGGAAAAGAAGAAACATGGACAAAGGGCGGGTGGGAGGGGGAAAAGAAGAAACATGGACAAAGGGCGAGTGGGCGGGAAAAGATGAAATGTGGACAAATAAAAGAAGAAATGTGGACAAAGGGCGGGAAAAGAAGAAACGTGGACAAAGGGAGGGGAAAAAAGCAACATTGATGGGGAAATGGGAGACAGTCAGAAAATACAAGCACTTGTATAGAGTGCTTTAACACAAAAGTGTAGCTCCAAAACATACAGTGGAAGGACCAAAGTGGTTGAACCATGCTTCAAGGGGAGGACCAAACACAAGAAGAGGGCATGAGACACACATGCTGTGACAAACGGAATGAAGCAAATGAGAGAAAAATAAAACTAACCATTGGTAAGCTACGGAAGGACTATCAACCCACTATGTAAACAAAATGCATTGCAGAGACGGTGCACGCACGGTCTAGGCGAGACGCAAAAACGTCCAGAGAAGGGATCTGTGTTAAAATAGCTTTTTCTTGGGGCAATGGACCTTAACTTCTATAAAGATGCACTTTTAGAAAACTATGTAGAATAAAATACCTGGAAATTAACTGGAAAAGATCCTATGCAAATCTGATTTACACAGTGCCACAAATAATCATTTACTGTATTTTTACCCACCATTCAAAACCAACAACGGCTTCAGTCTCCGGTCTCCTGAACATATGCTTTTTGCAGTTCCTATAAAACTCCTGCTCAGTGGGTAGTACAACCTCATAGTGTTCTTGTATCAACCACAATTGCCTCCAAGAGGCCAATATGTGCGACCACATTCTCATTTAAAGATTGTTGATTATCACTGGATATAAATATTTATCAACTGCAAGAGCCACAGCCCCCATAAAACGCTTTTTATGTTGGTCCTACACCAATGCCAGACCTTCCAGACTGTCACTGGGCCAAATATCAAAGACTGTCCTTTTTACTCAGATAGCCTTGTAAAATCCCAGAGACTAGTATAAACGTATGCAGAGGCACACACCTAAAAAGCTAGGACATAATCATACAGTGTACATGTGCCAACTGTAATCTTGTAAACCCTCAGCGCTCAACTACCAAGCCTGTCTGTTTATTTTATGTGGGTTAGCAGTGTGGCATTCAAAGAGTAGTCCACTTTGCTGAGAGGATACAGAAAAGAGCAAAAACTATTTTAAAACAAACACTGAAAACATGAAAATGTAACTCTTTCCTCTGTTAACAGAATACAAAATTGGGTGTTTGGAAATGCTCCCTCCAAATATGCTGACTGGACTGGTAAACTTTAAACTAAGATGAAAACAGCTAAAATGCATACAGGCTAGAAAGAAAACCTGAACTTCCAGAGCTGTAAGCTTCCAAGGTATGGGGAGTTGTTGACACATGGGTGAACCTTCACGCCCAGGTCTATCCTTTTGGAAGAATGTTTGTAATGCTCATCCTTTGTGGTCAGATGACTCTTACCATGCTGGTTAAGTAGAAGGCTTGTCTCATTTCACTTCCTCCACTAGCTTTCCCACTAAATTCTTGTGCCTTTCTCTCTCACCACATTCTCCTGGTCTTCTTATACTCGCCGTCTCTACAAATACGCCCTCGGCCATACTTCATACACAGCTCTGCCCAACAGACTAAACCATATCCCACTAAACAGTAAGTAACACTTTCACCTACAAATTCAATCAAATACAGTAACATCCGACACAAAGTTGCCTTGTCCTCAAAACAACTTCCCAACACACTGAACATCTTACATACAAGGTCTACGCACACCACTATTCTGCTAAGTACATCTGTACAATATCAGGCATACAGGAAACCCTCAAAACATATAGATTCTCTGAGAAAGACTCATCACTTCCACTACCTCTACTCGCACTACTGACACTGCTCTCCCTTCAATAATAAAGAACACTAGGACATCACAGGCAGCATATCGCTCAGTTTTAGGAGTAGAGGTCTCAGATTGGAACACAACTCGATGTCCAAGGAATGTATACATCATTTCACTAGATCTATTGTCACTGCCATCTCTTCACGAATATAAAACAGACCAGGGGATCAGAAACAGCATCATCAACTTTTTGAAGAGCAATCCAAGATGGACAATATGTTGCTTCTAAATGAGGCCATTCTGTTGAGTGTGCTACTGGAGTGTAGGCACATCCCTGTGTCGGGCACACTTGTTAGGTTCAGGGCACCAGAACGAACCGTGCCGTGAATTCCAAATGAAGTTCAAAAAACGGTGTGTGAAGTTTCAAAATTTATTCCATTATGTTCATATTTTCATCATATGAGTTGGAAAATTATCGATAACATCGTGATGCTAGATGATGCTCCGATGCATTTCGGACAAATAGTCCTTTGTCAAGGAGCTCTACAATAAAGGATACAACAGAAAATGAATCAGTGAGAATCCTAAACGATAAATGTTCAACCTTTTATAAAACTGGTAAGTGAGTCAACCTCATGCAACCCAGGTGTATTTGTAGATCACAGGGAACAAGTCCCGAGGTAAACAGAGGGTTGTGATGTTCAATGAAAACGGACCGCGTGAAATTGAAAGCAAAACATAACCGCTAAAGTGCCTAAACGGTAGAACCATGCGTGTTAAAACAGATGGGCTTATCAGGTGCGTTAAATATTTGCGTTTGCTAGCGTGCAAACGAATTGCGGGTAGTCTGGCGTGTCGGGTCTAGCACTTACTTGGTGAAAGAGTCGTGTAGCATGCAACATGCAGGTAACGGCTTCAGTAACTCCGTGGAGTTAGTGCGGAGTTTAATCAGGAGGGTGGTGGTGGAAATGAAAAAAGGACTCTAAAAGGTGAAAGAAGGCTTAGAAAGTGATGGGATGAGTGCGGCCATCTTAAGAGGGAGTGAAGATTAATATTAGAGGTGACATTTCAATGATCAGCAGGACTTTGGTACAATGCAGCAAACAGTGTCCATTATAAATAACAACTTAATTCTGTGCGGTCGTTAAGACCGAAGGGTTTTTGTGACTGGAGTCTATACATCCATGAGGTTGCACGTTGTAGAAGAGTCTTATTGTTATCTCTCCCTTCGATTTTGGGGACCAGTTCAAGGACCAAATATTTGAGCTGAGCCACGTTGTGGTTTGCCTCATTGAAGTGGGTGGCTACATTGGATTTGGGATTTTTCGTACGAATATTTGACTTATGTTCATTAAGTCGGGTTTTGATCTTCCGACTAGTTTTGCCCACGTAAATCTTACCACAAGGGCACTTCAAAAGATAGATCAGGTTGGAGGAGTCGCAAGTGGCATCCACTTTCAGTTTGATGTTAAAACCTCGCATTGGGTGGTTAAGATTGCTGCCTTTGATTATCTTGTTACAATTGTTACAGTGGTGGCAGGGACGTGTGCCAGTGTGTTGGGTGGATTCCACAGTCGTGGTCTTTCTGGATAAGATTTCCTTGAGATTCCTTGGTCTAGTATATGCAAAGATAGGTGGATCCTTAAAAATGTTCTTGAAGTCAGGTTCTAGTGTTAAGATACGCCAATGTTTCAATATGATGTTTTTGTAACATTTACTCGAGGTAGAATACCTCGAAACGAGGACCAATCTT
This sequence comes from Lissotriton helveticus, assembly GCF_964261635.1. NCBI lineage: Eukaryota > Metazoa > Chordata > Amphibia > Caudata > Salamandridae > Lissotriton > Lissotriton helveticus. The sequence goes on along the minus strand of NC_136057.1, from coordinate 1,880,206,775 downwards.
TGGTCTGCAGATTTCGTAGTGCGTCGTAGGGCTTCTTCTCTAGAGATGGTGGAGGTCCGCTTAACTGCTTCTTGCAGGATGTCTTCCGGGTATCCTCTGTTCCGGAATCTTGCTGTCATAGATTCAATCTGGGTCATCCTAGTGTCAGAGTCAGAGACGATGCGTGTAACTCTTAGCATTTGGCTGTAAGGTAGATGGCGTTTCAGTGAGTTCTGGTGGAAGCTGCTAAAGAGCAGAGAGTTGTTGCGATCAGTGGGCTTACGGAAAAGATCAGTATAGATGCCCTGAGGGGTGAGTTTTATGAGAACGTCCAGAAAGTTTATTTCCTGTTGGCTAATGTTCCAAGTGAACTCAATGCGGTCATCTTTCGTGTTGAGTTCTGTAAGGGCCAGTTCAAGGTTCTCTTTAGAGTCTTTCCAAATAAAAAACAAGTCGTCAATATAACGTACGTAAAGTTTTAAGTTCCTCATCCAGTTGGCATCCTTGTAAATGTGGCTGAGTTCAAAATTGCCCATATACAGATTCGCGTACGTCGGTGCCGCACAATTGCCCATGGCCATGCCGGACATCTGGAGGTACCATTTCTCTTCGAATTTAAAGTAACTGTGATATAAGGTATATATCATCAATTCCAATATGAAAGGTTTTAAAGAATCGTCCATTTCAGATGAAAGTAGAGCGTGCTCTACAGCATTGATTCCTCCTTCGTGGGGGATCGAAGTGTATAAACTTTTCACGTCAGCTGTACAAAGGTATACTACTTCATTCTCAGCGATTTGTACGGTGGACAGTTTGTTCAAAAATTCGGTGGTGTCTTTTATATAGCTTTGTAGATTCAGAACCATTGGTTGAAGGTAACGGTCTATCAGTTTTCCTGTTGGTTCATGAATTGAACCTCTGGTGGAGACGATGGGGCGGAATGGAGGATCCGTCAAATTTTTATGAATTTTGGGTAGCATAGTGATGGACGGGCTTCTCGGGTGTTCTACGTTGAGGTATCTTCTGGTTTTGTCATCAATGATGCCATCGGATGTGGCTTTGTCAATGATTAAAAGTAGTTCAGTTTTGTAATCATTGGTAGGGTTTCCGTCCAGGGGTAAATACACCTCTTGGTCCATCACATGTTCACGGGTTCTTTGGTCGTAAAGTTGTGTGTTGAGAATAACAAGAGCGCCGCCCTTGTCAGCCTTCACACATTTGATAGAGGGGTTCCTGGCCAGGTTCTTAAGGGTGTCCAATTCTTTGTTGGTGATGTTTTTACGAGTTTTTTTACGAAAATTAATCTTTGAGATGTCCTGTTTTACTAGGGTTTCAAAAGTGTCTATACTTTTATGACTAATCGGTGGTATAAAGGTGCTTCTTGGGCGTAAGCCCATAAGTTGATCGGGTTTTTGTCCTTTGGTGGTTCTAGAATGTTTTCAAAAAAATGTTTAAGTCTTAATTTTCTTGTCAGTTTGAAAGTGCTGACATCGAGTTCCAATAAGTTGGTGTCACAAGTAGGAATGAAGGACATACCCTTTTGTAGGGTTCTAGTTTCAAAATCAGTGAGTTTAACATCTGAAATGTTAATAACTAGCGATTCTTCTTTTGTGCTTTTTGTCTGGTCTTGGACATTTGTTGGGTTTCTTCGTGATTTTTTGCCTGCCCTTTTCCCCCGTCTGGGTCTGCGGTTTTGTCTGGGCCTGCCCCTAAAAAAGGCTCAATGGTAGTTAGATCGATGTTGGATGTAGATGGTGTTTCATTAAAAGGACCAGTGGAAGCTGAGGCGCCTGTCTGGGTTCTTTTTGGTGGACGGTTGGAGTTGTCACTTCCAGAGGAAGAGGTATCAGTGTTTGGGTTGAAGGGTTTGTTTCTGCGTCGTTGGGCGTATACATCCGCCCACGTATAGACCTCTCCCAATTTATAGTCCAGGGTGTCCCGGCGAAATTTCCGGATCTTGCGTTCATTTATTTCCCTTGTGTGTTTTTCTAGTTGTACCTTAATGTCCTCTAAAGTTGATGCTAATTCCTCAGCAGTGATTGATTCTTTCAATTCATCCTCTATGATGTCAATTTCATGTGAGAGTTCTGTCAGGATGCCTGATAGTTCTTCTACGATTAGTAGTATTAGGTCCAGACTGCACTTGTTGAGGATGGCATTCCATCTTTCAATAAATGTTTTGAGTTCTTGCATAAAGACGGTTTCAGGGCAATCCGGAGTACCTTATGGTATTTGATTAAAGTGTGAGCATGGAGTTGTTGGTTAACGCGACGTTTGGATAAGTATAGTAATTGTTTGATGCATTGTTCTTTGGTTCTGCTGGTTGTAGTTTGAGTTAGGTCTTCATTGATCAGGGCGTATATTCTCTCTGTTGCATCAGTATCAAAAGCTAGCGTGTCAGCTCTTGCTTCAGTTGATTTCGAAATCTCATCGTATTGCATTTTTGAGGTTGAAAGGGTGCGTGCTGCCAGCCTTGAGAACAGAAGAATAGTTGAAACACTCCAGTAGCACACTCAACAGAATGTCATTGTGAAGTCGCAGTCGAATGGATGCGACACCTGTAGGAGCACCTTAACACTCCAGCAAACCTTTAAATATACGTTTACCTATCTACACAACCGGCTGTGCGCCAAGCCCTAACTTCACATTGTTCTAAATGAGGCCGCCACGTGGAGCAGTAAAAGAATGCAACATTCTGATCATTACCATTTATTGTTGTCTACCGGGTTCAAAAGCAGTGGAATCCACAGAAAACTTTGCACTGTAGATAAAATGAGTGACAAGTGAGTGGCCCGGTAGAACTGTCTGGGGAGCTATCAGACACTATAGAAGGAAAAAAAAGAGAAGAAAGGAAACATAATACTCGTGCATACTTCCCACCTTATGAATAACCCATCAGGTGCCATAATGGGCTGGAATGTTTTCCTCAGCAGTAGCTCTCCAGTGAAGCCAAGTGTTAATATTCGGCTTCAGCCACATCTATTCGCTGGAAGCGACAACACTGGTGTTTGTTTCTGGTTCTTTTTTCACACCTCATCAAGGAATACAGTGAGGAAACAAGAAAGCATCAGCGACAGTAACTGTATATAAAATGTTTGCGTATATTGGGGCCTTACTACTGCACACAACATTAACTCATCAGGGAAGGCAGAAGGGATGTGAGGAATCTGTAGGAAGATTTTGAATCAAGAAAAATAGGATTACAGAAGTGTAGCAACTTTTCCGTCTGATGCATATATCTTCCTGCAAATTCCTCACCTTTTGAATGAGTCTCAAAGTAATATAACCATGGGAGGGGGGAGTGAGTAATGCCCATAAACCAAGTAAGTCATGCCGCACAGTCCTGGCAAAGTACCAGCCACTGCGTGGTTGGACCATGAGGCAGAAATATGCAAGAATGGCTATGTGGCCAGCCAGTGCTTAATTTGTTAAATAAAAAAATTTAAAAAAAGGGAAGTGCCAGAGCCCTACCCAGGAAGCCGCTGCAGCCTGCACCGCTCATTGTGCATGCCAGCAGTACAAATGGCAGAACCAACACAAGTACTAACCATCGCAGTGCGACAAGTGGGAACATTCAAAATATCCCAGGCCACCCGAAGATAGAATAATGGTGTGGGAGAGACATATATTAGTTTTTAATGTATATTGACTTATTAAACACTGTCAATTTTTTAGATCAGCACAACAGACCACACCAACATGTGGTGGACTGTCACTAGAGTCCGTGCTGACAATTAAGTGCTGGTGCCGAGCACCGTAAACCAACTGCTCCAATTAAGCCCTGGTTGCCACCCATTAGATGGCAGGTACCAGAACGTCTCTGAAGAGGGGCAGTGGAAGCAAAATGGCCCAGGTGGAGTTGGCATAAATGCCCACCAGAGGGAAATTATTAGCCAGGGCTTATCACATCTTGAATCAAAGGCGTCCCAATGAGAAATTAGAAGTCTGGTCACTGGCTTGCCATTTTTAGCACCTTCAAAGTCCACAAAGAGCTTCTCAGCCACTAGGCATTGTCGAGTGCAACTTAGTATGACACAGCAGATATGGGTCCAGTCTAGGTAGACACTCCTCTATAGAGGAATGAGGCAGGGGGAAGAGGATGAAGGGTCCCAGAATGACCAATGTGAAAGCCACTTAATACTTTGGGAGGGAAGGATGGACTCGTATAAAGAACTAAGTTACCCAGATAGAAAACCATGAAAGGTTTGTGAAATGAGCCAACGTGCTGAAGATATAGCCCCTAGCACTACAGTCTTTAAGAAAAATAAGTAAAAATGTACAACTATACATTCCTTCAAGAAAGTACAAACCCATATTCTAATCAAACTGGAGTACAATGAAATAAGGGAGAGAAAACAAGTAAAGTAAACCTTTAATAAAATGCATCACAAAGTAATCTAAACAAATACGGTTGATCAGGAAGACACATGAATGTGGGCAGGACAGCCAAATAGCTTTTAATGTTACCACTGCCAGACCATGCTGGGCATGAGAAAACAAAATGCAGGATGCTGGGAAGGTGGGATTGAAAAGAATGTACGTTTTCCATGCTGCACCATTGAACAAATTGGTTTCAGTGACTTACAGAAATTGATTTTATAGCAGGTTTTCTGCCAGCCAAGATGACACCTGCATCTTTAGCAGGCAGGCAAAAAAAACCTCAACCAGGAACCTTTCAGTGTCCATGGGTGCAGCCACAGCACTTGAGATTTGGGGTTGAAGCATTGGCCATCCTGATGTGGCTGAATGCGGAGGGCCAATGGAGTGGTATAACAGATCCTCCTTATACAAAATGATCAGAAAGAACTGCGCTTGATCGTCCTACAATTTCTGGAGATCTTTTGAAAGAAGAGGCTCCAAGACCAGTTGCACCTCAAGACAGACTCCCTGGATCCATTCAGTAGGAAGGCACAACACTGAAGACATTTTCTTCTCTGGGCCAAGGTGAAGCAATCCACATACAGACATCGCAATCTGTAGAACATCACTTCTGTCACTTAGGGGTGTAGTTCACACTAAAGGTCCTCCCATGAGAGACACCTACCTGAGAGTATCTGTTCTTATGTTGAGGGAACAAGCGAGGTCAGACACTAGTGGAAAAAAATTCTGTCACTGCACCCACGGCACAGTTGAATTGCCTTATAACTCAGGGTCCATGAGCCCACACTGCATTGTATTTTGTATGTAAGCTTTCCAAAAGGCAAAACAAAAACTAGCAGTCGTTTTTAGTGGAAGCTGGCCCCTTCTGCCAATTAAAAGCTTGTACAGCAAAAGATAAGCCCGTTGGGTGAGCATAAGCCCCTCTCTCAATGGTGATTCTCCAAACTCTCTTGCTGGCGATAACATTTTCAGTGACTGCTTTAGTCAAACCAGTCCTAAACAGACACAGGGGTTCAGGGACTGAGAGTTTGAGAATAAAGAAACCCTAAAAATGACACATTGTGGAGAGGAATACATTGATACCGGGACAGGTCTTATCCCGTGATAGGGTAGGGTACTCCTTGCAAGATCAGAGGGATAAGACACTTGCACAGGTTTGTAGAAGGCCACAAGACTTGACCTCCACAGGAGATCCTGCAATGGGATATACATCCTATCATCAACTCAGCACCCAGCTGGGGGGTGTTTGGGTGGGGTGGAGGTCAGATTAAATTCTATCCTCCACAAAACCTTTTGCCGAAATGATTTTACCATATGATTGAATAAGACTTCAAAAAGCTGAGTAATGATGTAATGCATTCTACTTGTAGAGCACATGGCCATAAAAGCAACTTTCTCAGAAAGTTCCCCTTACACTGGGGAGTTCTAGAAGTCTACTTTGACATTTTGCCAATTAGCTATACTGTACACAAATTTTCTGTCCAGTAGATTATACAAGTTAAAAATAAAACTTCAAGCACCCAAAAAAACAAATTTAGCAATATACTCTGGATCCCAACATCTATGGGGGCAATAACGCATCTGTAAAATATCGAAGGAGTAGGACTGCAGCAGGTTGTAGAGCTCCTCTAAAAGGCAGAGTAATTACTGACCTATTTAAAAGATGATGCGGATTCCAATTATAGTTATCTTCTTTATTGCAGATAAGTTACATCCCCACAAAATAAGAGCAGTAAAAGATACACAAGTTACCCGAGTGCTTTTTTGCCAAGTCTGATTTTCAGTCCTACTCCGAAGTTAACTGGAATCAAACTAACACACGACAGAACCTTCTAAGAAAGAACTATTGCTTATAGAAATGGAAAACATGTGGGGAAACCAAGCTTGGCCTGAACTGTCCTGGGAACTCAAACTGCTTTTAAGAAAAGTCGCCCTTTCCTGCTTTTAAAATTGCTCCTTATGAATCCGCCCATTAAAGATGACTTTTTTGGCATCCAATGAAGAAACTTAAACTCCCTTTTCGAGAAAGTACAGGTTTATATTTTCGACCGTATATAATCCTTCAGGGGAGAGAGCGATTACACATTCTCAAACCACAAACGGAAAATCTTTCCTCCACTTTAAACACAGGCTTCAACAGCAGAGTAATGTGTCAGAGAACACCTCACAGGCTCGAGCTTCGAGATGCACATTTGTCAGACTTGCATAGATAATAAGCGAGAGCAAAAGTTTGGAAATGTCATTTGTCAGGCGTACTGACGGAGGGGGGTCCTCTCGCCCACCCCTCGCCACAAGGAGCTATCAGCGTTTTATTAACGTAGAACTTATGAACTTGTCCCCTTGAGGGTCGGGTTTCTAAAAGACTGCCCTACCCTAGGTTTGGTCTTCTCTGTGAGCCTCACATGCTAGGTCTGCTCTCCAGTGGAGTCCCGAGACCAGGTTCTGGCCTCCATGGAGACCAAAAAAAAAACTTGTCCTCCCCAAGTCCCATGTCAGCTGGAGGCACTCATTCCAGGCCCAACCATCCTTCGGAACAGGACCTACTGTAATATGATTGAGGTCATTTTTTTTTTACCTCTCGAGTTACTGGAACTTTGTGCTGCAGGGTTCCATGGAATGTTGACAGTTGACAACATTCAAGCGCTGTGGGCCGTTGGAGATGGAAGTCCAGGTCAAACTTTTTAAAAGGCAACAATTGTTGCCGAGCAACAAAGGAGAAACATTAGGAAATTGAGAACGGATCTCTGCATGAATAAGCTTTTTATTTCACTTTGTGTCATGCCTATTATGATGAGGCGCACACCTAATTGTGCACATCATGATATTTATAATGGAAGTTAACCGCAACACGTGGGATCTCCAATGTAAAATCAGTATATTATTTACAGACACGTTACCAGATGTACACACCTTGCGGACTCCTTTCACACTCTATAGCGATTATGGCCCTGTACATTTTAGTAAAAAGTATAAATGGATGAAATGTAGAACAATGTCATACATTCACCCCAGTACAGAGATCTGGGCCTAAATCCATCGTTTTATTTGCTCGCCATGCCATTCCAGTTTGGACCCAGCAGTATGCAAATCAGTCTTGACCCTTCACCCAATGGGAACAGACCAGCCTGAACTGCCAGGCCAGGTCCTCCCTGGACTGGAAACAAGCATCCTAGGACGGGTTTCGGGGTTTCACCCCCTCATCAGCCATTTAACCCAGATCTGCGACTGGGGGTGAGTGTCTGAAAAGTTTCAGCGCTCCGTTCATCATCTCCTTGTGTTTGCCCTAAGTTGCCAGAGTATGCCCAGACGTGGGTCCCTTGCTCACTTTGCCATTAGATTTAAGCTTGCCTGGCTGATGAGGGCTGTTAGCCCGAAACCGGTCCCAGGATGCTTTTCTCCGGTCCATGGAAGACATGGCTTGTTCAGGCTGGACTGTTCCCATGAGGCTCAGGGTCAAGACTGATGTGCATATAGCGGTGTCTGTACTGGGTGGCGAAGTGAGCTAAAGAACAATGGTGGATTCAACCCAGATCTGTGACTGGGGGTGAATGTCTGAAAAGTGTCAGCGCTCCGTCCTTCATCTCCTTGTGTTTGCTTTGTACATTTTAATGACCATGGAGCTCCTATGTTTAAATGCATGGGGCTAAAACCACTTCTAGTAATGCAACCAGTTAATCCGCACTACCCTTTTTCTTGTCACTGGGTGACCCGTGCAAGTGTGTCTTATCCTCACCTTAGACTACTCCCAAAGTGTCAAACGGGATCAGGAAAACCTTTCCATACCAGTGCTCCCGCGGGTTGCAAGGTGGCGTCATGAATCTCCATGCTGACTCTAGACTTCCCTGGGAGCGACAGATCGGAGCTACAAATAAGTGCCACTCCTGTGCGCCAACTGTTTATCTTTTACCCCTTCCGCACCCTCAGATGCGGAACACAAACAATTGTTGGTAACAGGGTGCTGGATACGAACTTGGCAGTTGGATAGAGTATCTATTAGAAGCTTCAAAGGCATGTAACTTTTTCTTCATGCGGATATTACGAAGTGCAGCAGATCCCCAGGTGGAGGGTCTGTGGAGTGCACTCAAACAAAAAAGTCTTGCAGGGCTGAGCGTAAAATGTCCTTCCCACCGGACCTGGCTGCCAAAGCAGAAATGCTTCATGAACGTATGTACTGATGCCCATGTCACAGCTTAGCAAGTGTCAAGGCCAGGCACATTGCATGCTAACACAGTCGTGGCAGCCTTATTAAGGTACTCTTCTGCTCCGCCTTTTCTTTCTTTGCTCTAGAGAACCACCCAAAAAAGCACATTGTCCACTCAATGGTCCTTAGTATGATCATTGTAAATGATAAAGCCCCTTTTGGTGTCCAAATGATGGAGCATCTCCTCCTCTTTCGAGAGGTGAGGGGAAAGCTGGTAGAATGATGGCTTGTCCAACGTGGATGGTAGTCACATCTTTCAGTAAGATGGCCACCCGAGTCCACAACATCAACTTCTCTGAGAAGAAAGGTGGTGTATGGATGTTGCATTGAAAGTGCCTGAAATTCACTCATGCACTCAAAGCACTGCACTTCAAGACTCCACTCTATCTGCCTCACAAATTACAATTATCAGGGGGTGGACGTTCGTCTCGAAATGCAATCTCAATGCTCCTGAAACCTCAAGTCTTCCACAAAAAGAGAATGAGTAACATAGCACTCTCTGGCATGGCCCCGAAGATTTGGAACTTCCTTCCACCGGAATTCCGTTGAATCCCATCCACCGCTTCCTTAAAAAAAGAAGTGTAAAAAATCCTAAGGCTGAAGTTCCTGCCCTAAAGTCGTTGGCTCAACTGTTTCAATACAGCCCTCCTCTCTGATGCCATGACTGTCCTTCACACGGTTGTACTCCTGGGATTAACAGTGTGAACAGGCCATTGCATATCTTTGTACGTTATTTATGAAATGTTTTCTCCCATTACCTAATCCAGTGATTAATAGTATTGGCAAGCTATGATCTTACTGGTAGTGTGTACATTGTCTGTTCCTCTCTATTATTGGATCCGTCCAGACTTTTTTAAATGCTCTGAATCACGCCGGTATCGTGCTCTCGTCTTGAACCTAATTGTAACGATAGTTTTTGCCCCACTTTGTGTATCCTACTTACCCCAACTGTGAAGGAGATGCAGCACATTGCTACGCAACGGCTTGAAGGGAGTACACGCGAGAAACATCAAGAACAAATTAAAGTCCCACTGTGGCATCACAAACGGTTTGAGAGGGTAAATGTGTGATAAACCTCTAATAATTCTCATCACAACGGCGGATTTAAATGAGTACTGTTGGTCCTGCAAACATAGTAAGGCTGAAAGGGCTGTCAAATAATCTTTACTAGTGCCCACTGGAAGGCCTTGCTGGACCAAAGACAAAACAAACAAATGGGTCAGTTTTGTAAATTGCACGCCATATCACAAATGTATCCCAGTATCAAGCATAAACGGATTTTGTGGAGGAGCGCCTAGCAGCAAGGGTGACATCACCACTCCAGACTGCAGATCAAATGCAGTCAGTTGACGCTGCTCAATATCTACACATATAGGGACTGACTGAACAGATTTGGTGGCGGACCCTGCCCTGTTGAGATAGGAGGTCTCGCAAAGTGACTGCCTTTTTTGGAGGACAGATGCTCATGTACAGAAGGTCTGGGTACCACACTCTCCAGGTACAATCTTTACCCACTATGTGAACTTTTTCCCAGTCATTACTGATCTGTTTTTAGAACATGGGGCAGGAAAGGCATGGTCAGGTAGGCATACAGCAGTCCCATGCGTAATTTTAGCTGGAAAGTCTAGTGTTCTCCCTCTATTGGAAGCCGCCTTGTGCCACCTCGTGAGGAAAACCATGTGTGATCTGCCAGACATCACCCACTCAGTTAGTTCGATCAGGAATTCAGGGACCCTGCTACATAGTGCACAATCTGGAAAATCCCCTGGCACTTCAACCACCTACAGAGGCGCTGAGCCTTCAGGCAGAGGACCCAAGACCCTCACCCTAAGCTGCTTGTTGCAGTACTACATGGTGGTGGTGGTATTGTCCATAAGAACTTGTACCAGCCTCAGTTTGATGGTTGGCGGCAGGAAGTCCTTCCACACCAAGAGAATTGCCCTCAACTCCAGTAGTTTGATGTGGAGTGTGGTTATGCCAGAGCCCTGGGTGGGGTGAGCTGAAGGGTTTGCCACTGATCCAATTGCAGTCAAGCAGTCACCTCTATAGAGCTTTTGCAGTCCTCTACAAAGTCCTTCTGGTGCTGAAACCAATTGACTTCAGATCCCACTGCAGAGTCAGCTTGTGCTGTCTGGCATGTTCAACCAGCAGGATGCCAACAGTCCCAGTAGCCTTAGATTCGTCACTGAAATCCAAGACAAAGGCTGAAACATTGGGATCATAGTCCAAATGTCCTGGACTTTTCGATCCGGGAGAAAGGCACAAAACTGCATGGTATCCAAGATGGCTCAAATGAACAGGAGCATCTGCACAGCAGGCAGGTCGGACTTTGGCAGGTTGCAAGTGAACCCTAATGAAGTTAGATGGTTTGCAGTCATCCGGAGTGCTCTACAACTGGCTTGGGCAAGCGTGCCTTCAACAGCCCGTCATCAAAGTAGGGGAAGACTGGAACACCTGACCTCACAAAGGTGTGCTGAGATGCCCACCATCACTTCTGCGACTACCCAAGGGGCATGGAAAAAATCACTGTGCAGGTTCACTACAACTATCCAGTTTCCAGGACACAGACCTCGGATAGATTAAGCAACTTGAATTTGTCCTTCCACAGGAAGGCATGGAAAGGGCAACGATCTCAAATAGAAGAGTGCCTCAGTCCTTCGGCACAAGGAAGTAGCTGGAGTAACACCCTTTTATACTTTGGAGGCTGGCATCCTTTTTCTGTAGCATCTTTGGCTAAAAGGACCCACATTTCCTGCTGCAAAACGGACCTGTGACCCAAGTCAGCTGTCCTGATGGGTGGAATGTGCAGCCGGGTAGAAAGAAATGGGAGAGCTTAGCCCTGTTGTACAACTTGAAGAATCCATCTGTTGAAAGTAATGTCTTGCCACAATTGGAGGAAATGGTAGATTCTGCCTCCTATATGGTGGCTGTGTGATGGAAAGGACACACTAAAATGGTTTTGAACTTATAAATCCGAGAGAGGGGGGCAGAGCTGTGCATTGTACCGGATGTTCTGAGCATTGCCTCTAGGTGCTGGAGCCCTTAGCTCGAAAGATCAGAAGTCTGGACATCCCCGGAGAAGCCCACAGATCTCATCCAAGCCTGGCACTAAAGCACCACACTAATGCTAATTGCCAAACCCAAGCATTGGTTTTGTCCAGGCTAGTACAGATAGCAAATTTCGCCATATCCCAGCCATCCTGTATAGTTTGCGCTAAAGATTCCCCGAGGTTGTGTGGGGCCACCGGTAAGATTTGGCCAACAATGTCCACAGTGCATGGATGGAGACACTAAGACAGATAACATTTACTGAACAAGGGGCAAGAGTGGCAGAAGGAAATGTGTGCCTGCCAAACGCTTCCATTCATTTGGATTTGCGGTAAAGAGGGGTCACAGGAAAGGGGTCAGGGTTGACCATGCTGGTGGATGCCTAAACCACCAAGCTCCATGGTGATAGAACCTGTGTCAGAAATTCAGAGTCACTCAGAGCTGGTCTGTGGCGACAAGCGACCTGTCTTTTGACCGGAGACCCAGAAAATGGTTTTACCCATGAGCCCAAGATGCCGCATTAAAGGGTAGACTGGGTTCGGTAGGTACCTGGCCAGGTTGAAGCACCTACATCCACTTTTAACTTCCATAGGCGGGAGCTGCAGATTAAGGACTTCTGCAGCTCTTCTGATAACTACTGCAAAAGATGGACTCTCCATCAAAACTAAACTAACCCAGTATATGAAGTGTCCAGACTACCAGCATCCTGTAGGTCTTCATAAAATTTGCATCCTATTTTGGGAAAAATGTGTCCCCATCATCTCCAAAATTCTGCCTTAATTATGAATCAAAACTTTGGTGCAGTGTATGTACACAACTCTGCTGTAAAGGCAAAGTCAGAGTTGGAAGGATTGCTAAAAGCCTGTGGCCTGATAGCCTCTTAGCCCACTATAGGTTGTGGTTTACCCTTGGGCGCCTACGTTGAAGGAACTATTGCAGAGTGCGGCACAGAGACCCACGTCAGCAACAAAGTCGGTGCCGAACCTGTGGAGGGTTTGAGATGCACAGACACCGCTGAAGGCAAACCAGCCAGCAGGAGCCCAATTGGAGGCCCTTACAGATCCCTGGGTCTCGAATGCGTGTCAGAGGGCACTGGAAGCATGTCGAAAACGTGCAGCATGGCCTCCCTAAATGCCACAATTTGCTGCAACGTTGCCTATGGACCTTGAATGTCAGCGCGCAATGGGGCCAGACTCAGAATAGGCCACGCTGGAGTTCAGGGCTGGGACTAGGTGGAATGTTGACATCCTTGTGCCTTCACTAGAAATCAAGAATGGCAGGAAGGGACCGATTTCTGCTTAGACTTCTTGTTCTTCTTTTTGGACTTGCATGAAGACTTTGACCGTGAAGATGCTCCGTCGCAGGAATGGAACCTTGCTCTCGCCTTCACCCAGTAACGGAGCAGAGTCTTGCAGTGTTTTAAGACTTACATCTTTATTTCATGATACTGTATAACCTTCAGATTCATAACGTGTAATTTGTAAAGAGCATGTTCACCCAAGTGTATCTTGGCGCTAAATAACAGATGCTTATTGTTACCCAACTCAATGTTACTCATTTTATCAACCTCAGAAGGATGAAAGGCTAAGTGGATCCACTGGGATTAGACCCTGTGACCATGAGGTTCAACACATGCCCGTACAGTGGAAGCATTAGTGCACTAAGCCACCAGGCTGGGGTAATCTGGGAGCAGTCGTGCAGGTTCTGGAGTCATGTTCTGACCCCAAACACCAAAGGTATACTAGGTGACTATTTGTCAGACATTAGCTTGCAATAGTCATTACAAGGTTTACACACTGTCGTTTTAGGAGAGGACATTTCCCTTTCCCAGATCGGCATTCTAAGGCACAGAAATAAAGGAACTGACATTAGCAAGCACAGGTGAGCTTATATATGGCTCAGTTTGTCATTTCCAACAAAGAAGGGCGTCGTTGGGGAGCAGCACCACACCATATACCAGCATGCACACAGGATGTCCAAACCCAGTCTGATCCTGGAGAATATTCACAAGATGAGGAATCTGCAATCAGAAGTACCCATCAGAAACAGGTGCTAGTTTTACAATGGGTGCTGAACCACGGCCTCTACGAACACCAGAACTTCCCACTGGCCAGTTGATTGTGATCATTGTCTGACAAGGCATACTTGCAGAAGGTGCATGTGCAATCAGGATTTTGGTGCTATTCCAAATCAAGAAGCCATCAATCTCAACAGTTTCATGATCGTTCTCACGGTCAGAGATGCAATAAGAAACCACCTTTAAAGTACCATCACTCTCTCTTTACATGGATAGACTTTGTCTGTCACTGTATTGAGTGAGGCTCTGAAGAATGTACGTGCTCTGCACACAAGTGAGATTTTTTTATGTGGAGGACTGAAATGGTTGTCTGAGTGAGCGAAGCACGGGATTTGGTTCCTGCTCTTTACCAGCAACTCATCTAGGTATGGAAAGATATGAATGGCATTGTACCGAACATGTGATGCAACAACGGTCAGGCATTTGGTGAACACCTAAGGGACTGTTTTGACTCCAAAGGATAGTCATTTGTGCTTGAGGTAGGGCAGGGCTATGTCATCGCCGACAACAGCAGAAGGATGTAATGTAGAACGGTCGTTCTCTCACAGGATGACATTTCTGGCTGGCCATAAGACTAGTACTAGTCAGAATGTACCATTTTGTATAGGGATGAGAAAGTACAGGAAATTAAAACCTTGCCCAATCTGGTATAGCTGGACAGATCTGACTGCTCCTCTTTGAATTAATGCCTGCACTTCTACCTATAGCAGACATTGGTGGTCCTGGCAGAAGCTTTGGCAGCATGATATAATATTGAGGGGGGCATGTAATTAGTGCATTATCTCTGGGCAATAATGGAAAGTACTCACTTCCCTGAGGTTATCTCTTCCCACAGTGGAAGAGATAACCTTCCACATCCAGTGAAAGGCGTTGTGTGGCTGGAGGAAATGTGTGGGAGGCCACTGCTTTGAGGCGCAGGTGCCATTAATTTGAGCGCCTCTGGCCTTACCACAGCTGTTACCACAGAAGAGTCCTTTGGAGTAGGATTTAGCGGACTAACCTTCTTGAAAGTAATGCTGTGACTGGTACAGAGGACGTTGTGAAATGGCCACTGACATGGCTGGCTCATACTATAGAGCGTTGCCTCCAAAACACTGGCCTTGCAAACTGGATCTTGAGTGTTCCCATAGCTTTGCTACAAAGGTGTCCTTTGCAATTTTCTGTTAAATGGAGTAAGACTGATGGCCACAAATGTGCTCCCCCTGAAAGGGCACACCAAGGAGATGTTGCTGGGCTTATGGTCGGAATGCAGAAACTCGCAATTAGCCATGTCATCAGAGAAAGCTGGTTTTGGAATCTCTGAAGGCAGTGTCAGCATGGTCCAGGGAGCATTTTATGTTTTCATTGGAGATACGTATTCCCTCCTGGGTGAGCACCTTTCTACACTCCGTTAGCCTCTGAAAAGTGCCTTACCAACTATTCCACTTCCTCCAAGTGGTATCTTGACGGGGCATGGTCCCAAAGACAAATTGTTTTGGGGATCAACATTACAATTATGCTAAGGGTAGTCTCGGTCTTCTGTAGTAACAGGCTACTTCATAGGAGTATGAAAAAGCCACAGTTGGATCAATATTCATAGTTTGTGGGAACTAAGTTGTATGGGACTGGGACCGTGTAGGTATCTGTGCTGCAGGCAGTCTTCGTTTTCTTAGGGATTGGAAATGTTCGAAGCTCTTCTGAGCTTTCCTCCTAGACGTTGGGTGTTCATTTTTTTGGCATGAGACTGGCCAGGAGGTGGAGGATGTGATGGGCATACTAAAATGTGCCCTATAACTGGATCTACATAGATCCTCACATCCAAGTGCTCACCTTAGTGTTCTGGTCAACTTCGAAGTCTCTCAGTTCCGAGATGGGCAGTTTCAAATCTTTGTCTAGATGCAGTTTCTCAAAGTTGAGGTTTACACTTTATTTTTCCTGGCGCCAAGGCTGGCATTTGCTGTCAAGAGGGCTCTGGGACAGAGGTCAAGGGAGAACGTTGAGGCATTTTCGGGTGGCAAATAGGGTCTTGATAGAAAAGGCCCTATTGAGGCCTTCCTTGCCTTGGAGATGAGGCTCTGCTTGAGGTCGAAACCAAGAGGGAGCATCATTGGCAGTTATCAACTGGAAGACCCAAGGTGAAACTTTTGCAATGTGTGAGGGATTTAATGAGACCTCTGTCAAATGATTTTCTCTGAATGTAGAGTTGTTAGACGAAACATGCTTAGATGCACTAAACATCTTGGACACCTGGAGGGAGGGGGGCCGTATATTGATGCCTCAGGAGGGCCTCGGTGCTGCATCCTGTAAGGAGCCCACTGTCTTTCACTTCGATACCAGATGGTCTTTTCCCACCGTAAGGTCAGCCAGCCAAATAGGTTGATTTGTCATGGTTTGCAGACCCCACGTTGATCTCAACATGGGAACATGTTGTACTTCGGTCAGAATTAAAGAGTATTGTCTATAAGAAACTAGTTACCTACTTGGAACAATAGTTTTGCAGCTTGCACTCATTTAGATTCCCATACTGTGGATCTATCCTGTCATCTAGTGGTTGGAGTCAGAAAGTGCTACTTGTTAGTATTTTTTCTTCTCTCTAGTGGGTGTATGTGAAACCAGATCCTTCTGGCTTAGGATACCACCCCCTTCCTTCCCTCACCCACCACTCAAGTCATTATCATACAATATGGCTTTGAATTAGTATGCCCTATTCGGTTTGAAGTGAATTGTGGTAACATGATATCTGGGTGTTATTGGAAGCAATTCCAGTGAGTCAATATTAAGGATTTCACTTCCAGAACACAATGACACCACAGCTCAGAAAGCAACAGCCTCATCCCATAGTAGATAAAAAAACACAATCTTGGGTTGAGTCTATGTCCGGGTGCAGTGTGAGTTTTGGGGGAGGCATCACGTGTCACCTTGAACCCAAAATCTTTTTGACAATAAACAACTTGAAGGTCCATGCTCAACATAGAGGCCAGGCGTCTACATAGCACGCGATATACAGCAGCACATGCTGGAAACTTACATTTATTGACCCAACTATAGACTTTATAATTAATTAAGGTTTTATTTTTAATTTAACCTAACCTAAAATGTACACATAATATACCTCAGGCAAGTGGCGGGGACACTGAATTAAATAAGCTTATCAAAAACACAAGGTAAGAAAACTATGGACTGTTAACTAGAGGAAAGGAAAACAGATTACCAGGGATCTCTTTGGCAATCTGGACAAACTTGAGATCCCACCTCAGCACTGGAATCGATTCAATTTCTGGCAAAAATATGCGGGTTCCTTGCAGACCACCCTATTAAGCATATTCCTCAAAAGAGCGTCAGAGATCACTTTACTTCTGATGAAATTAGTCCAAGGATTACCCAGTAGACAAACCGCCTGCAGATACCAAGTTGGGCGGCATGATAAAATTACCGGCGGCAACAAGTTATTAGTACATCGAAACTGGATAAAAAAACACCATACTTCATAAATAGCTGTTTGGTCTATGATTTTTTTTATTTTTAAAGAAAGGCAGAACCATAGTAACTTTTTATCTTCGGAGTAGAAGGCAATCTGTTGTTTAAAATGTTTGGAGGGTTCACTGCAACGCAACCACCCTTGACTGAGGATTCTGCTAAATATCAGAAGACGGATAGCACTCCCCATGAGATAGCGTGGTTGCCAGACTGCTCAAACGCTTAACTGTGGCGGCAGCTCATGTCACTCCATCTACAATCCCCATTCACAGTGCAGCCCCGATTAACTACCACATTTGGTAACTGCATTGGTTTCAAGCCCTAAACCTCAGCCTATCATCTCCTTTAGCTTCCCAGGACACCGCCAATACGCCTTTTAAATAGGGGAACAGATACACACCTGGGATGACCTTTTTCATGATCTTCCTTTACTGAGCTCAACACAAACAGTGTATATGGCAATACTATGCTTGCTAAGTTCTTCCAAGGTAGGAAGAATAAGCCAATAATTTACTACCATGTAGAATAGATTTCATAGAGCTTACTACTGTACATGAAAATGTGTGCAGACCAGTATTGCGCCTCTATTGCTGTAGGTTCTAGTACTATTGCCATTCCAGCTACTTGCCCATTCCAGTGTCTCAGAACCTTTCAGACAAGGTACGCTCAACCCCTATAACCCAAATATCAGCGTGGGAAACCCTTGCAGTCCACCCTTGTTCTCCTGCCCATCGCTCACAAAGGCACTTCATAAAACCAACTCATTCAAAAGTGAACTCTGATTACCTAGTCTTCAGTGGGTCATCCACCCAGTAACAAAGTGCGTGGCAACCTACCCATCACTCTGCCTTTCCAGCTAGCGCCAAGCATCCAATACAAGGAGAGTCACAAATCCAAGCCTCTCCACTACACCTCATCGGTGCTGGTCCTAACCCAATCTGCTGTCATTTCATGTACGGCCGTATATCCCCACTGGACTACATTGCGTGCCATCCCTCATGTTCAGCCCCACGTCTATTGCGCAGATGTATATGGCGGCTTTCTTCATGCTCCCTGTGTATCATATGTGCAATTATTAGATGTTCACTTGGAGATAATGTCACAATATCACATGATCTCGTCCTCCAAACCATTCGGTGTCCAGGCTCTCAGATAGCGGTCAGTTGCACTTGTGCCTACTGGAGAGGGCAGTGCTACATCTAGTCTGTGCCTAACCTCTTGGCTACTGGCCAGCAATTGCCACGAAAAGTGGTGCCCTCAACCCAATGTGAAGCCTCTCCGCTGTTGAGGACTTATTAATTCCAGACATTCACATTTTCTAGGCGCTAAAGATATGAAGCGGCGCACTGAAGGAGGGTCAGCTAGTAGTCAAGGGCATATGCTATACAACAAGCAGCAGAAACCGACCTGGCGGGCTCAACTATAAAATACATAAAATCTGCATTCCTTCAGATTGTGTTTTACTGGCATTGGCCGAGCCGATAAGTGACTGCCATAAAATAAACATGTGGGAACACAAATTACAAGGCTTTGGCAACGAGGTAGGACAGGAAAAAAATGTGGCACAAACTTCAGTTTTCACCGACTGGCAGAAGATATTAAACATAGGAGTGAGGCATGTAGAGTATTTAAAGGGGTTGGGACAAGAATGCAATGAGGAAAATTTCATTATAACTGTAGAGCTCACTTTTTTTTTCCAAACTGCCAGCATACAACCTCTGGAACAAATTATGCTAAAAAAAGGAACAAATGCTGCACATTATTTTGCAGTATTACCTAATTATTTAGTCATTTTCGCAATGTTAACGCTCAGTTATTCAGCAATCCGCAAAAGAAAGGTGACCTACTACTCCATGAAAAAAGGCCTGTCACTACACGAGGCAGCGTTTTTAGTAACTTTTGATCCGTTTCAGCTAGAAACCTTTTTTAAATAAAATCTGCGAAGTATGCAGAAGATGATGGATTGTGCAGAAAACCCTGCAGCCGCAGGATTGCATAATCCCAGTGGCCTTGACTATACTACACTGAGCATCCATGGATCCAGTGAAGGTTAGTTATCGATATAAAGGCCCCATTTTCACCACCGAGAGGCTGTCACGGAAGGAAAAAGGTTTTCATTGCTCTAACCAGACAGCCTACAGTAGACGAGATGCCGTGGAAGGACTCCAAACAAGTTACCTTTTGCCAAAATCCTAAATGAATAAAAGCATACATAATCATGAGCTGCTTTCTAATCGGCCCAAATTCTCCTAACGAAAGATGGAAAAAAAAAGCTTTTTTCATCTTCCAAAACTTGTCCCTCGAGAAAGAGAAGCGTCCAAGGTCCTGCTCTGAACACCTTCAAATGAATGTTGTTGCGAAAAGGTGACGTAAGCATCAAATCCTCTTGATGGATGCGAAGACACGACTGGCGAAACCCCACATCACCCCAGCCCATCCAACCATCGGCAGGACAAGAATGCAAGCAGTGTTTACTTTCTTGTAGACTACTGCAAGGCGAAATGTGACACTCCAAAAACAGACTCTGGATTTTGCAGTCAGCAATTTTTTTCCAGCTCCAAAGGCAAATTGGCACTTTCAATCAGTTTACTAAATAAAAAGTATGTGGTATGTAAAGAAAATCTGTTAAACAACATCCAACACATTCTTCTATTTCCACTGAGGATCCTGCCTACTGGGACAGCCTTCGCCCCTCATGCTCAAGGTTAATACAACTGCTAGGGATTAAATCATGTTCATTGTTCAGGATGAGACCATAAGGTCCTGTGCACTAAAAGGGAATTATTTCATGTCTGCAAGACGTCGATTCCACTGCTTTGGCTAATTTGTCTGGAATGAGCAAGCCACGGGTGCAATAATATGGCCAGGCAAGTAGCAGGTTTTACAATCTGGAACCAGTTTAGTTGGGAGACATTTAGACCCTTAACTTTCAGCTATCTGTTCCTGGAAAACCTTTGTCTTGACGAGCCATTTTGAAGTTCAGAGGGGCACACAAAGTGGAAGGCAGCTATCACACCTCAGAAAGTACAAAGTCATCAGTCACAGGCCGATAAATACAACTTTATAGCAGACAAGGACGCTTCCGCAAGGCTGAGACACCACTGCACAAACTTAGGGTCAGTCGTCAATGGAAAAACACGCTTTAATCTAAATCATGTAGCAAGTTATCTAAGCTGCCAATGGCAAGAAACTCTCCATCGCATCTCTGGAGAAAAAGTAGTTAAAATGGCATATGTAATGTCGAACACGGGGAAACTCCACAAAAAAATGTTTATCAGCAGCATTTGATTAACTGTATTTTGCTTTCTTGGAATCGGCCTCATTCTGCTGCTTTTCTTGGCTTTAGCAAAGCGGCGATTGTCGGTCTTCTCCCAGAGGGTCCATTAGTCAATACATTTCAGCACATTTCTCGCCGTGTGGACCTCGGCAGTGAGCGCCTTTCCCCTTTTGTTTTTTCAATCACTTCAGAGTTTCTGGAAAGTACTAGCAGAGCAGCAGACTCTACCAGAGCGCCAGGTTCGCAGACAGAAGGCATTACTGCTCATTGCCAACTTTTGGCAATGAATTTAATGCGAATTTAGGGTTCCATTTATTAACAGCCAGCAGCTCTACAGGCTCTAACAGTTGGCGGCCTAGTGGCCAACACTCACGCACCCACCAGGTGTGGCCTGCGGGGACTAATAAAAGGAGGACGGCCGCTCGGGGCGCCGCACTTCCGACTACCAATCTAGCGTAGTCCGTGTGTGTTATTTGCACGCTCCAGCCCCATGCTAGCCCCAGCTATCCCCGGGAGGCCTGTGCCTAATTTGGGGCAAGCACACAACACTGCGGACCAGCGGAGGGGGCCCAACCCTCGCTCACACCTCGTACTGCCCGGTGGAGCGACCGTCTCCCGTACGCGGCAGCGCGCCGCGTGAGGCTGAAGCTGCCGCGTGTCCGCGCGCCGCCCCCACCTCAGCAGTGGCCGCGATTAATGTGAAACACTTCCCTGCAGTCTGGAAAATCACCGACTCATAGCGTTGACGGACCCAGGCTGGGCTGACTGCACAGACCATGCCCCCGCTTAACTACAACGCTCCGATCCGGGCCAGGCGTCAGAACTGCCTGAGGCCTCGCTGGCACTGTGTGCTCCTGCCGAGTGGAGCTCCTAAACTTCCCGTCTATTTCCATCAAACATTGGCAAAAACATTTAAGAAAAAGGCAAGGGAATACACAGAGGGGAAAACAAAGCAACCTGAAAACCAAGTAAGGAGAAAGTGGGGAGACCAAGTGCTGGAGTGCCCAGGGAGTGGGAGGACATTACGACACAGCACCACGTGGGGCACCCGACGCCATTTTGTCCTTTGAACCGACCAAAACGTTCGGGAACACTCACCACCAAGCGCCATGGCGGACGGCAACAACGCTGCTGCGCCAGACCGCATCCCATTCCAGCACGCAGCATCAGAGGTCCTGCCTCCTTTCAGTGAGCTGGAAGATCCCGCGTAAGCCTCATCCCCCGGTGGAGAACATGGATCGAACGCATCAACAACTATTTCGTCGCGACCAGGGAAACGGACGAGGCGGTAAAGAGATCCTTGCTGCTACACTATGCAGGAGATGAGATTTTTTAACTTTTCAAGCATCTGCCCAACACAGGGGCTGCAGATTACTATAATGCAGCAGTGCCAGCGCTAAATGGCCATTTTGATCCGCAACTGAACCCAGATTTCGAAGTCTTCAAACTCTGACAAGCCCGCCAGAGGGAAGGAGAATCTATGGACATGTTCTACGCACGTCTCGGAGAGCTTGCCGGCACGTGCACCGATGAAGCCCAGCCAAAAGCAATCAGGAGACAACTAATCCAAGGGTGCCGCGATAAGACCTTACGAGGACTCATACTGAGCAAACCAAGAATCACACTGGAGGACATACTGATACTAGCCATACGACCTGTCCACGGCTAGGGCAAACGAAATAGATCAAGCCCTAACCAAGACCCATGGGAAGTCGGACTCCATCAAGACGGAATGAGCCGATGCTGTGAGGACCAAGCCCAGAGGAGACACGTTCAGAGGACCAAAAGGATACGCCTCCAGATCAAGATACGGATACTGTGGCCATGAGCCACATGCTGCTAAAGACTGTCCCGCCCAAGGGAAGACCTGCACTAATTGCGGAATACCCAATCACTTTGCATCCGTCTGTAGGAGGCGCAACAGAAACCGAGAATTCAGAGGGCAGAAGCCCCCAACGCAAGCCGTTCGACAACTATCGGTGACAGACACCGCGCCACCTGACCACGCACAGAGAAGACCCGCGAAACACCTACCAACCGTAGAGGATTCCTCAGAGGACGACAAAGAAGAGGTATACATAGTATCCTTCTCAAGGGAACTCAAACAACGTCGCCGACCACAGCCCACGTGCATTGTACAGGTCGCGGGAAGCGAAGTGAAAACGGTCATTGACACAGGAGCGACAGTGAACGTCATGGGCCTACAACAATACTGAAGCCTACGCCCTCGCCCTCCCGTGGTACCTTCCAAAACCAGAATCTACGCCCTTGGGGCAGACACGCCCCTGCCGCTGAAGAGAAAGATTTCGGTACCCATCAAGGCAGACGATCTTGAGGTGATGGCAACAATCCAAGTCATTAACAGGGAAGCGGATACCCTCCTGAGCAGCCACACTGCCTAAGATCTAAAGCTAATCGCCTTCGCCAGACAAATCCTGACGTACCAGGTGTAAGAGCTCCTCGGGCAGTTCCTTGAGCTGTTCCAAGGCCTCGGGTGCATCAAGTGTGACCCCATCAAGTTACACATTGACAAGTCAGTCACCCCAGTCGCCCTGCGACACAGAAGGGTTCCTTTCCACCTGCGACCGCTTGTAGAGAAGGAGCTGGAAGCTTTGGAGGAGCAAGGAGTCATTGAAAAAGTATCGGGCCGACACCATGGGTATCCCCAATGGTCAACGCGGAAAAGCCCAAACAGCCAGGAGCCATGCGCCTGTGTATCGACATGCGGCTGCCCAATAAAGCAATAAAACGGGAATGCCACATAACACCAACAATGGATGACATCATTGCGGATGTCAACGGATACAAGTGGTTTTCAAAAATTGACTTGAAGGCAGGGTATCACCAACTACCCCTGTCAGAAGAGAGTAGATTCGTCACTACTTTCAGCACCCACCTAGGGCTCAGGAGGTACAAACGGTTGAACTTTGGGATAACTATCGGCAGCAGAGGTGTTCCAAAACACAATACGGGAGCTGCTATCAGGTTTGCCTGGAGTATTGAACGTGATCGATGATATCCTCATTCACTCCGCAACAGCTGCCGACCACCACAAACATCTCCGCGACACACTGAAACGCCTCAGCGAACACGGAGCCACTCTACATAAGGACAAGTGTCAGTTATTCCAGCCCTCCCTCGAGTTTTTCGGCTACGTGCTCAACCAGGAAGGCATAAAGGTAGATCCAAAGAAGTTGCAAGCCATCAAGGATACCCCAGCACCAACGACACAGACGGAAGTACGGAGCTTCCTGGGAGTGGCCACATACTGTGGGCGGTTTATACCAGGCCTGGCCACCCGGAGTGAGCCGCTGCGAGCACTCACGCAAGCCGATGCAACCTGGCACTGGGGCCCAAAGGAGGAAGAAGCATTCCAAGGGATAAAAGATGCCCTCCTAGGGGAAGCCACGCTAGCATACTTTGAGCCCGCAAATCGAACGGAAGTGCTGGTCGATGCAAGCCCAATAGGACTCGGTGCAGTGTTGGCTCAGGAGCGTGAACCAGGCCAGTGGGCCGCTCTGGCGCTCGCCAGCAAGTCCCTCACCTCCACAAAAGCAAGGTACGCCCAGATTGAACGCGAAGCGCTCGCCATCAAGTGGGTCTGTAATCATTTCAACCTGTACCTCCATGGGCAACCGTTCACCATGGTCACCGACCATCAGCCTCTGGTTCCCCTCTTCTAAGGGATAGCACCGCATCCACCCCCACGCATCGAACGCTGGACAGTCCAGTTGCAACCGTATGAAATGGAGGTGGTGTACCACCCAGGGTCCCAGAACCCGGCCGACTTTCTCTCAAGACACCCAGTTCAGTCGGGGAAACAGGAAGAAGACGAGGACGTCGAAGAATATGCCCACTTGGTAGCTCTGGCATCTTGCTCCCAGAGCATGTCCCTAGACACTGTAAAAGAAGTGGCTGCCACCGATGCAGTCTATACCAAGACACTAGGTGCCGTGCAAGAAGGCTCGTGGACAGACTACCTTCGTCAGTCTGTCCAATTCGTTGACCCCGGCAGATCGGGAAACCCTAGCAAAAATGTGGCGGGTGCGTCATGAACTGAGTGCCACCGGCAATGGCATCCTGCTGAGAGGATCCCAGCTAGTAATCCCGCAGAGCCTCAAGCATCGGGCCGTCCAACTAGCCCATGGAGGACACCTGGGAATAACCAAGATGAAAGCACAGATGCGAGAGAAGGTCTGGTTCCCAGAACTTGAGGACATGGTAGAGGAATATGTCCGACGATGCTCACAACTGACTAGAGGCCCGGAGAAACCTCTCCCGATCATCACTGAAGAGGCCTGCATCGTCCCATGGTCCAAAGTAAGCGTGGATTTGGAAGCTTCACAGGAGAAAGGCACACCCTTGTCATCATTAATGCATACTCAAAATATCCTGTGGTAGAACCAGTCATGTCCACGGCCTTCAACCACGTCGGACCAGTGTTAGAGAAAATCTTCGCCATGTTTGGCTTACCTCAAGAAGTACGTAGTGACAATGGTCCCCCGTTCCAAGGGGCCGAGTTTGCCACATTCCTCCAACAACGAGGCATATCGCATCACCGCATCACCCCTCAGTGGCCCCAGCCAATGGAGACGTCGAACGCTTCATGCGAACTCTGAACAAGATGTTTCGCATAGCGGTCGTGGAACAAGTAGACCCGGAACAGAGACTCCATGAGTTCTTGAGTGAATACCAAAGCACCCCTCACTGTACGACCCAGCGGAGCCCGTGGGCCCTCATGCTCCATGGCCCCCGCCGTGACCTGCTCCCCACCTGTCTGGGATGGTCACCACCTCAACTGGACGTCGAGGAGGTGCAATAGAGGAGAGTGCGACATAACCAAGATGCAAGTGTCCGACGCCACACCACCCCTAGGAGGCTTAGCCATGGAGCAACAGTCATCCTGCGGAGCCGACGCCAGGGAGGAAAGTTCCAAACAAACTACGAGTCTGGCACCTGGACAGTCACCGCTAACCATGGCTCCATGGTAACTGCACGTAGAGGAGCAGAGGAAGTGTCCAGGAACATCTCGTGGTTCAAGGAAGTCCCACCAGAACAACGCCAAGAGACTGTCAGCAACCACTCAAGTCCCACGACCACTGATGTGCCCGAAGAACGGGCGGATGAATTGGCGAGTGGCCAAGTTGGTGAGACCCCAAAAGTAAGCCCCTCACCACAACACGGGGTTTGCTCCGATGACTCCGGCCAGAGCGGCATGGGAGGGCGTACCGGCACCCAAAGATACAACCTGAGGCCGAACCCCTACCAGAGTCAGAGACTGAGAGTCTATGCCTGCTGAAGAGACCTGGGGCTCGCCAGCTGAGACTCACGCAAGTACCGCAGTTATATTTTGGACTGAATAACATGTGTGAATCATTGTGACTAATGTTAAGAAAAAGTTCTAGCAAAAGAACCGAGTTGGATAGGGATGTAACAGTTGGCGGTCTAGTGGCCAACGCTCACGCACCCACCACATCTGCAGGCCAGGCGAGGCCTGCGGGGACTAATAAAAGGAGGGCGGCCGCTCGGGGCGCGTCACTTCTGACTACCATACTAGCGTAGTCCGTGTGTGCTTTGCGCGCTCCAGCCCCCGCGCTAGCCCCAGCTATCCCCGGGAGGCCTGTGCCTAATTTGGGGCCAGCACACAACCCAGGCCACGCCTCACAGGGACACTCAGCTTTGCAAACCTTCATCTTTTAACCACTTTACCCATCAAGTTTTACCATTTGTACCATCACAATTTTAAACATGTAAGTCGCCCCAATACCCGCAAGTGTCATGTTCGCGCTATATAAAACATTATAAATAAATACATTTATAATTATACTCTGACATATTTTTGTTCTTTATGTTGTATCGCAGTAATGCTTTGCAGTAGGACAGAAGAGGGCTCTTCGGGAATCAGGCTAAAGTAACCATTCTCTAACTCTCCCAACCGACTACCCACCGCAGCCAAGCATGCTTCAGGGCACGCTCATATTCCTCAAAGAAATGCATGGTTTTCGGATGAAGCCAAAATCTGATGTGACCGGTGACTTCGAGACAGGCCTGTTGCGAAATAGACATGACTTGCACTAGAATTCATTGGCGTTCAGGAGACCTTAAAAGCTGGACTGGATTTGATGTAGGTGGGAGGAGGGTAAGGAAGACCCTTGGCCCTCTCCCACAATACTCAGTACTGCCTTGCACAAGGGCAGGCTGAGGTTTAGATGGAAGGGCTAGATATGTGCATTTAGTAGGTATTCATTATGGTTCTAGGACACTAAATCAAGGTTAGCATAGACCGACAATATCATCGCTTCCACAACATACATCTGCTACTAGAGGGTAAAGTATATTTTTGCTAACTCAGCTTCACTCATAAGTACTTTGTGAATAAAAAAAATAGTGGGTTTCAGAATAATAATTATACGGACCTAACAATGCAGTGGTTGGCTGATTTAGCTGATGGAATATTATTGCCACTGAGTATACTGCATGTGATGTAGTGCCACACTACCGTTATTTTGATAATAGGAGTACAAAAAAAGCTAATATGGAGCAGAGAACCTCGCTTCTTTCTTACTTCCCACTTTCTTCTCTTTACATCTTCCTACTCCATCCCTCTCCTCCCTTTTTTTTTCTTCGCACTTCTCCCTCATTGCCCATGCACCACTGCTCTTTTCAAGCCTGCACTCACCATTAGTTCATCATCTTGCCCATCACAAAACATTTTATAGACTTTGGGAAGCAGTCAAGTACCCAAAGAGACTACGAGCGAACAGAAACTAAATATTCTTACCACTAAAATAGCAACAAGTAGGGAGCCCGACACACGCAAAAAGATGGCAGCTCGCACATTCCAACAAGGATGCTGCTGGTGAAGGCCACGTTGCAGCTCAAACAGCAAAGCTGAAAGGGGAACGACAGTGACTCCTGCAGTGTGCGTTTGATAAAGTTGTTATACCGACCGCACCTTTCGAAGTGAAAAGTGGACAAACTTCCTGCTGAGCTGTGGAGAGGTTGTCAACGGAACTAGAGTGGGACCAAGGGTAGGTTTGTTCGGTATTTGACCTGTACAACCCTCAAGTAAGGTTCGATCTCTGGGTTAGTTTTTAACAGAAAATGGGCATTAACTGATGGTTTCATTAACTCAGTGTCCTCCCGCTCTGCAGACTTAAGGTTTAAAAAGTGTAACTTTATTCACGCCAAATCATCTTTTCTTATTTTATCAGGGAAATCAAATCGATCTGAACGTCCAAGCTGAGTTAAAATGTTCTTAACGTAATTAAGCCATGAAATGTTACTAGCTCGGGGCAGGGTGACGCAATCCCCAACAATCAAGTGGTTCAGTTTTAAATGCGGGTTGAGCCATGTTTTAAGTCAACAAAGCACCAGGGCCAGCCACAGCCTGTCTGCCACATAACCAACACCTAATTCTTGATGGGTTGCAGAGGTAGGAGTCGATTGAGGGACAGACCAGAGGGAATAAAGACATTTATTTTTGACTATCTGAATCCCCTCCATTGGCTTATAGCCCCAGATGGCTGAGCCATATAATGCAATGGCAAAAATGTTGGACTTGTAGATATTAAGCATGGCCTCTATTGGTTTGGCCCCTAATCGCTGTGCAAAACCATTCACTGCGGCCGTCCTAGCCATCGCATATATTTTTACTTTCTGTTGAGGAACCCATACTAATGTTTAATAGGCATGGAGTAAGCCCATTTGTTTGGTTGCCACAAACGAGAGAAAAATAACTGATCAATAACTACACCCTCTGAGAATTCAATACCGACATTCCTTTTTAGGTTGAGCCTAGCGCAGCGCACATGCAATACTCTAGGTGATGACCTTTTGAAATCGGTCTGCACTATTCAAACACTCGTGCTTGTGGCGGCATCCACCTTGCAGGAGCGAGCAGCGGCGCACAGGGGCCATCTATTTCCAATTAGCATGGCGGCATGCTCTTGTTTACATTTGCCTGCTTGTGGTCGCTGTCGCTTTCACCTTCTTGCGGGCTCGACATCCGGTTTTCGTGTAGCCTTTGCTTCGATGCAGATCTGCGCGAGCTTGTTTATTTATCGGCCGTCTTCACATGCAGTGTGTAACTGAGTGTTAGCTGCCCTTATTCCATCCAATCTCCAAATGGTTTCCATCAGTTTCCATCACCCACAATACAGTGCACTAAGGAAAATGCATTTTGCAGTGACTGACACATTTTTCTTTGCTTTAAAATAGCACCCTCTAATTCACAGGGAAAGTTTAAAATGTTCCTCCAAAAATCCCAGTGGCTTAATAGAAAAGCAGAGGGCTTAGCGTTTGCGATCCGAATCCGACATGTAACAAATGGGGTGATTTTAGACGCATTAGGACATCATTCTTGGCAGTGGAGCGGGGTCGATGTTGCACGTGGTCATGAAAAGTGCAATGCATTTGGACTGTTCCAGTTTGGTTACACGGAGGCGCCAAGCTTTACTAGTTAAACTTTCTTGTTGTGCAATACATGATAATTCACAAATCGCGCCAGTCTGCTTAGGTTGTCGACAGGTTTTGTCTCCCACCCTCTCTCGTTTACTCACGCCCACTTGCTGCTCCAAATCACACGTGTGAACCCATCTCACTTATTAACACTATTATTCACAGCCGCCTGTGACAGCCGAATACCTTTGAGCCATATCTGACGTGGGCTGCAAATGGCATGACTGAGGTCATGTGTTTGTTTGACGAGGGGTGAGGGGGCGATGCCCACTGTTCTGATGTTCATAGATGTTGTAGCACCCAGGATAATGTGTTGCATGGCTAAAGGTCCCAAAGGCGAGAGCTATTGACTGTATGGACTATGCTAATGCTTGTTGTCACAGAGGATGCGGAGGAGCTACTAAAGTGAACAACAATAAATGATAAAACACAGACTGCCCCTCCCTCCTGTTTGCAGCTGACTGATATCAGATGTACACTGTTGCAATTGCAAAACCAAAAGCCCAGAAAGCAACAGGTATCGGGAAAATGCTCCATTTTCCAAAAGCAACCAAGAGAGAGGTCTAGCACCACAGCCATTCTGAAGACCAGGATGGAGCACCTGGTGAAACTTTTGAAGGCAGTATGGAAGTCCAGAGCATCAGAGGAAATATTCATCTGTTAACTGTTGTGTTCAAGAAAGAAATGGGCTTTCCGAGACATGATTTTTCTAAAGGGTTAAATGGTCTGCATCACTCATTCCCCAAATTGAGAATAGTGCGGAACAAATGAAAGTAGCCATTGCATAAGGGACCCACAAAAAGTGAAATGGAAATTAGAGTGGAAGAAGAGGATGCGGTTGAAAATATATCCACCTGAAATAACCTGCATATCAGGGGGAATACCTTAAACAATGGAAAATCACAAACTGGGAGATTATGCACCAGGACTGTTTCGATCTTTAACAACCATGAAGAGATGTCTATTAAGCTTGATAGGTCACAGAGCGTACTGTGAGTACAAAAGTAATCAAAAGATCACTGGGCATGCTTATTCATTTCTTCAAAGTCAAATACGAGCTCCTGAAAGCAGCGCAAAAACCTGCTCAGATATTTATAGGGGTTCTAGGATCTTTCTTTTTAAAGCGATATTGGCCCCTTCTCTTGCAAAATGAAAATCTCTCAAGATACCAACAGATCAGTTGAGGGCTAAGGAATATCATATAAATGAGACTTTCATTCTAGATTCCTGTTAAAATTCAAGGGGCAGCTAATCTCAATCTCTATTAGCGACTAAGCAATTCGACTCCTTAGCTAAGAACCGGATCAAGATAACAGACTCGACCAGTGGGAAAAGACCAGCTTAGTAGTGAAAGGTCTAGGCAGGAAAAAGAAAACAAAGAAATAAATAAAGTCAAAAGGGCCTTTTGGAAAGTGAAGCGTTATCGGCTGTCCCACAATAGACAATCTCAGCAGTTTGTAGACTGTCTGGAATAGAAACTAACATTTAGAGAACATGAGCAACCTGAACAGTTGTTCTACCAAAAGGACTGCCAACAGGTATTTGGTATTCTTAGATTTGTGTCAACCTCTGACCAACAATGTTTATCACCTGCTACGGGGGCCACAAGCTCTCTACACACGTGGATGGGAGACCTTGTTTCTTCAATGACTCATACAGGAAATCTTTATCAGAAACTGGGCCAATAGACATTAGTAATGTTACCAGGGGATCCCCTGGATTACATAGCCTAGGAGCTAGCCTTACTACATTAGATGAGATGAACGTTATTTGCACATATTCTATGGTTATATTATAATCTTTCTATTTAACCCAGGATAGGCATGCACAAATACAATCATATTAGGGAGCTGGTTTCAGTAGTTAATTTGGTGGATTCATTTGTTTATTGGTTATTAATAATACCATGTGGGGCTGAATAGCAAAAAAGGGAGATATAATGAACAGGTTTACATCTTGTACAGAGATGTCGGATGCAATGGTAGTGTAATTACTAAATGCTATGATTAGTCAGGTGACTTACAAAACAACTCCAACTTGGGTAAATGAGTGAGGACATTCCGGCAACATTTAAGTTCTTAACTCTCTATACACAAGAGCTTCGTTTCTCTGTAGAAAGAAAAGCACTCCTGTGTTTGCTCCTGATGAAGAAGCAAACAGATTTGTTACAAGAAATATGCCTTCTTTCCGCAGATGCCAAACATGTGAAATCTCGATACTATGCCAGACAATTTCATTCTACAGCTCAATCCACTTCAACATAGCCAAACTCCAAACTGATTAGAACAAGAATCCTGTTTCATATGGTTTCCACATATACACATAAAGAAGGTAGAGTGATAGGAATACATGGAACTTTCTACAGACAGGCCTACACGACAGTGTCCATCTAGGGACGCAACAATGACAGAGTGTTTTTATTAGGAAGCTGTTCCCTATTATGGTGTCCATCTTATAATGGGTGGTGACTATAATGTGGCACCAGAGGCCAATTTTGATAAGCCTTTTCTCTAAAGACAAACCACAATCGATCTTCCCCCATTAGCAACAGGTATAGAGGACTAGAATCTTACAGATATATGGCATGCAGCACACTTGGGCAAGAGAGATTATATTTTCTATTCCAATGTACATAAAATCTTTCTCGAGAAAAGAAGCTTTTCTAATGTAAATCCCACTCTCAATTTTAGTATGACTATCTGTTGAGTGCTTGTCTCCCTCGGGAGGACTTCAAGGAGCTAGATAAGGCCGGCACTGTCTGGTCAAGTCGGAGGCCTAGGTCAAGAGCCATGTCTTTATTCCTTGCGTTGTAAAATGAACTGAAGAGGTGGCTCTGATGTGCAGGGAGAGGTCATTCCAGAACTTGGATGTGAGGTACACAAAAACACAGACAACGGCTCTAGGGATGAAAGGGATGCGTGCAAGTCACAGGCCAGTCAAGCAGGTGTGTCTGGCGGGGTGTGGAAATTGATGCAGCTGTTGAGGGAAGAGGGACCTCGACTGTGCAAGGCTTTGTACATGTGACTGAGGAGTTTGAAGCATGTGCGTTTGTGGGCAGGGAGCCAGTAGAGGCCTTTGAGGAGCGAAGTGATGTGCGTATTGAGAGGGGCGTGTTTGGGGCAGAGGGGTAGCGGGACCAGTGTTTAGTCTGGATGCTGCCTTTTGTATGACCTGAAGTCTTCTGGTCAGTTGGGTGGTGATAACATACTGGGCGCTGCTGTAGTTCAGGTGCTGGTGAAGAGGGCCTCTTTGATGGCTCTACATATGCTGATTGAGAGGCATTTGAAGACTTTTTTGAGGTTCTTTTGGGTGTAGAAATAGGAGGAGGCGACTGAGCTGACTGGGCTGGTTATCAACAGTTGGTTGACCACCCCTCTATCCAGGATCTTGGCTTTCTTGACCTGGCAGATGTTATTTTGAGATCAGCTAGCCACCAGGTAGAGCTTGATAGGTAGGCGTTCTTGTGTGTCATTTTTCAAGCAATTGGTTTTCATCCAGCTGGAGACTTGAGACATGCGAGAGGGGAAGTTGGTCTGGGTGTTGGATGTTTCATCTGCAAGAGAAGAGATGAGCTGGGTGTTCTCAGCATAGGAGATTATGTTAATTCTGTGTGATCAGATGATAGTGGTAAGCGGAGTCATCTGGGTACTAAACAATTTGGGTCTGAGAGATGATCTTTTGGGTACTTGGCTGATGAGGTTTGCGGTGGCCAAAGTGTTGGGGGGTCAGGCTGACCAACTAGGTGCATCCGGTGAGAAAAGAACAGGTCCAGCAGACACAGCAGGGTGCTCATTCAAACTTTGTGGATGCTTTGAATGAGGATGGGTGGGAGACTGTTTCGAAGGAAGCCAAAAAGCAGAGAAGGATCAATCAATCAGTTGAATTGTGTGAGCGCTACTCATCCGTGAGGGTGTCAAGGTGCTGAGGGTGGGCTAGAGGGGGTTGGGGGGGGGGGGGAGTTACGCAGATCCATTCAGCCGAAGAGCCAGGTCTTGAGTCTTCTTGAAAGTGTCCAGGGAGGGGGCGTGTCTGATGTCTGCTAGATGAGAACTGTGGTGTCTCCTCTGTCGTCCATAATCAATCATCTGTAGGGGCAATGCAGGTTATCATGGTGCCGTGGTTGGCCTGAATCCAGATTGGATGGGGTCGTGAAAGAGTTTGTTCAGGTGGGCAGCCAGTTGTTTCATGATGGTTTTCTATAGGACTTTAGCAGCGTAGGGCAGCTAAAAGGTTGGTCAAAAGTTAGCCAGCATCTTTGGGTATGTTGAGCGTTTCTTCATAAGTGGGGTAAGGTTCAGTATTTCCATGCATCCGGGGAGGGGGAAGGTGGCTGTGCTGCTGGAGTCTTTAAGCATCTGGGTCAAGAATGTACAGATGGGGCCAAGTCATTTGGTAAAGGTGCTGTGTTGGTAGGGATCAGACGGAGCTGCTGAGCAAATGGATAGCATGGTCCCTGCAGTTTTGGCTATAGTGAAGATCAGCCAGGAGGTCATTAATATAGCAAGGGAAACAAACAGGTGCTTACACACACTCTAACCATGCACTTGTGATGAGGACAATGAAAGTTATGCCCACAACACCAAGCCCTCCATGTCCTGGAGAATGTATGAAAGTGCATTTAGGGATTGGACGCTTAGATCACATATATGTAAAGCCCTGTAACACTACCTTGAATCAACCAAGCAGAGGGCATTTCATGGGCCATGAACTGGGACACAACTTAAGTCGTGATGAGGAGTGTTTATATAACATACAACTACATTTGAAAGATTAGCCAAGGCAAGACTTTACGATTTAGAAACAGAAATTGCCAACTAGAGCAAAAACACAAACACTTCTTCAACAAAAATAATTATAGATCTCAGTTGAGCCAGGGAAGCATTAGAGGCTCCATTACTTAAAGATCCAGCCCATGAATTTATACTCAAAGAAACATACTGCAAAAAGTCTAAAGGACAATTTCATCAGAAATTAGGCAGGTCATAAAATCTCTCCCTAACAATAAGGCCCTGAGAAGGGACAGATTTCTGAAACGTTTTTACAATGCATTTATCAATATATTTATAGCTCCTCTAAATTCTCTCTCCCTCTCATGGACACCAGAATAGTCACTAAAACGAACTCTCAATGTAATTCTCAAAACTAACAAAGATTCAGATAACTATGGTTCTTACAAACCAACAGCATGGCTGGGATCCTAACTACTAGAAACCAAAACATTCGACCAGTCACAGTCCTACCTTAACAAGCAGGGTTTATAAATGAGAGGCAGAGAGGTGATAAAGTCAAACTTACTCTAACAATTCTTGAAAAAGCCACTTGACAATGCACACGACTGCTCCTTCCCCTGCACAATGCGAAGATGGCTTTCAATAGATTTACCTGGAAATACCTCAAGACGTCCCAATCTAGAACTGAACGGAATCCCAAATCCAATCCTTCATACTATCAAATCTAAAGAGGACTTCTAATAAATTAACTATAAGATCCTGACTTTCTGATAATATAAACCTGTTTAGAGGCACTAGACAGGGGTATATATAGATTCGCAATGTCAGATGAATCTCTGACCCGGAGGAAAGTTTCAACCCAACATTAACTAGCAGAACATCAATGGGGGAGACAGATTAAAATAGCACTTTTTGCCGAATACATTCTTCTTGTCAAACCAAATTAGAACACTTCCAATGGTGATCGAAGAGCTTCAGAATTCTTTAGTGGTTGTAGATTTTTAAAATCAACTACAGCAAATTGGTGGGTGGGGGGAATGTGGGAGGATAAGTTAGTGAAGGAGACAAAAAACATTACTAGCACGCATGCTTTCGAGTCGAACCCAGCAACTCAACATTACTTGGAAACAGTTTTATGTAGAGCAAACTCAACTTGAAGGTATGGCTTCACAAGCACACTAGAATCACAGGATGTTGAGCTGACACGAACACTCTAATCTGGCTCCCCAGTTCCAAAGTTGGCAGCTCTAGCTATAACACTACATCCTCTCTCAATACTTCCTACATACCTACCATCGTTAATGCTTTTTCTGGTGGATACAGCGCTAAACACAGATGGAGGTTCCTTACTTTGGAATACCCACCAAACTGGAAGCAGAAAATTGTTCCATAGCAGTGATACTGCATGCAGATAGCCATCTGCATGTTGGCCCCGGAATTGCCAGAGTGGAGCCACATGTACGCACCAGCCCTGCACACTGTCGGTTTCTGGTCCTGTCCCTTAATGCAACCTTAGGAACAATTGTTGGTAACAGTTAGCTGAATATTGAGTTGGGCCCTTTATAGATGTTAAAAGAGAGGCCACTAAACAGTACTGGGGGTGGGAGGGCAGAGAGGAATCTAGAGTAGACTGAGTATCTTCCAGAAAGAGCATCACTAAAGTTGTTCCGATGGATACTTCATACTGCAGATTCATCACCTCAGATTAGATGCCAAAGTAGTACTTCCCCAGGTGGAGGGAGTGTGCTCAGAGCAAAAAGCTTTGCAGGACAAAGCCAGCAAAATACCCTTCTTGCCAGACCTAGCAGTCAAGGCAGCAGTGTTTCATGAACATATTGCAGCCTGGTAGATTTCATGGGCAGGCACTCCACGTGCCAATGCAGTGGCAGCAGCCTTAGCCCGGGTGGAATGGGTCTCAGACATTCCAGAGGCTGTTTCCTGACCAGTGCAGAGCAGATCTTAATACAGAGGACTCTTCACCTCAACAAGGTTCTCCACTGCACAGTCTTCCCTTACTTTGCACCACAAAACCCCACAAAGAGTTTCCTGTTCACTCAATGGTCCTTCGTACAATCAATGTAAATGCTTAAAGCTCTTTTGGGATCCAGCAGATGGATCCTCTTCTCTTTTGAGGGGCGAGGGAGAGCAAAGAACACTAGTAGCCTGATGGGATGCCAAAGGTGGAAGAAACGTTTATTAAAAATTAAGCCAGAATCCTCAGCACCTACTTGTCTGGGAAAAAGCTGGTGTATGGCAGTTACACAGAAAGCACCTGAAGTTCCCTCACATAATGAGCTGGCATAATCCCAATCAAGTTAAGGTCAGGATACACCTCAAGCAGTTGTGCATTGGCTGGAAGGGCGTACACATGAGAAATGTCAAGATTCAATTAAGTTTTCCCTATGGCATCACAAATGGTTTTGGATGGAACATGTGTGTCAAACCTTTCATGCATCTAATCACAACAGGTGATTTAAACAAGGATGATTAGAACAGCAAATGTAGAAAGGACAGAACGGCTGACAACTATTCAATAGTGCTCAGAAGAAGGCCTTGCTGGGCCAAAGATAAAAAAAATAAAAAGACATCCATAAGACTTGATGGTAAGAGGTCAGTCTTGAGAATGCATTACAGGCTACAAAATTGTTCCAGTGCCTAGCATAACTATATTTCATAGAAGTGCAACCTGAGGGCAAGTATGAATTCCACCACTTCAGGTAGCAGATTAAACCCAATCCATTGCCACAGTTCAATCTTTACACATGAATGTGTAGATTGCACAGATTTGGGTAGAGGACCGTGCACTGTTGATGAAACAGGGGGCCTTCTCACAGTGGCAACCGGATAGGAAGAGAGATGCCCATATGATTTAGGTACCAAAATCTACTGGCCCAATCCGGAGCCACTAAGATAATTTGGGCCCTGTCATTCCTGACTCCATTCTCTTCAGCAGGTCACCTGAAGCAATGTATGCCTACATTTATAATGTTTGAAAAGTTCAAGCAAAAACAGTTACTACTTAAAGCAGGTAGCTAAGAGACATTTAGCATATTCAACGATTGAAGGATTACTGTGTCTGTGTTGAGTTTGGATTACCATCTAATCATCCTAACCAAAATACTTCGAATTCTAGCTCTCATTACTGTTGTGGGTCGGAATTTTAAATCTGGGGACAAGGAAATGGAGTACAGAGATTGTAGGCAGTTTAATTTCCTTGTTTTGGGTAGGATTAAGGGACAGGTGCAGATAGCCTTTCTATGGGCATTTAACATGCTGTATGCAAAGTCAACCTGTAGCTCTGGCAAATACTGCTCTGTGTTGGCACCAGGGGCACTATGGCTTTTACAATCTAAGTGGATCCAGGCATCAAGAACTCAGCCTCTAAACATGCCTGACTGCTGTACAAGAAGGCTGGGCCAATTCCCCCCAAGATAAACACAAACCTCCTGTGGCACTGGGGAGGGTGGGGCGAGTCTGTCCAGCTATGGTGACAAAGCTCTACATTGTTCAACCAGGAAATCACCCTCTTGCAAGATTTCCCCAAGGTGGCCTGCTCAATATAAGTCGCCTAGAGAAAGGCAAAAGGAAAAGCAGAAGCCAATACCAGAGTTATTGGCATACAGCATTTTGTGTAAGTCCCGTGCCAGCAGAGTGATTAGCTCTTCCCTTATTCAAAGCAACCGCCAGAGAAAGACCTTAGCAGTTCTACTCTCTAGACATAGGCACTTTTCATGAAGCATAAAGACAGGCTAGTCTGCAGGGGCTGAGAATAGACAAAGTAGACGAGCGCTCTTGTGCAGTTACCCAAGCAGGACAACTTAACCACACCACAGAAGTGTTGTGCTACTAGTGGGTCTAGTCAACAGCAAACTAATGTAGAGAGTTTTCACTCTTTTTTTGCCTCTCGCTGCTGGGATTGCACATACACAGGAAATCCACAAAGCAGTGTTTTAAACCTGCACATCAATTATGTCACTAGAATGTGTACATCACATGGACCCCACCATCACAGTCCACCTAAAATACTCTATGCATAAAGCTGGCAAATATTTACAGCATCTGTCCAAGAATCCACATCTTACGAGGTTTAACTAGAGACCACACACTGAAAACGCAGACTAGTAGGTGCGAAGAAAAATGTTTTTAGAACACAGGAAGAAAGTTTATGTTTAATAGTTCATCCTTATTTCATCATTTGAGGTTGGGAGAGCCTATCCATTTATGAAGAAGCACAAATACATTTTAGAGCAATAAGGACATACACACAAGTCAAGACTATCTCAGCTTCATGTAGAAGCCGGCTGTTGAACTACCTTTCAAATATGCATGAATTGCTACTTTCCGCCACAGTGTATCTAATGTGAGTTTCTCAGCTATGAGCTAAAAAGGAGCCAAGATGTGAAGCTCCTATCCGATTGGTTTAAGAAAGGGCTTCAGTACGCTGTACTGTGTATGTTGTAGGGAAGGGCTCGGTAGGGATTCGATAAAATATAAAAGGGGGGACCTCAGCACTCTCACTAACAGAGGAAACTTTCCTTTCTGGACTCATTTACCTCTTGGTAAAGAAACACTGACAAAAATATATTAGGAACTATTATTCCTCAAAGAAAAGATGAACCTTGTATTGTAATCGTGCACAAACTGCAAGTATATTGGGGACATCAAAAGCTGGATAGAGCACATATGAAAGGCACTAGTGCAGGCTTTCTGTAACCAGAGCAATATGGTATGAAGGGACCGACACCAAATCTTTGTTAGTCATACACAATCACGGCCCTTATCAGGCCGCTTCCCACTCCCAAAGAGAAACGTATCAGGCCAGACACAACTATTGGGAAAACAGATCCACAAAGCTTCAATCTCAACCCTATAGATTAATAATATAGTGCGAGAAAGTGTGGCGCCGCGGCCAGGGCGACTGACGCTGGAATCTGGGGCTCACGGTTCGATCCCCGGTGCTGGCGGCAGATTAGCCCAGCACCATGTGACTCTGGGCAATAGCTTGCTTAATCTTCCCGACAGCCCCCAGCGCCTAGAGACCCTTACGGGTGATTGTGCGCTTAACAAATGTGGATTATTATTATTATCGACAGAATGAGTTTTCTATGCTGATCAGTAGCTGTACGTTTGTGTAGCACCAAACTCTTGACCAAAT
Organism: Lissotriton helveticus; assembly: GCF_964261635.1. NCBI lineage: Eukaryota > Metazoa > Chordata > Amphibia > Caudata > Salamandridae > Lissotriton > Lissotriton helveticus. The sequence goes on along the minus strand of NC_136057.1, from coordinate 1,880,168,012 downwards.
AAAGTGGCAGCAACCCCTTTTGCGCAATACGTCTTAGTTGTTTGTGATATGGCTCTCCATCACAACTTTAAATGCAATATTGTCAGAGTACCAAATCTGATTTAATGAGATCAAGATAGCTTTTGCAAACTGGGCCTGTCAATTCACCTTTTTGCTTTAATATACACCTTGATAATCATACAGAGGTACTTCATAATGGTTGTGCTTCAGGCATCATCTTCCTATAGAAGGATTTAGTTGCTAAATATAACACTTTTATTTGGTTAAAAATCAACCTATAATCAGACAAAAAGTGGAGTAACTATTTAGCAGATTTAGTCCCTTTTTGGGTCCCAATGAAAAAAACATTTCTGCTCTGTGGCCAGAATACAAGCCACACCAGTACGCGTCTAGATTTTGCAGGGACTTGGAGTCAGCATAGAGCTGAACATTTGCTATCTTTTCAAAGTATTTAAAGGTTCTCTAATACGGCAACAGTTATTGGGATGTATTGGGTTAAGTTATCCTTTTTTGAAGAAAAAGCAATTAGAGTGCTTAAGGGGTTTGATGACCCGTGAAGACAAACTGTGTGTACTACAGATTGTGTGACCTTAGATGACGGCAGTGGCACAGGTGGCTCTGTCTTTATATGGGCTAAGGCTTTCAATTCATGATAAATTATTTTATACAGTAATTGTTAATGCCACAATTCTGCTCTTCCCAGCTCGATAAGCAACAGATGTTTCTATTACCCTAATTAGAGTGACTTGATTTATGCAACTTGGAAGATAGATCCCTGGGTTGGGCTTGTTGAGAAGCAAATGTAGGATCTCAATATAATGCAGATGTCGGCAAAGAGTGCTTAATTTGATAAGCAATCTTTCCGATTCAGCTAGAACCGGTATTTTTTATGGCAAGTTTCTTGAGGCAGATTGGTGTGGATGAGTGAATTGAAAGTTTGTATTGTTTATGCGTACGTCTTGCCTATTCTTTTGAACTTTTCCTCTGAAGACAACAGCTAGGATGTCACAGATTTTCAGTGATCATGGGATGAACAGAACTGCATACTCAGCAGGTAAATCTTTACACCTCCTTAAAAGTTCTGAGGGTCCGCTTTCAAAGTCACACTGGAGTGCACAAGGTGATGGACAACAGAATAGAAAGAAGCCCATGATCCTCCCAACCATTCACTATAATTCAACCATCTGCCATGAGTCAATAGATCAACCGAGGTCTTGAAAGGAGGGCTCCAGTTAATGTTCGACACAGTATGAGGCACGTTCATTAAGTCACAAGCCCTAAGAAACAAATCATTCCCTTTCCACTACATACCTGATTGAATCTTCTAGTGAAGGCAACAGCATTTGGTGCAGAGCTATACTTCTCCTTTTTGTTCCAACCACAACTGGAAAGTTCCTAGAAAAATAACAGCAGAATTCAGTCATTTCTGAAATTGTCGCATGAAACGAAGATGCAATTTAGCATTCAAAATGAGGCAATCTAGAGGGTACCATGAGTACTATTTGTCTGAATTCCTTTCACTTTTCAAAGTGTATTCACAAACGGATTGATAGTCATAACATAATCCTAGATGCTCTGCACAAAGAGCCCTAAACCCATTCGCCTCATCCCACCTTGCACTGAATTTCATTACATAAGTAAATATGCAAACATTACGCCAAATAGAAGATGTTTTCTTGTCCCTTTAATTAATTCACCAACCTACAAGATGCGGATATTCCAGCCAATTCAAAACAAAAGGAACACATACAAACCACTTAAAAAAACTGGAATGCACCTTATCGCAAGAGCAGTAATTCCTTGTCTGAAGCTTTAAACATCATTTAAACACTGTTCTCTCTCCAACTAAGAACTGGGGCTACAATAGAGTACTGACAGATGGATTTATTCAAACACAAGACAGAAATCAAAATGTTAACAGCACATAAAAGTTCTTTCTACTCATGAAAAGGGCACCACAAGCCCTCCAGTATGGATAGTTCAAAACATAGTAGGGGTAAACAGACAGTCTAATCCTCCTTTTCAATAAAAGATAAAAATGAAATAATTTGTATTGGCGATCATCTGGCACTTCTTCAAATTATATAGGGAAGTCTGCACTAGCTGCTTGATGGTGTCTGAACCATCCTTACCCAGCCACTGGAGGAGACTCTCATAGGGTCTGGTTATGGGAGACAATGTTCCCAATTTCACATAAAGAATGCAACTGTTATACTATAACGCTAGTTCCGTGTAATGCTCTATAAGCCAGGTCCCTTGAGGCAAAAACTATCTGCCTTATAGCATTCAGTCTTGCAGACTCACAGTTCAGGTATCAGGTACATGAACACCATATTTGGTATTGTTTAAGAGGAGCGTGAATGATTTACTAACCTCTTTAGGATGACATGTAAATACTTCACTCTGTACAGGTAAGTGTGCTTCCTGATTCCCTTTGTGTGCACAGCAGGCATAGTTTGAGGTCTTCCCCACACTGCATGAACAGCAGCCATTTACACTTCAATAAATGATAGAAGTGTTTTAGTTAGCCAAGATGTGTTCTACAACATTGTGATGAAAAAAGTAGGCTAACTAACAAATAGTGTTACTGCTAATGTTTCAAAACATGGAACTGACTCAAAAGGTTGGCCTGAAGGAGTAGGAAACTGTCCATTGATATTGGCCTCTCATAGGCCTGAATACAAGCCTTTGTTACCTTTGTCTTCTAGAATCCCCACTGCACACTTTGCTGTGATTGTCTCATAGCAAGTAGGGGCATAGGCGTTCCGAAGCAGAGCAAGATCTGATAAAATGATAAAACTGGTTAAACAATCTAGAAACTTTACTACCAAACGTTTTCTGGTCAGAAACATAAGGATATGTTCCACTACTGGCTGTTTTCAGTATTAGGTCAGTAGGAGGAGTAGGTGGAATGCCAACTGCTCGGTCCATCTGGGCCAACCCCAGTGCCAAGGGCATCATTCACAGCGCTGTGGATGTCAAAAAACACTGCAAGTTTTTTTCTTATCGGGACATCATACAGATGAAGCGTCTGATGCCAACAACGGCAGAGAAATATGCTTCATTAGTGAATGATTCAGCACAAACCGAAATAAGTTGTATAATCTTTAAAGTTCATGGAGCCACCAGATGAAGGAATATTAACAGCCTTTGAGAACGGACCAGGAGTTTCTTCTTTAGACTGCAAATTAACATTCTGCATCATTTTGTGCCTAAAGAATTGAACTTGGTGACTATTAGCCCTATATGTGGAGGGGGGTCTTACCTGCTTAGGCTGCAGCTTTTCAAAGTACAGTACAGGTGCAGTTGAGAATCAGACACTTCATGTAATGTGTATTGCTTAAGCGATCTGTTGTACTACTCCAAGTGAAAGGCATTTGGGCCTTTATGAATGCAGCGCGTGTGGCAAAAAGTTTTCTTCGGGGAGAGGACGGCTAACACCAAGATGGTGTTGGTAACGCTTAGGAGTTCACGATTTAGCCCCTGCGATGATTCTTCCCAAATCAAATTTTAAAATAACAAAGAAAAACCGGGTTAAAGTACCAGTGAATTCCAGATTCAAGTGACGAAGATGTGGGAAAAAAAAGAATCAGCAGTGGGTAGTGCCATTAGGGATCTAACAAATTATTTCTAATGAGGATATCGGAAGGGAACTACAGACAAATTTCGAATCCAATTTCCCACCAGAAACGAGTTCAAGATGGGAATCTGAGGGAAAGTAGTATCTGTTAAATGTGCAGGTTTTTATTACTAAGTAACACAAAGCGGCACATTTTATAACCCAAAAATTGACGGCTTAGCAGACCCTGTCAAGATGCAAACCTATGTCTTATGTTACTCAGAGATTAACCTAGAGAAAACAGGACCTTGGATTGCTATTGAAAAGTTTGGTTCAGGGTTTTTTAGATGAAGGAAGCAGATGATGCAGTGCATTCAAATTTTTGAAAATGCAGTACAGCTACAGATGCTCAGACAGGAAATCCTTTGGCCTAATAAAAGAGGCTTTAATATATTGCCTGGGCATGAGCTGCAATAAAATTCAAAATGCTATGTGCTCTTCTTGTACTCTGGGCACAAATTCAAAGAATTGATGGATTTGAACAAGGAAAAATATGATTTCTGTGAAATGGGGGGAAGAGACAAAAAAGATCTGGAAAACGTTCGCAACACGGAATTAATCTGAAACTGAAAAATCTCTAAATGTCTAAATTGAAGCTGGTCTACCCACACTTAGCACTAAGGTGTCTGTTGAAGGAAACATCAGTGGCGAGGAGCAGAGATTATGCTAATGAAAAGTATAGTTAACACTAAAGCTTGCAGCCACACAAGTTCATAAATAACCCCCCACAACCCCAACGACTGATCTTTACTCAGTTACTCTGACACATTTTGCAACCAGTTACTCAGGCACATTTGCAATCATCCATCATGAAGCAAACCACCTTCAGTGTTTCTAGGAGAAGGAGATCTGTGCATTAAGCTACTTCATCCTACTGGAATTGAAAAAGACACAAGTAGCAATTCTGACATCATTGCACCCTGCAAAGAAAGAAACTGAGAAAGAGGAAGCAAGAAAGATAAGAGTAGGAACGGGGAGGAAGAGTGAGAATACAGACTTGCAGGGGATATTTTGGCAGGGCAAAAATGAGCCATTCTATAGTATCACTACGAAGAATCCTCATTTGTCTGGTTGATAAATTGCAACAAATTGGAATAAGTCAAGTTTTCCTGATTTTAGTGCAAGTGGGACAGAAGACAAAGAAACGTTCTTGTGCTTCAGGACTGGCCAAACAAGATGGAAAACTTGGTGAAATAGTACTACACTTTCATTTACTGCAAAAATCATTTAATGGATAAGAACAATTGTTACTTACCTGTAAACAGGTGGTTCTCCAGTATTGGTGTCTTTCATAGATTCACATGCTTGAATATTCCCCGTCGTCGAAGTGGGAGTCCCACGGTATATAAAAAATAGCAATAATGCTAATATAACATAAATGATAACATCATACATAATAAAATAGAGATAATACAGTCTGTAAAACCTCTACAATGGTAACTTCCATAGGAAGACATTATAAAGAGAAAAACTCATTTGTAACATATCAGTGTCATTATGTTAGTCCAAACTGCAGCCAATCAGGCTCAAGCACCCTCTAGAACCTTCTCCTCAGAAGCTCAAGCCCTCAGATTTTCGTAGCACTAGTAATAATAGCGCATGAGGAGAAGAGAGCCTCTGAGGGGAGGAAGGGTGGGTTGCATGTGAATCTATGAAAGACACCAATACTGGAGAACCACCTGTTTACAGGTAAGTAACAATTGTTCTTCTCCAGTATTAGGGGTGTCTTTCATAGATTCACATGCTTGAATAGAATAGATAGCAGTAACTCCTTAGAACTGGGATTGCTAATAGATTCTTAAAATGAAGGTAAACATAGAGCTTAAAAGCATATAGCAATCACAGAAAGAAAAGGAGGAGGGAACAGAGGCTCACCTTATTTAAAGAGATGGCGAAGCACTGCTTGCCCCACTGCGGTATCCGCTTCGTTGATGGAATCCAAACAGTAATGTCTGGTAAAGGTGTGCCTACTTGACCATGTTGCCGCCCGGCAAATCTGGTGTAGAGGCACTCCAGCAAACAAGGCGGTGGAGGACGCCATCGCTCTCGTCGAATGCGCCTTTACTGGACACTGTAAAGGCTTGCCAGCTTGTTGGTGACAGAAGGATATGGCTGCTGAGAGCCACCTTGCAAGTGTTTGTTTCGTCACTGAATGTCCCCTCCGCATCCTTCCATATGCCACAAAAAGTTGATCGGATTTGCGGAAAGGGGTAGTCCTTGAAATGTAAAACTTTAGACAACGTCTGATGTGTAAAGAATGAAGTCGTCGTTCTGCCGGTGATTTTGGATCCTGGAAAAAAGTCTTTAAGAAGACAGGTTCGTTCAGATGGAAATCAGCAGGCACTTTTGGCAAAAACGAGGGATTGGTACGAAGAGACACTCCATCGGCCTTAAATTGCAAATATGGAGGCTTGATTGTGAAAGCGTGAAGATCGCTTACACGATGAGAAGATGTTAGGGCCAAAAGCAATACAACCTTCCAGGTAAGAAATTTGGTGTCTGCCCTGTGAATTGGCTCAAAAGGAGGCTTCATGAGCTGTGACAATACCACGTTGAGCTGCCATGCTGGAGGAGGGCGTCTAATAGGAGGAAACTTTCTGAAGAGACCCTTAAAGAATTGTCGGATTATTCTGGATGAGCAGAGAGACGTCGAACCATCGTGTCTAAAACGCGAAATAGCTGCCAGAAAGACTCTCAAGGTGGCATGAGAGAGACCAGACTGAGCAAGGCTCAGAAAGAAAGGCAAAAGCTGCTCCGGAGTAGAAGTGAGTTGATGGATATCTGATGCAGCGCACCAATGGCAAAAACGTTTCCACTTTAGCTTGTACGTTTTGATGGTTGATGAAGCTCTAGCAGAAGCCAGAATGTCTCTGCATTCCTGGGGCATATCTAAGTTTGCGAATTAGAGGTATTCAGGTTCCATGCCCATAACTGAAGCGTGGTCGGGTCTGGATGGCAAATTTGACCCTGGTCCATTGACAGGAGATCTGGACGTGGATGCAGATGAATGGGAGCGCATTGGGATAACAGAAGAAGTTCTGAGAACCAAGCCTGTCTGGGCCAACGAGGGGCGATCAGTATCAAGTGGCAGGGTTGCCTGCGCATCTTCCACAACGTTCTCGGTACCAACGGTATTGGAGGAAATGCATAGGCGAACAGGCCGCTCCAATCCATGAGAAGGGCATTTCCGCTGGACTCTGGATGGGGATGCCAGCTCGCAAAGGCGGGGCACTTCCGATTCAGTGGAGTGGCAAAAAGGTCTATCATGGGATGACCCCAACGGCGGAACACCATGTCCAGAGTAGGCTGATGAAGTTCCCACTCGTGGGTCGATGACGTGGACCTGCTCAACGAATCCGCTAGGATGTTTGAAACCCCCGGCAGATGGACCGCCGTCAAGGAAATTTGATGACGAAGAGCCCAATTCCAGATCCTTTGAGCTAGCCGAGACAATGGCTGAGATCTTGTGCCGCCCTGTTTGTTCATGTAGTGCATGCTGGTTGTGTTGTCCGTTTGAACCAGCACGGACTCCCCTTGCACTACGGGTAAAAAGGATCTGAGAGCAAGGAAAATCGCCATCAACTCCAGTCTGTTGATATGCCAGGTTCGTTGTGTCGCCGTCCACTTGCCCTTGATTGAAAGGTCCAGGAGATGAGCACCCCAACCCTCCATGGACGCATCTGTAGTCAGTGTTAGATCCGGAGAATGGGCCAGAAACAAAACTCCTTCGTCCAGGTTGGATGGTTCTTTCCACCAAAGCAGACTGTCCTTCATGCGAGACGAGACTCGCACTAGGTCGTTGAAGGACCCTGACACTTGGCGCCATTGCAGGTCTAGTTCTTCCTGTATAGGACGAGTGCGTAGCCTGCAGTTCGGGAGCAGAGCGATGCAGGACGACGCCATCCCCAGAAATGACTTCAACGTCCGCACAGAAACTGACTGTTTTGAACGGATGATGGAGACCAGACGTTCTATCTTCCTCTGTCGTTCTTGGGAGATGAAGGCTTTTGATAGGCTCGTGATTAGAATTGCTCCCAGGAAGTTTCTCCTTTGCAATGGTGCAAAATGTGACTTCTCCATGTTGATGGTCAACCCCAGTGACTCGAATGTCTGCAGGCAGAGACTTGTGTCGCGAGCCAGCTGTAGAGGGGATGGAGATTTTAGAAGGCAATCGTCTAGGTAAGGAAAGACTTGCACTCCCTGAAGTCGTAGATAAGCCATGACAGGGGCCAAGACCTTCGTGAAAACACGAGGTGCCGATCGCAGGCCAAAAGGCAGCACCTTGAACTGGTAATGCATGTTGCCCACTTTGAACCTCAGAAGTTGGCGATGGTGTTGGAGAATCGGCACATGAAAATAGGCGTCTTGTAGATCTATTGTTGTTAGGAAATCTCCGCTGCAGAGAAGCCGCAAGACTTCCGATAACGTCAGCATGCGGAAAGATTGTTGTTTCAGAAAGAAATTGAGTGCCCTCAAATCCAGTATGGGCCGCCACTCTCCCGTCTTCTTGGCAATGAGGAAAAAACGTGAGTAGAAACCTGTCCCTTGTTGAGATATAGGAACCACTTCGACTGCACCTTTTAGTATTAGAAGACGAACTTGATGTTGCAATTCCCTGAAATGGGGAGGTGGCGGGCCTGATGGTGGAGAATGTGGAGGAAACTCTGAACTCCAAGGCATGACCCTTGCGAACAATGTCTAATACCCATTGGTCCGATGTTATCAGAGACCATTGGGAATAAAACTGCGAGATTCTCCCTCCAACTCCTTGCGCAACTTGAGAGTCATTGACGTTTGTTGGTGGAACCCCTATAATTTGACTTTCCTCTATAGGGTTTCGACTGTGGTTGGCGATTAGACTGTTGGTTGGAATAACGCTGATTTCCTTGATTGTACTGGCGGTACTGAGTGTGTCCTCCTCGAAAAGTGGTTGAAGACGAGCCTCGTCCACGTGCGCCACGAAAAGGCTGCTTTTTAAATTGCAAGGATCCTAGCGATTTTGCTGTATCGGTGTCTTTCTTTATTGACTCAAGCGCTTCATCAATGTGAGCGCCGAAGAGAGACTCACCGTCATAAGGCATGTCTAGTATCTTCGACTGGACCTCCTGCCGAAATGAAGTGGATTTAAGCCAACCCTGACGGCGGAGCGCCACAGCACTGGCAAGGATTCGAAAAACAGTACTTGCCACGTCAATCGCACAGTCGATCATTTCTTCTGATGCCCTCATGCCATCCTGAAGGATCTGTTGCGCCTCTGCTCTGGACGTTTCCGGTATCAGCGAAACCAGTGCAGAAATATCCGACCACATTTGCCGGTCGAAACGACCCAAAATGGCCAGTGCATTTGCAGCACGAACGGACGTAGACGACATGGTTGAAAATATTTTCCCAATTGCGTCCAAACGTCGACCCTCTCGATCAGGCGGAGCGGTGATAGGAGTCGCCGGGTTACGGGACCGTCGCTGCGCTGCCTGTGTGACCACTGGATCTGGCTTAGGATGCGAGAGCAAACAAGCGGGGGAACCAGCCGGAGCTTTATATTTCTTCTCCAGGCGAGGGACTTGTGCCGGCAAGGAGTTAGGAGCATGCATGATTTTTATACCCTCTTTCCATACAAATTCTATAATAGGTATGGTGTGAATTTGTTTGTACGGTTGGTTTTTGAAATCATAGAGAAAACAGTCTTCCTGTCGTTGTGCTCTCGGTAATTTAAAGCGGTCCGCCGCTTTATTCATCAGCACATGGAAGCTTGCGATGTCAACCGGAGGTGAATCACCAGCATCTGCTTGCTGAGGAGAGGGTGTCTGTATCCGATAGTCATCGAATTCCGCCATATTTGGGTCCTGTTCCTCATCAGTATCCTGGGGTACTTCCCCATCTTCTCTGTCCGACTCCTCCTCCTCTTGCGCAACAGGTTGCGGATTCATGGGGATAGTAGGACGGGGTCTGTCTGGTTGAACAGTCTGCTCCAAAGAATGCTGATGGTTTGTAGGGCCTGGTGTGTCCGATGGAGCGGGGCCTGGTGTACCCTGAGGGGTTGGCGGAAATCTTCGATACTGGAAATGATGCCATAGGAACCTGTACATATTGTTCGTCCTGGCGGTCAATTTCCTCCTCCTGCTCGTCCTCAGAACTTGTGTCCTGACATTTAATTATTAATTCCGAAGGACTATGTGCATCGTCAAGGACATCGTCGTCCCCAATAGATTCCGTTTCGTGATCAGTAGCCATCATTGGTGATGGTAGCTGGAGAGTAGGAGGTGGCAAGTGGAGAGTAGACTCCTTGCCAGAGTCCAAGGAAGGCAGAGGCACTAGAGGCATAGTGGCGAAAGAACCCACTCCTGACGTGGATCCTGTATGTTCCGGCCGTGATCCCTGTGAAACTGCCGCAGCTGTAGCTGTCGCCGTCGACGAGGCAGTTGTTTCCACGGCGGGCGTCGACGAGCGTTTCGGCTCTACCGTCGACGGTGCCGTCGTCGACGGAATCTTCGTCGACGGAATCTTCGTCGACGGTACCTTCGTCGACGGTACCTTCGTCGACGGTACCTTCGTCGTCGGTACCTTCGTCGTCGGTACCTTCGTCGTCGGTACCTTCGTCGTCGGTACCTTCGTCGTCGGTACCTTCGTCGTCGGTACCTTCGTCGTCGGTACCTTCGTCGTCGGTACCTTCGTCGACGGTACCTTCGTCGACGGCACCTTCGTCGTCGGTACCTTCGTCGACGGTACCTTCGTCGACGGCACCTTCGTCGACGGCACCTTTGTCGACGGTACCTTCGTCGACGGTACCTTCGTCGACGGTACCTTCGTCGACGGAATCTTCGTCGACGGATCCGTCGTCATCTTCTTCGTCCACGAAGCCGTCGTCGACGAGCTGGTCGACGGAGCGGTCAGCGTCGACGGGACCTTTGTCGACGATGAACTCTTCGACGTCGACGAGGATTTCTTCGTCGACGGTAATTTCGTCGCCGACGAGACAATCGGGATCGTCGACGAGACAGAGGAGATAGAAGTTCTCGTCGACGTAGAAGACGTCGACACAACCATCGTCGACGACGAGGAAGCAGACGTCGTCGTCACTGAAGTCGTCGACGAAGACACCACAGCCAATCTCGTCGATGGAACGGTCGTCGACGAGCCCGTCGACGACCGCGGTGTCAGAAGTGTTACAACACTTATAGTGGTTGGAAATGACGCCTGAGAGCCAGGTCTCGTGGGCGTAGACACAGAAACCATAGGAGCTGTTAAAGCCAACTTTTTCTTCTTCAAAAAAGGAGAAGGTAATTCCTGAACACTTCCACGCTTGGAAGCAACAGTAGAACAGCCTGACTGGAAAATTTCTGCGTCTGACAAAACATCCTCTTTATCCTGAAGGCGCTTCAACCATAGAAGAAGACGACCTTCCCTGTCTCTGAGAGTCTTAGCTGGAAAAGCTCTACAGATTTTACAGTCATCCACCTTGTGTTCAGGATACAAACAGTAAATACACTTTTGGTGGGGGTCCTGCTCAAACAAACGTAGCTTCCCACAGGAAGAGCAAGGTCTAAACATAGACTTCTTACTTGACATCTTGTAGAAAAAACAACTGAAGTGAAATACTTGAAGAAAACTGAGCAGAGCTCAGGGAGACTCCCTTCACACGACGTGCGATAGAAAATCTGAGGGCTTGAGCTTCTGAGGAGAAGGTTCTAGAGGGTGCTTGAGCCTGATTGGCTGCAGTTTGGACTAACATAATGACACTGATATGTTACAAATGAGTTTTTCTCTTTATAATGTCTTCCTATGGAAGTTACCATTGTAGAGGTTTTACAGACTGTATTATCTCTATTTTATTATGTATGATGTTATCATTTATGTTATATTAGCATTATTGCTATTTTTTATATACCGTGGGACTCCTACTTCGACGACGGGGAATATTCAAGCATGTGAATCTATGAAAGACACCCCTAATACTGGAGAAATACAATATCTGAATTGCAGGTATAAGGATTTTGGGTAGGGGGTTCCATATGATTCAAGGATTCCTCCAACGTGTTATCATTCAACCAAAGACCATAAAAATGATCCCAGTATCTTTTTTTTGAGGCAAGCCAAGGTGTCTTTACTGATGCTACCCTGAATGTCGCCACATGCACTACATTTTTGAGCCCATGATCGAAGCGAATGGGGGTTAAAGGCGCGTTCTGGGGTAATTCAATTCAATGATCATTCGGTTTTTTCAATAGCCCCTATATTGTGCAGACCCAAGATCTCTGCTTCGTACAACGCAGCACCTACTGCCTTGGCCTGATAAGTTTCATTTGCGGGTGTGACTGGCCTATAGATAGAGGATTTCCTTTTTTAACCTGAGCTGACATGCTTATGGGTTAACTGGCTCTTGGAAATTTGGGGAGCCCATGATAATGAATTTGTTAACCTAACCCCCAAGTAATCAAATTGTTTGACTTGGTCCAAAAAAGGAATCACCCAATTTGACCTTACCCCTAAAGGACTTGAGGATTAAATGCCATAAATGTGGTCTTATTGACATTAAACCTTAAATTACCTAATGTCTGGCTAGACATTTTATTATGTTCACAAAGTGATAAGGTTAAAAAAGAAAGCTACAGGGGATTCTTTTTTCCTGTGTTTTTTTCAGCCACTAGTGTGTAGTGCCTTCAGCTCAGGAGCTTTAATAAGGACCAGAGTCCCTCTCTTAGATTGCCCAATTGGAAAGAAGAGAGATCTTGTAGTCAGTATATTAAAAGACGAATGAGAAAGTTAATTAGCTATGCATACTCATCCATGAAAAATTAGGGTAATGTGGGTGTAAGTAAGGGTTTTTCCTCCTGACGGTCAGAGTCCCATTTTAATATGAGTCCCACACGGGTGTGGAATTTAATAAAATATCTCCATGTCTATGGGACAGGTTGCTTCATAAATCTACTTGGCCTGTAAAAAAAATCCACTTATCCCTTTAATGCCACGTAGTGCAGTGACAAATTATGGCAGCATTCATTATATAATAGCTCTGATATTAGCCTTTCTGATTATGCTAGGGCTCATACTATAGTAGGGTTTGAATTCTAGCAATTTCCTTATTTTGCCACCTTTATGCAAAACTACAAACTGGGGCTGGAGGTAGCGTTGAGCAATAGTTTCAGGGTTGGAATGCCCTTTTGAGTCTGTGCAAACCTACTAAATTACATGTTTTAGGGTGTTGCCAGCTCTTCTCTAATCTTTTCCCATACTGGGGAAGGTTGGAAAAATACTCCTGTCAATCACTGTCAGAAAAAAAAAAAAAAAACAGGTTTGGTAAAAAAAAAAAAAGTTGTGGATTAGAAATTGAACTTGTAAACGCTCAACAGATTTTCGCATGAGCAAATCTACACCTGCATATGTGCTCATGCTAAAAAGCAGTTCACAATTATTTTCTAGGAGTACGATGTCCTGGCCTACTTCTGTAAATTATTGTGAATTCAAGAAAGCCGTAAATCTGCACTAATGTACAGGAATTTATATAGCGCAAATCACCAAGCGGTTTCTAAGCACTTGCTTAGGGAACCCGTCCTGGTATTCCCCTGAGAGATAACCCCGGCAGGGTATCCACAAGGTGAAAGCCAGGCATCCCGCCGCGAGGGGCCGTTGTGGAGATTAACCCCTTCGACGCTGATGACGAGCTGGGCTCGTCATGAGGTAGCCTCCTCGCACGCTCATGACGAGCCCAGCTCGTCACGTAACATGCGCTTTTGAAAAAGTCAGCGTACGAGCGGAATTCCGCCCGCACGCATGCGGTTAAGCAAGCTATTGCCCAGAGTCGCAGAGTGTGAACCCGTGAATCGAGTAGGCACCGGAGCGAGAATTGTCGAGTCCATGGACATTTTAGGATTCAAGACCCCGCCGAGTCGGGAATTGAACCCTGGTCCCGGGCTGACCTCTGCTTCCAGGTCTGCCTCCTCTAACCAGTAAGCCACACTTCTCCACATGCAAGGACTCCTAATGCAAGGACATATACCACAGGTGCAATTTTGTTTAAGAATTAGGCCCCTAATTAGGTCTGGAGTTAACAAAAACCTTTTGTTTTTATTAAAATGCTATCTCTATCTATGAATCGACTGGCTTCCGCTCTTTCACAAGTAGCATTTCGGCACACAAAGTAGTTTTTTTCAGTGCCATGGACACCTGTGGCAATGTGTGCTTTGTGACGCGAAAAATATTATTGCTTTTTACCAATGTTTGTTAGAATATAGGGGATAGGCCGACTATCCCCGTTCGCAACAACTCCCACCGCCCCCGCCGTGTCCTCAACTCATTGTCGGACCGCGACCTATGCTCTCTCCTACGCTCTTATGGCCCAGGTCCGGTAAAACACATATCCAGCACGCACATCCCCATACCCACAATTCTTACAAACCCTCTGAGGCTCCCAACACTCAACAACAGAGGTTCCGTCCCTAACAACCTCAGAAAAGTTCCACTCACTCTAGAAAGCTCGACCACCCTTCTCTCTCCCAAACTCAAATGCATTCTACTCAACTGCAGATCGGCCCAGAGACACTCCTCCGACATCGCTGATCTCGTCTCAGCTAGGGATCTGGACCTGGCCATTCTAACAGAAACTTGGCTCACTGAAGCCTCTACCCCGATTATGGACATACTAGTCCCCCCCAACTATCACATCATTAGGCTAGACAGGTCTTCAGACAAGACGGGCGGGGGAATTGCATGCATTTTTAGAAGCAACCTCTCCGTTACTAAAGTCACCTCCCCCTCCCTCTCCTCCTGTGAACTCCTCTGCCTTGACATCACCAGCGAGGGCAAACAAGTTTGTGCTTTACATCTCATCTATCACCCGCCTGGTGACAATCTCATATTCACCCAACAACTCATGGACATGATCACTTCCAATGCCGGTCGGCAGACCACCCAAGTCTACCTGGGTGACTTCAATCTCCACTGGAACGATCAGAAAGACACAGTGGTGAATAGTCTCAAAACTTTCCTTAATGCGCTTGACCTCACCCAAATTTGCGATAGACCAACACACGACAAAGGCTCGATACTCGATCTCATCATTGCCAAAGAGAATTCTACACAACTGGAGACGATTATACCCTGCGACTGGTCAGATCACCACATTATCACCTTCTTTATCAATGAAAAAGTTAAACCTAACCCGGCTCAACCAATCAAATCCAAAACATGGAAAAGGGACATGAAGAATCTCAACCCCTCTACTCTGCCTCCCCACATCGCCAATCTCCTCCTTCCCCCTTCAGGTGCCTCGGATGTTCAATCACTGACTGACCACTACCTTGAATCTATGAATACATTAGTCAATGAAGTCGCCCCACTGCAACTGAAGAGAGTCTCCACCAAAACTTCTAACCCCTGGTATGACGACCGACTCAATGACGACAGGCGTTCGATGCGAATGGCAGAGCGCACCTGGAGAGCGGACCCTTCAGCACTGCACCTCAAAAGGCTTAAAAACAAGAGAAATGCCTACTTCAGGAAAATAAAGCGCACAAAGTTGGACTTCTTCAGCCGCCAGTTGGACCAAGCAAAAAACAGGCCAAGAAAACTGTTCGAACTAATCAAGACCCAAACAAAGGCTCAACCTTTACAATCAAATAGCACAACAAGCGACACCCCACACTGTGAAGACT
Source organism: Lissotriton helveticus (assembly GCF_964261635.1). Classification (NCBI taxonomy): domain Eukaryota; kingdom Metazoa; phylum Chordata; class Amphibia; order Caudata; family Salamandridae; genus Lissotriton; species Lissotriton helveticus. The sequence continues at coordinate 1,880,152,745 of NC_136057.1, read as the reverse complement.
TCTCTGCTTTCTTTAAGCTCAATACTGACAACATAAGAAATGACCTCGATTCCCCAACCACACCAGAATGGTTAACACTCAACCTAAAAATATGGCATCTTGGCTGTACTTCGATACCTACTCGGAAGAAACAATACACAATCTTCTCTGCACCTTGAAGCCCTCTAATCACCTCACAGACCCTCTACCTGCTAATGCTGTAAAAGACTTCATCCCCTTGCTCCTCCCTCTCTGGACCAAAATCATCAACTGCTCCCTGCAACAAGGCCTCATTCCAGACTCCCTCAAGGTGGGGCAAGTCACGCCTATACTCAAGAAACCTACAGCTGATCCGTTTGACCTAAACAATTACCGGCCCATCACCAATATCCCCACCCTGGCCAAACTGCTGGAGAAATGTGTCCAACTCCAACTAACAAGACACATTGACCAATTTGACCTCCTCAACTCTCATCAATCAGGCTTCCGAGCGAAACATAGCACGGAAACAGCTATGACACACATAATTGATGACGCCCTCCAAATTCTTGATCGCAATGAGTCCTGCCTCCTCATCCTTCTTGACCTCTCGTCAGCATTTGACACGGTCAAACATGAGAACTTGCTGGAGCTGCTAAGCACTAGAATGGGTATATCGGGAACGGTTCTCAAATGGTTTTCGTCCTTCCTTCACAACCGGTCTCAGAAGTTCAAGATCGACAATGTGCTATCTTCACCTGTGCCTGCAGATCTAGGTGTTCCACAAGGATCCTCCCTCTCCCCCACATTGTTCAACCTCGTCATGGAACCGCTCGCCACCTTGCTCCAAGCTTCTAATGTCCAATTCCATATGTACGCCGACGACACACAACTGTACCTAAAGCTTCAGTCCCCGGAAGATATCAAACATCTGAATTCCACGCTTATTAACACTCAATCTTGGCTAGCCGATAATCACCTCAAACTAAATGCTCTGAAAACTGAGTTCCTTCTCATCTCACCCCCGGCGAAAATTTCAACCACCCAAACATGGCTCAACAACCTAACAGCACTCAATGTCCAACCCACCATCGTGGACTCAGCGAAATCCCTAGGCATTACACTGGACGCCAAGCTCAACATGCAGCAGCACGTCAGCAAAGCCACAAAAGCAGCTAATTTCCATATCAACACACTGAGGAAAATTAAACCCTTCCTCCCTGCTGAAGACTTCCAAACTGCTGTACAAGCGTTAGTCATCCCTCGAATAGACTATGGAATTGTGGCCCTCAGCGGACTCCCGCTATCCACCACAGCACCCTTAAGAGCCTCCCTGAACGCTGCCGCAAGACTCATTACTGGCTCAAGAACACATTCACATATTTCCCCAGACTTAAAGTCCCTAAAATGGCTGCCTTTTGAAGCCAGAATACAACTAAAAATTGCAGTTATGACACACGCGGCCGTGCACCACAATGCACCCAACTACCTCGCTCAAAAGTTGTCTATATCAGGAGGTTCGAGATCCAATAGAAGCTCAAAAAATCTACTCCTGAAACCCCGTAGATTCCGGAAAGAGAAAACTTACAAGCGCTCCTTCTCAGGTATGGCACCCAGGATCTGGAATGCGCTCCCTCCTGAAACCAGGCGTATCTCCTCCACTGCACTCTTCAAGAAAGAGGTGAAAACCATCCTTCTGGCCAAGATCTCCTGAACGTTATAGGTGTTGGATCAGAGACTCCGCATTGCCTTGTGTCAATGCTCACCTTGTCCTTTGGCACTATACCTCTACTTGAGGGAGACACTACTACGCTACTTTCTTGGTACCTGAACACCTCTGGAGTGGGATCAATGACTTGTGCCGTTTTATATTACTTGTTTACCTGACAGTATATTGATATGTTTTATGTATGTTATTATTATCCATTCATGTTAGTGACTACTACATTGCTCCCATTACCTCTGTTCATTCCTACTGCCCCTACCCTGTCATTGTGAAGCGCTCTGATATCTGTAAGGATCTTGTTCGCGCTATATAAAACTTTGAATAAATAAATAAATAAATAAATAAATAAATGGTGGGGGCAGCTCCCACAAAGTTTTACAAAAACAATATATCACAGACACCCATTGACAAAACCAAAAGGCTGACTGCCAATATCAGTCCTAGTGGCTTTGCCAATGTGTGTTTATTTTCATGTTTCCCATTATCTTGTTGAATCTGGTTGCACTGGTTTTCCAATATGAATATTTTGCATCGAATTAGAGAACATTATGAGAGCACTGCATGTAGCCTCATATTGTAAAACTCTGCAAACAAGTGTACACATTTTACACTGGAACCACTGTCAGTAGTGCAGTCCGAGTTAACAACATTTACTTAGAGCACTCACACTAATAAGAAAGGCTTTGTATTAATGAACCATAAATACAAGCTTGAACAGCAGACAATGCCCTTCCCTGATCCATAATGTGGTACTGTAAACTGGCAGCCAAAGAGTATGTGCTGCAGGAGGTTGGACCTACTTGTCCTACGGACAAAATAAACATGAAACCGTATTGTCCTTGTCCCCAAACAATATGTCATGGGAGTCAGGCTATAGGAATTACACAGCCCTGGTCCCACAAGCAGGTGGGCAACCTGGAGGCTATACTAAACGGCTTTTGAGGGCCCAGTCTGGCGTAACACCATGAGTGCTTACCACCTCTTGTATCACACCAACCTTCTAGTCTAGATAAACATTACAAGAGAGGGTTCAAACTGATTATTCGTGCCTCATTAAACTATCACTACTCGTAGCCTCTTGCCTCAGGTGCTCAGCTTCAACAGCAATGAATTTATCATAAACTAAGGTCATAGAATCAAATAGCTGAAAACGGAAAGGTGTAGAGAATAGCAGGAGTCAAGATACTGAAGAGATCATCCAAATGAGTAACTGGCCAGTCACAGGGGTTCAGGAGGCTGGAGCCACACATGTTGACATTGCCTTAAAAGGGATCAACGATGAGATCCGTTAGATCGGTCAGCGGCATGATGTCAAGACGGCGCATAATTTGCTAACCATATGCTCACCGGACTGCTCAAAACAAACACGTTTTTGTTGAGGACTACTATGCCCAGTTCCTCAATTTCTTTGACCTGCCAACACTTGTTTTTTTGTAACAAGACATTAACTACCACGTGCTCTGGGACAAGGTAATTTTTTCGTAGGATTCACACATAGAATTGGTACTGGAAGCTGAGAGTTTTAACCCTTTTTAACCATCTTACCTGGTGCTACAATACTTAACTGGACGGACTTGAAAACATGGTAAACACAGTCTGCTGCATGCTACTGTCTTTGCGAGCAATTTCACCAGTAATTACAGATATTGAATATTTGAGAATCATTTTTAGGGCTGAGGGTGTAGGCCTTATACCACTGCTGATCAGGCATTCACTGTACGTAGACATCCTTCTGCCACAATGAGTACCCTACTGGACAGTCTTTAAACAGTACTGCTGGCCAGCGGCATAAAGATGGGTTACTACAGTCACTATTGCATGAATTTGATCTCTTGATCTCTACAACAGTGGAGCACATGTTCAACACACTGAAGGATTAGATGGTCGAGGAATTCAGCCAGATGACAGATCCTGTTACAGAAACAATACCTCCACTTCAGAGCACCAAAGGTGAAGATTTTCATCTGTTCTAAACACCAACCCATGCAAGATTATCAGGTGTAACTACAGAAGGAACACGAGCCAGCAGCCTGGGGTGTAGCACTTGTTGAATCGCATGCAACCTTTCATATATGCAGTTAAATTACTAGAAAAAATTGCAACTTAGCGATGCAATCAGGACTTTGTCCATTTTAAGATCGTCCCCTTAAGGGAAAAAAATTGTCGACCCAAGCAAGATATAGGCGGTAGGGTCAGAGCATGTGAAAAATGTGCATTCATTATTGGCTTTACTACATGCAAAGTTGTCTTTTTTGAAGCCTCATCAGGCAACACATTTGAGTACAGGGGCGATGGACCTAGGAGCTGTCAAAAAAAAAAAATAGAAAATCAGTGGAGCTCCAACATTGTCAGGACAGATTGTGTATCCATTAAGGCACCACAGCAACAAACTGATGTACAATGTCGGGCAGGGGGTGATTTATAGCCACCCAGGCTGCAGAGCCTATGTCACACATAATTAATTTATATCTGGCTGGGATTCTCTAAGAATCTGCAGAATGGAGAAATAATGCTTTGTTTGGTATTTACCATAGCAACCGACAGACGGCTGGAAGACAAATAAGCCCCACAGCTATATCAATCATTGTAATGCGACTTGTGCAAAAGAAATGTGGTATAGATTACTCCGGTTGACAAACAGAAGTCACCGGCACAGCACCTAACTCCTCATTTGTATAATTAATATGACAGTATGCGCGAATGGAAAATGAAGCAGTGAGAGTGGCAATGAAGTTCTTATCCCTGCTAAACTTTCTCAATCAATAAAGTTTAATTATTTCTGTTTATATAACAAATAGTTTGTATTCTTAGTGCTGCACAGTAAGCCCCCTTAAAAGATAGCAGCTATTTGTCTGACTTAAAGTGTTTGAGACCAAGATTTCAGTGTTTGAAGGTGCCACCAATAGGCAATACAGGCAGTCTTGAGTCCTTCAAATTCCTGAGGAAAGGGATTCCCCAAGACATTCATAATTACAAATCGGCTAGAACCTTTGTAATCTCCAATTCTCCAAAAATAACATAACACCTACATTTGGCCCTTAGGAGTCCCAGAATGGTGAAGAACTATCGGGACACCTAGGAATACTGGCGCTAAAATCCATGTTTACCCAGATTCCAGGACTATTCCAATGAAGATTCCCACTGCTCTGAAGTCAGATTACCTCAAGGGGATAGGGCTCCACCATACTTGTAATTAGTGCCTAAACAGTAGCTGGGCATATTTCACTATTAAAGTATAGGTACTCGGCGACATCGTTTTAGGAATGGAAATTAAACTTCAGGAGTTATTACAAAAACAAAAGTCAGGGGGTACACAGCATCCCCTCTGTCTGCAGTTTGCTAATCCGGTGGGCAGACTGAACTATCACCAAAAAACACACACTCGCATCACAAGTATAGGTTCCAACAGACTAAGTTAAAGTAAGCAAAACAGAAATCAAAATCGTTTAAAGAGCTAGCTTGACACAACGAGGGTAGTAGGAGACAATAATTTCGATTCATCAATTTCTCGTCAACACTAACTGAAGCATTAAGATCGCTTTAATTAAACAACATTCTGTGTGATAAGATTGAAAGAGCTATAAAGGAATTGTAATCGTTTTTCGCAAAGGACATTTGTCCTTTCTCAATTTTTTTAAAACTAATATGGAGGATTCTAAAGCCCCTCATTTTTGTCAAATCTGAGTCATGCCCGTCATTTTCCTAGGCGCCGGCTGTGTGACACAATGCATCCAGATTATTTACAGACAGGCTGTGCACAACGGATTTTTGCAGGTAATTCATATGATTGGTAGTGCATTGATGGAGACGAGTAAAGTGTCTCCAATTTTGGGTCATGTACCCTTCAATAGCTACCATAAGCATGTTAAGACACTGGGCACTTAAGCCGAAGAGGAGCAGCGTGTACTTGTGAACTCTTCATGCCGTGAACGTAGAGGTTTCCTGCTCAGCTTCCATATCTGAACATGAATTTTGTTCAGTAAAAGGCCAATTATCGTGTCCCCATTGGAAGGGGTATATCTAATCAATGTTAAACAGTTCTTCTTGAAAGAGGTCTTTGGGGTGAATAGGTGGAAGGGGTGAAGGTCTGTGACGGTACTCTGAATCCCATCCTTTTGTTTTACTCAAAGCCGACTGTGTTACCTCAGAAAAGCAATTCTTTTCACATCAAGAAACAGTTTCTGGATAATGTCTTATTACTTACCGGTAATCTTCATTACCTCGATTAGGGTCCTCCCCGTCCCAGTCCTTACAACGTGAGGCAGTCCTGCCTCCACCCAGCCAATCACAACGCCAGTATTCAAAGGTTACATAAGCCCCTCCCACCTACCGCCATGCCTGTTATCAACAAGACTCCGACACAAACACAGCGGGAGGGCGGGAGGGTACAGGACTGGGACGGGGAGGACCCTAATCGGGGTAATGAAGATTACCGGTAAGTAATAAGTCATTACCCCCTCATGGGTCCTCCCCGTCCCAGTCCTTACAACGTGAGGAACTCACAAGCAGAGAACCAACAAAAAACGCAGGACACCAGGGATCCATGCAAAGCACAAATCTGTAAAGATCAATCAACAGCAACGTCCAAGACGCCAACAGAAAAACAGCCAGCAGAGGCATGTAAAACAACAAGCCAAGAAGGTAGCATAAATACGAGACGGGACAGCAGGTGGCCGCCCAACAAACTCCCAGATAGAAAACCCCTGCCGCCCCAGCCCAGGAAGCAGGCACAGAAAGTGTCTAACGACCCAGCAACAGAGACGGAGGAGGCAGACCCAAAGGACCGAAAAGGCAGGCAGACCCCCAAACGCACCCACCGACCACCTCAGAACCGGAAACCATATCCCCCAAGCCAAACCTCTTTAGGAGACAAACAGGGCAGGAGAAAAAGGAAAAACACCAGGGAACGAAGGTGGGAAAAACCAGAGAGTCCAGCGAACCACCAAGGAAGGGGGAACAAGGGACCCCCCAGCAGGCAAATCAGGAATAATCACCTCCAGCTGCCAAAGGAAACAGGAAGAAACCACAGGCAGAAAGGCCGGAACAAGCCACAAACCAACCCAATCCGGCAGGAACTCCCAATAGGGAAAAGAAACGAGCAAAGCAACACATGGAAATGCAGGAAAGTGAGAGACAAAGTCCGCCAGGCGAAACCGCCATCCCAGAAAATGCAGAAAACCCTGCGTATCTGCCGCAAGCCATGCATCAGACAGGATATCCAACAGGACAACATGGAAGGAAAAGGTCAACCACCACAGAGGAAACAAACTGTGTGGAAAAACCCCACAACATCCAGGGATCTAGGGCCACAGCCCAGCATCACCCTAATAAAGACCTATCCTCAGGACTACGCACCGCAGGCCCTGGCAGCGCAGACTGGGCAGCCAATACCAACAACTGTGAAAAAGCACAGATTGAAACTTTATCAACCCAGGTAATTGGACAGCAGAGGCAGGTCCTGTGAACACCAGTAGCCCTTCACAGTATTCAGCGCAGCCCCAGAATCTGCAAAAATGTCATCCACCTGCAGAACCAGGAAATTATGCACATGGAAACAGCCCAGGCAGGCACAGGTGAAGGCGACCCTTCACACATGGTAAGCAAACCCGAGCAATCGAACCAAACAAGAAGTCACCACACAACAAAGGAAGTGCCCAGCAACCTCCAAGCAACACTGCGCCCAAACCCCAAATCACACAACGTGAGAACGGTGAAATGAAAGAAAAATACAAGGGCAGCCCTGTAGTCTCCACCCACAGCCCCAGGTCAAAAGACCATGACCGTGGGGGCCGGACGCTGCACTAGAACCACAGCGCCGGAACGACCCAGGGCCAGGACACCACGAAAACTCCCCGCCCCAGCCCAGCACATGACCGGGGAGAGTCCCTCACCCCAGAACAGGAGCGCAGCTGACCGGGGGACCGGAGCGGCTGCGCAAAGAGAAAAACACACAGGAAACAATGCAGAAGTAAAAAACTGCAAATGAAATACTCCTTTGAAATTCACACAGTAAAATAATGCAGAAGCATAAAACAGCAAATGAAACACTCACGGCACCGTCCTGAAGAAAAACAAACAGGAACCGGGAGCACCAGCGTTCCGACCGCCGCAGGAGCAGGAAAAAAAACAGGCATGGCGGTAGGTGGGAAGGGCTTATGTAACCTTTGAATACTGGCGTTGTGATTGGCTGGGTGGAGGCAGGACTGCCTCACGTTGTAAGGACTGGGACGGGGAGGACACATGAGGGGGTAAGGCGGTGTTAAGAGGAGACGGTAAACATAGGACAGGGGGAGTCCACAACCCTGCACAGCCAACAACAGAACTCAAGTTCTTTGCATCAACAGATTCCAACTCACTTACCTCCCCCACAAGCCACAGCGTCCCAGTAATTAGAAGGGCGCCTAGTTATTGTCTGTACTCCTGCCCCGCTAACCAGAGACATTGTGCCACAGCCTTATCCATTGGATCCTCTAGGAGGTAGGAGGGTGTTTAAGTACTCACTCCCTGCAATTACTGTGGCAGCTGGAGTAGGATTGACCAGGAGAGGGTTAGGGTGGGACAGCAGGAGAGGGAGGGGGGGGGGGGGGGGGGGGGGAGAGGGGGGTTTTGGTAATGGGTTTATTTGAGTTTAACTAGTTGAATATATTTCTACACAACTTTATAAGGCCGCTGACGATACATCATATCTCCTGTTCGTTAAGTTATAAGTCCAGCTTGAAACTGATCTATGTAACTCTTATATCATGCAGAACAATGTGAAATGCTTGGCTAGATATATTTGTGATGTGTCTATTACTGTGGGGAAGGGTTAAAAAAAGACTATCTAGCAGAACATTGTTTGAGATGTACATGATACTGCGGTCAACAATAAAGTGTGTTAAAAAAAAAAAACAGATTCCAGCCCACAAGAAAACACGAGGCGTTTGCACTCCATTAGAATGGGAGGGTCCTAGATAGTGAGGAGACATTAATTTCTGGCGCTATCCCATTCACTCTGCAGAAATTTACCAGCTTCACTCTGGAAGAAGTGTTTTCAACTTAGCAGAAGCATCGCTCCTCCTGCTCAGTGCAATGTTTCCCAACCAGTGGGAGTTTAAATGTAAATATTAGCCATCCCCATACAGGGATTATACTTCAGTAACGGACTAGCCCTGCAAATGTCTTGGAGCTGCTTCTCATTTTGTGAAGTACCTACTTCCCTGTACCCATATCAAGAAGAATGCAGGAGGAGCCAAGATCGCGTCCGAGATGGCCGCGTTTTAGCTCGGCTCCGTTCGCTTTCCTGTCTGGAACGTCTATCCTGTGTTTTATCCTGCCCCGGGAAGTATTCTTTGATAGACTATGGAACTACGACATTTCACAGGCACTTACCGTTTGATCCGTTTGTTCCTGGGTGCCGCGGATCTGGGCTGCACCCTCGTCTGCTTCGGGGCCTCCGGAGCGAGCGGGCCTGACACTTCTTGGCGGCGCCCGGGCGGGGCGGAGCGCTGTGGCCGGCCCTTGGTGGAGGTGTGGGTTCGGTCGGAGAGGCCGATGTGCAATTAGACCGATTACGGCTATCCGGGCCTGATCCGGCGGTCCTGCGGCCTGGTGTTGGGGCGCTGCCTTCCATGGACGGGGTTGACCGTGTATGTGGCTCGTCTCCCCTTTGTTCTCCGGTCCGGCCATTTTGAGTCCCTTCGCCCGGACTCGGAGAACGGAGCCGGTAGCGTGTGGGGAGCCGGCGACCCGCCTTCTTCTGGTGGCCCCCCTTCCTGCTCTGGTGGTGCCTCTGCTGGTGGTCGGCTGTCTCCTGTTTGCCCCACTGGTTTCCGGACGGGGGTCGGAGTTTGCCGCGGCCCCGCCAGGCTTCTAAGATGGCGGCCGACCCCATGTCTCTCGGCCTGGCCGAGACTGGCGACGCTGGTCCGCCGCATGGCACGTTTGCTGAATACCGTAAAGGTGAGCCTACGCTTGGCGACATCCTCGCCGCCTTGCGCTCCTGGAGTGCTCCCATGGCCGCACCTATCATTGCCCTGGAGGAGGATCATTTTGCCGGGCCTGCTGAGCCCCCCCCGGTGTGTGCGGCTTCATCTCTGTTGTGTGCTGCTGGAACTTTCCTGGAGGTCGTGGGCCCGGCGGCTGCCGTTGGTGTGGGTGTACGGATGTCTGCTGCCCTCCTTCATCCTGTGCTCCCCCCTGTGCAGGGGGTCCGCCGGCCGGGTCCCGTCCGGACCGGCCTTGTTGGATCTCCCTTTCCTTTTTTGCCTCGAATGGCCGAACGAAGATCCTGTGGGTGCTCCGCCGGATCGGCTTCCCTCATATTGTCGTCGGAACTGTGCCTGCATTGCCTGAGGTGGTCGCCGTCCTTTCCTGTTCATCCGGGTCGCAATCGATATGACTTGTGTGGATTGCCGATCGGACTCCCTGTTATTCACCTCCTGTTCCACATGATCTGGTTCCTTGTGCGTTGGACGACTACAGCTTGGGATAAACAAGGACAGGGTTGAGATGAACTTGCCTCGGTGGACTGTTATCTTGCGGTATGGTCGGATGATCCGTTTGTAACTGTATGACTGTGTTCGATTCTCCTTAATGTTCCTGGAGATTATCCTTGTGCTTATTATCTTCCCGTGGGTTCTGAGTATTTTCGGACGGGAGGGTGGGAGCTGATGGGGTTTTGATTATATGGCTCCTCTCCCGTTGCTACTTCCCTGTTGTCCCTTCTTCTTTTTGTCTTTGTGGTTCTTTCTTACTTTTATCTCTTCTATATTTCGGGTTCTGATTAGGGCGACAGGCACGCAGCCGGGGGGTAGGCCATAGCCTTCTGCAGGGGTGCAGGGTGGGATGTGCGGGGTGGGGGGGGGGGGGTCTGTCATATTGTGTTCTTCCCTCATTCTTTTTTTGGTTCTATGGCTCTTATGTATCCCCTTTTTTCGAGACGCGGTGTCGGCATGTCGCCTCCTGGGGTGTTTTTGCTAGCATGGGCCTTCTGGTATTCCTGCCGTCACGGTTTACTACGCATTCATTCCTCCTGTTACCACTGATTCCATGTACTGATCTATTCTTGAGTGCTTCGTTAGCCGTGGGGCGCGTGCAGGGATGCTGCGTTCTTCCTTCTCCCCCCCCTTTTTTTTTTCCTATGTCTTTTCCCCCCCTTTTTTTCCCCTCTCCCCCTTTTTCTTTCCTCCCCCGGGTTGTTGTGGCAGAGGGCTCTTTGTTTTGCAAACCTACTTTAGTTTTGTGTGTTTTTTGTAGTGGTGGGAGGGCGCTGGGCAGCGGTTGCAATTGCTTATTACTGTGGGACTCACGTTCTACCTTTGCCAAAATGTACCTGTTCTTTTTGAATTTTCCTGTGTTCGATACTTCTGCTTGTTCGCGGCCCACCACGGCCCTCTGGACTTTACGGATTGCCCTTATTCTGAGACACCCTTTCTTCTATTATAAAATCAACCTTCTCTCATCCTGTACGTGATGGTTGCTCGGTGGCTTTTTGCCTTTGCTTCTCGTATGGATCGCTGTGATATCCTGTGGGAGCTTCTGTATTGCCTGATATATTTATTTTATTGTGGTGGCCGGCCCGATGGGTTGTAGGCCCGTATCTGTGAGCGCTTTCTGTACAATAAAGGTTTAAAAAAAAAAAAAAAAAAAAAAAAAAAAGAAGAATGCAGTCTGTCAGACAATCAGAAGGATGCAAGGCAAGACACTAAGGGGGTCCTGCTGGGTCTAGTGCAGTTCTGAGGTACAAGCCAAGAGGTTTGCCTCCACATATAGTCCTTGGTCAAGAAGGTCAGTGCACTTCAGCCTATGGGACCAATGCTTAAAAAAAAGGTCCATGAATCATCATCATCAACAATTGTATTGGGCCTCAAAGTAGTCCTGAATTGACAAGAGTAGTCTCCAATTTCTAAGGCGCTGATTAACAAGGAAACACCGATAAGGTATGTTTTTTTTTTTTTAAGCATTGAAATCCTCAGAACACAAGCTGTAGTTCTTTGTATGTGGAAAGATATTTCATCATGAAGAACAACTGTTGTCATGTAGGAGTATTGGAGGCTAAAAAGAAAGATCCCGTGACACTTTTGGCATCAGAGTCTGATAGTAGGGCGGGTCTTGATGGCAACAACTCATTTTTGTGCTATGGAAAACAGATGCAACAATATTAGAGGGCAATAACCCTTTGAAGAAAGGTAGGCATCAACACGTTCTGACAGCACTCAGCCTCCCAGGCTTCAGACCCTGACGAGAAGGGAGGAATGAGCGGGGGCACATGCCACAGCGTGAGCAGAAACCCCATAAATACAAAACCTCGTGAACTACTCACCTCAGGCTGAATGGCTTTAAACACTGGCATGTCCATTAGTGTTATCTGACCCTGAAAGAGAGGCAAGAAGGGATGTTAAAAGAGCGGTTGTGTACTTATATTGCAAGAAGACAGATCAAATATGTTTAACCATTCTACTTAAGCTCTACATGCCTGATAATCCAGACTACCCCACTGAGGAATCCTGTATTCACAAACAGTCTCACCCCTCTCTCTCTACAACTGAAATCTCTTGCTCTTCTGTCCAAAAAGGCAGTTTTCCTACTCTCTGCCCCCAGTAGTTAGTCTCCTCCTCAGTATTCAACAGTCCCACTTTTCTCTTCCAATGTGTAGCTTTCTCTCCATGTTGCACCAGTCAGTCTTCACATCTTATTTGCAAAAGGCAGCCTGCCACTTTCCTGCAACAAGCTGCCTTCCCTTCATTTCGAGGCATGCAATGCTTCCCTTCATTCCCAGTGGGCCCTCTCCTAAGTCCACGCCCACCCGCACAAAATGGCATTTCCTCCCCCAACAAGAGTGGGGAGTCTCTCATATTTTGGTAGTGCTTAATTTGTACAACAATTGGTGCCAGGCTTCAAAGTTGTGGTCCGAAGCCCACGGTAGGTGCATACCAGTGTCTGGACTGCCGGGTCTCGATTCCACCTCATACCGCTTTCATCCACCACCACACAACATATGTCCCTTTCTCTCACTCATGCAAGTTCTTTTTCAACCCTGGGTTAAAGCTTTCTCACAGTTTTTCCGTCTCTCTTACTCTTTCATTTCCATTTGGCTGGTGTTCTTTCTCTTGTTCTGGATGAAAGTCTGATGAGGAGAAATAAATGACGGGGGGTTCCACCTGTAACCACTGGCTCAAATTAAGCAATGTCCATTGCCCCCAATAGGTTGTTCCACCATGTTGCAAAAGGTACTCTCCTAGAACAACCGACCAGGAAGCCACTATGTTTCCTCCATCCTACACAACGTGGACATCTGTGCCTTAAAAAAACTTGCCGTATTTGCCATCAATTGGAATTGTCTCAGCCTCCTGCAATTCATCTGGTGCTGAAGGGTGTGCTAAGTTGAGCATAAATTTGAATGTTTTGTTCCCTTTAACAAAACCTGATGACTGAAGTAAAATCATCTATAGTTCATTCAAAAAGTAGAGCCTCAATTTCAGCCAAGTGTGTTCAATACTATGCTTACGCTCCAGGACCCTGGTGTGTCCAGAAAGATACCAATCCAAAAAGGAACAATTAAGGCTGCAGCTTTCCTTTCCCCACAGAGGAGACCTTTTACATAGGAGACCGTTTTCAAAGCATAAGAGAAACTGAACGACATTCCGTACACTATAGTATGTGGAGTTGATATTAAAGGGTTCCATTTATTTAACTTTAAGCACAAAGCACGCTGAAACAATGAATACTGTATAAGTTGCCATACTGAATTTAGTTATACAAGCACAGAACACACACTCCATTACATTTTTGCCTGGAAAAAAATAGAAATCAGGTGTAACTGAGCTCTCGGTGAAAAGAATTATAAAAAGAAACAGCATCTATACAATTAAAAATTTGTGATAATGCAAGTGTCACAGAAAATCGGATTCCACTGAATGGGTGGGCTTCTGGATTTTATTTTTCCACCCAACAAAGCTCTTGAAAAATGGCAGGAAATGCCGAAAGAAGACATTAAGTGGCTGATAAGCAGAGGAGGATAGGCCCAGGTGTACAGAGGGAATGATACAACATGAATGATGCAGGACAGACCACATCAAGTATATATATATATATATATATATATATATATATATATATATATATATATATATATATATATGTATATATATATATATACACACACACACACACATATATATATATATATATACACATATACACATATATACATATATACACACATACACACACACACACACACACCTTTGGACCAGTAATGTGGGAGCAGACAGCCTAAAACACATCTTTAGGAGTGCTGGACTGATGACGTGTCACCTTGAACACTCTGAAGAGAGTACGGTGAAGCAGTATTGATTAGTACAGTACTGAGTTTTAAGGGGGATGTTTGGAGCTTGTAGTTGGTTGGAGTACCAGAAGAGGCCTGCTGTCAGTCAAGCCTCCTGCAGTCTGTGGCACCAGTCATGCCGTTATGGAAGGATTTTTATTTACAATATTTAACAGTTTTATTTAGTACAACTGCACCAATTAGTATATGCTTTCTTTACATAAGAAACGAACATATACAAATAACTTAATAAACCACTGCAGAAGAAACTGGTAGGTATTGGGAACTAAAGCAAAACCGTTGGTCTTAAGGAAGCTCAGTGTGTTGGGAATGCAGTGTCCAGCAACATGCAGTGGGAGGATATGGGCTCAGAGGAAATGGAAATCAAGTGCATGATAAAAAGCTGTTTTTAGTCGACTTCAAAAGGTCATGAAAGAAGGGTGGGTCCTCAGCTTAGTGGGGAGAATTCCAGAGATTAGCAGCAGTTCTGGTACAGGCCTGTTTTGTGGTTAGAGAAGTCCTCAATTTGGGAGTCTCGAGAAGCAAGGAGTCTAAGACGCCAATAAAACAAGAGAATGAAAGAAGTAGGAATGGCTGTGATGAAAGTGCAACATCTTAGGCACAAACATAGCCAGTGTGACTCCACATTGTCAGAATAATTTCGAAACTGAGAAGCAACAAGTGACACAATGGTGTCATTACGCTTACACCTGGTCCCCAAAAAGATATAGAGCAAATGTATGTACTTGCACTCCTTTAGGCTTGTAGCAGCAAAAACCATTGTATCAGACACTCAAATAGCTTTGGTTTGCAAATTGTAAACCAATCAAGTATTCATTCATCTTAATGCAAGTTATTTTTAAGACAAGCACTACATTAAAACAATCTTTTTAATGAATTCTGGCAGATGAGGTGGTTTAAAAAAAGACCATTCTGAATTAGTTTTGCTCATAAAGTGAACTTCAAGGCTATATAGTAAGTGACAAAAAATATGACTTCAAGTCACTTAGGTATCAAAATCACTGTCTAAGAAGCCAACCGCTGCCTTGAATGTTAACTGTGAACTTTGTTCTATAAAGGACAGACTGTCATACCAACGACTTCACTACAGGGCAGCCACGTCTAATATAAACAAGCATTTGCAATGCAATAGGTCTCACATTTGTGAGAGTTTGCGCTATTAGCATTGTAACTGACAATGCCTTTTATTTATGTGTTTTGAAAACCTGCAAGCAGTACGTAAACGTGCACTTTGTACTTATAGTCGTTACTTATGAGAAGAAAACTGGTAGTAACTGCGCCTCTTACTGCCAGCCTTGCTCATCGCAAGCAAGTATTATAAGTACAAAGTGTGTGTTTACGCACCCCTTGCAGGTTTTCAAAACACATAAATAAAAGGGTGCCTAAAGCTGAAACTCGTGCAAATGCGAGACATATTGCATTGAAAATGCTTGTTGTAATATGGAGTCTTTGTCTGTGAGGGGGAACGGGTGTCTGTGCAGGCCTACTTTATGGGTGTTGCCGTTATAGCCCATTAGCATCCACAGTATGTGCAGATACACACAAATCCTATTTCTTTGTCTGGGGCAGATTTGGTTTTGGGTTCTGAAAATGTTGTCACCTGCAATAGACAACCTATATGTGGCACCCGGTCTTAAGCACTTGTTAACACTGTCAAAGAATCTCCTCCCTAGGATACCCTCTGGCCTTCTAACTTTCTGCTGCAGTATTCAAGCCAGCAGGAAGCAGCACCAGGCTGCAGAACTCCTCAATGACTCCTCAATGGTCTACACACCTCTGTAAGGTTCTGTTTGAATCATGATGGTCACAGGTTTGAATCTCTAGAAGCCGGGATGACTCAGTCTTTCATCCTTATAAGGCCCATAGCACCAGTCTTACTGGAGATGGGTGGCAGCAACACTATTTATTTGCAGCATTTGAATGGTGCACATTGTGTGGCACCAGTGGGTCTTTCTAGTGCTTTGAGGCATCACAGTTGGCACTCTCAGTTTTCCATTGCAGACTGGAGCCTGAGACACCAGGTGATGATGTTTGGGTTGGTATGCCCTGCCTGGCATGAGGCCGGGCACCGGGTTAATCCCTGGTACCCTGGATGCTAGGTAATAATGGGGCCTTTCCATGAGCTCAGGGTGGATTAGTGGTGAGGGTGAGAGGAGGCGTGAGGAGACAGGAGGCTCCATGCCCGATAGGTCGAGAGACCACTTGACAACTCGTAGGTAGCAAGAGCTACATAACTTAAAAGGTTATGTGTGAAGCGCACCTACACTCTTGGCACTGAAATAATGGGTGTTTACTGTTACCCAGTCTGAAATATATAAAACAGCAGTGGTTCATCCGGCACTAATTTCCTATAATATTATTTTGGCAAATAAAAACAAAATCAGTGCATACACTTAATGTGATGAACATTATCAAGGTCTAGCCTCGTGCCGCACAAGAAAAAAAATTTCAGTGTGTATTTTAACAGACAGCACTTTTGCCGGCTATTTATTCAAGCCAGTGAAGCTTGTGTGCAGTGGGTTCAAGGGCATTTCCAACTCGCTCGTAGCACAGAGTTCTCATCCGGGCAAAGCTTGATGGGGACCCCTGAGGGACTAAAACAGCCTCACAGACACATACGTGACCCGGGAGAACCCTCAGAAGAACACATTCCACCCCGGTCTGATTGGACTTTTTCCTTTTGTACACAAACCAACGTTTGCACTTGCCGTTGGTTCTTGTTCACGTATTCTTTGTGCATAATAAAACCACCCATGAGGCTAGACGGTGAAAATTTACATTACATTGAGTATGTGTACTGATTTTGTTTTCTAAACCACATTTTAAGAAAAGGTAATGCAAATGACCCACTGTTCCGTATATTTGGCCAGGCTCACAGCGTCTGCTACTGGTTTGTGTACCTCGGAAGGATGAAAGGCAGAACTGACCCGTGACCGACTCCTGGTTTGGATGAGTTAGTCCACCAGTCGGGCTTTGCAATGGTTTTGAAAAGCAGCACTCAGAAAACAAAGTCAAACATTTGGGAAAGCGCGAGTGTAGGCTTGTGTGGGCAAATAATGGTCTTTGCATTGCACTATGTTAGCTACCTCAGAGCAATTCTCACTGTCAAAAAACAAGCAATGGGTGCCTTGATGCTCTACGGATGGAGCAGTTATGGGTCCTTCGTTACAACTGGGATGCCGGACGATTAGTAGGTGCCTCAACTGAGTCATATCAGAATATGCCCTCCATTTTGGCCACTCAAGCCCCGCCCCAGTGAATGAAAGGTTTAATAACTCTGGCCATCGATCCCTTTTCATTGGAAGCCTGCTAGAGACGCATTTATCTTGGACTGCTGATTGTTGAATTAATCAAGTACAACAAATGTTTAGAAGATGCTCTTAACTCTTATCTCTGTCGAAGCAGCCACTTGTTTTGTTGAAGAGCAGAGTCCTGAAAGATCCCCATAATGAAGCATTTCACTTCCACTTGTTTGTATGGCATAAAAACTCCTAATGACTCCTCCAGCCCCGAGAGAGAGCGTAAGGCAATCAATGAGTTCTTGCTGCTGCTACATTCATATTCATCAAAATCAATGTCCTATTGAAATGACATCTTTAGATGTTTGGTCGCGGAAAGGGCACCAGCAGTTTAGTCTGAGCATCATTTGTTTTGCATTATGAGAGACTCCTGAGAGCTAAATGTGCTCTCTTTCAACGGAGCAGCCAGAGATGCTTACCCCCGAGCTCGGTGCTCTGCGAAGAAAGCGTGCCATGCTGGGGATTGTTTTTTCGAAGGTAGAACTGACTTAAATCAAGACTCACAAAACAAGCCCGCAAGTGGTCCGCGCGGGCACCACAGCGAGACATCTGTTTTGCATTATCGGGCACGATAATGCAAAACAGATGTCAGCCGTTTGGGTAACAGACACCAATAGGCCATGGGCGGGCAAATGCAGGACATGCGCCCGCATTTGCCCAATTGCGTGCTGTCTTTGTTAGAAAGATGCACGCAACGCCCAATAGCCTGCAACGATAACAAAACTACACGCACAAGCATGTGGTCAGGTTTCAGAAGCCCTTACATGAAGTCTCGCTGTGCGAGCAATGCTACGCACTGCAACGCTAGCCGCGAGACCTAAAAAGGCACATTGACAAACTTAATACCTGCTACTCTGTCTCCAAAAGAGCTTTTGAAGGTCAGTTCTGAGTTCAAGAACCCAAAGGCTACTACCGACAGTGCTGCCCCTTCCTAGGACTTTTGTGACACAACAGCCAAGCACTTTATAAACAAAAATTAAGACATTCAGCAAACCTCTTTGCAGGATTATCCTCTTCCCTCTTAACGCAAACCCCCTTCCAAACATCCAACCCAAGCAACTAGGGCAAGGCAAAGCTTTACTCAAAACACAAACCAATACAAATCTCAAAAAAATATTTCACTATTATTGCACTCTCTCAAATATTACATATGTAATCCCTATTCAGGAATACATCTCAATACTGTAACATGAGCCTCTTGCTCTTCATTCTCCCCTTCCTTATTTTCCATCTCTGCGTCCTCTTATCCTAGTCATATGCCCATCCTTCCTCTTTTCTATCTCAAATCCAATCTCCCAAGAAAATAATACACACATTTCTGACGTGCTTCGGACCACTGTAAGATAGTCCTATCCCAGGATCATCTAGCTACATACATGCTCCATCCTTATCCACCACCGCCACAAGATATCACATGACAATACAATCTACAACCTATCATACCAGTAAGCTAAACGCCTCATTACCCAGACACTAAACATTTACAACCCTTCTCCACATATTCAATGCAATAAGTCTAAACCTCTTCTGCCCACATACTAGCTACCAATAATCTCATCTCCATCATTTCTCACTACAGAACTACCCATAAAAGCATGCTACGCCCAATACAACAGATTAACTTCATCTTCCATGCAAAAAAATCAATGGCACTGGCATACATACCCCTCCAAATTGGAACTCTCCAACCAGATTAGAGGTGGCACAATTGTAACAAGAATGGAATCCTGTTGCAATCGCACCCTTCCCCCTGTCGGACCTTGGCATATCTACCGGGCAACCAACCACCTTTACATCAGACTATTCAATCACCATATGCATTACCCCTCAAACCTCTACAACTCCCAGGGCAGAAGATGTAAAGGTCCCAAATACAGTCCCCCAAACCCTGGTTAAAGGTGTTTGGTATGTGGCAAATTCAGCACTCTGGTGAACAGAGAAATGTAGGAATTCAGGAGTAAGGGACTCGATCCAACCACACAAGAATACCCGACAGTCAGGGCATCAATTGATAGATTTGAACTCTAGTAATAATGACCACAAGTCAACACAGACTTATGTTAATCCTTCACAGGGACACTTCTTTCCCAGAGTAGATCAATCAGTACAGCTACCCACTGCAGCTACACAACTCTACTGGAGGAACAAAATAGTCACAAGAGGTCCATGTGAACCACACTCCGGACAGGTAAGCTTCAGCTGACGGGCCAAACGGAAGTCCGAAACCCCAAACACCCACTGCAAACAACCACACAGAAATGACCCACCACAGACAGGTTAAGTTGGAGGGTGCAACACTCCATTCCACCTTTTGAAACACTGCACAAGGATAACACTTGCCCTCCAAACACATGCATACTCCAAAATGACTCAGGAATAATCTTCCCCAGTAGGAAACTTCTGCTTGATGAATAACCAAGCAGATCAGTCTGTATGAGAGCCAATAGATCTACTAATTGGCAAATGAACCAGGTTAAAGAGCACACACTATTTAAAGGTTCCAGTTACAAACTCAAGGCTTCATGAATACGCTAAAAGTACAGAGGTCGGCAGGATCAAATGCTTGGTAATGGCAGAACTCCATTTATGGCAGCAAAGATCATTAAGAGGCAAAAAGACAAGATTTTTTTCAAGATCAACATGGGATCTATTTTGACACAATACTTTTAAATGAAAACTACTTGCAAAGTCGGTGGTTACCCTGAAAAAATGAACTAGATCTGGTTGCTGTCAACAAACTACACGCCGTGATCTAGCAAATCACTTAAGAGATTCCAAGCTTTTGTATACTGCAATGGTAGAGCAAAACATCGCTTCCCAAGGAAGGTGAACATGTTTGACTGAAAGAGCAAACAGACGTGCGAGAAACTGGGTACAGAGGAGCAGTATATGATGGACGAGACCAACTCTACAGAAGGCACTCAACGATCCAAGCAGTACAGCTGCTAGGAGCATCAGGAGCCACGTTGGGATGTTCAACAATAGGGCAGCAGGATTAGCCAAAATTCCAAAGCTTCATTTCCATGCATGTAGAAGGCAGGGTTTCCTCTCATGGGCACTGTACAAGAGTAATGAAGTAGATCAGTTCCATTGATGTCAGCGCAAAATGCAAATGGAAATACAGGTTCCAACTCCCAGGAACTCGGAGGGATTAGACAGTCCAGGAAAAAACCCTGCTGTACTAGTTTTGCAAGTCATGATGGCCTACAGAGTTTTCCATCCAATTGATCATTCATGGAGGGGCAGTAATACGGGTCACTCCGTGGTTAAATGTAACAAAGAAGTAAAGAAATTGAGAACAGGGAGGTGCGGGTTGGAGTGATGGAGGGCTACTGAGTGAGAAAGTTTTGGTGTAAACAGATTGCAAGTTAGATGCATCCCTGCAAAAATCAGGAGCACACGTAAAGCAATTCTCGTTAAAAACGAACTGGTACAGCTGTGGGATGAAAAGAGTACTTCAAAAAGCGTTGCAGAAGTGAACATCTTTGCAAAATGGAGAAGAACTTTAAAACAGGAAAACACAAAAGATTAGCATTGGTTCCTGCTAAGTCTGACCTGCAAAGACACTGCAACCCGCATTTTATTTTTGCCGGTCAACAGGAGAGATCCTTAGATGTTATTGCTTATTGCCTGACAGCCACCAAAGGGAAGCTACTGAATGGCCCTTTCAGCATGAACTGGTGTGCCCATGGACTTCGGCAGAGAGAAGAACACCAGACAAGGGAGTTAAGAGTGTGTAGCGAGATATACCACACCGCATTACCCTGATCATAGTGCCGAAGATAATAAGGAAGAGTTCCCATCACCAACCCTGATACCTTTTGATGATTAATAGGACATTGGTAGTACTGAGATTGACAAGGCCTGACCAAAATTAACTTCAATGATATGGCACGTTTAAATAAGGAAACCTTTGATAACTTGGTCCATGTAGAGTGTAGATTTCCATTGCCAACATATCTTTCCCATTGCATATTAGAGTACTTTGTTTACCACTGTTCGATTGCTAGGAAAAACAAGCATTTACAATGCAATGGTTTCGCCTTTGGAAAAGTTAGACCTATTGGCATTGAAAATGACAAAATTTGTATTTATGTTTTGCTTTTGAAAACAGATAAATAAATGGCATTGTCATTTACTTTGCTATTAGCTTAATCTCTGCAGTCACTCTGCACTCCCTAGCACTCCCTAGTCACTCTGCACTCCCTAGCCCTCCCTAGTCAATCTGCACTCCCTAGCCCTCCCTAGTCACTCTGCACTCCCTAGCACTCTGCACTCCCTAGCACTCTGCACTCCCTTGTACTCCCTAGCACTCTGTACTCTGCACTCCCTAGCACTCTGTACTCTGCACTCCCTAGCACTCTGTACTCTGCACTCCCTAGCACTCTGCACTCCCTTGCACTCCCTAGCACCCTGCACTCCCTAGCACCCTGCACTCCCTAGCACCCTGCACTCCCTAGCACCCTGCACTCCCTTGTACTCCCTAGCACCCTGCACTCCCTAGCACTCTGCACTCCCTAGCACTCTGCACTCCCTAGCACTCTGCACTCCCTTGTACTCCCTCTCACTCCCTAGCACTCTGCACTCCCTAGCACTCGGCACTCCCTAGCACTCGGCACTCCCTAGCGCTCTGCGCTCCCTAGCGCTCTGCGCTCCCTAGCGCTCTGCGCTCCCTAGCGCTCTGCACTCCCTAGCACTCTGCACTCCCTAGCACTCTGCACTCCCTAGCACTCTGCACTCCCTAGCACTCTGCACTCCCTAGCACTCTGCACTCCCTAGCACTCTGCACTCCCTAGCACTCTGCACTCCCTAGCACTCTGCACTCCCTAGCACTCTGCACTCCCTAGCACTCTGCACTCACACTCAGCACTCACACTCAGCACTCACACTCAGCACTCACACTCAGCACTCACAACTCTGCTCACTCACTCTGCACTCACTACTCTGCACACTCACTTTGCACTCTGCACTGCAATTACAGACTTAGGCAGCTGTATAAATTCATCTGGTCAATCCTGAATTAAGATCCTTTATATTAACAGGCAGAAATCACTTTTCTTCGCCAAACTCCACGGAGTTAAAACACAGCTCAGCAGAATAGGCAATGCGGCTCCAGTGCTTACTCTCATGGAGGAAGTGAAGAAAAACAAACACATTCAGAATTGTTAAAATGCCTGGAATTAGGCCATGTGATCTTTATTATATTAAGTAGTCCAACGGCCACTTACCGAATGGCTATTAAGGGGGCAGGCGAAACCCAATAGGTGGACCTCCTCCGCAGACACGAGGTGCAACGCCTTCACCACGACCACCGGCGCTCTCCTCCCCCTCCTTGTGGGGGCAGCAGCACCAATGTGTGCACAGAAAGATACTAGGCCTTCGCGCTCCGACATTGCCCTCTCATCCAGCAGGCTTCGGGAGAGCCCCAGCGCGCAATGACCACTCCCTCATCGCAGCAGTGATGGCATTATACCTTTACGTGCCCTTCCTCTGCAAACCCCAAGACTGGTGAAAAGGCCTCAGTAGCGATCTAACGCCCCTTCTCTCACCACAGCTCAGCATAGCCTGTGTAGGTAACACTCCTGCCAGCACAACGCCCGCAACCCTGCAGCCTCCGGGGATAGCGGCCGTGCCAAGGGCGTCCCGTCCTCTGCCCTCCTAAATCAACACTTCATTCAATTATTCAATGCACGCGCTGCTGCTCCCTGGACAGGGGGCAGCAACCGCCGCCCAATCACAGAGGCCATTGGCCAAGGGTGGGATTCACTGTCATTCACGCAAAAGTGTCCTCATATGGACTGGTGTTTCAAAACTGAATGAGATAATTCACCACCCTTGAAAGTCCCCATATATCGTCCACATCGGCCAATGACAATGTCAATTTGGGGGCACACACGCTTGTACAACATCGTGACATTTTTTCATTGCATTTTGTTTTTGAAGGTCACCCTGATTTCCCGATTTCTCCCTTTTGTCTTCTTTTTTAATCACTTATGATAGTATTTGTACTTTATACGTTGGTATTTTATCTAATGATTCACATGGAACCGCGGTCTCTACAGAATCGTGTGTACATCCTTTGCATACATATGTTAACCCTTGCATGATTCGAAATGGCCTGGCCCTCTTCGACATGCAATGCAACACATATTCAATGCCAGCACTGCAAGCATACTTCTGGTTCAGCCGCAGTAAATCCTCGCAGAGGGGCACCGCTGCCTGGCAGCGGAACCCATCCTTCAACCTCCGAGCGCCGCGTATCCAAAATGTTATCATTTCTTCTTCATCTGCAGCCGGCCTTTCAAACCGATTGCTCTTGCAGAAGACTTCATTAAAGCATCATTACTGGTGCCGCGGGAATCCATTTAATTACAATTTGTATTAATGCACATGTTCCTAAGTGCCGCGCTGCCAGCCCTGGACTTGATTGGCCTTTGGTTTAGAATAAACACGGCCTCCCCCGTTTCTCCCCGGTGGAGCCGGCTCCAAACCATTTCGACACACAGCGGCCCTTTCAGAGCCGCCGAAAAGGGGAGTTCCGGAACGAAAATTACGTCGTCACCAGAAACAAGGGCAAGATAAACAACATTGGTGCATTTCTGAAACGCAACCGAACGAAAATGTCGCTCCCTATAAGAACAAAGGGAAATGTATGCTCAGCTGCAATCCTTTTCATTGTTTCAAAAAGTCAAGATTAATACATGAGAACTGCAGACATGGATGTATTTGTTAACTTGCTGATTCAAACCCACCGGGACTGCCGCAGTTGTTCGTCATCATTCCACGACTGATAACGTTGGTATATTTTTGGTTTGCAGTTACACATCACATGTCTAGCCCAAGAAACAATCCAGTCTCTGCTGAGCGCCACGTGATTGGCCGATACGATTTTGTTAGACGGACTTCTGTGGATACCAAAGGGTTAGCCTGCCTGCCATAGTACTATTTATAACAGTAATTCGGTCATATGCAGAATTCAGAAAGTATCTATTTCTAAGGAAACACAAACGGGGCACTTGTAGCGTCTAACTGGTCTGTGCATGCCATAGCGCCTCGTGAATACAGGGGTGAGGTCAACTGTGCGCTGCAGGGCTTTCAGGGGCTGTGGAGACGCGGAAGGGAAACAGGGCAATTGAAATTATGAGAACTATGATGCAATGCAAATATGTGAAATAGAATGCAGTAGAGATGTGTAGTTCCTCAAGTGATGTACACGATTCTTGACTCTGTTTCTGCACCGCCATCCTGGCCTCCACCTCAGCCCTTAAGTGCTGCGCTGGGTTCCTGCCTTGCCAGTTTCACGCATACACGGACAGGTGTCTTTATAAATGGAGTACGCATTGGTGAATAGAAAGAATCAGGCGGGCGTCCACCACTCGTACGTAAAATGTACACGGCCCTCTTAATATTTTAGAAATGGCTCTCCTTTTCACAGGATGGGCAGGGAATGCCCAAACTCACCGCACCCTTCAGACTCCGCCCCTGCCACACACTTTCCTTCAGAACATCAACAGTCCCCCAATTGGCTAATGATAGATAGCTCGTGATAGCGGAAAACAACAAGATATAGTGTATAACACTTTCAGCAATGCGTCAAACGTTCACTCAGGGGAAGCGCCATGACGCACGAGCTCGATGCGCATGGGGAGACATTAGTAATTGTGTGCATGATAGCGAATCACGAGGAGGCACATTTAGGAGGCACATGTTGCCATCAGATTCCAATGGCAACATCTTCACACAGTACTAACGAAAGAACTGGAGAGCTGTAATGTTTACCATGTGGGGAGGGGGCAGGCGGCAGGTGACGTCACACATTAAAAAAGCGGGAGGGGGCGGGAGAGGACAAGAACGGCGGGAGGGGGGCGGGAGAGGACACGGACGGCGGAAGGGGGCGGGAGAGGACACGGACGGCGGGAGGGGGCGGGAGAGAACAAGGACGGCGGGAGGGGGCGGGAGAGGACACGGACGGCGGGAAACGTGCACAGGAAAGCGAGGGTAGGGCGGAAAGGCACACGGAGGGGGCGGGGAGGGGGCGGGAATGGACAGCGCATCAGTGAAAGGGGAGGGAACGGGAAAAAACGTAACTCCGCCCAGGGAAAAAATCTCAGGAACGCCCCCGAATCTGGTCTGGCCTTGACGGACAGATCCGGCACTCAATGGCTAGCCTCCATTTATGGAGCTAGCCAATGAGAGCCGGGGGACGTTCCAGAAGTCCTTATTGTCAACAAAGGATTTCACCTGCGCTGAAAACCTGCGCAGAGCGCAGGCTTTCGGCAGGCGAAACCCAAAAACTGGGTGATATATTTCAGTGAACTGACCAGACCACAGCAAGTATCTCTACCTAGCACGCCCTTTCATTGCCAATAACTGCTTAGCACTGCCCTTTGTTATAAACAAATAAAGTGGATCGATCAACGTATACGCACAGCCAGCCTTCACCTGTAATTAGTGCTTCAAATCCTTAGTATTAGCATTCCTTTAATGGACAGTTAAAGTCCTGTAATTATGGCAAGCAGGACCAGAGCTGCCACCCAAGCGTTTATAACTAATCGGTAGATGGAAATATAATGTTTTCCAGTGACCAAGTATGGCGACATTAAATTGGATATTAAAACTGTTCCAGAAATTGGCTGGGCAAGACCATGCCAGTTACTCATTTACATTTTTCTGAGGAAAATGCATGTTCCCATGGCAGTGTATATAGCTGCTGCGCCCCCTCCTCATCCCCCCTCCTAGCGGAGCGTGAATCCACTGATGTGAGCAGTGATGTTACTGGGTGACTGTGGGTGCCCAGGTGCCTGGGCCCAAGGTAGCTGGAATGTCCATATGAACCATCTGAACACGATTGGGGGTGGCAAGCATGTATACACAGATGGCTAAGCCTGACTACACATGAAACACACAAAAGGTGATGGGAGGCTGCTTGCAATAAGCTTAACCACTATCAATCTCTCGGGGTAGCACTCTAACCCATCCTTCTTTTGCTCACCATGCCACTTCAGTTTTGACCTAGGCATATGCAAATCAATCTGAACCCTGCTACTCATGGGAACCGTCCAGCCGAACTGCCTGGCCAGGTACCATGAACCAGAACACAAGCAATCTAGGACCGGTTTCCGCCTAGCCATTGGCTCATCAGCCCATCACAGCTTGGTTACAGTGAGTATGGAACACATATCTGGGTATACCCATGCCACCTAGGGTGGTACATAAAACACTCAAAAGGTGATGGGAAGCTGCTTGCAGTAAGTATAACCACTGACAATCACTCGGGGTAGCACTCCAACCCATCGTTCCTTTGCTCACCATGCCAATCAGCCTTGACCCTGCTCCTCATGGGAACAGTCCAGCCCGATCTGTCAAACCAGGTCCTCCCTCACAAGAACCAAGCTGATGAACCGAAAACTAGGGCAAAACCAGTCCTGGTTTACTTGTGTACCGGTTCAGGGAGGACCTGGCTCTGCAGTTCAGGCTGGACTGTTCCCAGAGGAGCAGGGTCCAAATGCACTTGCATATGGATGGGGCCAAACTAGGGTGGCATGGTGAGCTAAAGAACAACGTGTTGGAGTGCTGCCCCGAGTGATTGCCAGTGGTTAAAAAAACTGCAATCATTGCTTCCATCACCTTTTGAGTGTTTCAAGTCTGACTATACTTAACCTCCTGTGCCCAAATCCAACCACGAGTATCAGAGCGCTTCTTATTAGTGTAATGCGGAGGCCAAACCTCACAGTACCTACAAACTAAACCTCAGGTCTGCATCGTCTGGATTCTGACAAAGGGAAGCTTGTGTTTTTGCTGCTCAAACTGTGCAAGTCCATAAATAATTCACTACTGCATCGTTAAATATGAGCAGTAAGATTAAACTTAATGCTGACAGTGCTATGAATCAATATGAAAGTAGAAGCTATCTAACCAAAGCAGGTACAGAATGTGATACAAGTGCCATAGGTCATGCTATTGAGAATCAAACTGAAAGTAGAAGCATTCAAATTACAGTTTTCCACTGGCACTGTGTGAGATCTATGACCGAGTGATCCTAGCCCCCTCTCTTTCCTATATTTCTTCCAGTGATTTGTTTTCTGAAGCAATTCAGCATGCTGCAGGGGCTAGTACACATTCCTCATGGACCAACCCAAAGCTGCCCAGAAGCGGGGACAGTGTGCTATGATCTCTGCACCAATCATATTGTTCTGGTGGCATTCAATGTATATAGGGACACCAAAAGTGAATTGGTGCAGACAGTGTGATTGGTAAGACTGATGTTAAGTACTAGAACACCTGATCAGTAATTGGTTCATGAATATCACTGGAGAAGAGCTGTACACCAGTGTAGCTGAGAAGGACTGTGAGCCAGGGATAGAACCCTGCGCTCTGCTATACCCCTTTCAGTATAAGACCAAGTCTGGGTCAAGACGCTGAGGGCAGTGCTGATGTAACTTACCAGCAAAAAAGGAGACCTGCATGTCTACAAAGAAGGTTGAACTGCATCTTTTAGGAGAAGTGTCTGAATGAAAGTGTGGTACAGAGCCGAGCTGACAGAGGACCTATGTGAGCAGTTTTCAGACTACCCCCGCTCCAGGGAACGAACTCGCCTCAAGCCAGCTGCTTAGGAATCGATCGCCATCATCATGCACTGCTGCACATCACCAGAAGGGGCCTGGGAAAGAGCCACTGCCTGTCACAAGGGTGAGTCTGCCATGTCCCATCCGCTTCCCTGCCTTCCCAGCAGCACAAAGCCTGTGAGCGCACAACTGTTGCTTTTGCATGTCTTGAGGATTATCTCAAATTCTCCCTCTAGCCTAGGAATTCAGAAAGATAACCAGAACTGTGTCCTCATCGCTCTCTGACATGACTTCAGGAGTATTAGCTTTTGAGGACTTAGTTCTTACCTAAAAAGAAACATTGTCTCCCGTTTTGTCCTTGCCAGCTTAACTGCTAGATCCCCACCACTGCTGGTTCCTTATATACTAGGTTCAGAATTGATGTGTGCCATCTGTAATCGGTATTTTGAGGTACTGGCACCAGAGCAAGCTATTACGCTCACCTAACAAGCTCCATAGCTAGCAGGACTCCAATAGACGGCGTCTATACCGGTGGACAATAAACCCCCTTCTCTAGTCCCAATGAAAGCGGAATTTGTGATTGCCATGGAAGATGGGCACTTCACTCTTTGGACAGTGAGGTCTGCAGGCAATACAGAGGATCCGGAGACGTTTTGTGTGCAGGCGCATCAATAAAATGAGCATCCTAGCACCAGCATTTAAAATAAAGGGAACAGATATGCCTACATGTTGGGGTCCTGTGCTCAGTATACCATAGGGCCAAAGCTGCCCCAATCGGAGGAGGCGCACCATCGCCAAAATTGGTCTGATGTTCTCGGTGCTCCTCACTATAGGGTATCCAGCCTGCTCCTATCTGAGAAGGACCAAGGCTGATTTGCAGATGACAGAGGGCAAAGTGGGCGAAAACATTTTTTATTAGAATATGGCCCACGGAAGTACCAGCAGCGGAGTAGAATTCAAATGCCCCACTTATCTCTTCCAACACTATGACAAAAAATAATATCACAGCAGTGCCAACAGACGGATACTTTCCATTTTAGTAGTGGAGTAACCTCTAGCCCTGTGATGCGTTACACAGAGAGAGACAGTCAGTGTTACCGTCTTCCCAATGCTTTCGCAAGTGTCGCTTTATTCTCTGGTGTTCCGAAGTTACTAGTTTGAAAATGCCTTCCAATGAATAACACAGCCCACAAATATTATACAGAATATAATATGGGTAACCACGAATAACGGGGATGTACGTCCGAGAGGGTCTGCTAGTGACATGAAATGGATAAGGAGAGTAAAGTGCAAATCTCGAGTTGTGTGAATGTTGCGCAGAACCCCCAAGGTGACAAGCAGCCACTTAACATACATTACTAGGTATAAACCACACCCCGTGTGATAATTATTTAGCATGTGTGGTAAAAATCTCACCCCCATCTGGCCCACTTGTAATAGACGCTTCCGTCTTACAACTTGTGCAATGAAAAACGCTAGGCCCGTTGAGAAAAGTAGGCTAGGAATTCTTGGTAATCTATGTAAACAATGTCTACATCGCATAGATCATCACTTGGGCTTCCACGTCATTCTGATTACAATAAGAATGGCTAGTTTTATTTTATATAGCCCTTCATACCTCACTTCTGCAGCTTTTAAGAACTGTATGGTGCCATTACTCACTCATGGTACTTACTTTACAGATCTTTCGGGAGCTTCGAAGAGTGAGTCAAGATAGTCAGGAATGGAACTCATAACCTGCCAATCACTGCTTAGTTGCAGCTGACAACGTCCTGCTCATTGAGCTTCTGCCCTTGCCCAAAAGGGCAAAAATAAAAAAGTTGGTGTTTGAACAACCGTATTTTAACTACTTCTAAAAGTCAACAGTCTTTAAAAAAAAAATACCCATTGAGTACAATCAGGTTCCAAATAGGTAAGCTTAGACTACTCGACAAAGCTATTCTTTGAGAGTGATTTGCTCAAACAGAACAAGTTTTCAATTTAACTGGAGTGCAACCAGAAGCTCTGGGTCACCTTAGGTAAACTATTCGCACCAGAAATACTCCCCAGTAATCCCTGATTGACCCAAGACTGAAAGACCAAGTAAAACAAGCCCAAAGGTCTACTAAAGAAAAAGTGAAATGTTGCTTACAGCATATTCTTCCGGCGTGACTTTGAGAACATCAAATACCACAGCATCGAAGCTTTTCTTTAATTCTGAGGAAGCTTTGTCACTCAAGGACTCTGAGCTGCTACTCTTCTGCCAAAAAAAAAGAAGGTAACATTTAAAAATACATTAAATCTGCAAAGACGACGTCTTGCAAATGCCAACCTGTCTCCATGGGAGAAAGATTAAATGAAGGTTTATTTCACCAGGAGGAAGCCTGCGACTGACATTTGACAGGAAAGTAGAGATATGTTGAACGTGCCAGAAAGTTTTGGGGAGCAGAGGAACCATTCTCACATGAGTCAGTGAAAGAGAGGGAGGGCTAGAAGAAGAAAGGAAGGACTAGAAGAAGAGGGGACACAAAGGGATTGAGAGAGATGAGCGAGAGATAAAGGGGCGAAGCAGATAGAAACACGCGAGGGGATGAGAGTTAGTGTGAGAGAAAGGAGTCAGGGAGAAAATTGAAATTGAGGTAGAGAGAGTGAGAGACTAGAAGGAAGGAGGATTGGTAAGGAAAAGCGAGAGAGAGGGAGAGAGAGAGGGAGAGAGAGGGGGAGAGAGAGAGGGAGAGAGGGAGAGAGAGAGGGAGAGAGAGAGAGAGGGGGGTGAGAGGGGGAGAGAGGGAGAGAGAGGGAGAGAGGGGGAGAGAGGGAGAGAGGGGGAGAGAGGGGGAGAGAGGGGGAGAGAGGGGGAGAGAGGGGGAGAGAGGGGGAGAGAGGGGGAGAGAGGGGGAGAGAGGGGGAGAGAGGGGGAGAGAGGGGGAGAGAGGGGGAGAGAGGGGGAGAGAGGGAGAGAGAGGGAGAGAGGGAGAGAGAGGGAGAGAGAGGGAGAGAGAGGGAGAGGGAGAGAGAGCGAGAGAGAGCGAGAGAGCGAGAGAGAGCGAGGGAGAGAGAGCGAGGGAGAGAGAGCGAGAGAGAGAGAGAGAGAGAGACACATCCCGCAACTATTAAGGATAGCAAACTCTGGACATCATTTTTTATTTTCTTTAAGAATGCCCCTCTTCAATCATGAAAAATTTAGGACCAGAACAAATTCGAAATCAAGACTCAGCGGTGAGGTTGTGAGATTGGTCTCAGTCCACCTAACTGAATTTCCACAGGTGCCTGTAAACACCAGGGCCAGACCAAACACCTAATTGAAGGGCTGACTGAGGTGAAAAGCAGGTCTGTGTCCGCTTACCTCTGAAGCAGTAGCCACGAGGTTAGCAGTGCTCGGCTGTCCATTCATGAGGTCCATCCTTCTCAGACCATGAGTGCTAGGTGTGCACCAAAGGGCTTTTGGTCACTTTATCTCCATGGCAGCAGCACAGCGGTCATCACTCCTACAAGAGAGAAAAGCCCAAGTCAAACAAAGTGGCACATAAGCCATCAGAAAAAAGTGAGCAATTTCATGAAAACATTTTTTTTCACACCTCCATATCCCTTCCCCAATCAAAACCTTGTCCCGTTAACAACGGAAAATATGGAATTGAATATAACTGTAAAAACTCTAAAACAGGATTCTCCATAGAGTAGCTCCCAAGCCACTGATCACTGTCCAGCTACCTGCAAGTAGCTACCCTGTATGCAGCTCAGCCATCAAAATGTTACGTTTTTGCTTGTACAACAACATTGCAAAGTGTGCATTTGAAGATGAAAATGTATGTATATTCAAAACACATATGCAGATGCAGATGTTTGGAGAAAATGGTTGAATTTTCGAATATATAGAAGGCTGATGTTTGAGTGGTAAACATATTTCTAATTGAAAACGTGATGAGGAGACTGGTTACTAATATCGCCTTGGTGCTGGGAGCATTGCAGCTGTATTATGTATATATAATATATATGCGGGGTCTGGTGGCTCAGTGGACTAATGCATCTACTGTAGGGGCCTGTGTTCGACTTTATGGTCACTGGTTTAAATCACGACGGGTTCACTCAGCCTTTCATCCACCGAGGTCGGTAAAAGGAGTGCCATTGAGTTGGGTAACAATAAACAACTGTTATTCAGCGCCTTGATACCCTTGGGTGATACGTGCGCTTTACAAATACACGTGTTATGTTCTGTTGTAAGGCCTTGCAAATTGAAATAAACTT
This sequence comes from Lissotriton helveticus, assembly GCF_964261635.1. Taxonomy (NCBI): domain Eukaryota; kingdom Metazoa; phylum Chordata; class Amphibia; order Caudata; family Salamandridae; genus Lissotriton; species Lissotriton helveticus. The sequence goes on along the minus strand of NC_136057.1, from coordinate 1,880,120,645 downwards.
TGTTTTACATTACTGCTGGTAACTCTACCAGCAGTGATCACCTCAGTTAACCAGGCAATCTTGCACAGGGTAGCCACTAATGTAATTTTGTCAGATGGGGTCACTATTACAACATTATTATTAGTAGTAGTTTGCGAGGATTTGTAATAACTAATAGCTCTTATTTCAGAAAAGGTTAGGGATGAATGATTTACACGCTGCAACCACAAGGAGAACGTAAATTACTATTGTACTACGTGCACAGGGGCTGGAAGGGTTTTTTGAGGCATTTCTGTAGCAGTATCTATGTAGCAGTAGTTAAAAGAAACTAAAACAAGCATTTGCAATGCAATAGGTCTCGCATTAGGAAAGTTTGAGCTATTGGTATTGTAAATGACAAATTTTTTATTTACGTTTTTTTTTTTAATAGCTAAATTAATAGCTTAGTTATTTACAATGCCAATAGTTATAACTTTCGCAAATGTGACACGTATAGCATTTGTAATGCAACATGTGTTGTATTTACGAGACTTACATGTATTGCTATTACAAATAACAATGGCTTTTAATTTTTTTTCAATAATTAATACTTAAATAAAAGTTGTCATTTATAATGGCAATATCTTAAAGTTTTGTAAATAACTTTTGTGAAGATTATGTTCAGTGTATTTTATTGTGCCGAAAATCCAAGAACAGAAGTGAAATATTGACATATTTTTGTTACATTTGTAATAAAGCTTGAAACATTGAGAGAATATATTTGAACCAGGTGTTGAATGGTTGCACAGATTGATGCTGTGGTGGCGCTGAGTGTTGTTGTGATGGCGAACAAGTGATGCTGTGGCGTTCACTTATGCTGTGGTAGCGCATAGTGATGCTGTGGAGCTCCTGAGTGATGCTGTGGTGGTGCGGAGTGATGCTGTATGCTATGTTTATTTTTGCTATCCTATGTTTTGTTTTGTTATGCTATGCTGCGTTTTGTTATGCTATGCTATTATATGTTTTGTTTTGCTATACTATGTTTTGTTGTGTTTTGTTAAGCTTTGCTATGTTTTGTTATGCTATGCTGTTTTGTTGTGTTTTATTATGCTATGCTGTTTTGTTATGCTATGCTATGTTTTGTTGTATTTGGTATGCTATGTTTTGCTATGCTATTATATGTTTTGTTTTGCTATACTATGTTTTGTTGTGTTTTGTTAAGCTATGCTATCTTTTGTTGTTGTTTGATATGTTTTGTTATGCTATATTTTGTTATGTTATCCTATGTTTGGTTATGTTATGCTGTTTTGTTTTGCCATCCTATTCTTTGTTTTGTTATGCTATGCTATGTTTAGTTTTGCTATCCTATGCTTTGTTTTGTTATGCTATGCTATGCTTTGTTATGCTATGTTTTGTTATGCTGTTTTTTATGTTATGCTATGTTTTGTTGTATTTGGTATGCTATGTTTTGCTATGCTATTAAATGTTTTGTTTTGCTATACTATGTTTTGTTGTGTTTTGTTAAGCTATGCTATCTTTTGTTGTTGTTTGATATGTTTTGTTATGCTATATTTTGTTATGTTATCCTATGTTTGGTTATGTTATGCTGTTTTGTTTTGCCATCCTATTCTTTGTTTTGTTATGCTATGCTATGTTTAGTTTTGCTATCCTATGCTTTGTTTTGTTATGCTATGCTATGCTATGTTATGCTATGTTTTGTTATGCTGTTTTGTTATGTTATGCTATGTTTTGTTTCGCTATGTTTTGTTGTGTTTTGTTATGCTATGCTATGTTTTGTTATGCTATACTATGTTGTGTTTTGTTATGCTACGCTGTTTTGCTATGCTTTGCAATGCTATATTTTGTTATGTATGCTATGTTTTGTTGTGTTTTGTTATGCTATTCTATGTTTTGTTGTGTTTTGCTATGTTTTGTTATGCTATGTTTTGTTATGCTATGCTTTGTTTTATGTTAGGTTATGCTATGTTTTGTTATGTTATGCTATGTTTTGTTATGTTATGCTATGTTTTGTTATGTTATGCTATGTTTTGTTATGTTGTGTTGTGTTTTGTTATGCTATGCTATGTATTGTTATACTATGCTGTGTTTTGTTTTGCTATGCTTTGATATGTTATGCTATGCTTTGTTTTGTTATGCTTTTTTGGAGTGCTATGCTATTTTTTGTTGTGTTTTGTTATGCTATGCTTTGTTGTGTTTTGCTATGCTATGTTTTGTTATGCTATGTTTTGTTTTGCTATCCTATGCTTTGTTTTGTTATGATATGCTATGTTTTGCTATCCTATGCTTTTTTTGTTATGCTATGCTGTGTTTTGTTATGCTATGTTTGTTTTTCTATGCTGGTGAGGGTGTGTGAGTGTGTGAGTGTGGGTGAGGGGGTGTGAGGGGGTGTGAGGGGGTGTGAGGGTGAAGAGGTGTGAGGGTGCGTGAGGGTGAGTGAGGGTGCGTGAGGGTGTGTGAGGGTGTGTGAGGGTGTGAGGGGGTGTGAGGGGGTGTGAGGGGGTGTGAGGGGGTGTGAGGGGGTGTGAGGGGGTGTGAGGGTGAGGGGAGTGAGGGTGGGTGTGTGAGGGTGAGGGTGAGTGGGTGTGTGAGGGTGAGTGAGGGGGTGTGAGGTTGAGGGGGTGTGAGGGTGAGTGAGGGTGTGTGAGGGTGAGGGGGTTTGAGGGTGTGTGAGGGTGAGGGGGTTTTGGGTGAGGTGGTATGAGGGTGAGGTGGTGTGAGGGTGTGGGGGGTGAGGCTGAGTGTGTGCGAGGGTGAGGGGGTGTGAGGGTGAGGGGTTGTGAGGGTGAGGGGGTGTGAGGGTGAGGGGGTGTGAGGGTGAGGGGGGTGAGGGTGAAGGGGTGGGTGAGGGTTGCGAGGGTGAGGGTTGCGAGGGTGTGGGGTGCGAGGGTGTGAGGGGGTGTGATGAAGTGTGAGGGGGAGGGTGTAAGGATGAGGCGGTGTGAGGGTGAGTGAGGGTGTGGGGGTGTGCGAGGTTGAGAGGGTGTTAGGGTGAGAGGATGAGAGAGGGTGAGGGGGTATGAGAGTGTGTGAGGGTGAGGGTGTGTGTGAGGGTGAGAGGGTGTGTGGGGAAAACCTGCATGTGGTCACACTCCGGAAGGAAAAACAATATTCCAAGAGGAAATGAAGCCACTGGGCCTGATATGGAATCTGTGGCTAAAATGAAGTTAAAAGGCCTCGGGCAGTGAGTCTGGCTCTTAACACTGAGGAAAATCGAGGAACACCTGGGGTTTTGGTTTTTAGGAAAGCTACCCTGCTGGAAGAGAGGGGGTTTTGTTTGTAGGGGTAATTGATGCAGTGTGTGTTCACTACGTTAAGGAACATATTGCTGATTTCTAACACGTTGCAGTTGAAATTGATATAAGCATTAGTGTTCCTTTGCATGTGTTCTAGATATTTTTACGCGCCGATCGATCCACAAATAAGAGCGGTACTAGAGATTGTGTTTTTCCGTCTTTAATCAGTGAAGCGATCGGATCAATATTTTGCAGAGCACTTCTAACACGTGCTTAATAACACGCAGACTCCGATTGCATTCAGTGACTGGGCAACGAATGCCCCTTGAAGACGGGCAGTAATGCGCAGTGCATGAGATTACATGTACCCCCGCTGTTTGGCGGCTTGGTGAGGGCAGCTAAAATGAGACGGCGCCATTATGAGCACAATGCACGCGAGAAGCAGGGGCCGCCCACACTAGAATTACCTCATTAGGAAACGATGAAAATGCCACTTAGGAATCCACTTACTGCAGGCGACTCACTTAGCAAATATGATGAGGTAACAGACCCGGTCTGCTGCGTGTTATCACTGCGACGAGGCCCGTGCATTGAAATAGAGCAAGTGTTCGTCACCTTTACAAGATGAAAGTAACATGTGCGACAGTGAAATTGACAACGCTAAACAGAGCCTATTTTACACACGTATTTAGATGAGACATTCTAGCTTCCAATAAAAAATAACGTATTACTAATTAATCATCGTTAACGCCCTGACAAAAATGACCACGTGGAAAAAAAACGACGAAACATCAGATTCCGGACTTGTTTGACAGGGATAAATAATAAGGAAACAAATACTTTAAATCTCCAACTAAACCGATTCCATAAATGATTGTTTGTGTTCACATATATGTTCCATCAAAATTGAAAGATCCGTCCTTCGTGTACAAGACATTTCCGACCTTCGCATGTCATTCATTTCGTTCTTCAATGAACTCTAGAAGAATGGCGACCCGACTCACTGTTACAGCGACGCGAACAGGAGGTTGAACATGTCATACTGTGGGCAGATGGCTAAAATGAAAGAAACACAGTCGGGCAGCGGGCCGATAGGCACGTGGATGCACTTGTGTCCCTGAGTTTTATGGGATTTCAATGCCTTTCATTTCTACTCTTCAATATAATAATAAGGCATAAAACAGCTTGCAGTGACCAAAACCCAAAACTAAACAAGTCCCCGCCGGGCCGCCGCGCTGCCTGCGACGACCCGGAAGCGGTTGGCCAGCCGGCCAATCTCATCGCGGCCCCAATGGGAAGTCCCGCCCCATCGCGGCGAGAGCGAGCTGCCCGAGGAGCCACGAAGGCTCCTGATTGAGTCCCGGTCCCGAGATGGGGGACCGGGTGAAGAGCGGCTGAGCGCATGGGGAAGGCGGGGCTCTCATGTGGTGAGCCCCGCAAAGCGCTACCGCCGCCCGAGAGCCAGAACCGCCGCCGAGCACCGCCAGAACAGGTGAGTGTGTTGAGGGAGAGGAGGGGTGAGTGGGGGTGGGGTGTACGCGCGTGTGTCTGTTTGAGTGTCTGTGCGTGCGTCTGTGTGCGCGTGTGTGTGTTTAAGGGGGGGTGCGTGTGTGTATGCAGTGTGTGTATGGATGTGTATGTGCGCATGCGTGAGTGAGGCTTTCTTTGTGCATGGGAATACGAGGCACGGCGACGTGCGCGCTCACGAGGTACAATCTCGGCGCGTGGCACTTTGCTGTCCACATTCCCAAATACGGGCAGCATTAGGTCTGAAGCAGACAACCTCAATGCTCACGCATTGAGCGTAGGTCTGCTCGACCTAAAAATGCATGCACCCATATCTCTTAGCTTGCATTTTCAATGCCAACAAATCACTAAGCTGAGATCATTCACAGGGCCTTTCAGGTCATACAGTTCTTACACCAGCTCCGTCTGCCCTACAACGGCAACTCAACGGTTTTAGGGATTGACTTATCCAACATTACCCCTTCCTGTTCCCTCACCAACCACCCTCGCCTCTTATCACGGCTATATCATGCTGACCAATTTCCCTTTCTCTGCTGTTGTGAAGGACAGATTCTAGAAAAAAGGTTTGGCTTTCACATGGACTGGGGCCTTTCCTTAGTCATTCTCCCCACCACACCCCACTATTCATGACACCTCAATGATGACCCTCTAAGATGCTATACCTATGTGTGAATTGTCCATGTTGGTGAAACTGTGGGGCCAACCGATCCCACATGTTTTATAACTCAGTTGTACTACACTCCCTTGGTACGCGTTTCCATCCACTCTCTTCTTCTGCTATTGAATGTCTGTAAATGAAGATGTGTTAAGCTGATGGTCACTCCGAAAGTTTTTCTTTTGCCTCCTGACTACCACCCTGCCCCTTGAGCCTCCACTTCCCCAAATCCCTTGGTAAGAAGAGGCCAGTATCCCACGCACCTTCCCCAACCAACTCACCACAAACTGCAAGATGTGTGGCATTCACATCAGTCTGGAAACCACCTCAAACAAGCTCCAAACACTAACGGATGGTTATGTGTTGAGGAAAAAAATGTGCTAAATCGCTTCTTAACCAATGAGGGCAACGGGAGATAATTTGCTTTAATGTGACCCCATTTCAAAGACTTCCAACTACACAGGCTCCTCCTCAATCTGTACTGATGGTGCTTACAAATTATTTACAGTGGGGAATATTAAATATATAGGTTTACCCATACAAACGTACAAAGCCTTCGTACTTTCAACAATAAAAAAATACATTATTAGTCTCAACCACAAAGAACATATCATATGTACAAACCATCTGATTTACTGGCCTGTAAAGTAACTTTTCAAACAAAATGCTGCCAACAAATTATTACAGGATTCGGAATCTCATAGGTAATCATTACGGGACACACCTGATATGATCGTATGCAAAAGAGTGTCACTGGGCACAATGCACCTTGCTTCTTAGGAGCATTATTAATCAATTAATTGATATATTGATGCTATGTGTAAATCAGAAGAGTGTTCGCCTTCAACAAACTTTCCTTTAATAATGAACGGAGATCTATTTGCGCAATGGTGTCATTTACATCTGGCACACGTGTTCTCGATATGAGAGTCTCTTTGGACTTTCACTAGCCCACTGGAGAGTTATTCAATGTTAAGGGTATCATTCACACTCTTTGGGAGCCTACGGGGATATCCTATGGGTGTCCTTGTTCATCGTACCATGCACAATAATGGGTGAGTAGTACTGATATCCCGTTCAAACCAAATGACTTTGTTGACTGTTTGTATGTGCTCCAATTAAATACATTGGGAAAAAGAAATGTGTCTGCTACAACTAAAGCAAAATAAAATCTCAACACTACTAAAGCGGACGAGCCTCAGTAAAAGGAAGAAGGATGTGAAAGTACCCTCACGTATGTGTGGTTTACACAGTACAGGACTGTTGATTTCACCTTCACAGACTAGTAGAAGCTTTCTCGAGAACTAGGACTGGAGTGGTTGTATTCAAAAGCATTGATTTTCAAACAGGTAAGGCTTTAAAGAGGAGTTCTAACATATGGATGGCCTGCTGCTGGATAGGACTGGAGTGGTCACCCCTTCAGACATGTGTTCTTCTAGATCCTGGACAAGAGGACATTTGATCAGACATGTTCCCCTAAAGGACAGGGTCAACATGGTCGCCCCGCTTACCAGTTCTTCAACAGGAAAGGGCTGGAATATCAGCCCATCCTATGTTTTTTTTGTGAATGACAGGTTTTATCTCCCCAACCTGCATGATCAGTATTCAGTGATTGTCTTTTTGAAGGTGCAGCCTTCAAGCCTGTTCTATGAAGAGGGGTGTTTACAATGCTATTACCCAATCTTATAAAAATACAAAGGCTATTTTGAATGCACTTGCATAACATTCCCAGGCCAGTCAGAAGCTTTTGTTGGACCAAAGGCAAAAACAGTTGAGGGAAGCCTAACCCGGAGACCCTAGTTTCAATCACAGCTTCACCTAACAGTGTTATCCTGGACAATTACTTTTCTGCTCTATGCCATCGTTTCAGTAGCATCACGTTCGAGAGCACCTTGAAATTCTTCAGCTCAGGGTGTGCATAGCACCACAAAAATCTTCTCATATGTGGTTTAATCGACAATGTTTCATCGAGAACAGCAAAAAGGTAATGTATAGGGGACACAAGACAACTGTCTTGCCTCCTAGGTCACTATTAAAATTGTCATCAGTGCAGAAGGAGGAAGAATGGGATACCCCATCCAGGATTGGAACTGCACCATGTCTAGACAGGAAACCTGGTTTCAATCTTGGCTTCCAAACTTGAGCAAACAGTGTAACCCTAGGTTATTATTTGTCTTTCCTGTCCCTCTGATTCCATGGTCACCACATCTGAGAGCACCATCAGATAATTTAGGTCAGGATGCATACTGTAGAATCACTCCTGGGTGTAATGTAAAAGATCATAATGTTGCTCCATCTATAAAAATAAAGGATTATATAGGATAAACAAACAACTGACTTGTCTCGTCAGTCATTTATAAAATTGTCACAGCAGCAAGGTAGCAGTTCACCACTTCTAATAAAGGCCACACAGTGCAGTAATGTGATCTAAGGCTCTAAATTGAAACAAGCCAGAATAAATGTTTTATGTAAAAGTTTGTACCTCAGCTATAAATAAATTGGCAGTCAACAACACTTGCAGTAGGACAGTAGGTCCAGGATGAGTTCAAAGCGGTTTCCCTTATCCCCCACAACGCTGCTTTTCCAGATAGGATGGAACAAAAACAAGGCTGCACAGAATTATAGGACCCGGCCATCACAGTCTCAGTACAACTGCCCTAGTGAAGGTGGAAGTGAGGCAAGAGATGCTTTAATGTTGGGTGTGTGGTTTTCAGCCTCAAGGCCTAGGAACTACTACTTTCCACACCCAATCAGCTTGGTGGGGGGTCTCCCCCACAAAAAAGGATAAATAAATAAAAAAGAGCTAATGGTATGCGTTGTCAAAGCATACTAACAAGTATTGTAATTACAATAGTGCCATCTAATGGCCAAACACGACATGTTTCATTTCGTGGTTTAGGAAGTCGTGCTAAAAAAGGTAGTGGTTAAGAATAACTCGTGGTTAGGCTTTCGTGGTTAAGGAAGTCGTGGTTTAGGCAGTAGTTGTTTAGACATACAACCACTACCAGTTGGAGAGGTCTTTTTTCAACCTCTAAAACTTCTGAAATAGAACTTTGGTTACACACCAGGAAACACATGGCAAAATTGCCCTCCATGTGTGCACCTCTTACAGACCACCTCGTGTATGGAATGTGCAATAAAAAGAAGTACAGCAATATTATGCGAAAATAGGAAGACTGAGAACGTGTCTAGTGGTTACATGAACTATAACTAGCATTTTTTTTTTTTTTTTAGCTAGCATTTCATTCGTAACTAGTAAAGCTCAGAACTGGCAACTGTTCTTTCTTGTTCTTTTTCTCCTTTATTTTTTGTTAAATATGTATATTTGTATTGTCGAGATTGCTTCACTAGGCACACCTCAGGTACCCAGATTCAAGATTACTATGCTTGTAAAAAAAAGTCAGAATAAATTATGTTTTGTATAGTCAAATACATCACGAGTGATTAATTTACATTTTCATTGTGTAAAGTACATTTGGCAGAATCCACTCCCATAATCTACCAATTTTGTTCACATATATTGAACATGCACTATGAAGCAAGGACTGTTTCACAATATTTGATGTTAGATAACTATATCCCTAGGAAAAGTGCCAGACACCAAAAGGGGCAATATTCAAAAAACATGTGGATGGAAAAGAGAAACGAGGTCTGCCCTCCTGTATTTAACTCCTGGTGTATGGAGACACCTGTAAACTACACTATATCTCACCCACATACAATTTTAAAACACAGGTCTGACACAGTTTATCAAAAGCAGAACATAAATGTCCACATAAGTGAAATAGCCACACCCAAACTAGAAAAACCACAACTAGAAGACTTACACATGTAGGCACCTGGAAACCTAGCTTTCCACTTGCATGTGGCCTCGAATTCCTGCTTGTTCCAGACTGATCCAGTGACAACCCAGCTTTCCGGTTTTTCCAGCTGGGGCTCTCCTGACCCATTCTTCCCACAAAAAGAAGCCCCACCCATCCTAGGACCTACTTAATGCAGGCCGCTGGTGCACCAAGGGCAAGTAAGTCTGTGCCTCGCCCAGTGTCAAGACCACAGGCCCTTCCACCCCCGAAATATACACCATCGCCAAGCATTACACCCTTGATCTGGGAAGCTGCAACAAACACGGCCACCGCGCCGATCCACGCGCCACAGAAGGACTGTTCACCGGCACCCACTTCACCTGATACTGCACACACCAGCCACCGACCAGCTCCATCCCAAACACACCACAGACACCACCTGAATAAGAACACCAACTAGTATGAGCCATTCTTAACACACGCTCACTATGCAAGCATTCCACAGAATTTTGGGACCTAGTTGCCACCCTTGCACCAGAAAGTCTTCCTCACAGAGAGCTGGCAAAACCCACATCCGCCCCGGACATTGTCACAGCGATCCCTGTCGGATATAAAAATCACTCACCAGGACTGCACCAATAAGCCAGAAGGAGGAACAGCCATCATTTACAATTAGACCATACAACGTACCACCACCACCACCCCATGTAACATCTCTACTTCAAGCTCCACACGGATGATAGGACAACCATCAGAGGCACCCTCGCATACAGAACCCCAGGGCCGCGCTCCAGCTTCTGCAACACAATCTAAGACTTCATTGAGCCCCTAGCCTAAGATTCCAAGGACTACATCTTCCTTGGTGACCTAAATTTCCAGATCAACAACCGTAATGACAAAAACACTGCGCACACCTCAACAGTATGAGCAGCCTCAGATTGGCCCAGATCTTCCACCACCCTACACACGCCACAGGCTTGACCCAATTTTCACCTCCAGCAACCGCATCAAAAAGAGCCATGTCACAGAACTCACATGGACCAATCACTACATCGTTCACTTCAGGATCCCCAGCCCCCGCACCACCACCCCCAAGATGACCAACGCCCCCTGCCGGAGGTGGAACAAAATCTTATTGAGTCCAGCTGGGCAAATTCCCTCTACATCTCAAACCCTAACTCTCCCACCAACCTCGAACAGGGAGTGAAAAACTCTAACGCCTGGATCACCAACTGCACAGACCACATTGTCCCCATCAAGAGCAACACCCAGAGAAAATCCTCCGACCACTACTCAAAAAACCCTCTGCCAACCGCAGCAAACTCAAAAACTACCAGCCAATCTCCATGCTCCCATTTCCAGCAACGTTAGTGGAAAAGATCATCAACAATCAATTGATGATAAATTTGGAGGAGAATGAGTTACACCCAATCTGGCTTCCGCAGCAATCACAGCACTTTAATCGGCTACGTTGTGACAGCTGCCGTCATTAGAGACACCAATACAGATGTCTCTAATGACGGCAGCCGTATTATAAGCTATTTGTTTTTTATCCTGTCACAAGGTAGCCATTTAAAGTTGCCACATAGCTAACTTTGTAGCCAGTTTTAACCACATTCACCTTAGCACTGCACTTCTCACCGAGCACACCAAGCTCACATAGGGTTTTAGTCCAACCCTCCTCATCAATATTAAAACATCCGTGTGCTCGCAGCGAGAGGCTTGTAGCCCGCGTAGAGACCAGGTCCTTTACGCAAGGAGTTACCCCTATGATAAGGCATGTCACCTTTGGTGTGCGTGGGGAACCGTCCTTAAAAAGGGATCCCCCTCTAGCACATGGTTGATAAGGTTCCTCTGCACCTCATACCTCTATCCTGGACCTTTGGACTTTTTTGTGTGAGGCAGCATAGTCAGATCCCATGGTCTCAACATAATTTCCTACGCAGACGTCACCCAACTCATCCTCTCACTCACCTATGACCCCACCACCACCAGAACGAACTTCCACAGATGCATGACAAATGTCTCCGATAGGATGAGCAACAACTGCCTGCAGCTAAACACAGACAAGATGAAAGTACTGATCTTTAACAACAGCAGCAACACATGGAATGACTCCTGGTGACCATCAGACTTAGGACCCTCACCCATTCCCTGACCTAAACCATGCTAGTGAGCAAGGACTCTTGGAAAAGAGACTTATCAGGAGCAATCCGCTCCTTTAACTCACTAACAAGTTATTAAAAGTGTTTTGTGTAAAACTAATGCGCACCACACCAATACGCGGGTTAGTGAAGCTTGCTTTTGTGTTTGCTAACAAGAACATGAACGAAGGACTAAAACTGCTTTAAATGGGGAAATCTTTATTGCGCATGCACCAACTGCATGTACGCAGTATGACGAGCTATTGCTTGCAGGGAAATTCTTGCTCATGAGCAGAAGGTACTAAAATGGAGTCATGAAGACTTGCGTGCATGCATCTGCTGGCTTGAACTAAATAGAGTGGTTTTTACTAAAGCTAACGCGAGATAAGTCTAATAAATAAACTGGGATAGAGTAGAGGTGGGTGGTATACAGTGAAACCATTAATTTTTTTAAGTAACATCTGTCTTTATGTCTTTATCACGTATTTGGGCCTCTCATGTGTAACTGAAGTAAGACGAGTCATGTGACGACTGCACATGGGCACTGAAAGTTAACCTGGAATGATGACTTGGATATTAAAGGTCAAGGTTGCAAAGTGTCCTAGCTTGGGAACGGACAGTGAAAAGTTGAAAGATGTGGAACTGCATTCAGACTGTATACAGTTTTGTTGCAAATAAGACTTGAATGAGGGTGGAAATAAAATTATGAATAAAAATGAAGAGGATGGGTTTGTGAACAATGGGCAAACTGATTTAGATGACATGTAAGCATTGTGTGATGATCTTCCCCTTTGCCTGACCAATTAGAATTCGTATTTTTACTATACTGAAACTTTAGAGGGTGGTACATGAAGAACGAAATGTATAAATGAGATTGCATTCGGCAAATCTTCTGACTAACTAAAGCTGAGTACGATTTGGGATCATCACCAGAAACCTCGGAATCATCATGGACTACAAGCTCACCATGAAATCACAGATCAGGGCAGTCTCCTCCGCCTGCTTACTCACTCCGTGCACGCTAGATAAGATCTTCAAGTGGCTATCCTACGCACAAGATACACTGACACAAGCCCTCGTCATCAGCTGACTGAACTACTGCAATGCCCTCTACGTAGGAATCGCTGCATACCTCCTACAGTCTTCAGATCATACATAGCGTTGTGGCCAAACTCATCCTCGGCCTTCCAGGAGAACCCACATCACACCCCACCTAAAACTCTACTGGCTCCCCATACAGAAAAGATGCCAATTCAAGCTGCTGATCCACGTACACAAGGCTCTAAACAACCAAGGACCTGCCTACATTAATCACAGCCTGACCTACTACTAACCCTCAAGACTACACTTCGCCTCCCTTACACTTGCCCATACTTACTTCATCGACCAAACCAGAAGTAGAGGATGCTCCTCCTCCCACATAAAAGGAGAGATTTGGAACATCTTCCTCACACCCCCAGACCATCACCTCACTTTCAGAATTCTTAATGACCCTCAAGACCTGGCTGTTCGAATAAGCCTCCTGGACCAGCAAGTGCCTGCAAGTGCCTGGATACCCTATCGGGTGATTAGCCGCGCTTTCTAAATCCTGATTGACAGTAAACAGTAGTACTCTAAAATGCTTTGTAGTGCAAGGTATGGAACCCACTAATAAAGCCTACCACACTAGGTAGGCGAGTGTTCATCATCAAATAGTATGCGAATGTATGTCAATTCCACAAGAGGCTTAGCTTTTTCTTCCTGGAGTTTTGTACTTCTCGCATGTTTATGGATTTTTTTCGGAAATTGTACAACAGTCCTTCACTCCTGCCACTCCCACCATATGGTGTTCGCTATCTGTGTTGTACCAGTCCTGTAAGTGCGAGAGAATAGTGCTCTACTCCTTCTGCTGCTGCCACTTGTTGTTCATTTATTACTTGTGTTATGGAAGGTTGCGCTGTTGCTATAGATGTACCTTGATTGTGTTGTGAAGCTTGGAATAAAACTTACTACTCAGCATAGGAAACAGGATTCAAATTGCCACAGCTTGTTTCAATGCATTATGTGAGTGTAAGAGTAAACCTAAAATGTGCATGCAGAGTTTAGTTTTGGAGTTACATGTGAAACAAGCAATTCTTTTAAATCGAGTTGGCAACTGTGTAAAATGTTAAAACATAGCTGTCAATCAGCCAATTGATGGCATTTTGGCCAAGAACACATGTATGCTGGGGGGTTGAAAGCCCATGATGAAAACGGGTTTAGTAACAATGGGGAACCAGAGATGGTCACGAAGGGAGTTCTCCCCTCCAATTGTAACCGCAAACTGAGGTGGGATGTGGTAAAATGTGAAGAGGAGAAAATTAACAGTATCAGGGATTTAGTTAAAGCAGAAACCTCCAGCCTTGCAGCGGTGGATTGGGGAGAGGTTCCCCTTGTGGGGCATAAATTACTGGGCCAGTATAAAACTTACAGATAAAATAGGAGAGTATTTCCTTAAAAACACCCAAAGGAATTCCGCGGTGGCTAATAGACCCCTGAAGGTGAACCCGTGGTATACAGCAGAATGCAGAGCCAAGAGGATAGCCATTGGTTCTGCGATAAAATCAAAGGATCCGATGGCAGTAAAATTAGCCAGAAAGGAGTACCGTGGTTCAATTGCCTCAGCAAAGAAAAACTGGGAGGAAGAGCATTGGCAGCAGCTTAAAATTGCTGCCAGCGGGAAAAACTCTACCAATTTCTGGAAATTGATTAATGCGTTAGACCGGAGGGGTGCTGATCCTATTTTAAATCACATTACCGAACAGCAATGGCATGCTCATTTTTTAAAATTGTATTGTGATGCTGCCGATCAAACTTTCCTGCTTCCACCAGCAGAGGGTAGTAATTGCAAACCCAGTTTGGAGTTGATTGATAATGAAATTATATTTTCCCAGCAAGAAGTTAAGGCCGCTATTCTAAACATACTTCCAGGCAAAGCGGCCGGCCCAGATGGTCTGCCCGGTGATCTCCTATTACATGATCCTTTAATCTGGGCAGAGAATATAGCAAGTTTAATGACTCTTATCCAGTTAGGCCATCCCGTCCCGGAATCATGGAAAGGGGCGGAGGTGATTACGATCTTTAGGAAAGGTAACAGAGAGGACCCTTCCAACTACAGACCAATTAGTTTAATTGACACTATTCAAAAGGTAGTTGGGCAGGGTCATTATAAATCGAGTTGAAACATGGCTAATGATATTCTTACGCACTTTCAGGCTGGTTTTAGGCGGAATGTTGGCGCAATGGACCAAGTCTTCAGGTTTTGTGCGGTCTATTGGAAGTCAGCATCAATTATTAAGGGCTGCCTGTTCCTGGCTTTCATAGACCTGAAAACCGCATTCGATGTTATCCCACGCGCCAAGCTATGGGAGATTTTACAAGCCATGGGGTTTCCTAGCTCCTTGCTGCAACTGGTTATCAAATTGCATGAGGACAACTATGCAAGGATTCGATGGGGGCGACAGGGTCAAATGACAGAGAGGGTACCAGTCAGCAGGGGGGTACGACAGGGATGCGTGATGGCCCCGACATTGTTCTCCCTCTTTATAAATGGGGTGGTGGACCATTTGAGGGAGGACCCGGCGGATGCCCCCGTCCTCGCCGGAGAGAGAACTTTTGCACTCCTCTTCGCGGACGATACCCTCCTGATGTCCAAGACCCCTAAGGGTCTCCAAAAATTACTTGACCGTTTTTCCCTCTTTTGTAATGATCGTGGGTTAACGGTCAACACTTCAAAGACAAAGCTAATGGTTCTATCTCCAAATAGAAAGGTCAGGAAGGTTCATCTTACTCTGTATGGTTCCCCTTTAGAGGTGGTGAACGAATTTGATTATCTTGGGGTGAGGCTGTCCAATAATATGAGCTGGGATTCCCATATTTCAAAAATGGTATTAAATCTTAAAAGGGTGTCAGGTGCAATATTAAAGAACCAGCGCCTTTCTATTAGTAGACCGGTCGCCCCTGCCTTGGCAGTCTATGAAGGGAAGGCTTTGGCCTCGGCAGTTTATGGCTCCGAACTATGGGGTGCTGAAAATACTAAGGCACTCGTAACTGCAGAAAACAAGTTTATTAGAGAGTTAGTCTCACTTCCAGTTTCTACCCCTTTGTTACCATTATTTTTTGATATGGGTAAAAAATCGATCTCGGACAAAGTTCAACTAAGGCCGCTGCTATTCTGGGTGCGCCTTAGAAGAACCCAGGAACTAGCCGAGTATGCCCGAGCACTGGACGAGTTAATATCCCTAAATGTTTTTAATCAAATAAAGTGGCTCAACAACCATAAGAAATTAGTAATATCAATAGGCCTGGGGAATCCTGGGCGTCACAAGTCCCTCCTGCAAAGCAAATTGTAAAGAAATTATATTGGGACTGGGTTGAAGCAAAGATTAATAACAACTCAAACCTGGGGCCTTTAACGACGAACTTTCTTGACCACAAACCCTCTATGAAGTTGGAACCATTTTTGGATTATATCCAAGTAGCTAGAGATAGAGCTCTGTTCTTGAAACTAAGATATGGCACCCTCCCCCTTAAAAAATTTCTGGAAAGGTGGAAGACCAAGGGGGAGATTGAATTAAAATGCCCAGGTTGCCAATGTCCAGAGGAAACCCTTGCACATTATTTATTTGCCTGTTCAGCCTACAAATCTGTTAGGGCTAAATGGTTGAAACCTGTATGCAGGGAGCTGGGTGTAAAAGACCATCGGTCAGCACTCCGTATTATTCTAACCAACACAGTTTCCATGTACATCATCTGTGGGGTTGCAAAATATTTGGGGGGTGCTTGGATTATACGTTCTAGACTGCTGGGTAATGCATAAGATCAAGATCTTGCTGCCTGGATGTCTGCCAATTGCCTTAAACTTAACGGCAACAAGACCGAGGTGCTGGTGGTAGGGGGAGACCGAGCGGCGTGGACGTCGGCGTGGTGGCCTCCTTGCTTGGGAATAGCACCCACCCCCTGCCTGGAGGCGAGGAATCTAGGTGTCTGGTTCGACTCCGATCTAACCTTTGGCACCCAGGTCAACCGGGTGGTCGGCACCTGTTTCGGGATCCTCAAGACCCTCAGGAAGGTTTTGGAGCTCCTTCCCACCAAAGCCCGCCGAACACTAGTGCATGCTCTAGTCACGTCCAAGATGGACTATGGCAACCTTCTCTACCTGGGAACCCCCGAGAAGAATCTGAGCCGCCTTCAGGTCTTGCAAAACGCCGCTGCTCGGCTAGTCCTCAGACTACCGAGAAGATCAGCCTCCAAAGCCGCGCTCCAAGCCTTGCACTGGCTTCCAGTCAGGAACAGGGTAGAATTCAAGGCCCTCTGCACCTGCCATCGGATCATCAATGGCAGGGCACCCCTTCCACTTCAGGATCTCTTGACACAATACGAGCCATCCCGTGCGCTAAGATCCTCTGGCTCAGGGCGCCTGACTATTCCAAAGGTGTCCAGAGCGAGGATGGGTGGCAGATCCTTCAGGTACCTCGCCGCATCCTGCTGGAATAAACTCCCGGTAGCGATGCGCCTGGAACCATCAGAGTCTATCTTCAGGGCTAAGCTGAAAACATTTCTCTTTGCCAGATAGCGGGCCTTCCCCTCAGAACTTCCTCTGAACACGCTCGCATCTCAGCGCGGGGACACGCCGTTGTGCGTCACCATTGCGCTCTACAAGAATGCCTATTATTATTATTATAAAAACTTTTTAATAACAAGCACTATTTTAAAACATTGTTTTTACTGTGCTGTTTTTAAATTGCTAATTGCTGTTCTGGACGTAATTGTAGTACTTTGGGTGGTTTTTATGTATTTGTATGTTTGTACTTTTATGATAAATATCTATCGAATAAAGTATTACAAATATGAAACTGTTAAAAGCAAGACTACAAGCCCCACAATGCAACATGCTGTTTGTGTGAAGGGAAAAAAGAAAATGCTTAAGGTATCATATGCTTTAGCCCCAAAGCGCAGAGCGCAAGGCAAAAATAACATTTTGCTTCTGGCTTTCTGCTTTTTAGGTCTCAGCTGGCGACAGCAGCACACATTTGAGAGCTATCTTGGAATCAATACAGATTCCGAAGCTCTCGGAGGTGGAGTTGAAGCCCCGCCCATCTTTTTAATTGGGTAGTGTCGTCTTCCATGCAAAAAAACCCAGAGAAAGATGACTTGACCCCGCCGTAACGCACTGGCATATTCCGGTGCACGGACCAAACACATCAGGGCCAAGTACTGCCTTAGTGTGCACACACATTATGTCCACCAGGGCACACAAGAGTTCACAAGCACGGCCT
Organism: Lissotriton helveticus; assembly: GCF_964261635.1. Lineage (NCBI taxonomy): Eukaryota > Metazoa > Chordata > Amphibia > Caudata > Salamandridae > Lissotriton > Lissotriton helveticus. The sequence continues at coordinate 1,880,103,008 of NC_136057.1, read as the reverse complement.
ACTCTTGCCGATCCAAGCGCCTTGGATTACGTTGCAATGTATTGTGCTGTGGAGCACTGTCTCACATTGTAAAGTGTTGTGGTGCATTGCGTTTTTGCCTAGGCTGTTGCATTGCATAGTATGATTTTGTTTTATTTGTTTTGCCATTAAGTGTGTTGTATTGCATTGCATTTAGTGGATTACAGTGTGTCAAAGCGCATTGGCTTGTTTTGCGTTCAGTTGCAATGCACAACCTTATTTTGCCTCGTTTCTTGTACTGCAGTGTACTGTTTCATATTGTTCAGTTGTGTTTTGAATTGAAATGCAATGCATGGTGTTGCATTCCGTTGTGTGGTTTTTGCTTGTGGTTGTGCTATACATTAGTGTATTGCGGTTGTATTTTTTATCATATTACACTTTTGACTGCATTTCAGTGTAGCCGGCAGGGGCGTGGCTAACATTGGTGCAACAGGTGCAGCCGCACCGGGGTCGAGGACACACTGCTGTATTTTACTACCCAGCAGCAGTCAGGGGCCATTTTCCGTGCTTTCACCGGGACACAGGGCAGCAGCACTGGTAGCTGGGTTATACTGCTTTGTTTTGCAGGGCACTGCAGTATATTGCATTTATTACATAGTTAGGAATGTATTGAATTGAGATCCATTGGATGCACACCTGAAGCTATTCTCTAAGGACGCAAGTGACAACGACCACCCCTGTCAGCAGGAGCTACTGCACCCCCTCCTGGCCGATAACTGAGGGAGACGAGTCTGGGCGCATCTGCCACCTGTCGGCTTCGGGGAGTCTCTGCATCAAATCTATGCGTGCACAACCTTTAAAAAAACATTGAAAATGCAATAGGTCTCGCCTTCAAGTTAAAGCCATTTGCTTTGCTAATGGTATTGTATAGAAAGGCAAATGGCTTTAACTTAGTGAAAGGCGTCGAGACCTATTGTATTTTTAATGCTTGTTTATCTTGTAGACCAGTGCTTTAAATGGGCCGGTACTCACCTGTACTGAGAACCGGCACTTTTCATTTTTATCACTCTGAGTACTGGCACTTCTCTGCTGCCAAGGAGAGTACCGGTACTCATCAAAGGTAGGCTTACTGTTTCTAGAGTTCACAAGCACGAACGAGGCTGTCTGACAGCCAAAGCACCTCTGTGACCCAACCAGAGCCACCTCTAAACTATTCGGCAGGGCTCATTCTCATAATGTCCGGTGTTCCCCACCACGCTGTGTTTGACAGAGCAGGGTCTATTCAAGCCCTGTGCTGTCAATCACATTTACACCATGGTGTGTATGTGTGCACCCACTCGAATCCAGGCATCCTGCTTACAGCAGCAATAGCGGCAATTAAGAAACCCGCGGGAGATAAGGGGTGTAAAATGGTCTTTATCCTACCAAAGTCTTTTGAATGCGTGTTTGCCTGCTTGTTTGTGCATGTTTGTGTGTGTGGGTGGGTGTGAGAAAAGCGAGTGAAAGAGGGAGAGAATCCAGACACTAGGGAGGTATTTTAAAGTACATCTGGGAATGTTTGTGTGAGCATTGCTGCTTGTTTCTGTGATTGCGCACTTAAGAATATATAAGTATTCGGCCACATAGTAGAAGTGCCTTATATGTCTTGTCCTTAGCCCCGCCCCTAGCCCCGCCCACTTGCTGCACTCATAGCTCATTGTAAGAGTACCTGCACTTTTTTTTCCCCATTTAAAGCACTGTTGTAGACCTTCACTGGTTAAACAGCCCAGTGAGCGAGAGGACATAGATAGCCTTTCAATGCAAATACCAGCATCTCGCTGCAAACAGCTACCGTTAAAGCTCCTCAGAAAACCTGCAAAAGGCGTCATTTACCACAAGAATGAGAGAAGCAGCAGTTAGATGCGACTAGAGACCTTCAGAAAGAAAAAATAATGTTCTGTCGCCACGATTAGCTAACTCTTCCGCGGCCATGAACTTCGTGCGATTTTTACGGTGGCCTTACAATCACTGTTCCCAGCAACGTGTGCGGGCGCGTGGCCGCACACGTCTTTCACTCACAGCGGCTTTGAAGTGCGCACACAGAGCACCCCCATCTCCCTAGAGGCAAGTATTCCTGTTGATCGCCGCGCCCTATAGACGGGCGCTGCGATCAACAGGAACACTTTAACAATGCAGACAATCTGCCCCCAGCTGCGCTGCATTAAGAAAAGGCATGCCTGCTATTAACAAAAGTCCTGCAGCAAGCCTAAAAGCACGAACTGTGCTTTCACAATCACAGACGCAGACAGACAACACAGTCTAAAGTATGGTGAAGTTCTAGTAAGTACTTGTGACGCAAGCGGGCAGCAGGCGAATGAAATGGGCCCCTGCTGTTAATGAGCTCCGCTCTTTGCTGCGGTCATGAATCCTGCTAATTTGCGAGCGACAAACCCAGCTAGTCCCACCATGGCCCGGACAGCGTCGATGTTATTATAACTCCCTGACTTCCTGGGGCGGCCAGAGTTGTTCATTCATTGCCCCAGACCACCGGGACCCCTGATTGTAATGTTGAGCAGCAGGCCAGAGCAAGCATGATTAGGGCAGTCGGTCACCGTAGAATAGAGAGAAGCACGTATATATGCAGCTGCTCTCCACCTGGCCGCCACTGGAAATGTTATGTAAACCAGTACATTATACTACACAAAGTATTTTATGGACAATGTATTTATGGAGCAAGGTAGTAGTTTATGCTCTTTCTCTGGACTGAGCATCTGGATCAAGACTTTGGGGTGCTGCGTGAAATTAGTGGGATACATATCTCTCTGTCCAGGACATCACACGCTGGTACAATTATTGGCATTTCTAAACGTATACCTACACCGGCAAATGTATATGCGGCATAAAAAATAGGGAAGAGGATGAGAATCCCCGATTCCTAATTAATTAATATCTCCATGTGCAGAATCCAAATAACATGATTCAATTAAATATATTAAACATCAAGAGACTAGCTGATCACCAAAATCAAACGTGCTCGAAAATGTATCTGTGAAAACTATGTTTGAGAATATAGAAAACTCTGAAAGCCATGGACTGTAAAGGCATTTTACTGGCTTTTGTGATCTATACAAATAATAGAACATGTCTAAAATGGATGTATATGCCTTTGGGAACAAGTATGATTTTTCTATGACTAAATCCCGTAACTTCGAGTAAGTGTGTGCTAAGTACTGGAGTCAGTGAGGGGCGTACGATAAGAGTTGCTGTGGTAATCAAGTTGCAACTCTGTTCTCAGCATGCCTTCTGACCTCCAAGTTCCACACACGTCACACCCACACACAGACTTGCACGTAGCGGCCATCAGTGAAACACACACACATACACAACATGCACGGCACAGCACCTTTCACAGGCCGGCTGATGTAACATGATTTCTCTGTGCTGGTCTAAATGCTCACTTGAGACTGCTTACTAATGCCACTACACATGATCTGTCATCTCCCACATAATTATTTACTAGCTCGAGGCGCGGGATGTGACCAAGTAAGTGTGCTGTACAGGGCCTGAGACTGCCTTGCCCAAAATGCTTAGGGGGCGTGCTCCTGTCTGACCCAGTCAGTTTTCACTTGACTTCACTCTGGCGTGCCAACAGCCCAACCATGCTTTACATGGATGATAATAGGAAATTAAATTAAGCGCTTACAAGAGGCTTGTAGGTGTCTCCGGAAGGTAGTGCCTGTGTTTGTGAAGGCGGCTGATACCCGGATGTATACCTGTGGTACATGACTGATAGCTAAACTGAAGTTGAAGTGCATTCAAAATACACTAATTATTGGAGCATGTGAATGGAAAATAGAGCAGGACGTTTATTTTGTATATTAACTAATTTGTGCTGAGCAGCCTCAAGTTGAACAGGCCATTCCTTGAGGAACTTCGAAACAACTGTCTACATGTTGAGAGAGACTCGTTTGTAAAATTATAAACACTACAGCGCACTAGCTGTTGGCTATACCTGAGACTTCTCTGCGCCACCAGGTGCTTTGCTGCAGCTGAAACATTTTTTGTTGCTCAAATTTTATTTTAATGTAATATATTTCCCTCTCTTCATTGCTTGATTTTGCTCCCTAAAAAGTGTCACTCGTAGTCATTCAAATGTCACTCATAATTACATTGAAAATATGAAAATGTCACCCATAGCAATATAAAACCTTGGCATCTATGCCTTTTGTTAATCTAGAGCGGCAGATCGTGTGCCTTTTTGAAAGTTTTCATGTTAATTTCAGCCCGTGTATTACCATGTCGGGCGCTGCAATTAACAGTAAACTTTCAAAAATGGCACGCAGTCTGCTGCACTCTATTACCAAAAGGTATGCAGCAAGCCTAAAAGGACGATGTCTGCTTTCACAATCACTAATATATGTTAGTGACTGTGAAAGCACACAGGGTGCTTCTGAACTCGCTGCATGCCTCATACCAGTCACAAATAACTGAATTTCTCTTCCGATATGTGTCACATTTTTGTTGTTTGATTATTGCAGTTTTATATTTCTCCAACTTAAGTGATTTGCACAGGATCACAGGTTGGTGAGCCACGCTGAGTTCCCCAGGTCCAAAGTAGGCAGCTCTTAGCCCTTATGCTGCATTCTCGTCACAAAAGGGCCCTTGTTTACATGTATGGCCAAAGGAACGTCGTCCTAAGAGATCAGAACAGAAGGACGAAATGACTGGTGAAAATTAAGATCAGATTGAAGGAATTTATTGACTGAAACTGTGACTCTTTCATCTGTATTAATTCAGCAGCTGTTGTATATTTAAATAAAAGAGTCCTTACCCACTTTTGTCTGGGTAAGGGAAGCCCCCACTTACGTCAGACTGCCCAATACTCTACAAGTGGGAGTACACATCGGCTGGTACACCCTGCAGGGCAGTCCCACATGTGAGCATTTTTTTTTACATTTCTTCTATACTATTTGGAATTATTCAGCTCCTCGTGCGAGCATCTTCGTCACTTCCCCTTCCTTTGATGCATGTTTATACTCTATTATCCATGAACCGTTCTCGGGGCACAAGGAGAGCACACCAGGCCGTGCACACTTGGCCGAAAGGTGTGCACACAATTGTAAACCTGCTGCCCCTTGTGAAGCATCTCCCCACCACGTCTTCAACAAGGCCGACTCCACCATCGCACCCAAACTCCGGAACATCATCAACGCCTCCTTCAACACCGCCACCTTCCCGGAGAGCTGGAAGCACGCCGAGATCAGCGCCCGTCTGAAGAAACCTACAGCGGACCCCACCGATCTCAAAAACTTCCGCCCCATCTCGCTCCTCCCTTTTCCTGCTAAAGTCATCGAGAAGATCGTCAACAGACAGCTGACCGCCTTTCTCGAGACGAACGGATCCCTCGACCCCTCGCAGTCCGGCTTCAGAGCCAACCACAGCACCGAGACCGCCCTCATCGCAGCCACCGACGACATCCGGACCCTGCTCGACAAGGGGGAAACAGTGGCCCTCATCCTCCTGGACCTCTCCGCTGCGTTCGACACGGTCTGCCACCGCACCCTAGTCCAGCGCCTCAGCAACATCGGTATCCAAGAGAAGGCACTGGAGTGGATCATCTCGTTCCTCGCCGGAAGAACACAAAGAGTCCGCCTCCCCCCGTTTCGCTCCGAGGCCACCGAAGTCATCTGCGGCGTCCCGCAAGGATCTTCACTCAGCCCCACCCTCTTCAACATCTACATGAAACCTCTCGCAGCCATCGCACGCCAGCACAACCTCAACATCATCTCTTACGCCGACGACACCCAGCTGATCCTCTCCCTCACCAGAGACCCCGACACCGCCAGAACCTGCCTACACGAAGGGATGAAAGACGTCGCCGAGTGGATGAAGGACAGCCGCCTGAAACTGAACTCGGACAAGACGGAAGTCCTCATCCTGGGATCTTCGCCCTCCGCCTGGGACGACTCCTGGTGGCCCTCAGCCCTTGGCACCGCACCCAAGCCGCCCGACCACGCACGCAACCTGGGCTTCATCCTGGACCCCTCCCTCTCGATGACCAGACAAGTCAACGCAGTCTCCTCATCGTGCTTCAACACCCTGCGTATGCTTCGCAAGATCTTCCGCTGGATCCCGACCGAGACCAGGAAAACTGTCACCCAGGCACTAGTCACCAGCCGACTGGACTACGGAAACGCCCTCTACGCCGGAACCACAGTCAAGCTACAAAAAAGACTCCAGCGCATCCAGAACGCCTCCGCCCGACTCATCCCGGATGTCCCCTGACCCAGCCACATCTCCAGCCACCTGAGGAACCTGCACTGGCTCCCCATCGACAAGAGGATCACGTTCCGGCTCCTCACCCACGCACACAAGTCTCTCCACGACCTGGGCCCCAAGTACCTCAACGACCGCCTGACCTTCTACACGCCCACCCGCCAGCTACGGTCCACCAGCCTCGCCCTCGCAGCCGTACCACGCATCCGAAGAGCCACCGCCGGAGGAAGATCCTTCTCTTACCTGGCTGCCAAGACTTGGAACTCCCTCCCCATCCACCTTCGGCTGACCCAGGACCATCTCGCCTTCAGGAAACAACTCAAGACCTGGCTGTTCGAGCAGTAGCATACCCCTCCCCCCAAGCGCCTTGAGACCCTCCCGGGTGAGTAGTGCGCTATACAAATGGCATGATTGATTGATTGATAGAGTCACGGTGCCCACTTTTCATATTGTCATCATCACGGTTCTTGGCATGCATCCGTGTCGGCACCATGCACCACAGTTTGTCCATAGTCCATTCTCGGGGCCAAGGAGGCACCATTCACCACAGCTTGTCATGCATCTCACTAACTAATTGAATAGCATCGGAGACGTACAATTAGTCTCAGGGGCAGAACTGCCAGCTTCTTTTCCATGATCAGTCTCTACCCTAATGTTGACTGAGTGTTTTTAGGTGTCGGACTCTTTGCGCTTTGTCCACCACTCAAATTAATTTAATATTTCCCTATACTAATTCCCCACTAATCCTGTTTGGGTTCCGGAGTAGCGTGCTACTCGCAATCAAGCAGGAATCCCCATGTCAGAACACGGTCACTGCATACCCACGTGCGGTCCGGTTCTTGACGCACATAGCCTTGGCTGCAGCGCACAGAGACCTTACACTGCCGCACACAGAGGAAAAAAATTAAAGTGAACATTGCTTGCAAAACTATCGTGAAGCGCCCAACGCTTTAGAAGCGCTGCCACGTGCTGCCTGGTGCGCGACCACGGGTCCAATCAACGAGGTACCTATTGCCTACCTTGCAACTTCCCTTGACTGGGACACACTACGTCAGAGGCAGCCAATAAACCGCGTCAGACTCGGTCAACACTGCTGTGCTTTCAACGTCAGCATAACACACTTTTGTCAGACATTTCTAGCCATCTTTCTCTTTATACGAGTCCAAAAGGAGACGGAAGCGTATTTTACACGGCAAGAAAAGGTTCTGCCACTAGTCGCCTACCAGCGAATGAATAAAGATTCTTAATTGATCCTACAGCTCCACCTGGTGGGAGCATCCAGAATCGGAGCACAGCGAAGAGTGATGAAGACCAACTCAATAGCAGCGCGTTTTATATTATCTCCAATGAGAAAACGGAAAAAAACCTCAATCATATCCTTAATAAAAGTGGGATGGATTCGGTAAACAACATAACTAAGGGGAATATCAGTCTCTCATCAGCAAAATCCAGCAAAGGAGAACCACCTTTGCACTTAGAAGACCCTCTAGGAGTAGAGCTGCTCCGGGTGTTTCATGATGCCCAGAATGTGATTTATTCACATACCTCAGCAGACGTTTAGCTTTCGTCCGGGAGCAAAAATGCTTACAGATGTTCCAGGGTGTGTTGATTGTTTAGGCGGGTACATCAGGGGGTTCCCACTACTAATCCGGTATCTCAGTGGACTCACTCACGTATCCACACCGGGAATCGGGGTTTAAATGAATGGACACAGGTTTGAATACAGGCGCTCAGCCTTCCATCCTTCTGAGGTCATTTACATGTGTACCACTGGACTGGGTAACAAACATATGATATTTAGCACCATGAGCCCCAAGCAGTGACGGTCACCTTTCAACTACAAGCGTTATGTCATGTTATTAGAAGTGCCATGAGGCAGAGGTTCTTCAGATGAGCTTATAATATATGATCTGCATAGGTAGTTGTCGACCAAAGATGACGAGGATGAAATGAATGAATAATTTATTGTCGGATTACCTGAAAATCATGACTGTTTTTCTCTTGAATTGCACAAGCTTGTAAAGTGCAAGCAAATATTGAAATCAAGTAAAACATATTGGCAACAAGAGAATATATTTTTCGGTTCGAAAAACAGGGTGGTTCGAAGCATAAGCGTTTCCAAGAGAAGATTTATTTAGCAAATCAGTTCAGTTTGTTCCCCCAACTTACAGGGAACAGAGTAGCTGATATTATGGGCCGAGTATGTGATAAAGTACAGGCCAGAGAGTTAAATCAATTAATTCATGTTGACAAATAAAAGACAGTAAACCTTTTTAGTGCATAGACGTTTCCAGATTCAGGTTAGCAAGTGAGTTCAGTTAGTTCTCCTAGAATAGCCAATGTTATGGGCTGAGACTACATTTGTTGAATGACCAGCTGCTCCTTTTTAAGTGGCCAGGCAGTGGCCATTAGTTGATCTGTTTCACCCCAACTTGTCCTTTAGCAGTGAACGGACCGGAGGTATACATTTCCCAAACTTGGTCATGTCCACCAAAACTTCCAAGGTGTACAAGAGGTTTAGAGCCTATTTGGCCGATCGAGTGCCCTGGTGTAAAAAAGACTAGCCTCAGGAGGGTACGACAGACGTGAAGAAGAGCTGGGGCACAAAGTAAAGTATGAGCTAGTGATTACCTTCTGTAATCGTACAGTCTGCAGAGTATTATATTTTCAGTCGTGGAGAAGTGTGGCTCAATTGTTAGAGCAGCAGACCCTGATGCAGAGGTCTAGCCCGGGACCAGGGTTCAATTCCAGCCTCGCGGGTCTTGGGCTCAATTTCCTCAGACCTGATAATTCTCGCCTCGGTGCCTATTCTAATCATGGGTCCCACTCTGCAACTCTGGGCAATAGCTTGCTTAATCTACACAACGGCCCCCACAACACTAGGATGCCTGGCTTCACCTTGGGGGTGCCCAGGAGTGGCCACTTCACAGGGAAAAGCCAGGAAGGGTTCCACAGCGGTATTCGTACAAGTGCCGAGATACCCCAGCTGGGGTCGATTCGTGCGCTATACAAGTACACTACATTTACATTTTTGGTCCGGGTTCAGTTCTCTAATCGGATGTGGCACCTGTCTTGCCCATAATATTTTATTTAAAGAGCGTTTTCCCATGGCCTCGTAGAGATGCGCCTTGACTGCCTGATTTATTTGAGGTGTTAGGGAATCATGTAAGGCCCTTGCTTGGAAAGCTACAATATCCAAAGCACGTGAGCGGAGGTACAGTTGCTTTTTTATTGCCAATGTAATGGCTGTGTAATTAATGGCATTTGGATCCAAGTTCTCAACGGCAAGTTTCAGGCTTTCCCTCGCAGCTATGAGATTTATAGATTAGGGTTATTGCCTTTTGTTTAAGATCAGTTTTATTACTGCTTTTGTGGTATTGTCAGGTGAAACTGTAGTCTGGTAAAAGTATTTCGCCAAAGTGGCCATGCATTCAAGTTTTTGATTGAGTAGGTCAAATTCGAGCCTAATCAATGCGCTCCTTGTGTGAGAGGGCAATTGGTACAGTTTATTGTAGTCCATGCATTGGAGCTTTTCAGGGAACGCCTGCTGAGCATAATTGACAGAGGGAAGAAGTTTTGTGCGAATCACCCTCCTTATATCCATCGATGGACTATCAAGGGTGGTGTTCAGTTTACAAAGCGTGTATGTGACCATCCTCCGGTCTTCATCTTTTGTAGGTCTAGTGTCGGTTTTCCAGTTTCGCTCAGCCATGCTCCCAGGTAGTTGTAGTTTTGTGTGCATTCAAGCCTTTGTGACCTCAGTCACCATCTAGTGTCTCTTTTTGGGAGTAACATCCAAAGATCAAAGTTTTTATTCTGCTTGTATTACCAGGGAGTTTGTTCTTTATGTTGTATATGTTCAGGGCATTAAGGGCCTTTTGGAGGCTGACTTTCGCATGGTCTAAAAGGACAACATCGTCTACGTATTGTACGAGGTGAATATTCTGGTCTCTGATCCTTGGGACGGCTAAATTCACACCAGACCGAGCCAGGACCAGGTCAGCAGAGTATAGATTCAATAGAATTGGAGCAAACACACAGCCCAGGACCAGGTCAGCAGAGTATAGATTCAATAGAATTGGAGCAAACACACAGCCCAGGACCAGGTCAGCAGAGTATAGATTCAATAGAATTGGAGCAAACACACAGCCCGGTTTTATCCCTCTATTAGTTGCAATTTTTGCTGTTGCTATGTCCCCCGTGAGCTTGACCCTTACCCAATAGCAAGCAGTAATTCAGGGCAGATGTTGCACCTCTCTAGCTTCTGCCAGAGGAAGTTCCGGACTGCTTAGTCAAAAGCTCCGCGGTAGCCGATAAAACGGGTGAAAACAGGGAGAGATGTACGAGTTACCGCTAGGTGGGCTAGAAAAGAGGGCAACAATGCTGTTCACTGTTGATCCTCCAGCTCAAAACACTTTTTGATATAAGGGTAGCAGCCCCTTGGTGGAAGCCCAGTTTGCCAGCTCCTGCAGTAGTGCGCTGGTGTAGGCTTGGCCCTCAATGTTCAGCAGTGCTATTAGGCAATAATTTCTGGGGTCAGCATCGTCACCCATCTTGGGCAGCAGAAGAGAGCCCCTCCCTGAATCCAGAACTTCAAGGAGTCTGCATTTGGCACACAGCAGGACAAGTGCTGCGTCCTAAAACTGCATTTCATCTCTAAATAATGACCCTGGTACGACGTTTGGGCCATCTGATCCTCTTCAAGACATTGCTGACCACAAGGTCATTCAGTACTGCTTGGTCCGTTGATGCCAGTGCTGTGTCAACATCAGCTTTCTCCACCACTCTCCTGGGATCAGATTTGTTGGGGTGGCTCAGACTGTAGAGGGTTTTGATGTGTGCAAGCCATTTTACTACCGGAACCGAATTTCCACTATTGCTGTACCCGTGACATAAGGTCTGGCAATACTGCCAGAGTTGTTGATGCTTATTGGCCGCTATCAAGTCAAAGATTGTAATCCACTTGGCCTCTTATGCTTTTCTCTTGCACTTTTCTCTGTGTGCTCCCATACAAGGTGTTTATGTTATTTGACTGCCATCATTAGATGCTTCTTTGTGGTGCTAGTTTACAATTTCCTGTGTGCCCTCTGTTTCGTTCTTAACCCCTTCCACGCTCATGACGAGCTGAGCTCGTCATGAGTTGCGCCGCTCGCATGCTCATGACGAGCGCTCGTCATGTAACGCGGCTTTTCAAAAAACGCCGCACAGCGCGAAAAAAGCCGCCGCACGCATGTGGTGCTTTTTTTTTTATATCTGCCGCTGACCCCAGCTTATGAATCGCCTCCTTTTTGACGGTAGTCAGTGTGTTACCTTGTAGGAGTGCACACAGCTCCAGGAACAACACAGACCAGCCCTGGATGATTTCCTATTTTTGACGTGCGGCGAACCAGCCTTCCCAGTTTGCCTTTCATCTCTCAAACTTCACCTATGCATATGGTTGACCATTTGATCCTCTGCAGGAATTTCTTGTGCTCCTCACCTTTTGTAGTTCCCAATGTGCGCGAGTTCTAGCCGATACATCCAGGCGAGCCAGCAAGGCAGCATAGTCAGTCTGTTTGTCAAATCACTTAAAAATTTGCAAAGTGTCCACTTAGCTCTTGGCTCAGGAAGAAGGTCAATTGTAGCTAAATTGTTTAAAGAGGGAGGAAAGTTGGTCAAAGGTGAGTTATTTTTTTACTGTAGTGTGCACTGATTCAAGGTTATATCTGCAGGAAAGTGTTGACGTGGATGGAGCTGATTAAGGGCAGAGATGATGGGTGAGCCTTCAAGGATTAGCGAGGGTTGTTATCCGTGTGGTAGGGGTAGAGGATGGGGAATTCATGAGCTGTAGTCCGGTGGCAGAGATACTGCAGGTGAATCATCTTGCACAGGTGGTTATTTGCAGGGCAAGGGTAAGAGCCATTACCATTAGTAGTGGGAAAAGGGGGCATATGTTGAACGAGTCTTCATGAGCAGCGTGGGTGGATAACTGGAGGGGCAAGGTAGGGTTTCATTACAATTAGTATTTGGATGTGGCAGAGATTCACTGGGAGAGACTTAACACAATGGCAAGGGTACTTATCTGAAAGAGTACGGTAGGGGGTGGTCACCAATGGTCTTGGGTGAACC